>NW_027266275.1:58831954-59519454 GCF_022045235.1 Haliotis cracherodii | reverse complement strand
TGGTCGGCTCGGAGTCAGTATAATGTGTGTGAGTGGGATAAACTGCGGCATGGTATCTCAGTGAGCTAGCACTCTAAATCGGCATCAGTCCGGACTAGTACAAGCAGCCACACACACACACACACACACACACACATACACACACACACACACGTGCATGCACGTCGCACGTCGCACGTCGCTATATGAGTGAAATAATCTTGGACGCGACTTTAAACCCTATTTCACCTCACCGCACTGTCAAATGGGACGCCCTTAGCCACTGACCCACCTTGCCTCGGACCCGGGTTTAGAGAATTTGCATAAATGTTTTGAAAGACTAAAGGCTGTGATGAATATAATGCCTGGTTAATTTTGTCAATACTATTTACTTGATCGAGTTACCACACAGAACCTTCCTCGCACCAAGAATATTTTATTACAGGTTTTAAAAAATATGAGCGTTAATATTGATTAAAAGGTCCATTATATCAACATATCCGTCGTGTATCACATAATGTTGATCAGGTCGTACCGTTTAGATGTACAGTGTCACGGTACTTAATTCAGACTTTGTAGTTAAAGTGCTTTCATTTGGCAAATGTTTTTCAGTACAGTGCAATTTACAGAATGAATTTTCATTATATCAGCCCCAACGTGATTATAGGTTTCCGCATGTATCATAATGTTATACTTGCGCTTTAATAATTAAACACGCCGGATTGGTAAAATACATTTGACACAGAGAAAAAGGTTTAGTCCAAGTATCATTTCCCCACATTTGAAAGAACGGGCAGGTTTCAACAGTGATAGCGGGTTATGCCTTCCTCTGGTACATTTAAAAAAAAAGATATAGGTCCTGCAGTCATTATGGCGACAGAATAGGAATACTGTGGCGACAAATAAGATGATTATCTGCACTAATACCGTCTTGTGATATTGTAAAAGAGAAAAACGTAAGGATTTGGACTATTCACCGTAGTAATTCATTTCCATGGTATTAGACATTACGTTGAATACGGAATTAATCAGCGTAAAAGAGTTTAACTTTCTTACTTCCTAATAAAACTGCATCATTGTGGGAGATTACGGCACCAGTCGAGAGCTCAGTTACTCCGTTGGGAATCCTAAATGTAATTTCCTGCACACTCCTAATTAATCTGGCCGGTTTTGCCTTATTCGAATCCGTGATGGCCAGAAGGCAGATGCGGTTGTTGCCCACTGAATCCCGACTCAGAAACTTCATGGCACGACCTCTTGCATCCTGTACTTTTCAATTATAGTTCTTAGTTGTGATCTTTGATTTTAATCGTTCTCATTGTGTAATCCTATATTGAAAAGACAAAATCCGATGAAGTACTTCATTTACGTGTTGTAGTAAAAAGGTAAAAGTAAACTACCTAAAACAGTACGATTTACTTACCAATTCTAAGCACCCAAAGAAAGAGGTTTCAATTCGTAGGCATTTGTAGTCACAGCTCTACTTCGAAACACATAACACTCGACAAACGAAAACGTTTAATGGACCGTGTAGCTCTGAGGAGAAGGTTACGGTAAATTCTGCGATTTATAGTCTACTTCAACAGATATTAAATTGGCTCTTTAACCTGTCGAAGTTTACTGTATTTATTCGTTCGGAGAGAAATTCGGCATAACAATTCCCGTTTGTAACTCTTCTCAGACTTTAGCAGGATGACGGTCCTAGGTCCATCCATAGGTATTAGATTGTATTAAAGCCATATATAAGGACGGACCGCCGGAACGTCTTTCCAGAATGACTGCCCGTGGCTTATTAATACTCACCATGTGGCTATTCTACAAGTCTTGACCTCAAGAGAGTCTTATTTTGGATTTGCCCTTTTGCAATCTGGAATCGATGCCACTTACGAACCTCCCACCTCTTCAGCTGCTAATATTGATCAGAGGTCACTAGGTTTAATTTGTGAGGGTCAATTGCATAGCGTTTGTCTGGGAAAACTGTTCTTGCTCTTCCTAGATTATTTATGACACAAACAATCAAAACGACCTGCATCAAAAGCGTCAGATTTACAGAGACATATTTACGAGACAGACTACTTGTGATTTATTCATATTCGCCCATTATAATCTCGTTTAGGCTTCACGATTACTGTTTTCTCCCTCATGCACAAATTGCGCCATTGATCGTTGCTTTCGCGAACGAAGAACACTTCACGCTGCGATAGCACAAGCCCAACTCCACGGAAGTCAAAATGTGCGTTTTACCACAGGAGATATATTGCGATTTAATTTGGACATAATTGAGATGAAACCACAAATGGAGAGTTTGCAGGCATATTGAGCAATCGGACGCGAAATGTAATTGATTAAGGGGATATTGATAAAGAAGGTAAAAGAAATTGCAATCAAATTCAGCTGACGAGAAATCTTAATTAAGAGCGGTAAAGATAAAGGTAAAAGCAATACGGTCCACAGCTCCATCATTCGACGTCCCATGCAAACATGTATGACGACGGCATCAGAAATACTGCATGTAATCGTCATAGACGCATTCAAATGAATCGCGTGTGTGGTATAAAAGACATCTATTTGCCAGTATACAAATCTTGCTCTGAACACTTCCACCTAAGAAAGGAAGAAAATATTTACGTGGCAATTTCACATGAAACCTAAATTTATAATTGTTCCATTTTTGGCGAAAGAGATTTCACAGATTGATTTATTAGATATGAAGCCGTAACATGAATTAAGAATACTTCAAAGGTTTCGCTTTACATAGTTATAAAACATTTTTTATGTGAACCGGTATATAATTATGTCGGTGCCTCAGTTTCTTGTCTAAGGTCATGGACGTAAATATCGGTTCTTTTGTCAATCAAAATTACGATTATGACACCTGGTGTCAGCATGTTCTACCCTACCTGTAAGTGGCAGCTGTAGCATACCACGGGAGCTATGCCATTAAGACGGAAGCAAAGCCATAAGTGACACGTGTTTTAGATGTAATCGCTTCATTCGGGAGGAGCTCACAGTTGCAGCCGAACATGTTGCCCGCAAACCAATAATAATATTCAGGGACCAAAAAGCACTCGTTGCTACTCAATATTGTTCTTAATATCCTAGTCCGTATACTTTAGGACATGGGGGTAAATTCAACAAATGGCATTAAGAGAATTACACGTGGAAACGTTTTAAGGTATAAAAATATACAGTGTTTACATCCACAGAAGACGATGTAATTGTTTTAAACTACACGTAACATGAGACGAAGACATTCAACGACGATAAATTGCATATGGTATTTATATGCAAACATGTACTCAATCTTGTTCACACTTATTGTGTCATATTTACATCTACTAATTAATAGCCATAGTTACATGTAGGACGTTAAGTTGGACTGACAGGCCTTATAAAGGCTTGTGGATTAAAACAAAACCTCACGTTGAGTTATTGTGTGGTCTGTGAAGCAACCTTTCTTCTAACTCCATTTGAAGTCCTAACTCGTTGCGTGATCCTTTTATCTATTTTAACATGTATAAAGTGTGTTAATCTTAAAATACCGAGAGAAGTAGTAGACGCTTCACAATTGTATAATTGAACAGTAAGTGTGTCAGTGAGTGAATGTGTGAAGGTGTCTCTTTAAAAATTTACCCTTAAGATTTCCTGGGAAACTGTTTATGGCCATTGGTAGCCTACACTATGTGCATTACATTGGCGTGTATCTGTTATTGTAGGACTAGATCCTTACCGTTCCATGTTCCACTCAGATACATCTGGTTTTCCATCACATTATTTGTGTACAATAGTATCAAGCGGAATTCGAATTCTAGATTCAAATAAATACACATATTTTTAAGTTAGAAGACAAATATTATTGAATGATTTATTTTTCGGAATTTGGTATTCCAAACAAGGTACGAATAATACCATATATATTTTGAGTAATATCCCTCTCGGTCTCCACATCCTCAAGGTTAAGTAGTTGGACATTACAGTGATGCATTCTGTTCATATGTGTTGTGTCATTACATGAAATGGAAAAATAGGAGAGTAGAGAATGTTTGCACATCATACTCATAAAAAACTTTTAAGTTCAGTAATTACATTCATAAAATGTCAATTTCTCCACGGGCTGAAGATATATGGCCTTGATACACTATCAAAACATAATCATACGTGTCTGGTTCATTCTTAATGTAAACGCCCACGCTTACTACATTCAGATACAGAAAATTAAATTGAATTAAAGTCAATAAATTTGAATAGATTGCAAATACTCTGGTGCCACATGCCCCGTCGGGATTTTGGTGTAAGTATAAAGGTTCCCAGTTTAAGAGGCGACCTAATGGATTGGGTGGTCAGGCTTCATTGCATGTCATTGTATCCCAATTTCGTGGATCGATGCTCCTGGAATCTCTGATCCAGACTCGAATATTTACTGACCACCGTCAGATACCTGGACATATTGCGTGAATAGTCCATCGTTAAACGACAAACAAGCAAGGATATAGAGTGATACTGCTTTCTCGGTATAGCCGATCGAGAGCAGTCTCAGACACAGATGACCAAAACCGCTAAGACACATTTAACTGACGGGAAATCATATACTTTAAGGATTGGCCAGACGTTTGTGACTGTTCGTGACAGGAATTATGTCAGTAAAAGGATGGAACCCCTCATGTATTTCGACTGTTGATGTGCACTCTTAACCTACGGTTTGTCCCTACTAATGTGATCTAGGATCAACTATATATTGCCCTATCAGATTCTTTATCAACCAGTTAGGGCTTCCGTTGTCGGTAATCATGGTAATAAAATGTTGATGGCAGAAAATGTGATTAAAACGTGGTGAAGAAGGTTCTTTATATTGTCATTGAATGACACAACACATCAGTGATTTGTTGGTCTTGTTTTAAAATAATGATGAACCATCTGCACGTCGGATTTACTTACTGGCTAAGTCGTCGCCAAATCGATTTTCTGTCGGGGATCAGATTTATTTATAAAGTTGCAGAGTTCTACGATGTGCCACATTTTCAGTCAATGATTGTGACCTTAATCGCCAGCATCCAGTATCTTATGTATGTACAAGGGTGTCAACGAGCCTTGGTACTTCCGTCACGTATAGTTCTAAATTGTTGTGCTCGGGATTTGCATCCCCAAACCTGTCCACTTCCTGAAAGCAGTTTTCGGTGTTTCGTTCTCCCCGGCGCCTGTAGACCCGTGCTCTTCCATCCCCTCGCCGGAAGGGAAATCATGATTTGTCGCTGAACCAGACATCTCTCTATTTCAGTTGAGTCGATACCCTGTGTTGACGACATCAGTGCAGTCGTTGTTGACGATGTTGTCGACTCAATCTGACGCGTCGAATAGGACGTCTTGCTCGTAGAGCTGCTTCTTAAACGGTTTCGTACGGTCTGGTCGGAACTTCTGCGCAGTCCGGGTATTTGAGAGGCGGTTGAGGTGGCTGTGGTCGTCCTGTCGCATAGGTGGCGCAGTCGTATGTAGCGATCGTGGGCGGGGGTGGTTACTCTTGGTCGTCCCGACCTTTGCCGGTCACGTGTTAACCGATCCAATAGCCTTGTCATGGTTCTGGGCGCTACACTGAAAACCCTGGCTACAGCTGATCGGGATTCCCCTGCCTGCAAACGGCCCATGACGTTGTGTCTTTGCATTTCTGTTAAGCTTGGCATGTTGTTGAACTGTCACTGTTCTTTGACGAAGATGCCAGGCAATCAAAAACCTTGCACTTTAATACCGCTCATAGTGCTGCTGAGCGTGCAGTACGTGTAGCTTCAGGGCACTGAGTGCGTGTTTCCGAATCGTTTCCCGACTAATGGTTTACATGTCCTTCTTGTGATCATTTTGATCCGGAAAATTTGTTACTGACACTATAACATTAAACCTCTTCATTTTGCACCTTTTGGTCCGCTAATTTTGACATTATGTCCAGATATATCCGTAATGCGTTTCTTTGCATGTACAGTATATCCTTTTTACGTTTGATAAAATTATTATTTATCATAATAATAGCAATGTAATCGTAGCTACATTTTCTTATAAAAATTCTATCAATCCTCGGTAAAGAGTCATTGTCGAATCGTTTTAATTACAGAGATGGATTAAATACCAGCATATTGAAAGTTTAACCAACACAAATAGTGAAGTGTAATTTGCATCCTAGGCGTTAAGGTGGAACTACATGTACATGTATGTCGATGGCCAAATGTCAATCAATTTGTGACCAACGGCAGAGAAGCAGTTCATTGGTGACTGCACAGACTTTGCAAATGTTTGAGGATTTGTCAAAGACATCAATGGAGGGTGCTATCATTTCTTGAGTGAACGTGTTGATCATATGGAACATCATGTCAAAGCTGGGGATGAACAATTTAACCGCTCGCCCAAGAGAATATTGATATACAAAGAAAGCAATTGCATTTTTTCATCATGCACAGTAGCTTGATTTTGACCAGGCATACTGCGAATAGATCTATGGATCGTTAGCTAACTCTGATTGAAAAAAAACAGTTTTTCGTTTTTCAGGTTTTGTCATATAATACTACACTAGTAGAAGCGACCTTGCAGCAAACGAAGGCAATTTATTAGACAAAATATTTGCCCCTAAACGCCCATTGTCTTTTGATGGATCTATAAAACATAAAACGTCTTATCTTTATAAATAGGGACATATATTGCCTCTCCACGCCACCCTTAAACTGACATGTTTATGTTCTAGATCAGAGAATGAGGGATGATATACTGTTACACTTCAATACCAAACCAAAAGTTTATGAAGACCATTAAATTGAAAAACCCATGAGTTTCAATTTTATCGTTTGAATGGATATGGAGTACACAGTTATTCAGGCTGTGTTCCTATCCTCTTTGCATACACGTCTAGGTCCGTAGCGCTATATACATGTGCTTCTACTTTTGCCTGATGGTCCATTAAATGTGAGTGAAAGTTCAATCTAATTGTGCCTGTATATATGGTGGCTGCTTTCCCTAAGGACCCCTGTAAGTTTCATCATACATCAGTTCGAGTGTTCTTAGTGGTAAATAACAAAAACTAAAATCTCATGATTATAGTGGACCGATCGGAAGGACCGCGTACGTTGAAGAAGTGTACTTCGTTTACAAATACGCTTATCCGAGGCTTAGACAAGCACATATCCATTGTAAAAATCAACATTGTATATTTTAGCTGATGCTTACTGCATATAAGGGCTACTCTCCATCTGACTGTAACACCAAAGCCTGGTGGTTGATATCTTGTTCTTCAACGTGAACCTCGAGGATAATATTATGTATTTAGGTGATGATGTCGAGATCATTTCCACTGTTCTTCCGGACACAGGACATGAGACAGTGTACTGAATATATTAAAGTTTTCAATTTTTGACAACTGGGAAAGTGACGTTCAAAGTATTCAAAGAAGCGGTCTCCAACACGTAGTTTCGACATGTGAAAGTTTGCTTGTTTATAGTTTCTTTATCACCAACTCCAGCAATATCAATATTCCTGCAATATTAGAGTGACATGGAAATATTCGTGGCTGGACCAGACAAAGAAGTGATTGATATCGTAAGCAACATCCAACGCCGTCGGATAATAATGACACACAAGCATTTAGGTCACCGAGCTTGAACACCTGCTCTTCTTAGCTGCCTCGTATAACAACCCATAATTTCCACGGGCCGACTTGGTAATGCTCACACGTGTTCCTTGGTACCAATTACATCGTTACTGTATGCACAAAACCAGCACGATGCTGGCGGGTTGCAAAAGCAGCTAATAACGTACTTACATCGACAGAAATGAGCGTTGGATCATATGTTAGTTATCCATATAAGGATAGCATAATAATATATGTTTCTTTTAATTGGAGAAGTATTTTGGTACAAATATCACCTTTAAACACATAAACAAGTCAGTATTAACAGTGTTGAAGGATTGCATAATGGTTAGTGTTGTTGCTCAGTACATACAGGTGGTGTTTACGTCCTTAAAAGCATTGGATAACGCTTCTAAGATAAATCATAAGACAGTTGTCTTCCGATACGTGAATTCTTATATGAACAGAAATGGCTGCAAATCATTTAGCACCATATATAATAAATGGGGAGGTTCACTTCGGCTTTTGTATTCCTACTCGGTTTCTAAAGGTTTAAAGCAATAAATATTAAATTTAGATAATTTTTAGTATGGCATTTTATGAAGAGAAGTAGAGATTATTACCCTCGTGTACTTCCGAATCGTATATATGATTGAATTTAAAAGTATGCATTACCCTCGGCAAAGGCTCTCATAATACACTTTCCATTCTAGATATTTCAGATACGGATACAGCCGCTTCCAATAATCTCTATTGCCTTTTAACTAGTCTGCCTTACTCAACATCTTGATGTCCGACTATGTACGTTTTTGTTCTTAAGTGCTAAGCGAAGAAGAATTCATTTCGGGTAAGAGTTCAAAATGATATTCACGAATCATTGTTACCAATCGGTCTTCGTGAAACGGATGAGCGAGTCTTGCAATTCCGACAGGTAGCATTTGAGCATACCACCAGCACTGTTGCTTGTGAATAAACAGTATGGCAGAAAACGCCACTTGTAACAGTATTTCGTCTGAATACCGTTGTCTGTTTTAATCTGGGAGGTATGCCAAATATGATACAAAGCAGTAGACATCTCTCGTGTAAACAACAAGCCTTTTGTAAATTGGATAATTACTGAGGTCGCTGGGGCCATATATTTGAACTCAAACAGCAGTTGCAATTCAGTACAATGCTCACAGTCGCGGTAAAATGGTGCCATTAACTGGCCAATCTACAGAAACACCACGTTCATGTCTTCCAAAGATTGCAGTTACTTGGCTGCATTCGTCTGAAGAAATAGTTTCAACACAGCAAGATATCTCCGGGACTAATCTTCAAAAGGTGACAAGGAATATGTTGGCTACACAGACAGTTCGGAATAGGTTCCAGATACGGAAGATCCACAGTTCTGAATGCCGGTACTACACATTCAACTGTCTGAGCAACATCGCCATTATCATAACTGGAGGTTAACCGCTGGTGATTGTCCTTTTCGTCGATTAATCCAGATACTGTCTCGTCTTCAACGGAGGCAGGGCACGTGTTCCCACGAACAACACGGAACGTTATGCCAACTGCACCATTGGGAAACATGAACGTTTTGCAATCGGACGATCCATGGTGTAAGATATCATTGAAGTTCGGCGTCCAATTGTGATCAATAGATGGGATGCCATGACTGGTGTATGTTATAGAAATGAGGTCAAACAAATGTGGTTATAACTTTGTTTTCATGGATGCCAACGTCCCCCGACATCGAGTGCGAGTACAGAATGAGGTCATCAATCCATTCTTCGGACATCCTGGGGATTTACTGGTCAGAAAATACTGCAGACTGTACGTCACTTTGATGTGTTTAATGCCACGGCGTGAACAAGATGGCATTTGCGAAAAGGCGGGTTCTCTTTACTGTATCTGGTATGGCTATATCACAAAGAGAGATCGTTGTCAAAACAATGTGGTTGATTTCCTGACCCATGCATTGGAAGCGAGTTGCATGATCTCTTCAAAGGTAGCTGTGTTCAGGGGACCTCCATCCGTCTATTGTACAGCGAACGGATTTTTTTGAGTTTATTGATGTATGTATACATGTCATTGTGTTTTGTATCATTTGAGAGTCGCAAATGGCTTTGATAAATACGTCACGGACAAATACTTTGTGTTGTATGTTGTTGGCTTTCATGCTGTTGACCTTTCTGAGTGGATACTTTTACTTCACTTTAAGAAATAGTCCAGCAGTATCACTGGAGGACATAAAAAATTCGAAACATATATACTTGCACCAATGAAAGGCACAGAACCCGCACCTTCGGCCAACACATGAACTACAAGGATACATTACAACTCCGCTCTGCAGGATAGGATATCTATTCGAAAATATCTGGGTACAATGTGTGAAGTCCATTTCTGGTGTCCCCCGCCGTGGTATTGCTGGAATATTGCTAAAAGCGGCGTAAAACCATACTCACTCACTCACTCGAAAATATCAGCAGTCAAGCATACCAGCCAAATTCAATTCAATTAACAGATCATCACTAATGTTCGTGCAACCTATACACCCATCTCCATCAGCGCCTTGAATATGTGGTAGATCTACATGTACGCCGACATGTCTGCAATCATTGACGTCATGATCGTAAGACACTCGTTACTACCAAGTACTGCTTTTCTTATCACAGTCCGTACTTTTAAAAACATGAATGAAGACATACAACCAACATTTTACAAATGATATTACAAGAAGTACACGTGGAAACGTTTCATAATGTGAAAATGTACAGTTTATATCCACAGGAGAAAGACGGTCTAATTGTTTCAAACTACATAACGGAACCTCTTACAGTGATACACTGAATTTGGTTTTGATAACATGCATACGACAAGTACGCAATCCCTGGATATCTTTTTTAATTCTAATTGGAACACACATAGTGACGTACATGTAGAAAAAGCCATGCATGCCCTACTTGATACCATCCAATACTGAATTTATTTCTCTGAGTCCTGTCGTGGTTGTACCATCTTCGTTGTACCATTACTTGTGGGCACGCCTCTTCTCAGACTCCGTAGAGCATCTACATCTAAACTTATTAACTGTTTGTGAGTCGAGATGAAATCAGGAAAAACAAAATTGCATGAAAATGTCAACTTCCTTTTAGAATTCTATCAATTCTCGCAAAGAGTTTCATCGACAAATCGTTTAAACTCCGAACTTCTGAAGTGGGTGAGATAGTTTGCATGTTTAAACCAATACCACTATTGAAGCGTAATTTGCATTCTTGGCGTAAAGGCGGAACTACATTTACGTCGATGACCAAAGGTTAATCAATTGGTGACCAACGGCAGAGAAGCAATTCATTGTTGACTGCACAGACTTTGCAAATGTTCGAGGATTTATCAAATACATCAATGGAGGGTGCTATCATTTCTTGAGTGAACGTGTTGATCATATGGAACACCATGTCAAAGTTGGGGATGAACAATTTAACCGCTCGCCCAAGAGAATATTGATATACCAAAAAGCAATTGCTCTTTCTTTCATCGTGCGCAGTAGCTTGATTTCAACCAGCCATGGTTCGAATAGATCTATGGATCGTTAGCTAACTCTGTTTGAAAGAAAACAGTTTTCGTTTTTCAGGTTTTGTCATATAATACAACACTAGTAGAAGCGACCTTGCAGCAAATCAATGACAATTTATTAGACAAAAATATTTGCCCCTTAAAAATACATTGTATCTATGATAGATCTATAAAACATAAAACGTATTTTCTTTATAAAGAGGGACATATATTGCCTTTCCACGCCACCCTTAAAGTGACATGTTTATGTTCTAGATCAGAGAATGAGGTATGATTTACTGTTACACTTCAATACCAAACCAAAAGTTTATGAAGACCATTAAATTGAAAAACCGGAGTAATATTGTACTGCTTTGAGCATGCACCGAATGTATGAAGACTGGCGCAATGTTATAACCAATCATTATTGTTACAGGTAATAGAAGTATTTACAGATTAAAATGTAAAAGCTGGAAAGATGGCTACGATGATCCTGGCACAATAAGGCTGGTTAGGCGCATCATCAGCTCAGGCCCCTTGCCCCTCTACACGCAGCCCAGACAGCGTATGTGACTTCTCCCAGGAAGCGCTACCTAGTCATACCAACCGAGAACTTCTCGAAGAATGTGAAGACTCCCCAACACTGTAGCCTTCTGCATTACCTAGATTGTCACAAGGGTTGTATTTCTGGCAGAAAACCCGGGTATTATCCCAATGTCAGTCAACAGATTGGGAAGTGCCAAACCTAAGCGGCACCGAGAACAATGGGGAGCCGGACAACTTGGTACTTGGGATGCAAGCGTGACATTTCGAAAACGAGGTCCGCATATTTGCAATGCCGTTTATGAAACTTGTAAATCACATCAGTGTCAAAAGGGACACAAATTTCAAAGATATAAATGATTTCACTGGATTTATAAAAAAAATTTAAAAAATTCTGAGGCTGTATACGGGACTATTCCAAGAAATCCAAAAGAATCCAAATTTATCGTTTTCCATGAAGCCCTCTACATATTCTTGGTCGCATCATGGATGGACCTCTGTGTAAAAACCACAAGCATAGCGAAGACAGTAATAAAAGGATCGAGTCACTCCATCATGTCACTTAAGATACTGTGTTTGTGCCAAAGCTGGGCATCCACTGACAATGTGTTGGGCAGTATCATTATACTCATTGCATATTCTACATTTCATTTACGGTTTCGAGTGGGAAGTGACTGGTCCTGAGCAGAAACCAGAAAGCCTTCTGTTTCACTTTTCAGGCCAGCCGACATCATCCAAGCGAAGGACTCTGCAGGGTTGCTCAACTTATCAACACACTGCACATAAACTAGGTGCAGTGGTCGTTCAGATAACCTCTCCTTGAGTCTGGGCCAATTTGATATGGCACTTCGGTTGGTTGACATTCATTTCTGTACCGCCCATCACATCATATGTTAGTAATCCTAGTAAGGATCCCATCCAATGATCGATCTTAATTTCACTTGTAGGATTTTTTTTTAAACTTCACCTTTAAACAACATGAAGTAGTCAGTATAGAACATCGTTGTAGGACTACATATTTGTTAGTGTCATCGGTGCAATAAAATGCAAATGAGGTCAACTAGCACTACTAATCTTAGTAAGCTCAGTACATAGAGGTATGTTTACTTCCTCAAAAACTTTAATTTCCTTATGCGTGAGTGCATATATAAACAGCAATGTCACTGATTCTGCAAATCATTTAGCACTATGTCATAAGTGGGGCGGTTGCCTTAGGCTTTATATTCCTAGTCGGTTACTGAAGTTCTAAAGCAATACGTATTAAACTTCGATATTTTTAGAATGACATTTTATCAAAAGAAATAGAGATTATTACCCTCATGTACTTCCGAATCGTAAATATCATGTCACCAATCCTTCTTTCGGACATCCTGGGGATTTACTGGTCAGAATATGCTGCAGACTGTACGTCACTTTGATATGTTTAATGCCACGGCGTGTACACGCTGGTATTTGCGAAAACGGTGGGTATACCCGTTACTAAATGTGGCATTGTCATATCACAAAGAGAGATTGTTGTCAAAACATTGTGGTTGATTTCGTGACCCGTGTATTGACAGCGAGTTGAATGATCTCTTCAAAGGAAGCGGTGTGTGGGCGACCTCCGTCTTTCTACTGGACAGCGAACGTTTGTGGCAATGTTGGGTATATTGATAGATGCATACATGTCAGTGTGTTTTGTATTATGTCAGAATCGCAATTTGCTTTCAAACGTCACGGAAAAATACTGTTAATGTTGTATGTTGTTGACCTTCAGTGTTGACCTTTCTGATGTTTTCACATCACTTTAAGGAATATTCCGGAAGTATCACCGGATGACATCAGAAATTGGCTCGACATATACTTGCACCTATGAATAGCACAAAACCTGCGCCTTCGGACAACACTTCAACTACACAAACTACCACCTCACTGTCCAGTTAGAGGGTTAAAGATGTCTGTACGATAATGTCATTTTGTAAGCATTCCAGCCAAATTTGAGTTGGATACAGTTTAGTATGTGACATATCATCACTAATTTTCGTACAACCCATACACCATCTCTGTCAGCGCCTAGAATGTGCATTAGATCTACATGTACGCCGACATATGTGCAATCATGGATGGGAATGAGGTCACGATGATAAAGCACTCGATGCTACTCAATACTGTTTTTGCCATCAGAGTCAGTACATTTGAAAACATGAATGAAGACATACAACCAACATTTTACAAATGGTATTACGAGAAGTACACATGGAAACGTTTTTAAATGCGAAAATATACAGTTTCTATCCACAGGAGAAAGACGGTCTAATTGTTTCAAACTACATTACGAACCCTCCTACAGCGATAAACTGCATATGGCATTGATAAAATGGCATTGGCCATACGACAAGTACGCAATCCCTGGCCATCTTTTTAATTCTAATAAGAACACACATAGTGATGTTCATGTAGAAAAAAGCTAAGTTAAGTGGTACATGCACGCTCTACCTGATACCATCCAATAATCACTTTAGATGTATGAGTGATGTCGTGGCTCAGAGAAGCAATCTTCGTTGTACCACAACTTTTAGGCACGCCTCTTCCCCGACTCCTTGGTGCATCTTCATCTAAAATTATTAACTGTTTGTTAGTCAGGATGAAAGCAGAAAAACAAAATTTCGTGAACATAAGCTTCATGTATGTTCAGTTTCGTGTATCAGAAATGGTCATATGACATTATGTACTTGAGAACCCTGTTTGTCGCGCAGTATACTTTAGGGCATGTGATGATCCTTTGGCGTAATATGGTAAACATGCATCCTTACCGTTCCATCATGTGATATATTTACTGTTCTGAAACTCCTCGAATATAAGGAGATCTAGAACCTGTCAGCTCATCCTATTTGTAACACTGTTCATGCCTAGGACAACATATATGTCAACAAATATATATTGATAACAATTTTACTTTTGTCTTCACCAAATCACAGAAATGCCTTAAGTCAAACCAGCCACTGAGAAACTTTGTCTCAAATTTACTTACACTTTCTACCTAAACCATTTCCTGCTTTGAAAAAAAACCCTCTTTTCAACTGTTTCCCTTCCATAGATTGTGTAACAGCGGTGTTAACTTGTCGGGTCATGGTTGAATATTATGTGAGTCGTATATAATTCGATGAAGGACCATATAAGTGTCAAACCTTCTTTAATACGAAACCAGTCGTTGTAAGGATTTTCCCGATGGTTGTGATAGTTTTATCATTGGCATTATGCCAGTTGAAAAAAATTAGGTAGCGAAAATGTAGGTAAGCAGAAAAAAATAATTTACATATTGCCCTTTTAATTGAATATTAAATGTTTACATCATTTAGTTTTTATTATTGAACAATTACATCTAAAAATGTCTTTCGAGCTAAAAAGTAATGCATGTTTATGAACGTTTCCAAAGGTTAGCCTGCAGTGATGTCGAGAGACCGCTCCTTTTCACTAAAGTGTAGCCTGAAGATTATGCAAAGATCTCATAGATTCCTGGTATAGCCATTTGAATGAAACGAGGAAGGAGCATAAACGAGCCAACACAAATTTAACATTCACGAAATCACATGCCTTAAGGATTAGCTAAATTTATGTGACCTTTACATCATTGACATCATGTCAGTAGATAAAACCCTCGTGTAAACAAACCCTATTGCGCACTCTTAACTTCATGTTTGTCTTTGTCAATTCAATCTTACAGCGACTACATATGCACGAACCAAGATCCTTTTGAAGCATTTTGGTCATCCGTTGTCGGTAATCATGGTTATGAATTGTTGATGGCGGAAGATAAGTCTAAAACGTAGTGAAGGAGGTTAGCATTAAATGTCTCGTCAAACATGTACAGAATAAATCACTGATTTGATAGTATGGATGTGAAAACATTAGGAAATATTATAGAAAAGATTTATTGACGAGAATGCATTCTACGACCTTTACAGTCAAGACATCTTCTGAAATCAAAATGTATGAGTACCACTATTGAAGTATCATTAACAACATAGGCGAATCGATGGAACTACATATACTTTGATGACCACAGGCCAGCCAATTGGTGACCAAAGGCCCAGAAGCAATTTGTCATTAGCTACACAAACTTTGCAAATTCTTGAGGATTTATATCAATGAATGGTTCTATCGTTTCCTGAGTGTGTGTTGATCATATATTACACCATGTCAAAGTTGGGGAGGAACGATTGAACCACTCGCCCAGGAAATATTGACATACCAAAAAGAAATTTTTTATCACGATACACAGAAACTTGATTTCTGTCACGCATGATGTGAATATGCTCGCAGACCGTTAACCAACTCTGCTTGAAAGAAAACAGTTTGAGTTTTTGAACGTTCTATATCATACATCACAACGCAAGAAAAAGCGACCTTGCAACAAATCGATGGTAATTCATTAGTAAAGCATTTCTATCCACGAAACTCGTGTATAAAACATGTTTTAAAGGAAACGCTATAAAATGTCAAATAAATATGTCTTTATGATTTCTAAAAGCTTATTTCTTTACAGATAATGACATATATTGCTCTTTGCACAACCCTTTAAGTATCTGGTTTATGTTGTGTACCAGAGAGTGAAGGATGTCATACTGCTACACTTTTCATATCAAAGCAAAGCTATTGAGGCCGTTATATTGAGAAACCGATGAGACGTAAGTTAATCAATAGATTGTGGATTTGGAATATATTCTCAAACAGGCAATATACCTGTCCTCGTTATATGAAATATACATGTAGGCTATATGATCAGCCTAAATCATACTCGCCCGATGATCTATTAGTTGTCACCTGAACGCCAAAATTAACGATCCACGATAATTGTGCCTGTATGTAATTGATTCCCCCCAAACACGTATGTTAGTTTCGTCATAAATGTGTCCGAGCGTCAATAACGTTTAAAATATAATACTGGTATTTATTTCAATTGTTTGGGCATTTCTCAATTTGTCCTAATTTAAAGAACGGCCACTGAAACAAAAGAAGACTGGATTTCAACAAACAGTTAACACGCACTATAATTATTATAGTAACGTTGGTGCAGTGTTCAGCTCTCATAAATATTATCTCTGTGAGTTTCATTTGTGAATTGTACAGCCGTCACAAATGTTAAACGTTACTTTTAACAAACTCATGTCCACTACATAATTGACAACTATCGACAGCATGACCGACAAAATGGAATTCATATAGTTCTGTTAATGCTTACTACACGTGGACAACTAAACAGAAATCAGAAACGGTTACATCCCATCTTAACTTAACGCCATAACCTGAAATCGACCTTTTTTCTTCATAGCGCGTGCCTCCAGGAAGATTCACGACCATTCATATGACATTATTATTAATTTTGCGTATTCAGACGATCATAATATTATAAGTTTACGCTTGTTTTTGTCCGGGAAAAGCACCCAGAATCGTGTTCTTACTGATATAATATTTGATTTTTTTCACGTGTTAACGTGATATATGGAACGTCCAAAGTATTCAAAATATTCTCCCACTTGTATAAACATTTTTTGCCATCTTCTGAATTTTGACACGAGTATTAACACCGCACTCGTCAATATTTTAGCTCTATGAGGATGGCCTGTACCAAATAAGTGATTGCTAGCAAAAGCAACGCCCACGACGTCTGAGTTTAATGTTACGTAATCAACCAAGTCACCGATCCATTTAGCCCTGTCGTACAGTCTTTGGTTGCTGAGGATCGCTTCTTACCAGAATCACCACGGGACAACATTGTAATGCTTATATGTGTTCCTTAGTGCCAAGATAGCGTTACGAGATGTAAAAATATATAGAACCACGGGGATTTAAAAAGGCAGTTCAAAACGTTCATATTCATAGGCTGGTTATATTTATCAAAGTACTGTTTTATCTTTGGGGAACACATTATGAACACTTTTTATTTGGTGAAACGTTGCAGCAGGAAATCACTCGCGATTTGTTAAAAGTCACTACATGTCCAGGCTAAATCCAAGCACAATTTGAAGTTATTCTGAACCGTAGTCTTAATTCTTGTTCAAATGTCTCGCAGGAGATTATCTGACGGCGAAAGGTGGCAAATAATAGGCATGATTGATGTAGGAATTTCCTACAAAGCTGTAGGTCGTCAGCTCAGTTACCACTATTCGGTAATAAGCACATTGGCAAAGGAATGAGATAATTAAAAAGGACCGTCCAAAGTCTTAATGGCCTCGAGTGACGTCGGCATGACAGGCTCCGCTTGGTAAGGCGACAACGTTTTGCCATGCGTACCATTCTGACAGACAATTGTCATCACGGACATTGAGAAATAGACTCCAATCAGCTGATTTGTGCTCCATGCTGGGGGAAAATTATCTTTTCTGGAGAGGAATATGGTTTTCTTGATAAGTTACAATGCTTTTGGTAAAAAAAAAACAATCTTGATACATATATTTTCAAAGGTGAACTAATATGATGTAATAATAAAACTTGTTAACTTTTATGAGTGTTCGCGTATAATTGTAACGTACATGTTTTCGTAAAAACACATCTGCACAATCATCTATCCTGGCAGGAACATCATTTGCATATCATTAGCCGTGTACTAGTGAATGCGTGAATGGTATGGCAGTGAACACTGTATTTTGTCAAAATAGGGTTGTCAGTTGATTTAATATTTTTGTACCTGGGAGAGATTCCGAAAGATAACACAAAAATAAGACGTTTATCACTTTAGAGAACACTTGTTTACACATACACAAAATAACAAAAGCATGCCTTGTGCAAGGTTAATAAGTTTGAATCTATCACCAACAACAAATTGCAAAGTGGAGAGTCATTCCACATTTTAACCTCTTTGGTCATTTGGACAAGGCGTCCGGCCTCGTATTTCGAATCCCATTACGGGACTCGGAAATTTTATAGTCGCTACATTGGAGCCCAACGTAGGGATGAGCACGTTCCTAATTCAAGTTTGAGCTAAATAAGTCTCAGTACCCTGCTATGCGGCCTGGGACGTGCCTTCTTTTAGCGGGGTAGTATGCAGCACGACACGGTGTCATCCCACAAATGATATCTTTGCCTTGTCAGCTTGCTGACGGGATTAACCTCTTTGGTCATGTGGACAAGGCGCCCGACCTCGGATCAGAAAGTGCGGGGTTCGAATGCAAGCACGGGCCTCGGAAATTGTATGAGCGCTATTAAGGGCACGTTTTGGGGCGATTACCTTTCTACTGTACAGTGAACGTCATGCCACTTTGGGGTACATCGGTGCACGCCATACATTTATATATAAACTTGTATTGTCTATTTGAAACCCAGTTAAAGAACACCTACAATATGTGCACAATGTGTCTGTGTGTTACAATACCCACCAGTCATATGAAACAATCGTGTGTTCCTGAACTTTTTTTTAGTAGCATATATGATTTATGTATATGTTACGGATTGCATGACAAAGGGTTTTGTTTTACTTTCCTGTTCATCTGAGCTAACCCCCGAATAGAGGAGAGCGTTGATGTCAGTCTCATTACGATCAGATGTTAGTTCTCGCTACCGCTAAACAAAGATCTGAGGACAACCCATTACGGATCAGGTCACAGCGACCTTTCGTCCGACCAATCAAAACGTCGCTTACCAGATTGGTTTAGTGACAGTTGGAATGTGGTTTCTTATTATCATCCTCGAAATGGTTAACACGGGGTATTCCGAACGACATTTACGTGCTGTACGAGTGATTCCGTCAAAAATCATCGTTTGTCTCTCGCTTTTTTAATATTTGAAACGGAACAAAGTTTCAAATCCTGGTCATCTATTAGACGTTCCAGTAGTTTCTTTTCTTAAAATTTTGAAAATTTTAATGGAGGACTTTGTTAAAATAGTTTTCAAAGCGTTGTCTGAAAGTGAAAACGGCTGTCATATTCGTTTGGATAATGTCGACTTCTTGTTAGTCATTTCAAAAGTTGTTCTGCAGTGACCTGTAACGGGATGTCCTCAGGTCTACAAGTAGTGGTGGCGATTACTAAGATTTGATTTCAATGAGATTGGAGTGGATGGTTCGCCCTCCCCTTTACAAATATTACAGCAAAATCACTGTGGAGAACCACCGAAATTCGTTTTCCGCATTGTAGCAGTGTGGGGAACAGAATCCTGGCCTTCCATGTGACGAACGAGATCTTTATCCACTATCCACTGTATACCCCTTCCCTTCAGTCAGAGTGATAGGGGGTGCACTAGAGAAAAAGTTGTTCTGCAGTGACCTGTAATGGGATGTCCTCAGGTCTACAAGTAGTGGTAGCGATTACTAAGATTTGATTTCAATGAGATTGGAGTGGATGGTTCGCCCTCCCTTTTACAAATATTACAGCAAAATCACTGTGGAGAACCACCGAAATTCGTTTTCCGCATTGTAGCAGTGTGGGGAACAGAATCCTGGCCTTCCATGTGACGAACGAGATCTTTATCCACTATCCACTGTATACCCCTTCCCTTCAGTCAGAGGGATAGGGGGTGCACTAGAGAAGAGTCCATTGTGCAAGCAGTAGCTGAGCTCGGACACAGTTTATCACAGATCATCACGAATTTTCACACCACGTATCCACACCATCTGCATCAGTGGTTTGAATATGCAGTAGATGTACATGTACATCGATATATGTACAATCATGGATATGCTGACACTATGCCTGATCGGGGATGAGGTTGTGATGCACTCGTTGCTACTCTTTACTGTTTTTGGAATCCCAGTCAGTATATGTACTTAAAAAAATAAGAACCAAGAAAGGTGGATATCATTGTACAAATGGTATCGCGAGTGTTACACGTGTATACGTTTTTAAAATGTGAAAATATACAGTCTATATCTTTAGAAGGCAGGCGGTCTGTTTGTTTTAAACAACACCTATTCACATACGAAACCCAACACAGTCACTGACTGCACGCGGTTTTGAGAATACCAAGAATACGTGTAGGCAATCCTCGGCCATCGGTTTTTTTCAAATTTGAACACACATAGTGATGTTCATGTTGAAAAATCAACGTTAAATGGTACTTACATGCCCTTTCTGAGTTCTGTCGTCTTTCAGCTGAACGATCATGCAGGCACGCATCTTCTCAGACTCTTAAGTGCATCTCTACATCTAAATTTATAAACTGTAAGTTAGATAAAGACAGAAAAACCTAATTCCATGAAAAATATGCTTTATGCATGTTCACGTTTGTGTATCGGCAATTGTCATCTTAAAAGCACTTGAAAAATATGTTTTATATTTAGTATAATTTAGGGCATCTGCTTATTCCTCGACATAATTATTATGGGTACACATGTAGACTTACCACCTCAATAATTTTGAAATTTACTTTTAGTATATGAGTTCTGGCGTGGTACCTGTACGCACGCCATTTTATCAGATTGCTTAGTGCATAGACGTCTAAAATAATACACTGGGTTGGTTTTTTAACTTTACAACAACAACGGTTTCACATAATCCATTTCAACCTCACGTGGTTAGAGGGTACAGTGGCATATTAAAACACTAAGGCTTACATTTCTGGTATTTAAAAAAAAAGGTTTGTGCGACATAAAGAGCGGAGGGGAGGGTACGAATTAAAGGCGAGAGATAACAATATAAAGAACCACTTTTCTTTGGAAGGAACTGTTTGTTAATCCGGAAAATACAGGAAACAGTGTTTACAAAAGAAGCTTCATATATTAGGTTCACTTTCGTGTATAAGTAGCGGTCATCTTAACTGTACTTGGTAGCCCATAGTTAAATATTAGAATATCCGACTATCTCCGTCATATGTGTATGCATGTATCACAGCATGAGACCACATACGTGATATATCTACTGTTAATTCTGAGACCACGCCTGTAAGGAGATCTTGAACCTTTCAGCTAATCCTATTTGTTACACTTTTCATATCAATGATAACATAATTTCGAGAGATATAGACACCGATCACACATTTGTATCGAATACACTCTGTCTCTTCTATCTGATCTGTACAAGTTGAGATGTGCTTACTTGTCCTGAACGTCATATATATGATCGAAGCTTACTTTAGTCAACACGATAGCCTCTAGTTAACTTCAGTCTCTCAAAATACTTTTGTGAAATTGTTTCCATACGGTTTGCTGCACTCTTTTTCAGCCATTCCCTTCCAGGAGCTGTGTGAGTTCTGGGAGTCTTCTAGCTTACCTTGTCATGGTTGAATACGGTGTTACATATTCCATAGTTGCTTTCTGTTGTGTTTCCTTGCTTGGCCTGCATTCTGAGTAAAAAAATCGAGATACATTAATATTCGTTACTGCGTCATTTATCCGGTCGCGTCGAACGTTTTGTAATAAATTTTCATTGCATGGAATGAAGGTAGGTAAGCAGTTATACATCTTACATGTACTCATCTATAGAAATAACAAAAGTCATCAGGAGATGACATATCGGCTTCTTATACCCCATTTTTGGTTCATTGTCATTGGATACCTTAGTTCAGCGAAGGAAAATCATACTGTATGCTGTTCAGTATTTTTCTGCTCCGGAAATGAGCACTAACCTCATTTTAAGTCCAACTTGTCATGAAACAAAATAGATAATAATAATAATAATTCCCAGATCATCAAAAGGCACCACTTCACCACTAGTCTGATCTGTATGGCAAGTTTCATCTAGAAATATTCAACGGTTTTGGTGTTCTGCTCCGGAACCGTGCACCAATATCATTTTCAGTGGTCCATCTTATCGTCATGAGAACATTAAACAATAATAAAAACTCCCAAATCATCAAAGGCATCAGTTCATCACTAGACATATTGGATAGCAAGTTTCAACAAGAAATATTTAACAGTTAGGAGTTCTGCTCCGGAAACTAAAAACGAACGACTGACGGACGAGCGGACATGCGATATCCCAGCGAGTTTGTTTTCAAACCGGGTGGATACAATTTTAATCGACAAAACCCTAAACAGTTTCCATATTCATAAGGAATCTCTGCTCAAAGCAGAGTCGAGTGTACAACTCCGACTATTTCCTGAACATGTGTGAATCAATATCAAATAGTGATGATACCAGGTGTTCGCGAAACGGCGAGTGTATTCAGGCCCTTTGGTGGCACCCGTCATAAATACATACAAAGGTAAGTCTGATAGAGAGATATTTGTCACTCCACATACCTCTCAAAACTATTTCATGGATTTGTTCATCATTTAGGTTTCAATAATGGATCATTCTACTTATTTTAAAGTGTTAGCTCGATTTTACCTAATATAAACGCTCATACTGGACATTTAAGTTTACAGATCTAGAAAATTATTGCACCGTTCAATTTAAATACACTGGTGATGCAGGTCTCTAACGCTGCCTAATCGAAGGCAGTGTGTACATAAGTGAAATGCCTATGTTCATGTTTACATAAGTATACGGAATTATATTCGGATAACGAGAGACCTGCTTTTAACAGTGTAGCCATTTCTTCGTAAGACCATAAATGTGTTTAAACACATTTGACTAACACGAATTGAAAATCACCTGTTCTAAGGATTTGCTAGACTTTGATCTCAGTAGAATACATGGCTAATGATTTCGTTAACACTGGTCTTTAACTTTGCATGTTCAAAGATGTGTACCTTCATGAAAATGCATTCATCTATCCTCATGGAAGTTTCAATACGTTCGTCCTCTTTTGTGACCGTCACATTGGCATTATGTTAGTAGAAGGATAAGACCCTCGTGTGAGCAAACGCTGGTAATGCACTCTTAACTTACAGTTTGTCCTGTCAATTTGCTCTTAGGTCGGCTACCTACGGACGTGCCAAGATTCTTTTCAAGGAATTCGTGCATCAGTCATCATGGATGTCGGTTATCATGGCAATGAACTGTTGATAGAAAAACATATGTGGATCAAACGTAGTGAAGGAGGTGAGCTAACGACGTCTAGTTCAGAGTGGACACAAATCACGGATATTTGTTGGTCTTGAGTTTATAACATTAAGGCACTATTTTCATGTAGTAGTTACTTATGATTTATGTCTCTGTTATTTACTGTTAGGTGTGGACCATTTGATTTCTAGCTCATAATGTTGTGGAAATAAAACTCCTACTATTTGAAACAATTCTCACCCTCATTAATATCGAGACATGAGCATGATAGACTAGTCACGGTATCCTTGGACAAGGTTATTGACGTCACTTGTCCACGGATTCGGCTGAAACAGTTGTTGACTGTGATGTAAAATGTCCATAAAGCCTCATCTACCCTTACTTAACATGCTTGTATTGTCAAAAGACATGAATTATAAATTAACATCATTACAAGTTATGCCGTGAATGAGTACACAAATGAAGGTATTGTGTCCACAATTTGGAGGATAGGGTCAGTTGTTCAGTATTCGATCAATCTTCAAGATTGAAATCAGCACATGAAACTCCCTCGACCTTCACAATTGTCAGTCAGTGTTGTGTATGCCAACCATGGGAATCAGTGTACGCCCTAACTCGACGACGAGAAAATGTGATATGTCTGATCACAAGAAATGGGATTCAACGCCATTCTTCTCAGAAGGCATGTGCTGACACATCATTGTTATAAGGGCAACCTTGTCGTGCTCTAATTTGACGGTCAATGTGTTCCCACAAGTGTTCTATAGGTGATACGTCTGATGATTGTGCTGGCCAATGCAAGATGTTATATGGGGCCTTATCTCGTTCATACAGGGTCTGTCCTGTACTGTTGCAAGAACGGTATTACAAAAGGGTAGAGAGATTGGTCAATGCCATGCTGCCCAGTGATGTTTCCTTCCAAAAGCACCAGATCTGTCTTGGCTTGGCTACAGATGTCGCATTGACAGAGATACAGCTGCTGCCACCTCCAAACAGTTCAACATCTTCAATGCAACGACTTCTCCTCGTCTGCAGTTGACACAAATTCTTCCATATGCTCAGAAAAGCTGGAATCTGCTCTCTCCTAGGAACTTGAGTCTTTGCTAGTTTCGATTCTACCAATGTTGCAGTGTCAGCATTGACCATCAGTGGTCTGCAAGCTCTTACATTGACCGACGCAGTCTTCTGGACACTGTCCAGCGATGGACTGAATGACTGTCGCAGCTAATGCCACGCCTAGGTCTGTCTCTCTTCCGCCCAGTCTACCTGAAACAGGCTACACGCCTGGTTACTGTCACTCGGCTACAGTCAAACCTCCTTGCGATGAGGACATGAGTTGCCCTTTACCAACAGGTTGTTCTCTCTGTGTGTAACGTTAATCTTAGCATGTTACTGACCAACTTTTCGGGTGTGAGTGAACAGGACACCGTTCCCTTTATACCAATATCTTTGTAGGTAGGCATGCTGAGCAGTCAATGTTTCACTTCAAACTCAAGTTCCATCGATGTGGGTACAGTAGCACTTTCATTACTCAGCAAATTGTTTTGTTTGTGTTTAATTCTCAACCATTTCGTAACTCTATATAGGGTTTGGACCCAACCTGTCCAAATTTCTGTTTTCACCAAAGGTTATGTTAGCAATGTCCATCAGCCACAATCTTAAAAATTGAAAGATACATTTATCGAACAGTTGTGAGTACAAACATGATGACCAGTTTAAATTTACTTTCTATCTGACAAAAACTGCATACTGGGCTTTTGCTATGCGTGGTGTTGTAAAAAATGGTCATCTATTACATACTCGTCAAAAAAAGAAACTTGACACTGACTCACAAAATGTAATATAATGCGATTGTGTCACAATAGGACAGAGAAACCATAATTGAAACACTGTTTGAAGAGATCAATGTACACAATGTTCAAAACATTAATCGTGTCACCTAGACAGACACACGTACACGATACAGTTAATGTCACAGGGATACAGAAAATGTCAGTATCGGTTGTGCCCACCACGTGCATCAATCACCGCTTGACACCGACGACCCATAGATGCAATCATGTTGTCAATAACACGCTGTTGGATGTGGTGCCATTCATGCTGAAATGCATCAAGAAGCGCCGGAAGTGTTTGGGGTGGTGGATTCCTTCTGTGAACGCGTCGATCCAACTCGTCCCAAAGATGCTCAATCGGGGAAAAAATCTGGTGACCGGGTTGGCCAAGGTAATGCCTGGATGTTGTTGTGCTGTAAGAAGTCCTGACAAACACGTGCAATATGCGGTCGAGCGTTGTCCTGCTGGAACTGTCCGCCATGAATGTTGACGTGAGGAAGAACGTAAGGCTGTAGGATCAAGTCTCTGTAACGGACAACCTGCTGCACACAGATGGGGGCATAACGTTCATCCCGACGTATGTAGACACGTGCGCGCCCATCAGCACGTGTGAGTAGGAAACGGGACTCGTCAGTAAACAGTACATTTCTCCACCTTGCACGTGCCCATCTAACCGTCTGTTGGCACCAAAGCAGACGGTCCGCCAGATGACGCGGGGTCAATACATGACGTCGAACAGGTCTAGATCTTCTTGCAAAAAGTCCAGCCTCCCTCAACCTGTTGCGTACCGTTTGATCTGATCTGGCGTGGCTGTGGTAGTGCGGTCTCGGAGGTGTCGCAGCCGGATGTATCGATCTTGTGCTTGGGTTGTCACCCTTGGTCTTCCTGACCTTGGTCTGTCGTCAACTCTGTTGGTGTTGTTGTATCGGGTCCGCAGTGCGGAGATTGTCTGTCTGGATACGCCAAAGTTCCTGGCCACTTCTTGCTCAGTTGCTCCAGCTTGTCATCTCCCAATGGCGTTGTTCCGTTGAGCTGCATTCAGTCTTGGCATTCTGTCACCGCCTCTACTGCCGTTATAAGGACTGTATGAACAGCCGTTGATGTGGATTTTTATACCCATTCACCAGGGGGGCCTGCATGCCTAAATGCAGGATCCTGTGCTGCACGTTTTTTACAGGCGGTTGCGTTTGGATGAAGCTGTAAAATTGATCCCCAAACGCTACGTTATTTGCTTTGCTTGTGTTTTCGCAAATTATGGACACACCATCTTTCTTTTTGACTTATTTGGTTCTCATTTAATGTAATTATTTTAGATATTTGGCAAAAAGTAGTTTTACATCTTTGTCAAGTTTCTTTTTTTGAAGAGTATATAACAATGCTTCATCATACTGCTATTTTCATTGTTCTGTTTTAAAATTACCTACAGATGTACTATCTTAGTGAACAGTGAGACAATTTTAATTTTCTTTCTTTATGTTGAATTTGAAAAGTGACGTAACCAAACCTCAGATCTCTTATTTAGTTTATCAACCTCTGAAAATGAAAAGACATGACTCTAACACACACCCCACATCCCGAAATATCAAATGGTCCGCCCCTTATCACTTGTGTATATATGCGAGTCAGTGCCCATTGTTATATACGCACGAGGGTGATTGAAAAGGTCTGAGCAAAACAACGATTGACTGCGTTAACGGAGTTGGTGGCTAATTATTTCACAACTTCATTCCCTCCAATGATGCTGGAGTGCCTGGATCCGTCTGGTGTATAAGACTTCCTCTTGTAGGTGTCAACTCCAGGAAGTAGCCATTTTCTAATATCTTCTGAAATGAATTTCGTAGGGCGTAAAAGGCATCAATGTGTGAACATTATCTTTTGATTTCATTTGATAAAAGTTCTGTTTATGGTTGCAAACATTATCTGCAGCATGGTACTAGTATATCATTTAAAAGATGGAAACATCAATTACCACATCGTTTCACTTGTAAACACCTAGCATAACACAGAGATGAATGAGATAGCCAGCATGTTGAAACCAGTACCACTATTGAAGGGTCATTAACATCCTAGGCGTAAAGATGACACTACGTGTACGTCGATGGCCAAAGGTCAATCAATTGGTGACCAATGGCCCAGAAGCAATTCATTATAAGCTACACAGACTTTGCAAATGTTTGAGGATTTATATCAATGGACGGTGCCATCATTTCTTGAGTGTGCGTGTTGATCATATAGAAAACCTTGTCAAAGCTTGCGATGAACGACTTAACATCTCGCCCGGGAAAATATTGATTTACCATCAAAACAATTGTTCTTTTGTGCATGATACACTTACGCATGATTTCTACCACACATGATGCGAATAAGCCTTATATCTTCAGCCAACTCTGTTTGAAAGAAAGTTCTATCATATGTCACAACACTAGAAGCAGCGACCTTGTAGCAAATCGATGGCAAAACGATACCTTGTGTTAAAGGAAATGCTATCCAAAGTAGAAAGAATATTCCGTTACGATCTTTGAAAAGGGTAATTATTTCGTCACAGATAGGACAGGTACAACACAACTTAACACAAATCTTAAAGGCCCTTTTTGGTGTTCTATGTCAGAGAATGTGAAGTTGAATGTCAAACCTTACACATAAGACGCAAACTATGGAAACCGTTTATTTTGCAAGACCATTGTCTCACCATAATCGATTGAGTTTGGATTTGGATCATATCGCAAAACAAACTTTATCGCAATCTGCTTTGTATACATGTATTATATATGTTGTGATGTTCGGCTACTGATGCATTCGAGTTTCATATGCCTCGGTTCAACTGTTCTCACTGGCAAAAATACGGTTTGAACAAAATAACGGAACGCGTAAATTTCAAGAGAAAATACGTTACCACCAGGGAGAACAACATTTGACTCTGAGGTCTAACAATGCCGAATGTTAGTAACGTGTGTGGCCGCCCACAAAAGTCTTGACAACTACCTGGCATCGTCCGGGCATGCTCCGTGTGAGGTTTCTGATGGTAGCTCTTGGAATGCTGCGCCATTCATCTTGGACAGCTAACAACACTTCATCCAGATTTAGAGGCTGTCGAACATGTTCTTTGACGGCGACTCAGACCATCTCATAGATGGTGGTTTTATTCAAATTTGATGTAGTCCAACTAGATACCGCTTAATATAATTTGGAACCGAGCGCTTTAGCACAAGGTTTAAATTAATAAACAAGAGGTATCGACTTAACAATGAGACATTTCAAAACACAGTAGGGGGGCACGGGTGGGCCAGTCGTCTAAGGCGATGCGATTCGCTGTGCAGAGTTGCGTCCCTTGGGCACGCCAGAAACCTATGATTGTGGGTTCGAATCCCGGTTCGCCCCGATTATGTTTCTAGGTTTGTCAGCACCATACCCGTGCTCGTGGGTTTCACCGAAGTGGTAAACGTCTGAGACCTGCATCACTTCGGGCTTTCCTCCCACATTAAGCTGACACGCCGCGATATAACTGGAATACTGTTAAAAGCGGCGTTAAACCCAACTCACTCACTCACTCACTCAAAACACAGTAGGTTTATCTCCATTCCACCATGACGACAAGAGGGCTTTGAAAACGGCGCGCTCTTGAAATGCATACCTACACAGGGTACAAATGTCTGCCATCTTAGAACATTCAGAAAAGGGGTCACAGGTAGTTATAAATGTAACAAATATTACTAAAGTTCAACATTAAAATACACATAGTCTTGACTAATTCAATATAAGGGTTAAAGAGTGAAAGTGAGTCCAAACATATTTGTTTTAATTTCATTGCAACCGCGATCTATGATGTGGTTCAACATTAACCTGTAAAATTACTGGGAATGAGCCTGCTGGTACAACGTGATTACCAATGGAACTTGAGTATGACTGAACTGCCATTTGTTAGGCTGCAGATGAACCAGCATTTTACGACAAGAAGGATTGCATGTTTGTGACCTGTCGGTTTCAAGATTTTTCAGCAATTCGACGCCAGCACGTGAAAGAAATGTGAGAGGCCATGACACAGTGGTTCGTGTATGTTTTGCTTCATTGTGCGTGATATTAAATGAATTCCATCAGCTGGATAAGCTGGTGATCAAGTTGGTGATCTGTGACTTTAGTGATATCGGGACATTTGTTGACAAGTGAGTTTTCATGGCATTACAAAAGAAGGAGGGTTTTCCGATGGCCTTTCAAATCACCTCCTGCCAATCCTAACGTTGGTGGTTGACGATGATGGCAATAAATATCGATCACAAAAAGGTTTGTAAACAACATTTTGTCATGAATAAAATTTTGTAAAACACTTTTTTATAATGTTATGTTTTGCGTTTTATAAGGTTAATTTATATAAAAAGAGGTATATGGACTTTTAACCAATCAGTATCAAGCATTCTTCAATGTCATCGTAGAATAGGGCTCGAGACTTTTGGCAGGCGAGGGTAGCAGTTGGATTTGAGCAGTCCACAGAATATCCATGGAATCATGAGCAGTGTTAAACATGATCCCGCCCAACACCATCTCAGATCCCCCGGGGCGGTCGGTTAGTCTAGTGGTTAAAGCGTTCGCTCGTCACGCCGAAGACCCGGGTTCGAATCATGACATGGGTACAATGTGCGAAGTCCATTTCTGGTGTCCCCCGCCGTGATATTAATGGAATATTGCTAAAAAACATACTCACATCCCAAACCATCTGTGTCATACTGTTTGATGGTGCATGGCATGTAACGCTTATAGACCCGCTGCAAAAAGCAGTCCACACGACCTGAATGACCCATAATGAACCTAGACTCATCGATAAAATATAGTATGACGTCACTGACCTAAATCTCGGACGCTATACCCCCGTATCCACTCTAACTGTAACGGTCTATGAACTTTGGTCATTAATTTTTATTGCTACCACTTGACGACGACTTTTGAAACCCGCCGATTTGAGGCGATTACGGACCGTGCGGTCAGATGTTTGTCCTTGCTCTGAACTCAGCGTTCACTTGTGAAGTCCATTTAAAGTGATCTAGGAAAGCAATGACCCTTACTTCGCGATCGTCACGAGGGTTTGTTTTGGGCTTCCGGTCACGACCCCGTCTCATCAAAACGTCCCATGTTTGCCTACAGAGATATTCCACAGTCGTGACACCACACTGAAATTCTGCTGTAGCCTGTGGTATAGAGTTTCCAAACGTCATTCTTCCAAATTAACTGCCATTTCTCTGGTGGACTCATGTAATTGAAGTGGTATCTGTGCAATCAGCCGTCTATATTTCGGATGTTCCCACATTCATGGCTTCATGAAATATGCCCTCCCTTATGTTATGTTATGTTCACAGTTTAATTGTTTAGGTATTTCTTACTTTGTCCTGATTTAAACAATGTTCAATGGAACGACAGAAGAATGGATTTCAAAACTGATAGGTCTAATTACTATTGTGTCTGATGGTTACGACCGCGTACATTGGTGCAGTGTACATTACACAAAATTCAGCTTAAACAAGCACCTATCCACCACTGAAGTGCCAATGCAAATGTTTGTTCTGTTGATGCTTACTACATAGAGGGAGCATCAATAAGGGCAACATCAACATGCCTCACACTTGCTGTATACAGAGGACGTCTTGGAAGCGACAAAGGTTACATTGATTGTATTGATTCATAAGTAGACGCTTCTATTTCAAAACAAGGACAGGTAGACGTAGATGATTATAGATGTTCATTGAACTGGACAGCTGTAAACATGTTGACGTCAAATATCGAATGTTCAAAGCTTATCGTAACTGGGTATTTTAACTCCACGTCATTCTATTTTACAGTGAACTGTTCCGCCACCATTGTGTATTTGGGTGCATACATGTTTGCTATTGCATCATGAGTGTTATTATGTAAAAAGAGGATCTGATAACCCAGATGACAGCACAAGGTAAAGTGTTTAATGTGTGTGGGGTTTTTTTTAACAAAAGCCTTACGCTTTGTGCAAACATGCGAGACAAAATTCCTGAAACGCAAGATGTCATTCATGAAAGTATTCCAGAACAGACCACCTTTTTCCTTGTATGCTAATCATAAATATTTATTCGAGCCAAGAAAGAAGCTTCTTTGAAGCATTTGTCGACTTGTGTTCCGTGAATAGCCGTAAGTTATGGTGGTATTTGAAAAACGCTGGGTTAAACGGTAAAACGTTTAAATCTATAAAAGTATGCCCTGTTTGAACTTGTGTAAGCGTGGTGGTTACAGCTTAAGTCCATTGTTCTCTTGGTGTGAGAGGGGATTGTTCACTTAGTCCTAATGTATGTCTTTTTTATATTGAATATGAATTATCATTAGAAATCACTGATTTTGGTGAACGACATTTTATCCGGGGCTCCAAACTCAGCTAAATATGTTATCATAGTGTTCCAATAAGCGAAGAATTGCATGTATATTGGTGTTCTTTGCTGGTGATGTAACAGTTATTTTGGTGAACGATATTATTCCTGGGCTTCATAATCAGCTAAATATGGTATAACTGTGTTCCGATGAACAAGGAATTGCAGTTCATTTATGCTTCAAGTACTGTTGTATTTAGGAGAAATGGGCAAAAAGCCAAAGCTGAGATATGGCTCTGTTAACACGACGCTAGTTAAACTGATATATCATAAATACCTAGGTATTCTTTTCTTTAAAACTTTCAGTTTCGAAAAATCGGTTCAGGGGCTACGAAAGCAACATAAATGTTACTAACTATGATATCAAAATTAGTGCCAATCCCACGGAAGATATCATTTTAGATATTGATTCGCAAAAATACTGTGTCAATTCTTTTATACGAATTGGAACTTTTGGGAGTTCATCACAAATAAAGAACATTCACCTATTCGTTTGCTAAAAGGTTCCTAGAGGTAGAATTACCAACGCCTAACGATGGCTTTTCGAGAATGTGAGAGATACCCTATTTATATCATGTTTTGTATTCGTTGCTAACTGGTTTAAAATCCAAGATATGCCTGAACAGCGCACACCAAGATAAAGCTTATCAAATGTTACTTCATCTACACGATTTAGGATTCACCACTTGGGTGTCAAATGTGCGTTATCTCATACTTTCCCATGGTTTTTGTCGTGTGTAGACGTATGAAGGTATTGGTTTGAAGCAGGTATTTTATAGAATATGTCATATAAATAAGTGACATAACCCTTTCCATAGCCACAAGTGTCTGCTAAAAGCAGAGTCGTTTATACGATTGCAACTGTGTCAAGAGCATGAAACATAAATAATACCAGCTTCATAAGAATGCAATAGACACTGATGCGTCAAAAGTTGATATGTCCTACACATGTCTGCCATAAAACCTTTTGAAAAGCCTACTGAGGCCTTGAATTCTGTAACCTTGATCAAACAACTTTCGCGCAAGAGTTGCATGAGGCTCTTTAAAATCTTTGTCGAAAAAGCATCTTGATGGTACCTCAAACGTTGTGAAATGTAGACACCAAGGGCTGGAGCTGTTGGAATATTGCTCGACATAGAGGGGGAGTTGACTTTTGGAAAGTTAAAGTCATCCCTTGTCGGGATGTATGGGTCTAAATTTGAAACAGACGAGGCAGTTTCACTGGACGCCTTTTTTCGGGTTCGGGACTGAAGGCACTGTTTAGGAAAGTGATAAAGTATTATTTCTCTGGCATTGTTTGTAAAGAGTTTATGTAAGTGTCTTCTTTTACCGCAGTAATTGATTGCGTCCATGTCAGAAAATGAAATTTTAAGCAATACATCTCTAACATGTAGTGTATGTTGTAACCTTTAACATGGAGTATAATTATGTATCCCATCAGTTTAATGTGTTCTTCAATATGGAATGGGTGCTTTGAATACAATAAAACATCTTGATCTTGTGTTTATAAGTTATAGACCTGTTGTTTCATCCTTTCAGATAAGTGTATATATGGCAGTATTTGTAACTTATATCGATAGCGCTGTTGTTGGCCTTCCTCTTTGACATGTGCACACTGTATGGATGTTCAATGGAGACCACTGCGCATAACGGTCTCTTAACGGTCTTTGCATAAAACATCTATCGCATCCTGTCAGCGGGAAAGGAGGTCAACATGAAAATAGACACGGGCTGAATTATTTCAGTTGTGTAAAGGGCGGGTTATACAGTGACCAAAGAAGTTTTAAAAATAAAGCATCGGGTATTCCGAATGATTTGATATCGTTCAATAATGGTCAAAGAGCCTGTTTTCGTCCACTTCGGAACCCACCGGAGCTAAAAATATAAAAGTGACCAGTAAAACCGCGTCCTCTCTTTCAGATTTAGATCTAGGCATTAAGATTCAGAGCGACAATAAAGTATCCACAACACTGTTCAAGTAAATGGTTATGCAGAACACCAAAATCGAAAGCTTTAACTACAAGGTATCACTAAATCCCCCAATAAGCGTCGTGCTTGTATTTCTTTCGTCATTTGACCCGGCGTTTATTGGAGGTAGGCGTCGTTTTCTTTCTTGGTATAATTCTTCCTCACCAGTAAAGTGCTGAAACTGCCCTTTGCTCTTGAGTAGTTTTTTTAAGTTTCCAAAGCAGATTCATATGGAAATTACGGTTGGATTAATTTCCGGAGAGCAACTGTTTAGTGTAGTTTTGAAACTTTGTACGCATGTTACATAAGTGCTAATCGTGTGCCTTTCGCAATACATTTTTTTAATTGTCCGTTTCGCGTTTCCAAGGCACATCGGACATGTGTGTAAGGTTAATTTCTGGAGCTTCATTTTCATACTGTTGAAATATTTGCATAAATATCAGACAAATGTTGATCTTCTTCCTGATATTTTTAATTGAGATTTTGCATTTCCATGACAACCAAATTGACATTGTTCAACTGTAGGTAGGGCACTGCTGAGCTGGTGTCTTTTGCTTTTCTGGAACTTTTTTGGTGTTTCACTGGGAGAAATTACAACTTAGGGTAGGGTTTGTGTTGTCCAATGCCAAACTTATAAACCTTTCAGTATTTCTCTAAAACGTGAACGATCAATTATTTTATACCTTCACACTTCCAAACATGAAAGTGAACAGTCTTGTCGATACTTTATTGTCACTCCTTCATGTCGAGATCGATGCTCATGATATCAATCACTGGATTCTCTCGTCCAGACTAAATTATTTACAGACCGCCGTCCTCCTTCATGTAGAACAATATTCAAGCAGCTCTAGTCTTTGCAAAACAAATTTGGTGTCCGCATTTCAAAACTTTTGACGTACACTCGAGTGTTTTCCTTTTACAAACATAGAGCGTTATACGATTCATGCTCAAAGTTCCTTTGATCTGGCTTACACCATTCCATGTCTAAACTTTCAAAACGTATTTTGGTGCACTAATGAAGGATATTCCCGTGTTTGTTCAGTGGAATACTTGTCTTGCCTGTGTATGTGTTTGTGACAGTCTATTATGTCAGACCACAGGTCATCACGAAGTTTCGTACGACAAGAATACATAACAGTTTAAATATACAGTAGACTTGATATTCATAACCTAGTCATATGTACAACCATGGTTATGGTGAGTATTTGCCTGGTCGGGATTGAAGTCATAGTGGAATGGTATTGAATTCTGTTTTTTACATCTCGTGTAGATCTGAAGACATGGGTGAAGTATTACGGAATACATGTATCCTTTCGCAAATAATATCAAGATTATGGCCACGGGAGGAAGACTGTCGGTTAAGGAGAACATGAACGGTCCGTGAATAAGAATCGCTGAGCCCCGCAGGGTGTTAAACCAGAACTCTTTGTGGTATGTATTTATAGTGTGTTAGTCGTCTAAGGGTGATGCACGTGAAATGTGTTATCTGCAGCTGTTGTATGTGCACCAAGCTCCGATCTTTATAATGCATGGTACGAGGTTCTTTACTATTTCGTGGGGTTATACCCGGGATATTTTATCAATCACTTGCTCGTTGTGAAAAATGCTGACGAGTTACAGGAAATCTGTAGCAGGGGCCCTAAAGAACGATATATATTATTCATCTTAGTTTTTCTCATCAAATGTTCTTCTAATTACTTCGACAAGTCATGAACATTGTTATAAGTAAATCAACGTCATACCTACTGTTTAATTAACTTTTAAGGATTACACAAATATTTGAAATATTTAATTGTGAAGGTCAAACCGTTCTGACATGTGTCACAGCAGCCTAGGTTATTTCTGCTGGAAATAGTTAATACTGTGCGGATTCGCGCCAAGCTGGCGACACATGGTTTCAGACCAAATATCACTTAAATGGAAAAATCAATTTTAAAGTGTATATCAATTGAAATGTGGGTACAAGATAATGTTGGCATAAATAACTGAAAACCATATTGTCCGTTCGTGAATAGCAATGGATGGTTAATTAAATAATAGAGTGACGTCATAACTGAGTTTTGAAATTGTTTTTAATTACTGTTTAAACTAAAAAAGATTAAACTCACAGTATTAATAATAGTGAATACGACATGTATGCAATCCCTGGCCATCTTAGTATCTTTAATTGGAACAGTGATTTACATCAAAGAATTATATATATACATCTATATATTAGATACATATACGCCTTGTCTGATTATTTAAAAATATCCCTTTAAATCTATCAGCTCTGCCGTTGTTCTGTCCAGCAATTTTCGCCGTACCACCACTTGTAGGCACGCCTCTTATCGGACTCCCATGTGCATCTACTTCTAAACGATTTTTCAATCGGAATGACATCGGAAATTCCATGATTCAAGCCGCTTTCAACAATATTCCGGTATAGCTGGACACCACATCTGTTATTCCCATCCGAAGTTATGATTTGAGTGCTGGTTCTGAACGCCATTTCTGCGATAGTATCAGGCAGTTCTTATAACCCTCCATAAATGAAATGAGTGTAGATAAGTAAAAATTGGGCTACTGTTACATGTCGCTCATAAAATACGGTAACACATATCTCAAAATATTATTTCATGCATTGTCATATGTTTCATTAATGGATAATTATATGTTTGAAAACTGTGTACACGTTTCTAACGTCACATTAACACTCATACTTAACTTTTATGTGTATAGATGTAGAAAATATGTGCATTTTTTCTAAAATATAATGTAAATAAACTGATTACACAGGTCTCAAACGTTGGCTCATCAAAGGCAGTGTGTACCTAAATGAACCAACCCATCGCATGTACGTTTACAAATACATATAGGTACACGAAAGTCGCCGCCATTAGAGAAAGACCACTCCTTTCCACTACAGCACAGCCAACGGAATAGACCACCTTTGGCGAAAGGTCATAAAACTGCCAAAACAAAATTAACTTACACTGAATCAGATGCGACAAGGATTGGCCGTTACACCATTGGCATTATGTCAGTAAAAGGATAAAACCCTCGTGTGAACAACCGCTGTTGATATGCACTCTTAATCTTACGTTTGTCCCAATCAATTTCTTCTTGCAAAGGCTGCATAGGACGTGCCAAGATTCTTTTTTACAAGCATCCGTTGTCGGTATTCATGGTAATGAACTGTTGATGATGGAAAATGTGGATAAAACGAAATAAAGAGGTGAGACTTCTGGTAAAGCATGGCCACAACAAACCACTGATTAGTTGGTGTGGAGTTTTTGTTGTGTATAAAACATAGCAAATTTACGACGACAACGGTATCAACCAAACTGTTCGTTGTGTATGTGATCGTCAACGACCCTTGGTTGACATCTAAACGTAGGTCATAGGCCTTACACGTTTCATCAATTTTGTAACCCTGATTCAGCATTTTTTTCGCAAGAGTCGTTTGACGTTAAAGTCATTCCTCTTGTCACATACTATGGATAGTTTTGTGTCACTTACTCACGTTATGAACTGATCTAAATATGAGGTGGTTTCACTGAGCAGAAATTCCGATAATTCATAATCATGCATGAAGAACCGATCAGAGGCGATTACAATTGGCGCTCGTGGGTATGCCTAAATGTTCGCAAATTTCCCACTGATATTATTTATTCCAACATTTCACTGAACCTTCGAAAGGGAGAGATGTAATTATATCTGTGGTCATACTGTTTAGTGATAATTGCCCCATGGATCATGATCAAGTAATTAAGTTTTTCCTTACGTTTGTCGACCCGTGAAGATTCGGGGTAGAATAGGTCTTCAGCAACCCATGCTTGCTGTAAAAGGCGATTATGCTTGTCGTAAGAGGCGACTAACGGGATCGGGTGGTCAGACTCGCTGACTTGGTTGATGCATGCCATCGATCCCAATAGCGTGTATCGATTCTCATGATATTGATAACTGGATTGTCTGGTCCAAACTCGATTATTTACAGCTGTAATATTGCTGAGTGTGGCGTTAAACAACAAACCAACCAACCTTACGTTCGTCGTGGAGAGTGGTGTACAGAGTTGTCAAATACAAAGGTTTAACATGACTGAACTTGGCCCTTTTCTTAGAATTTAAAATTTCAAACAAATCCTTTAAGTAATTCCTTTTGTCTCCAATACTTTCATTAAAGGATATGGTTAATCAAACAACATAATTATGCAGTTATGCTTACATATGGTACTGTTTATGTTATTTTAGGCCTTGTCAGTGGGAACCTCAATAAATGTTGTTGGCAACTAGACTTACGTTTGTATGACAGATCTCTGGGACTAGACAGATGTAATCCAATTCTGTTCCCTCCCGATCGTTTGTAGTTTGTGCATTCTGCAGTACCAGTGACAATATCACGCACTGACTTAACCCATTCTGAAAGACTTTCAACAGGTTCATCTTTTGTTTAAGCCAACTTTTTATTATATGTTACGTGTTATTTAGCCAAATATAATGTTTTGGCATACAGCATTACTCACTTACTCGCGCTTGATCTTAGCATTGATAACTGGTACTGGTATTTTACAATCGCAGCTTGTATGTACATAATATGTGTTATCTCGCCACGATCTTTTCACTCATATCATCGAAATATTGCTCCCCTGCTTATCTGCTGTACTAAATGTACAGGAGATGTGTGGCCATGATCAATGCTAATGGTGGTCACACCAGGTATTGACTGACATTTTGGGTATTGACCCGAAACTGTGTAAGCCCTTAACATTTGAAAAAAACAATCATGTCATCTGCCTTTTAATCCTTTAAACTGTCTTCAGTCATTTTTTTTGTTAATCTTGCCCTATTAGTATTTCTTGTATTTACTGTTGAAAATAAATAACATGAATACTGCATACTCGACTTGCGTTTCTTTTGGGTGTGAGTAAATATGTACAGCTGATACGAATCACAACTCAGCCAAAGGAAACATTTATCACGCACAGCTACACCGCTGTGACGGTACCTTTATGCCACGCCCCTAAATAGGGTTTGGAAGCTGATTACAGAGGGTGTAATTTCAACATTTTCACTTGGACATTTAAATTTCTACTAATGTTAGGATTTTTACAAGATGTATATAACCATTAACATATATAGGACAACTGATTTTCGCTAAAGAATTGCAATCATTTTTTTCTCTTTACTTTAAAGTAACATGAAGGTACCTATACATCTGCACAATATCTATACAATGTAGCCGACGGACAACGCGCCATTGGTTCACATGACCATTTGTGTCATGTGAGCTGAACGTACCTTTTCAAGTCTGAGATTGAAATTTAAATAATCTTACTAAACGGAATATGTAATTTCTATTACAAAATTGTCTTAACGCCATACGCGTAACATTGTATTAATTATGCAACGATGAGTATTATTTTACTACATTACATTTACTACAAATTGTTTTATAGCATTATAGCTGATATTGCGACTTAGCTGTATCGTGGATACAACTTATTAAGTTTGTAATAAATGATTGACTGTATCCTTATTATGATTTAGAAATTTCATGATTACAACGCCCAGTCAATTACATCACATTGCACACTTATTGGCTAACAGGCAATATGGATAGTTTGTAGCTATTTCTTTAACAGGAATATGTAGCAGATATACATGTACCCTTTAATATATAGAATCATGGATAAATTGAGACTATACCTGATCGGGAAAGAGGTCGTGATGGTAAAGCACCCGTTGCTACTCAACACTATGTTTGATATGACAGTTAGTATATATAGACATGAATGAAGAAATACGAAATAAGGGTATCATTTTACAAGTGATATTATGAGAATTACACGTGGAAACGTTTAAAAAATATGAAAATATACAGTTTATATCCACAGTAGGAAAAGTGTATAATTGTTTTTCACTAGACCTATACGAGAACAACACTCCTTCAGCTATAAACTGCATATGGCTTTGATAATATGCGTGCTACAAGTACGCAATCCCTGGCCATCTTTGTGTTTGTAATTAGAACACACATAGTGAGGTACACTGAGAAAAGCCATGTTAACGCCCTGCCTGACTCCACCTCGATAACTGACAAAACTCGCTTTGGATGCATCGCTCTGGCGTGGTTCTGTGAAGGAATGCTGGCTGTCCCACTAGAGACTCCTCAGCGCATCTGATCGCCACCTAGGGCAGGTGGACATAGCTTCTGCCCGTAGAACGATAGGTTGGTGATTCACTCCCCGATCGCGTCATACAAAATGACGTTTAAACACTCGAGTGTTTTCTCCCGGCCTTGCAGTCGGCATTACGGGGATGAAATAAGAAGTGATCAGATCGTTGTCCGGAAAAGTACATAAAACACGCATACGCGTGCGAACACACACATATTACGCGTCGCTTTATAAGTGCAATAATCTTGAAGGCGACGTTGAAACCCATCTCACCCCATCTTACTTACACCTCTCCTTAGTGTAGTGGTCGGAGCGTCCGCTCGTCACGCCTAATGTCCGGATTCGATTCCCCACATTTCTGGTGTCCCGCGCCGTGATGTTGCTTGAATAATATCATGAGCATCGATCCCAGCAAGTCAGCGAGCCTGACCGCCCGATCCCGTTAGTCGCCTCTTAACACAAGCATAGTCGCCTTTTACAGCAAGCATGGGTTGCTGAAGACCTATTCTACCCTGGGTCTTCACGGGTTGAAATACCGATTAACTGAGTTTGACTTTACGCCGCCTTCAGCTCTATTCCAGTATATATGGACACCACAAAAGGGCTTCACACGCAGTAAGTAGGAATGAAATGTGAATTAGTATCGCGATATCATATAACGTCAACAAAATGGAAAGGTATTAAGTAAGGCAACTACGAGAAACCTCTTTATCAATGTAAAAAGCACAACAGTTTGATTTAGTTTTAACTGAGTTACACCTGTAAACTCTTGAATTAATTACTCTGGTTTATGTCGTACGCCCTGATAAGTTTAGTATCAGTCTTGGCAGTTTCGTGGTAAAGCAGTTGGTCTGTACATTCATGCATCGTGATGCAACCATAGAAGTATATATCCTGCTTCCTGACACAAATAGGGTGTTCATTAAACTTCGTACGCGCACCAGTATACATGATGCTTACATGCAACAACCCAATACGAATAATGATTATTAGAAATTGTTTATGTAAATTTATAAGAGCCATTCACGAGCAGACAATGTTCTGACTTCACTTTGGCTTGTTTAATGTCTGATGTGTACATCACTTCCCAATGCAAGTTGTGAACGGAATTTTGCGATCGTACCAAGCACTTTGAATGACCTTCATTACGTGAAATGAATGTAGATAAGTAGAATGGGGCAACTTTGCATCTTACTCATTAAAACCTTAACACATATCTCTACACAATATTTTTATGTTGTTTTCGTCATTTAAGTTTCATTAATGGATAATTAAAAACTATCTTTAGAAAAACTGCCCGGGGTGTTTTCGTTACATAAACACTCACATACTTAACTTTTATGTGTACAGATGTAGAAAATGAATGCGTTTTTTTACTATTTAATTTAGATATACTGTTAACGCAGGCCTCTAACGTTGTCTAAACAAAGGCAGTGTGTACCAGAATGAACTCATCCATGCTAATGTGCGTTTACATGTAGGTACACGAAAGTCACCGCCGTTAGCGAGAGACCGCTCCTATCCACTACAGCACAGCCTATGGAATGACCCCCCTTTGACGAAAGGTCATAAAAATGCCAAAACAAATTTAACGAACACGGATTCAGATGCGGCAAGGATTGGCCAGACTTTTGTGGCCGTTACACCATTGGCATTATGTCAGTAAAAGGATAAAACCCTCGTGTGAACAACCGCTGTTGATATGCACTCTTAATCTTATGTTTGTCTCAATCAATTTCTTCTTGCAAAGGCTGCATAGGACGTGCCAAGATTCTTTTTTTCAAGCATCCGTTGTCGGTATTCATGGTAATGAACTGTTGATGATGAAAAATGTGGATAAAACGCAGTAAAGAAGGTGAGACTGGTAAAGCATGGCCACAACAAACCACTGATTAGTTGGTCTGTGTTTTTATTTTTTATCTTTGCCAATATATAGCATATTTACGACGACAACGGTATCTACCAAACTGTTCTGAACAAAATGTGTGTGTCCGTGTGTGTGTGTGTGTTTGTGTGTGTCTGTGTGTGTGTGTGTCTCTGTGTGTGTGTGTGTGTGTGTGTGTGTGTGTGTGTGTGTGTGTGTCTGTGTGTGTGTGTGTGTGTGTGTGTGTGTGTGTGTGTGTGTGAACGACCCTTGGTTGATATCTAAACGTAGGCCATAGGCCTTACACGTTTCCTTAATTTCGTAATCTGCATGTGATTATGTAAGATAAAGAAAGCAGCACGTATCGTATCGGCCTTAAACGTCCCTCGCTTGCCTAATCTGCATGTGATTATGACAGATAAAAGGAGCAACTTACTCGTTTCAGCCATTCTACAACCATGTTCCGAACACATTACCTAATCTGAAGTCTATTTGTTTCAGTGGTCAATTTCTATCTGTTAGACACCCTTTTTTCAATATACTACATGTGATGTCAACTATGAAAGGGTAAATCTCTAACTACATACTTTGTAATACAATACAAGTAGTATATTCTTCACATGCATACAATGTATTATTGATTAAACGAAACGATACCATATATTATAAGGGGCGGTCGGGTAGGCTAGTGGTTAAAGCGTTCGCTCGTCACGCGGAAGACCCGGGTTCGATCCCGACATAGGTACAATGTGTGAAGCCCATTCTATTGCTTGCATATTGCTAAAAGGGACGTACAACCATACTCACTCACCCATAAATAATACGCGTGAGTGCGCAAATGCGCTCACATAACGTGGATGCAAAATGCTCATACTGTTGAACAAAACATTGAAAACTACTGTACAGACGGAGATTGGTACCATCCGGTCCACAGAGATGATTGTTTGTTGTACTGTCATCATGATATACATACGTTTACGTGAAACTTTAAATGACTTTTTCCTTTCATGTGTTGTTCATGCATAACCCCCAGTTCCTGCGTTTTTTTCAGAGCAAGCCTTTTCTGCCTAAATGTGCATAACATAGGCTAATGCCATATTACTACCCCTCTCCACTGACTAATTACCCCGTATCACCTGCACGAGTATTGTTTGGCGTGATCCGGTATTTGATATCCATATTGCAAAGTCGTTCTCGACTGTATAACAACTACAGCTCTGAAGAAGCCCTTTCAAGTCAATAACCTTGGCTACACTGCGCTGTGACTGTTTGGTGCATCCAATTAAAGTTTAATTACGCAGACAACATGACTGGAGTCTAGAATGTCTGCCATTCATGATCAGTGGCAACAGGGTAATCCAACACACTGATTAGACTTGCTGAATGAGTCCTGATGCTGTTTGATTAGTGTTTCAGGTATGCCATTGCGTGTCAGAGTAATGTGGAGGGAAAGCCCAAAATAATGCAGGCCCCAGACGTTTACCACTGTGGTGCAGTTGGTTTAGGCGCTGATCGTCATCAGAACGGACTCGAACCCACGATATTAGGATCCTGGCACGCCATATGGAGACAACTCTGTTCAGCAAAATTATTCGCTTTAGGCATCTTAACCACCGTGTCTTTAACAAAAGCTTTTTGTCTGGTCCCACATGTTTTGTTTGTTGTGTAACGCCGCATTCAGCAATATTCCAGCTATATGACGGCGGTCTGTAAATAATCAGGTCTGGACCAGAAAATCCAGTGGTTAATGTCATGAGCATCGATCCGCGCAATTGGGATCGATGACATGCATCCCGTTAGTCGCCTTTTACGACAAGAATAGTCGCCTTTTACAGCAAGCATGGGTTGCTGAAGACCTATTCTACCCGGATCTTCACGGGTCTGAGAGATAAGTACACGCTTCAGATACCCTGCTGGGAAATACCGAGTTTCTTAATACAAGAGATGTAATCATTTAAAGTTAACGAATCGTTGTGATTAGTTTCAACAAAATCAGTAAATGCACTTTCATGTCACTTGTGTTTACTGGTTCTTCGATCACTTGTTTACTGGCCGCCGTCGCACGGCAGAAGTACTGCTGTGAGGCGCCAGGCAATAAATACGTCCTTTTATTATTTATGTAGATTGTGTGAATGGCGGTGCTACCGGTAGGGCAGGATATTCTTACCCTTTTAGCCTGGTGTCATCACTGATGTTCAGTGGTCCATTGATATAATGTTCACAGCTATCTTGATGTTCTTGTTTGTTTGTTTGTTTGTGTGTTGTTTAACGCCGCTCTGAGCAATATTCCAGCTATATGACGTCGGTCTTTCAATAATCGAGTCTGGACCAGACAACCCAGTTATTGATATCATGAACATCGATCTCCGTAATTGGGAAACGATGAAATGTGTCAACCAAGTCACCGAGCCTGACCACCCGATCCCATTAGTTGTCTCTTACGAGAAAGCATTTGTTGCTACCCCGGATCTTACACGGGTTGCCCTTCACGCCAAATGGAATCTGTTTCCGCGGATAACCAAGACTGGTTATTCTCTTTCATTGATGTTTTTTTTATTTACTAATGTGAATATGACCATATAATTATAATATATTATCTCGAAACTGAACACCTATTGATCGAAATGAACGAGCTTGTCTGATTGTCATTCAAGGGCGATATTAAGTACTTTTTCTGCTCGCTCAAGATGTCCGTACGGTTCTTTAGGCCTGAAGACATCTCAGATAAACGGTCGAAAATTATGCGGTAACAAAAATTGTTGCCTTCTGGTTGGCGGTTCATGGACTCGCACACAAGGTATATGACACCATATACCTCTCGAAACGGTCGACCACTAATAATGGAACAGGGTGTTTTCACACAAATGCTTAATGACATAGGATTATATAGATACATTTTATTAAGTTCAAATGCAGTTGATGTTATACAGATTTGTTTCAGTGAGAAGTTTAAAAATCCTTTAAGTAATTCACAGCGCACAGGTCCCACATCAGACGACGTTATAAAGCAACGTTTGTTGACAGGGTGTAAGTTTGACTCTTCAGAGTTTCAAGGGCTTCGGTCTTACCCCACACTGAAACACATCTGTAACATGTGGTGTCTCCTTTGGCAAGTGAATTAGTTCGAATTATGCCGCTGTTCATCCAGCAGCACGTGGGTACCCGGTCGGAAGAGAATGTTTATTACTGTAACCTTCTAGCGCCCCATGGTTGTATACCACCAAGCGAGCTGAGAATGACATTTGAGAGCACACTGATCCATTTATCGAGGTAGTAACTGCGTAGCGCTTTGAACAAACTATACGTGGCATCAAAAGAAACTGGTCATAGGATTTTGTCGTTTATCTTTTGGTGCCTAGTATGCTAGTGTGTGGACTCTAGAGCCTTATAAATACTTTGCGGCTCAACATAAAGGATAAATAAGTATTAACATTAGGTAGGTCTATCATAATGTGTTTTTCGATTCACACATGTAATGTGTTGAGGAATTATTTTCCTTTCTAAATATCGATCATAAAAAGGGTTTATCAAATTTGCAACACCCACATGAGGTGCTTTTTAAAAGTAATACATATAACATACTGTCACCTCTGCCGTATCCATCTTATAAAATTACATTAAACTGACTTTCATAAGGATAGATTAAATGAAGAAAACCCGTTGATTTTAGAATATCAGTGGGCGTATCAAGCCACAGTGTCTATCACAGGAAAAGAGACAATGGCGGACTCCATTGACACGCGACGTTTTTTCTTCATTAAAATCTCTTCACTGGCAAGAAGTTAAACTTGACTACATTATGGACATTAGCGTCACGCCAACACGTTGGTCTTACTGCTTGTATCTAAAAGTAAAGAAACAAATGTTTTTAGTAGTAGTAGTAGTAGTAGTAGTAGTAGTAGTAGTAGCAGTAGTTGTTACATATCAAAATTTCAAAAATGCTGCCAAGAGTGTCTGGGTGATCCTGGTACAGTAAGCCTGGTTGGGCTCATCATCAGCTCAGAGCTCTTGGGCCCTTGACCCCTCAACTCGCAGCCCAGACATTTACATTTTGATGCAAAATCATACTCTTGTGAGCAAACAGAAAGCCGTCTGTTTCATTTTTCAGGACAGCCTACGTCATCCACAAGGACACTGCAGGGTTATTTTACTTCTTAACACACTGCATATAGATTCCATAGAGTGGTCGTTCAGACAGTCTCTCCTTTAAAAACTGAGTCCAATAGTACAGAACCATCAGCAAAATCAACGTTGACATTAAGATTATGTCCCACATCATTGGCTCGTTTGTGAAAACTGTGCGATATCTTGCTTTAATCAAGAGTATTGACTTGCTTCAGAAGAGGATCATTGGACAAATAGATGCGTATATTGTATACCATTATTATTTAGAGATTAAAATAAAAAAATGCAGCAAAGAGGGTTTGGGTGATCCTGGCACAGTCAGGCTGGTTAGGCTCATCATCAGCTCAGGGCCCTTGCCCCCTCTACACGCAGCCCTCTCCCAGGAAGCGCTGCCTAGTCAAACACATATTAGTCAACATATTGGGAGGTACCAAACCTAAGGCACCGAGAACAATGGGGAGTCTGACGACTTGGTACTTGGGATGCAAGCGTTACATTTCGAAAGCGAGGTCCGCATATTTGCCATGTTTTTCCTCAATCTTGTCAATCACATTAGTGTCAAAGGGGACAGAAAATTCAATGTTATAAATAATTGCATTGAATTTATCAAAAAGGACAAGATCAGGTTTGTTGGCCTGGATACGTCTGAGGCTGTAAATGGGCCTATTCCAAAGAATTTTGAATTTATCATTTTCCATGACGTCCTCTACATATTCCGGGTCGTACCATGGGTGGACCTCTGTGTCAAAACCACAAGCATGGCGAAGACGGTAATAAAATGATCGAGCTACACCCTATCGTGTCGTTTAATATATTGTGTTTGTGCCAAAGCTGGGCATCCACTGACAATGTGTTGGACAGTCTCATTAAATTCATTACAGAATCTACATTTCATATTTACATTTTGATGCAAATTCACACATTGACTGGGAAGTGACTGGTCCTGAGCAGCAAACAGAAAGCCATCATCCAAGCGAAGGACTCTGCAGGATTGCTGATCCTCTCAACACACTACACATAAACTCGATGCAGTGGTCGTTCAGATTGCCTCTCCTTTAAAATCTGAGTCTGTGCCGACTTGGTACTTCGCTTGGTTGACACTCATTTCTGTACCGTCTGGCAGTACAGAACCAGCAACAAAATCAACACAGACATTGAGATTACGTCCCACATCCTTGGATCGTTTTAGAAAACTGTGGAATGCCTTGTTTTCATCATGAGTCTTGACACGCTTCACAAGAGGATCATCAGACTAATAAATGTGTGCAAAAGTGCATAAAACAATTACATCATGAAGAGCCCCAGCGTTAATCAAACCACGTCCTCCCATAATGATTAGTAAATATAAGCGATTGAGGGAAGAGCGAGTGTGGCGGGATCTATTCTTATACATGATTCTTCGTGTGAAGGTGTCAATACCCTGAATTTCTTGTTTCGTCCAATCAACAACACCAAAAGAATATGAAAGGACGGGTACAGCATAAGTATTTGTGGCTTTTATTTCACTCAGCTCTAAACTCCAGATTTTCTTAAGCCTACATTTGTAATTTTTGCCTTATCTGCATCCCTAAGTACGTATAGCCCTGACCTTCCACGAGATGGTCAATAACTCCTCCTCAAAGTAAACTGACTGATCCTCCCTCTTCTACCTTGCCACGTTTCAGATGAAGAATTGTGCATTTGTCGTGTGAGTAAGGGTTGTTGGGGATCTATGCTGAGGAGGTCCAGGATATATAACCTTCCTCTTTGCTAAGCAAAAAGCTTAACGGATTTAATGACAAACAGAAAATCAATGGACTGAAAGAATCGCCCTGAAATATTCCTCTTCTAATAGAAATGGGTTCCGAAGTTTCCACCTGCCCCTGCGAATACATCTCAAGTTGAGTTGACCAGCACTTCATTAAAGACTTGAGTAAAACAAGTAGTCGCTCGGGGAGGTCAATGCATTCCAGTGACTTCAAAATCCATTCGTGAGGTTTCTGTTGTCTATCCAACACATTGAGAGGTTACGGTGGTAAGTTTTAGCATCTTCAAAGATTATTTTCTGAACCAGCAATACATCCTTACAATCCCAACATCCCTTTCTGGCTCCTTTCTGCTCCATGAAGATGATATCATTCGAAGTGCAGTACGATGACACGAGATCTGTAAGACACCCTGTAATTGTTTGTAGTGTGTGTTCAAACACGTAATTGGGCGGAAGTTTTTAGGGTCAGTCAGATCGCCTTTCTATGGGTGAAGTATTGTTCGCCCTTTGCAGAAACAAGGCCGAACATCCCCTGCATCCACAAGAGAATTAAAACAGTGAAGTAATGTCGTTTGGACACACGGGAACAGTTTCCAATATCGGTTTCGAATGCTATCGGGCCCTGGCGCTGTATAAGATTGGACTTTTTAATGACATATTTTAGGCGATCAGGTTTCATGAAACACACCAATGGTGACCTTATTTTTTCATGTACACTATTATTGTAATCCTCTACCCATGGTTCCTCGAGGTTACAGTTGCTGGGTATAGACCAAAACTGTTTCCAAAACCTTTCACTGGAATCCATGGTGGGTCTTTTCTCACCACTCTCATTCATTGCATTTAATTGCCTGTAAATTTGTTTTTCATTTGATTTACACAATTTATTTTGTTTTATGAAATTATTTTTCTTATCCCACTTTCTTTCTGTCCAAACCTTTAATTTTGCCTTTAGAGAATCAAGAATTTGTTCAAGAATTTTCTCCTGTGTTGTCTTGTTTTTAAAAAATTTCCATATTGATCACTGGCGTTTTGACATAGATTGTCCTGAAGGACGCAGTTTTAAACAACGTCCTATCCAGGACATATCTTTCCTTGTTTCATTCAATTTAATATGAAACCGTTTTTTCTTTTGACTTCTTTTTTTATTTCCCTTTTGTGGTTTATTTTCTTTGGAAACTGTATGGAGTTCCTCCAGTGTTCGAACAGCAGCATACAGTTAATGTCATGCAAGGAACAGTCCGCATTGAGAGCAACAGAAATACTGTCATTTAATTTATAAAGTTGATTCTGTGGAAATGATTGTTTAATTTGTTTTGTTGGCCTCCGTTTCTCAATCGGTAAATCACAGATTTGATTAAATGACATAAACAAAATATACAAGGGATCATCAGAAAGACCATCGACAGCTGAGGGGTCGGAAGAGGGGGAGACTCAAAATCTTCGAGGCCGACATCAGAAATTTCCCTTTGTGAGCCCATGACAGGGTCAACAGGTAGTTCAGGGAGGACAATGCGAACGTCTATTTGCAATTTCGAGTCTGCTAATGTTTGAACTGGGGGTTCATGCCAAGGCGTCTGACGAGCGTTGGCAGCGTTATTATTATTATTATTATTATTATTATTATTATTTTATTATTATTATCATTTTATTATTATTATTATTCAAAAAAACACATCTTACGGTTTGACAACTTATCACCATTTATAAGATTAAAAAAGATAGAGATTTTTAAAAGTGAAACTATAATGTAATATAATATAAAGAAACATACTAAAGAAGCAGAGTTTATGAGACTGTTCGACGGCTGTCAAGGATTGATTAGACCTAAGGAGCATCATCACCGACTTCGTGTTCAGAAAATACTGGATTGTGGGATACATCACCGCCAACACCTTCAGTCTACATTTCCACGACGTCTCTCCCCTGTCAACTCTTTTTAAACATGTAATCCTTCCGACTTTCAAAGAAGCCTAGTTTTCGGATCAAGTGGCTGTTATCTGAGCTCCCGCGAGAGCAGTCACTCACAGAAGGGCTGTTTAAGCTAACAATATGTCATCGTTGGATCTCCAGAGGTTACAAACCTAGTGTTTTGCTGTGTCGATGACTGATAGGGGCCATTAGTAAACATTAACTGTGTTGAACGTTGTTTCTAGTCAGAAGAAAGACGTCGTTTTGTGGTTAAGCTTGACAAATGAACATAAAGACACTAAGAGGGGGAATTATCGCCATATTATTCAACAGTGAATGTATTCAAGTAACTATGACTTATCTTCAAAGGCAGTGCGAGTATATCATTTGTCAACGGGAACTCTATATAAATGTGTCTTGGATATGTTGGTAAGACAGGATCAGCCCAAGTCTGATTCATTCTTTACATGTGTCATTCATACAGATACCATGTATCGTGGTGACGCAGATTCTGTAATTACAAGATGCGTATTTCTGTGTATTTGTAATGGACGTTGAAAGTGAAGAAACGTATTAAAATGAGCTGTGAGTGTTTGTTTTGTTGTTTCACGCCGGAGTCTACCATAATCAGTATATGAAGGCGCTCTGTAAATAATCCATTGATCTTAATCATGCGCATCAACCACTGGAGCATGACCACCGGAACCCGTTCGTGGGCTTTTACGACAAGAATGGTTTGCCAAAGATCAATTTATACCCGGGTCTTCATGGGGAGCGAGTTTGATTTAACGCCGGTTCTCCTGGGAGTAAGATGTTTACCACTTTCGTGAATTGGGTTTGGTGCTGACAAACATAGAAAAAGAACCAGGGCAGATCATTTATACAGACAAATTATCTCAGACAGCCTCTGTGGTCAAGTGGTCTGCCCGCAGAACGAAACGTCGGAGGTTTGATCCCCGGCCGCGTCATACTAAAAGACGTTAAGAGATGGTACTTGTTGTTACCCTGCCTGGAGATCAGCATTAAGTCAGTACAATTGTCTGAGTAAAGTATTCAGGTTAAACTGCGACATGGGATCTCAGTGGGCGAGTACTATATAGACGGCATTAGTCCGGAATAGTACAAGCAGCCCCACACTCACACGTGCATGAGCGTCAATATATACGTGCAATAATCTTGAACGCGACGTTAACCCCGTTTCAACTCACTTCACCTCACCAAATTATCTAAGGTTCTGTCACGCCTTAGTGACGCAACCCGTCCTCCGACTAAGGTTTGTGATGTGATGCAGTTAAGTTGTTAATTTATATGACGACATTTAGACTTCATTTGTTTGTTGTTTATCGACACACTCAGCAATATCCCAGCTATATGACAACAGAACAATGGAACAGTCGACCAATGATTAATATTAGGAACAACTTCCCGCGCAGTAAGGGTACGATGACAGGAATCCCAGAACATGACCATCCGATCCACCTACGACAAGCATAGTTTGTTGGGATCAATTCTCACCCTAATCCTCAAAGGAGTTTAAAGAAAAGCAGGAAAATAAGGTATGAAGTCAAACACACAATTTGTAAATTGTTTAAAGGTGACTTTACTTTTATATGTTTTATCCTGAAACTAATTTCTTCTTGAAATGAATACGCCAATGGTACACTTTTGAGTGAGTGTCGCCATCTCAAAGTAGTCTAATGTTGTTTGAGAATATGATCGCTTAAGAGTTTCTGTTCCAAATTATTCAACATGAAAGGAAATGCAAACATTTGATTATCACAGTCACGCCAAGCTCTGTTTTCGGGCAGAAATCAAATATTATCTTTTTACAAGGCTTTGGTTTATTCCAGAAAAAAATGTTAAGCAGTAAGGGCGAGCTTTAGAGATTTGTAATAAATCGTTATTAATCGTTCTCTGGAGTATTCCTTAACGCGAATGAATTACAAATTACAAGTAATTGACTCCAGTTTTGATGAATATTCTATTCGAGTGATTGTAGATATCCATTATAAGCAATCGTTTATTATAACTCGAGGCTATTCGAATGGAACCTCTATATGTTAAAAAGACACTGGTAAGGCTATTTGCCTTCCATCCTTGATACGGAGAAAGTATTATTCCCAACCGATTACATTAAACCGATTTACCAGAAAGGATTTCACCAAAAAGTCATTTCCAAAGACATATCATTCAACAGGGGAATGTATTAGCATTAATTAGACTATACATGCCCCTTGTCTGTTTTGATTAACTAAACTAGCTTTTTAGCCTAAAACACATACTTAGCCTTTGGACATGAGACTCGGAAGCAAAGGGTTCGTTGATTTCAAAGCATTAAGATGCGGAAATACATACACACAGTGTGTGGTATACATGTATCATGATCGGCTGCTTATGTGAAAGTACTCAACCACATGTTAGAGGATCTCTATCACAGCGTGTGTTTGTGTCAGCGTAAACTCGGTCAAGCACATAGTATCTCCACCTGATTATATACAGGTCAATCGGAGAGACAGGTTTTCGGATATACATTGGGAAGTTGTGTCAACTGGGACAATTAAGTACATTTTGAAGGTATACATGGTCCATAGTTTCTCAATTGCAGACTTTCCCCTTCAGATTCGTCCAGATGCCTTTGTGACAGCTTTACTGAGATGAAGCCCTTTAATTTTAAAACTTTAAGTTCATGATAAGAATTTAAACAAACGGTTTACAAATCTGACAATTACTTCTGAACAGTACATGTTGACAAATGCCATTTTTCTCAGACTTCGGTCTATCTAAATGTGTATTTTGCCTACACACACAAATATGTCGGGGCAAATGTGCGGGTGAGGGTCAAACTTGAGAAACATACTGTTTCGAGCCAAGGCTTAAGACAAATGTTGTTCGAAAAGTCTTGATCGATAACACCAAACTGACCTAACTCCCTACAGTTCATTTCGCCGCTGCAAACGGAACCCGTGCCTCTCTTATGAAGTGATGTAAAGGTACAAAAACCCGAAATCTATCTGAGAAACAACTTTCTCCAACATTCTCACGGTTTGTGCTTCATCGTTCCGTAAACGCAGGACTCTCCCTGTGAGTTGATGTATGTATTGATTAGTTTTTACTTTTCCATTTGGTTTGTTTTGTCCAATTTTCTCCATAACAAGCCTTGTTTATCATTGAATTTGTCCCCCGTGATAGAAAACAGACACATAACAAATTGACCCAAGGCTTTTCTTTGAAGTATCTAAAACGATGATTTATCAATTCAACGTCGCAGGTTTTTCTTTACCAGCTGATTCTGGTTGACGGTGTCGTCCTTTCCCGATCCTGATGTGTTTTCTATTTTACTATATGCATATGTGACGTCATCAGGATTTCATCCAAGACTGCCCTCCATGATATTGATGGGATATTGCTTAAGAATAAAGCATAACCCACTCAATCACTTAAGGATTGAAATTGTATTTGTTGCCGTTCATCATCTGAGCTGATGAAGACAGTGCCTCACGTGAGCAATTTCTTTGATGCGCGAAGCACAGATACATGAATCATAACAAAACAATCCATGAAACATCAAACTTTAATTGAACCGAACTATATCAACGCGGAGAGTCGTGACGTCGTGACGTCATCAGTCTCAAACATTTCATTTGTAGAGACACATCCCTTGGTTTTACAAACGGCAGAAAACGGCGGCTACCGCAATGCCATTCTCTTGAAATTCAAGTTGAACCCGGTAAAGTTAGCGTTGGAAAGAAATCCAGACCCGGCTCATGCTACAAATGGTTACATATTAACGTTCTGTGAACTTTTGGCGTGTGTTTGAGTCATACCACGACTGCTGATGACGGGGATTACCGCTTGAGGCGGTGCGGTTGGATTTACTGAGGCACGATAGTGTGGAGCTCGATGATTTCTTTTGATAAGTCGAGCATTCTCTGTTATAGCTTCGAATGGACGCTTCATTCCGGTGACCCGCAGTCTACCCCTGTCTGATTTCAAAGCCTGCATCATTCATAGCCTAAATCGATGTCGCTCTCAGTATTCCCTAATTATTTTCAATGTTATTTTTAGACATTGAGGAATTCCCCTAAAGTAGTTATGTATGTCTCCACGCGATTGACAACGCTAAACAACAACAAACACAGAAAACAAATACATAAGGCATAACCAATTACGAAGCTACGACATATTGGAGAGAGTTTGGTTTAATGCAGCTCTGAACAGCATCTCACTGGCACTCACGGCGTGGGCAAGACACTAAAATGTTTTTGGGAAGATGTAAAGATGCAAAACTAAACATTTATGTCAGTGTTTCAATAACATCAAACAAACGTCCGATGTACACGAACGTGTAATTATAAGTCAGTTTACACAGCAGTATAACTTGACTACATTGTTCGTCGGTTCGGTTGAAGTCAAGAGTAAGTGAGTGAATATGGATTTACGGAGCTTTTATCAATATTCCAGCAATATCACGGCGGGAGACACCAGAACTGGGATTCACACAATTGTACCAATGTGGGGAATCGAACCCGGGTCTTAAGTATATTTTACAATTTTGGATACATGGTTCACAATATTTTTTATGTTTATAGTAACAAATGTCTTTCTTCATTTACATACAAATGAAAACTGGCAACATTTAACACATACATTTAGTTGATGAATGGATAAACAGGATGTATTCAACACTGGTGTAGGAAATATCAACATTGCTATAGCCTCAAAAGAAAAGTACCGATAACGTTGATGATAGTTCCCTTGTCAAAAAGGTCATTGTCTATCTCCTATATAAACCCCGTATTGACAATACCATTTACCCAGATTACAATATGACGGTGATATATCCACGTTATGCTGTTACTGATATATACACTGACAACGTGGTGTCACACGTTAAATCGTTTCAACGCCGTTTATCACACTCAATTACGGGCATAATGACTGTACATAAAACAATGTCATTCAGATATTTATCAAAAGAGTTAGGATCTGGAATCAGTACATCCATTTCCCCATCAATTTCTACTTCTTGAACTCATTTCAGTTAGCTGTTCCTCGCGAGGATTATTATCTCTCCTTATCTGGCATCTGACAAATACACAGACAAGCGCGACACAGGATTAGTCCCTCGCTTGCGCCTCCATGAAGGCTGATCACACACGAGGAATTTGTTTCATGACGTCAACTAATGGCTTGTTCAGTGCATATAGTCTGGCTGGTAAGTTAAGGAGTTGGCATTTGCAAAATTCACTGAGAAATAGTCGTTATTAGATGATGGCTCGTTTGTCGTGTGCATGCATGAAAGTGAAAAATTGGTTCGCGTTTTCAGTTTTTTCCCCCAATCACATTAACTGAAACCATTATAATTATTATTATTATTATGTACATATTAGAATAAGAAATGCAGCAAAGAGGGTTTGGATGATCCTGGCACAGTCAGGCTGGTTAGGCTCATCATCAGCTCAGGGCCCTTGCCCCCTCTACAGGCAGCCCAGGCCAGACAGCGAATGGGACTTCTCCCAGGAAGCGCTGCCTCGAGAAACACACCCAGAACTTTTCGGAGAATGTGAAGACTCCCCAACACTGCAGCCTTCTGCATTACCCAGATTGTCAGAAGGGCTGTCTATTCCTGGTAGCAAACCCGGCTACTCTCCCAATGCCAATCAAAAGATTGGGAGGTACCAAACCTAAGGCACCGAGAACAATGAGGAGTCGGACAACTTGGTACTTGGGATGCAAGCGTGACATTTCGAAAGCGAGGTCCGCATATTTGTCATGTTTTTCCTCAATCTTGTCAATCGCATTAGTGTCAAAGGGGACAGAAAATTAAAAAATGAATATAATTACATTTCATTTTGTATTTATCATTTCCAATGACGCCCTCTACATATTCTGGGTCGTACCATGGATGGATCTCTGTGTCACAACTACAAGCATGGCGAAGACAGTAATAAAAGGATCGAGCCACTCCATCATGTCGCTTCAGAAACTGTGTTTGTGTCAAAGCTTGACATCCTCTCACAATGTGTTGAACAGTCTCATTAAATTCCTTTGATTAAACTACATTTTACATTTACATTTTGATGCAAAATCACACATTGACGATTTCGAGTGGGAAGTGACTGGTCTTGAGTAGCAAACAGAAAGCCGTCTGTTTCACTTTTCAGGGCAGTCGACTTCATCAAAGCGAAGGACTCTGCAGGATTGCTGATCTTCTCAACACACTGCAACAACACACAAAACCCGATGCATTGCCTCGTTGAACCCAGAACTTTTCGAGAGTGTGAAGACTCCCCAATACTTCAGCCTTCAGCATAACCCAGATTGTCAGAATAGCTGAATTCCTGACAGCAAACCCGGGTACTCTCCCAATGCCAGTCAACAAGAGTGACATATTTGCATGCTTTTCCTGCATCTTGTCAATCACATTAGTATCATAAGGAACATAATTTAATTATGTAAATGATTTCATTTGATGTATACGGGCATATATCAAGGAATTTTATAATTATCATTTTTCATGACCCCCTCTACATATTCTGGGTCGTACCATGGATAGACCTCTGCTTAAGATGCCGTGCATCCAATGACAATGTGTTGGACAGTTTCTTTACATTTATTGCATAATCTACATTTCATATTTACATTTTAATGCAAAATCTTTGGTGAATCAGGTATGGTGCTGACAAACCAAGAAACAACATGAGCGGATTCTAACTCGGATTCTAACCAACCATCCAAGGTCCCTGGCATGCCTGTGGGATGCAACGCTGCACGGAGAAATGAGACGCCCTACACGACTGTGCCACCCGTGCACTCTCTGGCCTTTTGAAGTATGGCGTAAACCACATCCTGATCCGTCAACATGAATATGTATGCCGGGCCTAAACAACTGACTGCTACATGAATGTGCTGTAACTTTCTATGAGACTCGTGTAAAATGACACGCAAGCGCCGCTCTTTTTTGCCATTCACAACTGCTAAATATAAGCGATATATACTCAACAACAAAATTCCTGTGACACCAATTTTTTAGTTTAGTTTATTTTTCAAACAAGTAAAGTTTGGATTTCAATATTGAAGTACATGTATGGAATCAAGTCACAAAAACGCAACTGCTACAGAAAAGCATGCATTCAAAGCAAAAGTTTACTTTTATGCAAGCCCCATGCATTTCACTACCCAAGAATGGGTATAAAAACATGTGCGTAAACGGTATTCCATATGCATTGTTTGGCATCGTGTTGAAAACAACCACTCAGAAAAACAACAAAATTACGCAATTATGTAACACGACGAAATGCCACGCCTCTCCGGAAAATGAGCGTCTGCGAGCCATTGGTATGCTTGAAGCAGGATCGAGTCAACGTGATGTTGCAAGACAATTTAACGTCCACAGAGACACCATTTGGTGTTTATGGCAACGTTGGCAACAGACGAATACAGTCAGATACCATCCTCGAAGTGGCAGGCCACGCGTAACCAATAATCGACAAGACAACGGGATTCGAACAACACACCTACGAAATCGATTCCAGCCAGCAACAGTGACTGTAAGAAGCATCCCTGCCCTTTGACGAATATCTTCACAAACCGTACGTCGTCGCCTCAGATGTGCAGGGATTGTCGCCAGAAGACCCGCCAGACGTCCCATTATGACAGGAAACCACCGTCAAGCACTTCTAAAGTCGTGCAGACAGCCTCTACGCTGGACGGCCATGCAGTGGGGACAAGTTCTATTCACTGACGAGTCTCGTTTTCACCTCAGCCACAGCGATGGACGGATTCGAGTGTACCGACGTCGAGGTGAACGTTACGTCAATCATTGTGTCATGGAAGAAGATCGGTTCGGTGGCGTCAGCGTTATGGTATGGGATCGGATTACAGCAAGACAGAGGACCCGTTTGATCGTGGTAGAGGGAAATCTTAATGGACAGCGCTACCGCGACGAAATCATCTGCCCTGTTATTCTACCGTTTTTGCTTGGTCGTGGCCAAGGCATTACCTTTCAACATGTCAACGCCCGGCCCCATATTGCTCAACTTGTTCAGGATTCCCTTGAACAAAACAACGTGAATGTCATCCCCTGGCCGGCTCGCTCCCCTGATCTCTCACCAATCGAGCACACGTGAGATAAGATGGATCGGCGCCTTCGACGTCAACCACGGGTTCCACAGACACTTCAGGAACTTCGAAACATGCTCCAGCAGATATGGACAAATATCCCATTCCATGAGACGAAGATGTGTTGCTTGCATCGCAACCAGAGGTGGACACACACACGCTTTTGATTTGTAAATTGACATTTTGGCATGTTCATGTTTTTTTATGAAATCACGCATTTTCTGAAGTCAGTGTGGCAAATTAAACCATTGGAACACTTACAGGAGTCTTTTATCTGTTGCAAACCGAAATTGTTTCAGATTTGGTAAAAACATGACTTTGCATTAAATCTTATTCAATGTCACAGGAACATATGTTGTTCAGTATATATATATATATATATATATATATATATATATATATATATATATATATATATATATATATATATCATAAGCATGTGTTTGTGAATACCCATCAACTTGTGAACCAATTATTCACTGAACAGTGGAAGAGACGAAGTTGCATTGAATGGCAAAATGTCATGTAGCATTGCAAGACCATTTATTCCTTTCACTTGGCCATAAATACACTAAATAAAAGGTGTAAAGTTGTAACTAACTTAAGACGTGGCAGGTGCCCTTGCTAATTTGCTGCTGAACCGTCGGTGTTGAAAAGTAGTCCCGAAACAGAAGAAGTACGGGAACGATAATTGGTATTCTGTGTGAGTATGTATTCTTTGACTGTTCCTGTCGAAAAAGAATCACATTAATCTTGAAGTTTTGGTTAGAGACTAGGTAACAGGGGCAAAAAAATACACAACCAAAAGCTATTTCTTAAACATCTCAATATCTTTGCATCAGATGGAGCGAAAGAGTATTATACTAGTATATTACATTAAAACATCGCACTCATCGTAATGTCTTTAATTGTTTCAGCAAAATATAGTTAAGTTAGGTCAATGATTGTACTCGAACGTTTAACCCACGCTTATGGGCTGTGTTGTAATGTTGACGTAGGAACGAAAAGTACATTAATTTATTTTTTTCCAATTCTTTAAAATAGAAAGTGGTTTTACAAATACGTTATTGACATTTGAAGAGCAATACATCCTTGACTGCATGTATAATGTCGCGACTGACATATTGTCTGGCTCTTCTGAATGAATGAAAACAATAGCTATTAGCTAAACCTTCAATTACAGAAATGTAGATCTTCATTTCCGAGATCAATGATTCCGCAATCTTGGCTCATAAATATTTAGGATGAACAAAGTTATCCCAAGTAGCGAGGTATGAATTAACATTTAGTGGTCAAACTGATGTCAATTTGATGTGATGCTAAGTTTTGGAACATGGTCTGTTATTTTATCTTGCTTCTGCTTATCCAGTGTCCATCTTGCCTATTAAAAGGAAAATGTCTCATAGTTGAGTGAGTGAGTTGTGAGTTTAACGCCGCTTTTATTACCATGGCAGTTATATCAGGAAAGTCCAATGTGATACAGGTCTTTCTTTGCTGAAGCCTACAAGCACAAACCTAGTTTCGAATTATTGATCATAAGGCTTCAAGCGTGCCCAAGGGACAACTCTGCACGGCGAATTGGTACCGCCAGGTAGTTGTGTTAAAGCATACAATTATGACATTTCAAATTGAAAAAAACTTAATTCACTTCCAGATTCCGTATGTTCGTTGTTTCATCCACATGTATGCACAGACCGCCTCCGTGGATATAACATCTCCCTGGAGAGCGTAAGATTGAGGGTTCGATCCCCGGCCGCGTCATACCAAAAGACGTTAAAATATGGTACTTGTTGTTACCCTGTCTGGCGCTCGACATTGGGGTTTTCATGTTAAACTGCGGCATGGTATCTCACTGGGCTAGCACAAAGACGTAAATAGATATCTATATACATCTTTGGCAAGCACTGTCACTATGTCACTATTTAAGTGCAATAATCTTGATCGCGACGTTACACCCCATTTCACCTCACCTCACATATATGTACACCTGACTCTTATGACCAAAATGAGAGAAAGCTCTGTATTAAGTACTGTAATGACAAGACTTCGAGTGATAAAAGCTAACGGAATTATTAGAATAATGGATGGATAACTAAAGTATCAAAAATAGGATGCCTTAGGCAGGAAACAGCCATGTTGATGGACTGTCAACGACAAGAAATTGTTTCTGACCTTAGAGTTCCACATGTAAATCGCCTAAAGCTCGTATTTTATCTTATTACCTGTACACAGAGTTATCCTTATTCTACTGAAGTATCTATAATGCAATATAATCCTATAATTATCCCAGTAATCACCTTTCCTTCCGCTAATGGAGCATAAATTGTTTCTTTAAAGACTACTATGCCAGTGTTTAATTATGTTATTATTAATAACATTCCAAAACATAAACGAATAGTCTCGTAATGTTCGCAGTAACTAATTCTATGTGGCAATTGTGTTAATGTGCCTTTGTTGACCATGGGTATAATCCAGAGCGGTAAATACACTATCAAAGTAGTTGTAGTCACACTTTTGGAAACCCATAATTCCTAAATTCCACCCTAGTTCTGTACGTTCGGTGAATACTAGTAACTAAACTATATATTCCCGCTCGTATCTCTGAAAAGCCAAGAATGAAAGTCATTGATAGTCCGCTCGACTCACGCTATCACAGCAGGGTCCCTCTTAAATGAGCCGGCTCTGTATCTTCATGAAAGAAAGAGGGGTTTGAGGGAGACACCAGATACACGTGTACATGGATGTGGCTAATTACATTTCCTTGGACAATACATAGTAAAGTATAATATAATATACGATCTTTCAAGAATTGTTATTGTTCCTTATGTGTTAGTTATGCCCAAACCCTCTAAAGGCTTTTTTATATTTTTTTCTCGTGTCATTTCTCACAACTCGCGTAGTCTTTTTTGACGATTTTAGTACCCAAGGGCAATTGACTCTTTCCACACTTTGATAGCATGACGACATTTTGTTTTATAACCATGACCCCACGTTGCACTCTTTATACCCTGTTCGACGATAAAACACCGTCATTGAATTGATGATACACAAACCTCAACAAATTATTTTTTCAAACAAATGTATGACACATTTGGCTCGTAACAAACACTCTGCAGATTACCATTCTGTTAAAGCTGATATAGTCTACTTTCTTAGACTCCCTTATCAATGTTTTAATGTCATTGACCAAGGGGCGAGGTAATGAATTAGGACGTACACAGTCGATTCTTTACCGATGTGTTCCAAATGAAGAACCCTATGACCAAACACACGTGGGAAGAACATGATTGGGTCCTGATGAACACGATATGTAAATCGATTCATCCTAGATCCAAGAAAAACTGTGAATCTTATACAATAATTTAATCTGTAAACTGTAACTAAATTTTGATTGGTTGTCTTTTAATTTGAGGGTGTTTCAAACTTGGTTTAATCGGCGTATTTTATCGGTACTGTGGTGCGTGTAGCATGGACTATGAACGATGAGTACATCATAAGATGTTTTGCCACTAGGCTTTTTCTACAAGACTTGGCAGTTTATCAATAAAGCGGACTATAACATTTCTGTATTTCTAAAAATCACGTTTTTTACACTTAAAGCGTTTTTTTTAAATGGAAACTTGATTGAGAATTAAAAAAAGATAGCGTTGTTCTACGTGGATTGTATTGCAGCTTGAAGGAAATTGCTTTATCATTTCAATCTAATACTTATTATTGGAAACGTTTTCTCAAAAAAGGTTATTGTTGTTGTGCCAACATTTGGGTTTATCAGCTCTAGCTGCCAGTCAGTATTGTTTTTAGGGATATGAAACGTTTATGTAATTATTTCTCTCCGACACAACCAGTTTTAGATATAAATGAAAAATGAGTTACTATTTCAAGTGAATAATGTTTATGAACGTGAGCGTTCCTTATCAGTAACAACAGACAGTGTGCCAGTCAATCTTGGATATTCTTTACGGAGATACGACATGTTTTTAGAAACCCTGTTTATCATATTACATGTTGATTTCTAGATATAACTTGAAGTTTTGTCTTTTTTAACTATAATCGAAAGTTTTCGAAGAGAAGCCTGTGTGGATTCCGAGTCAAAATTAGTGCCGAGTATCTGTACACAATGCGTGTGGTAAGAACCGCCTCAAATGGTGCCTCAAGCTATGTGATTTTGATGATTGCTTGTCATCGTACTCCGATTGCGTTGGTCCTTACTACGAGAGCCATGCTTTCAGTGACAGATTCGAGTCTTCACAGTCCGCCGTGATGTAGCTGGAATATATTCTGTGTTAAACAGAAATTAATTGCATTTCACGTTCTCAATTTTAATGAGCAATAATCATGATTTATACCAAGAAACTTCTGTCAAAATAACGCTTTCAGGAAACATTTTCAATCCATTATCATATAATTTACTCTGAATCACTGTGTTTCGTGTCATAAGAAGACAGATCATTTTCCCTTTAGTCTTTACCAACGATAATTTATAGTGACAATGTAGTAGATTGACAGTAATAGCGTCTCTGTGTTCACGTCACTAGCGTGGATCCGTCCACTGAATAACACATACTTCTCGGCCGTTATTGCATCTAAATAACATTATTTATGATTACATTTTGAATTGCAGTGAAGTTGTTATTGGTGGAGGATGGAGAGTATTTTCCAACCCACTAGTTTTCATAAAGAAAGACACCCTAGCCGTGGAGGTGAAACTGCTGGCATTATGGTGAATGCCTTTAAGTCAAGCGAAGACTGATACGTTGACAATGGTCACGTTCTTAGACTATTAATCATTCACAGGAACCTACTTTCATGGGACTGAGACAAAGTTATATTACTCTGCTACTTCACATTCATCTGTTTGCTATGGTTATTTCAACGTATGGTGATAACTAAATATGACATACAGAGAGTTATATATGGTGGAGTGTGGTTACTGGGGCATGTTTTCTCACATGCAATGAGTTATTCTGGATCCTGGATCAGAAATATTAGTAGGCAGGCATCTTTGATTGAAGCAAATTTGGGAGTCAAAATCAGACATCACAGACGTTTAATATGTTGTTTTTTTTAAATATGTTCATTTATAGGTTCATGGAACAAAATGTTATGTATTATGATTATTACTCTGAGGACATCGGCACACTGGTCATTCATACCCATGTGTACATGGACATTGTCCAAAATATTCATGTTGTTACAGTTTGTCATGGTTATTTAATTAATACTTGCGAGGATGCACAAACAAATAGCGATGTTATTGTTAAATGTTATTTAGTAGGAAGGTGTAATCATGTGCATCAAATTACCTACATTATTTCACAGGTTTTATCAATAATTGTTATCACTACGTTTGTGTCAAGATATAATACAATATTTTATCATGAAATCATCAGCATATCTTTAAGTAATTGAAAACAAATGATGTACCCTACTTTTTGTTTCCTGGATTCAATCAATTAATCTTTATTTCAGAAATACTGAGAGGCCATAGGCCTATAGTACATACCTTTGTGAATAGTAGGTGGACATAATGATTTCTACTTGCTCATCTTATCATTTCTAAAATTCATTGCATGGAATTTATACGCAGTCAAAGGTCCAGTACATTACTATTTATAGAAGACATTAAATCATTAAACTTAAGTATATTTGGAAATTGATTCATTGATGGATGAAGGTATGCAATTTCGTAAATTGGACAAATGTAGGTATGCAATTTCGTAAAATGGACAAATGAGAACAAAATGGTACGCATCCTCTATTAGCTGTAAATTACACATTCTACATAATCTTGTCCAGTTCAAGGTAGTGAGCGTGGTCTAGCACAACAATGTGTACACGCAATGGAAATAATAGGAGCAAATTAATGGAAGATTATCCTTCACATTCGTTTTTAACAAAATACCCCGTAGGGAATCAGAGGTTATAGATAACTGCTTCCTGCCGTGTGCCATTTGTTGGACGAGATCATCCCAACTGAGGTCTCAACCGCGGCAAATGCCCACTGACTAGTGTGTACATATGCATGCACACAGTCATTTGCTTCTTAACAATATATTCCTCAAGGGCAATATAAAGTAGAATTGTTTCTTTGTACTCCGTGTCTAGAGTTGTTGTAAGGGGTCACCAAAATAGAGTTTGGCTACCACACCGCTGGTTTACTTACGCTGAAGATGCATTTATACATTTTCTTCATAACTAATGGCCTTGGGGAATCTTGAGGTAGAACTGTTTCCTAATATCACATGGCTGATATCATGTTTATACATAAATAACCGGTTCTCAGGTCTTGTATTCAAAATTGTGTATGTCACTTGTTTTATTACGTTGCAGACATGGATACATGTACATACCCTTGTGTAATATTTATGCTTCATGGTGCCGGGGTGTTCACACTCTATGGTACAGCATGTTTCCCCGTTGTGCCTTTTAAATGCAATCTACAATCACTTACCATACACCAGCAATGGGTGGCAACGCAATGGTGACCCATTGGTAACGACATGTGACGAAGGGAAATGCGTTAAAACTTTAAAAGTGTGCATACATGTTGTTTTATAGTTGTTAAAAATCAAAATTAAAAAATTGCTATATCACGGCGACCTGAATATCATCGACTCTGCACCACACAAGTAGATAATTGATATAATGAGCACCGTCTCACGCCATCTGTGCATAATGACCGTCACGGTATCAACCGAGCAGGCAACGAATACATTTAGTCGCCTCTGAGGTTAATAGGGTTAATATATTCATTAACATGTACGTTTACAGTTATAAAGGACACAAAGTAATCGAAAGCAGTCATATTATTCTTATCAGTCATTAGAACTTCACATTTGTCAGTTTATTATGTCGACATCGAGGAGAAATAAAGGATGACCTACCAATGATTCGGACATTTGCCTCCTGTTTCTTTCATTTGTCGACTTCAATAAACTTCAGCAAAATGAATAATACCAGTAATTAGGTATTGATTTTTGCAATATTCCAACACTATCACGTCATAGGACATGTGAAACCGGTATTACACTTTGGACCCATGTTTGGAATCGAACATGGACATTTGTTCTGACGATGGGTTACGTTAACCTCTAGGCTAACCCACAGCCCTTTGTCTAAAAATCAACGTTTCCTTATTCACAGACGTTCATTTTCAGGTAAGTCCGGACATCTGCGATCTACCTTGGAAATGTTAAATGTTCCCGAAGAATGATATGGAGCAACTTGAGGAAACCCGCATTTGTTATGTGCAGGTGTCTGCGGCCCACTCTCTAAGACGGTCATTCAGTCTGCTGAATGAAAATATATTTGCCTACACTCGAATAAAGAAGCATTATTGTTTATATGAATGAAAGTGTAAGCTTGGAGTGCGTCTCTTTGTGTAGCTGTTCCGTGAGCTGTGTTGTGAGGCATCAGGACAATGAACGTTGATACGAGTGACTGTAAACAGTAATGGATGATACTGGCATGCACCAAGAGAGAATGTTTTCCAACTGGTCGAATTTATTCAACAAGAAAAACATTTTCTTATGCCCCAATGTTCACCGAGCAATGCTACGAGGGGTTGTTGAAACGTTCTGAGCCTAATTACGAAGCATACATAGCATACCCTTAACAGTTATCATTTATTAAGTGCAATACTTACAGGCCGCATTTGAACCAGGTACACAACTAGGCAGCATATTCTGCAGGCATCAAAGTGACTAGGTATTCTCTGTTAATGCAGTTGTACAAAATTCTCTTCCGCGCTGTCACCAAGTATCTCCAACAGTCATCTCTGTGGCCTTTGGGTCAACTTTAGAAGAGGATGTTCCTTCATTTGCCACTGTTAACATGTGAGTAGCAGAGTTCAAAAGGGGAAGAGATAATCTCGAAGATGTTCCAAGATCATCTGGAAGACCTTCGTCTTCTACCACTGAGAAAAATGTTGATAAAATACATGATGTGATTATGGATGATCGACGATTAACCACACGCCAAAACAAAATCATACAGAGGGCATCAGAGGAATGAACTGGGCATGGTAAAGGTTTCAGGACGCAGTTCCAAGGTTTAGGACTCCTGATCTCAAATGCTGCGAGTTCATCATCTTTCGTGAGAAGATACGTCGTTTTCATTCATACCCAGCTGATTATGTTGGGCGATGTCTAACCATTTATGTTTATTGGATTCGCAAACATCAGCCAAACACGGTGGAAACATCTAACATCCTCCGAACAAGGGAAAGTCTGTTCCATCAGCTGACTTCGGTTTTTCTGAGATTCCAAAGGAATCCTAACGCTGAACTACCTCCCGACAAGTCAGAATATTAATGGCCAATAGTATGCTAATCTGCTGAAGCAAGTACGTGAGTATATCAAGGCTAAACGTCGTGGAAAACTCACTAAAAGTGTGATATTCCACCCAGACAAGTTTTGTTGATAGTTCTCCACATGTACACAATTCCGAAATCACCATGGCTGCAACGCATGACTGTGGCTTTTTACTCATTGAACATCCCCCGTATTCACAAGATAAGGCTCCGTCAGATATCTACCTCTACCTGACACGAGCAAATAACTGCAAATGATGATGACGCCATATCTGCTGTGGGGGACTTTTATACCCTCAGGGGGAATCCAGGATCGATAATAGAAGTGTGTGGACCACGGAGGATATTTGGTTGAAAGCCATCCAGCAACCAACTGCATCAACGCAGTCCTCATTGTTAGGCTCAGAACTTTTCAGCCACCCCTCGTATGTCGTTTTTGATGGACATGAAAGCCCTCCCACGACTTTTCTTCTATAATAATGAGCAGAAAGAACCCTTCGACAGCACAAACTTACGCGTGAGTTACACGTAGCTCCAGTTTACGTACATAGGATGATATTTGAGTGAGTGAAACGAATTGTAGACAGATGTAAACAGTATTTCATATATATCTTCTGTTTCCCGCTTTAGTGAAACGAGCACGCGTATGCTGATTTTTGTTTGTTTGCTTGTTATTTAACGCCACACTCAGCAATATTCCAGCTATATGATGGTTGTCTGTAAATAATCGAGTCTGGAATAGGCAATCCAAAGACTGACATAAGCATCCATCTATGCAAATTGGATACGATTACATCCATCAACCAAGTCTGACCGCCTGATCCTATTAGTTGTCTGTTACGGCAAGCATAGTCGCCCCTTACGGCAAGCAAGGGCTGCTGAAGACATATTCTAACCCGGATCTTCACGGGTTGATGGTGCTGACAAACCTTGAAACATAATGAGGATAGATCTGGGATTAGAAACCAAGATCATAAGTTTCAGATACGCCTCAGTGATGTAATTCGGCACAAAGAATTGCAACGTATAGGTGACTGGGCCTACGTGTCCCCATACCACATTCAATGTCGTGTGGTGTCAAAATCTAAATTTACATTTCGTTATCTTTATTAATTTTCAAATCATTTCCTTGCTGGCTCGCGGTGTATGTCGATCAAGGGCGCGTCTTTCTTGATGGGATTTTAAGGGCGCAGAACCGCAAGTGGTCGATTTACCCATCTGAGAGGGTTGGAAGGATTGAGGGGATTGGGAATGGTGTAATTTCTGTCAGAGACATGATCACTTTCGGGTCACTGCTTCCGACACAATCGTTTTGCACAAAGACTTGCTGTACTTGATCAGGCCAAGTCCAGTACTTTCTGGAACAAACTAATTTGTAAAACAATACCAACCCCAACTCACCTACTCCCAACCCCTAAACCCTACCCACCCCCCGAAAACAAAATAACCGGTCCCATACAATTAACGGACATTAGATCATATATAAAGTCTCGGTTTCAAATCACTGCCGTGCCAACACGGCAAATGGCTGGTCTCGTATCTAAGCAAACAGGCCATGCCTCGGCCTACTATCATACACGCACCCCTAACACGAGGAATGTAGTGTGAATAGTAACTTCGACCTATCTTAGCCTGTCTTCAACCAACCAACATTCGCGCCTGGCCTTGGGCGTTACATCATTCAGCTGATTGGGTAAATCAAATTTACATGATCAAACTGTCATATTACATGTATATGATGTTCAGAACTGTTCTTATATGTATATCTTATATGGACTTGTAAGTTCTAATTACATCACAGTAAGGGGCACGAGATGCCAAGGGCGCCTCAATTCGCTGTACAGAATTGCGTTCCTTTGACTTGGAAGAGGTGAGGTGAAATAGGGTTTAACGTTGCGTCCAAGATTGTGTGTGTGTGTGTGTGTGTGTGTGTGTGTGTGTGTGTGTGTGTGTGTGTGTGTGTGTGTGTGTGTGTGTGTGTACGTGGCTGCTTGTACTAGTCCGGACTGATGCCGATTTATAGTGCTAGCTCACTCAGATACCATGAATACCCTACTCAGACATAGTATACTGACTCCGAGCAGACCAGTCCTTGTTTTAGCAGCTTAATGCCGAGCGCAAGAAAAGTACCATCTTTTAACGTCTTTTGGTATGACGCGGCCGGGGATCGAACCACGGACCTTCCGCTCTCCGGGAGGACGCTCTAACACTAGACCACGATGGCGGTCTTTGACTTTGAAAAAAACAGTATGGTCGTGGTTTTTACCTTGCATCACTTCGGGATTTCCCACATCAAGATGACTCGCTGTGATGTAACTTAAATTCTGATCAAAGCCGCGTTAAAACAAACTCGCTTATTCACTCACTCACTGCATCACAATATCGCAGGAAGTGTTTATGTAAACTTGCAACCATTCAGAAAGCTTTATTCCGTGCCGCATTTATGTTGGGAAAAAATTGTTTTATATCACACATGTACACAAGTAACTGTTACCGATCGACAGAAGGGAAAGCGTATTTCAGAAGGAACAAAACATCTAAGAGACTTTATGTATATATTTCTTTTTCTAATGGTGGGCTTAAGCTTATTTTGTTGTGGCAAATTGCTTCATTGCCATGGAGATGAAAGACAGAAATAAAAAAATCAAGGCGCAGGATTTTAATCTTTGCCATCACCTTTAAACATTGATCTACTTTTTGTGCAATTTACACTTTGGTTGTCTTTCACTTCGCTCTTCTGAGTGAACCCAATCTCATCTTATCACGAAAGAAGAGAATTACATTGAACCTTTCAACTACAAAGAGGGCTGTTGTATAGCGGCATCTTCGTATGGCTGATCATGTGTAGGTTATAGGTAATGCGTTGTTGTTCTTGGTAGAAGCAAGAGTGTCTCGTTGCTGTGGCTCATTGCCACGGATATCTGTCTCGAATAGCCATATATGAGGTATTGTCATCCCTGTATGACCCTGCAGACTGTTGACTAACAAGCGTTATCCATGAACCATATGACAAATGTGTCTGTTTCCAAATGCCAGACGATGAACCGTATTTGGAATCTCTTCGAGACACAATTTCAACTCCGTCTGGCACATATCATGAATCGATCGAAAACAAGATTTTAATATTCAACCATATTGGTTTACGAGTGTAGGCAATACATACGTTTAAAAGCGACGTAACACTTTCCATTATCATAGCAAAACTTCTGTTAAAAGGAATGGTAAATGTGACCAAATGCTACTCTTGTGAAGATCAACTCTACTGCGGGATATCAATATCATTTATGTCACATTAACCTGACATCTGTTCTGTGAAGATCCGGGTCAGAAACCCATGCCTGTTTTAAGAGGCGATTAAGGGGATGGGATGGTTATAGGTTCACTGATTTGGTTGATGAAGTTCATCGTATACCAACTGCACAGATTGATGCTGATGATGTCAGTCAGTGGATTGTCTGATCCAGACATGATTATTTACATACCGCTGTTATATAGCAGGATGGGTGCGTACCCGACCCCCTCTCCACACACACACATCCATCTACCCCCCCCCCCCCCCCGCCACCACACACATACACACACACACATGCATCTATCCCCCCCCCCCCAACACCTCACACACATCCGTCTATCCCACCACACCACCACACACACATCCATCTATCCCCCAACCTCACACACATCCATCTATCCAACCACACCACCACACACACATCCATCTATCCCCCCACCACACACACACATCCATCTATCCCCCCACCACACATACACCCACCTATCCCCCCCCCCCGCCACCACACACACACACACACAGACACACACACACACACACACACACCCGCATGCACATTAACTATATTAATCACAAAGGTATGGCTAAAAACGATACATTATGTGTTAATATTGTGCCAGCGCGCGCACATCCACCAACACACAGCACAGCACAGCATAGCACAGCATAGCAAAGCACAGCATAGCATAGCATAGAAAAACACAATTTTCCAAAAGCTGTTCATCCCACCCACACACCCTCCCACAGCTATGTAGTGGCACAGTATGCTGGGGTTATTTAAATTTGCCATCTCTGTGTACATGCTAGGTATCATATTCTCTCTTGGTTCTATTTTCATTAATAAGGCGGTATACTCCTCGCTTGGTGTGCTCCGGACGTCACGATCCTGTTGGATGGCAGCCACTGCCTCATTCACTCAAATATTCATGTGGATAAACTCGGGAATGTAAAGATTTTTGACACTAGATGACAACAATGAGCCAGTAACATGACTATGTAACATGATACGTGTCTGTGACTATTTTATAGTTAAAGGGTTTGAAAACTGTGTGCACTATATTCCGGCAGAGAAATGTAAAATCTGACAAACTTTGCAGGCGGGGTGGGAAGAGTTCCTCCCCTTGACTGCGTCAGCTCGATAATCGCTTGTTTCCTGTATAGAATTAATACAAACGTTAAGTAGTGTCAGATATTTCACGGTTGTCTATTTGCGTGATGATTATTGTATATAACAAATCCATTTCATGAATTGTATTTCAATGAAGCTACAGTAGCCGTTTCACGAAGTGTTATAAAATCCCAATTGAAACGGAGAATGACAATGTTGTTGACGAGTGTGTGGATGGTTTCTCACTCAATTATCCGCAATATAAAAGCTTGTAAATGCGCATGTCAATGTCGCGTCTAACCAAGATACCACGCATACTGACATAAGATTAATTTGTTTCGTCAGAATAAAAAAACAGGATATGATTTTTGTAAAATGTTTATTTTCAATGGAAACACGGAGTAAGCGAAACTTTTATACATTGGTAGCTGTTAATTAACTTATCAATAAAATTAAAACAGCTTGTATAAAATATACGACAATATAAAAGCTTGTAAATGTGCATGGAGAGAGAGAGAGAGAGAGAGAGAGAGAGAGAGAGAGAGAGAGAGAGAGAGAGCACTACCCCTTCCTTGTCATGTGGTCGCTCCTGGATAAAGATACCACGCATCATGCTGGCATCAGATTAATTTGTTTCGTCAGAATACTAACATTGGTATCTGTTAATTAACTTATCGACAAAATTATAATTATTGTATTCAGGGAGTGAATTTAATAAATAATTTATGACACCTCCGTGGAAAGGTAAGGTGGAATAACATCGCGATGAAGAGATCATTATTCTCTGCAGGAAGTGCCCTGGGAATGTGTACTGTGTAGCTTATGAATTATTCAAGGCATGTTCTTGAATGCGTTTGATTGCTAATTGATGCAAAACGTTTGTGACGACAGTGTAAAGACGACCTTTTCGCATCGATCGGAAGTGCACATTGTCAAAGTAAACCTAGCCTTCAACAGCATTAACAGTTGCTATGCCTACATTTGTTCTGTCATCGGTATTGCTGCATCCTGTCAGACACTGGCGCCAATTAACAAACAGGAGATGGTTTCATGTATATAAACAAACGGATGTTGATTGATATATCTGAACAATAAGAGCTGTATGTCTTCAAAATGGCTAGACGTTGCCCGATAAGCATCGGCTCCAAAACCTGAGCGGCCCCTTAAACAACTGATTGCTCTTATTCAAACCGGCAGACAAATGCAGTTGCGGATTTCTATTTAATTGTAGGAAGTGGGCATAAAATCGGTTTTGTGCACTGCGGTCGTGTGTTTTTCCCCACGGCTAGTGCTATACCAAATATACTGAACCGCAAAAGAAACATCACCCCAAGTAACATTGCATGAAAAGTTGTCATTTAAATATCTCGGTAATTATTGTCAAAGTTTCTAAAATTTAACATAACCTTGTCAGGAAATTTGATGATAAAAAACAAAGCAGATGACCATAAAACCGATCGCCAAACGTATCACGGAAACGGCCATGGTAACCCGATGCACGTGAGTTCCGTGCAAATTGAAATGCACATGCGTTCCCAGATTTCTTGCCCAATAAAAATCCACCCAGATCGTATAACATTCATTCGTTATTGAATTGCTACCACATACCAAGATTGACAACAAATCAGCGATACCAAGCCTTTGGATGATTGCAAGCTGGACAAACCGCCCAGCAAATATCCGATACATTTCAAGTCCACGTAAGAACCATATACAGGCTCCAGCAACGGTACCAGACCACCAACACTACAGATGATCGACCACGTTGTGGAAGACCAAGGGTCACCACCCGACATCAGGATCGTCAGATTGTGCAACAGCATCTTCAAGATCGCTTTGTTACTGCTGCGGAAACTGCTCGATAGACCTTGGGGACACACAAGCGACACATTAGTGCGGACATCGTACGTCGACGATTGACGAGCAGACACCTCCACTGTCACAGGCCACACCGAGAGCCCATTCTGACACCACGTCATCGCCGGGACCGTCTTCAGTGGGCAACACAGCACCAGCATTGGCGCAACCAGCAGTGGAGAAGAGTCCTCTTCTCAGACGAGAGTCGTTACTGTATCTCAACAGCAGATGGCAAATAGGGAGAGTCTGGTGACGCCGTGGGGAGCGTTATTCGGATGCTTGTGTTGTTGATGGAGACTCGTGGGGTGGTCCGAGCATCATGGTGTGGGGTGGAATTGGCCTTGCACAGATGGTCGCCCCTGTGGTCTTCCAGGAAGAGGCAATGGTGTCACAGCAGCTCGGTGCATTGATCAAGTCTGGAATATTGACGAGCAGACCACACGCCATGCCTGATTTGGCACGTCGCCGAAAACACGAGTTTCAGCATGATAACGCCCGTGCCCACACTGCGAGGGCAACGAGAGACTTCCTCCTGCAGAATTGATCAGAACCATGCAGTTGCCTGCCCTCAGTCCCGATTTAAATCCCATTGAGCACCTGTAGGCCGAGATTCAAAGACGTACGACCAAGGCCGACAACTGCAGCTGAACTGCGTTCGGCGTTTCTCAGAGTGTGAGCCTGAGTACCGGTGGCCTTCATTAACCGCCTCATCCATTCCATGTATCGATGTTGCACGGAAGTCATCAATGAACATGGCGGACACATGAGATACTGATTTGTGATGCCATTTTCTCCGAGACCAGTGTTGCGTTTCACTTGAAGAACTTTTGACACTTTCATTTCAACCTTGATGATCAGTTTTGCCAAGTTTCATCTTTTTAATGTGTCTCAAAGTATGTTTATGGTGTTTGGACAAATAAGGCTTCTCATATAACTATCCATGCTGACGTTTCTTTTGCGGTTCAGTATATATCACTTTGGTGTGGAAATAGGCGAATCTGGGACATGATGAAGGTCGGGGTAAGGTGGAGCAGGGTCAGCCAAGTTACAGAGACTGACCTGTATTTCTCAAATGCGTAGATCAATCACTGGATTGTCTGGTCCCGACTCGATTATTTACGACTGCCGTCATACAGATGGGATATGACTGAGTTTGGCGTTAAACAAGCAAACAAATACAGAAGCTGACCACCCGATCCCCATTTCGGGTCTATGACAAGCATGAAGTCGAGGTCCTGGGGATCTGTTCTGGCACGGAACCTCCACAGTTGTCTACCTAGCGTGAGTAAATGTCCGATTTTGCGCTTCCTTTAGAATATGGTGTCTTGCTTCTATGCCGCTGCCATACTCTAAATCCAAGTGTATATGTTCTGTTACTCGTTATTTGGCTACAGTGGGCATGAACCCGAGAAGAGGGCTATGGGAATTGTTGATCGCTGGAAAAGACAGCGTGGTCCTTAAAGATTCTCTACCAATCAAAACAATTTAAGCACTCCATGAAACTTTCAGTGACGAATACTTTTGAGTATCTGTCCAAGTGTTGATACTTTCCATTTGACATGGAAGCCATGCATGAGGGTCGCCTATCTTTAGATTCGTAGATACAGCAGTTGTGTATGTTTGATGCAATGGTCATCAGTGGCCCACACTGAATGGTTACCAGTGCCCCGTTCAGCGTTGTGTTTTGAGACTGGATGGGGGTGAAGTATAGTGCGTGCATCTGGCGGAAGGATATATGCTGCGTTAAACGGGAAAGGATAAATAACAAAGATCTTACATATACGAGGGGAGCGTATTGACATCAATCTTTCCCCAGCTGGTTCAACTGACTTTCACATTCAGTGTTTCAACGGAAATATTTGTTTGTTTTTACATTTGTTGTTTAACGCCGCACTCTTACGACAAGCATAGTCGCCTTTTGTGGCAGGCATGGGTCGCTGAAGACCTATTCTGTTCCGGAGCTTCACGTGTCTTAAACAGAAATAATGTGTATGGAATACTAAAGTAACACTGACTAGGGGACATCGGTGAAGGTTGTGTTCATGCTTGATATGTATGCGCTTTCGTTCGATTCCATAACCAAGGACGAAAAAGGGTATAACCAAGGTTAACCTTGATCATACTTAGGTTGATCTAAGTAGTCCATACCTACTGAGTAAGTTGGGTTTAACAGTATTCCAGTTTTATCATGTGGGAGGAAAGCCCGAAGTGATGCAGGTCTCAGACGTTATCCACTTCCGTGAAATCAACGAGCACGGGTATGGTGCTGACAAACCTAGACGCATATCGGGCTAAGCGGGATTCGAACCCACAATCATAGCGAATCGCGGCGTCTTAGACGACTGAGCCACCCTGGGGGCGGTACTGTGGTTCCCAACGTTCCTGTGACGCCACCGTAAAAGCAAATTAGTTTCATTTATTGATTCGATCAATAATACAATCAATAGTATTACCGTGGCATGAATGAGATATGTGTATTCTGATATGCATCATGGAAGTTTCGATTGATGATATGAATATTTTAGAATCATAAATGCAAAATCCGTTGTGTGGCATCTCTGTTTGATAATCTGCGCCTTATTTTGAACTCTCTTGTCATTCCAGGTGCATTATTAACGAGACATAGCACAATAGCAGCTTTGTCAAGCAATGAAACACTCTCACAGTTGTTTTTTGTAGCATTACACATAGACGTTGTGTTTCTCCTTTACTTACAGCCATTTTGTTTTATACCATAAGTATCATTGTATGCGTTTTACTTCGTGTACTACCCTAGGTTATCCTTGAATGACACTGGTTAACTCAGGACAAAATCCCTCAACCCTTGATGCAAGACATCAGTTAATCTCAGTTGAGGTTGAGTTGAGTCGACAAAATACACTGAAAGTCAGTAGAGGTTGTAGTTGCAGCATTTGCTTTTGAAGGCCCAGTATCCAACACGTCTGTTTGGTATTGAGTTATACGAGGTATTACCAGACGTGAGATATCAGGAAATAAAATAGCCTATAAATTGTGTTATACCATGGCTTAGTGTTCCCTGGCAACATCAATATACGTATATTGGTCGGATTACGGTCTGTTTCCAAATTGGAAGCGAACCATGCAATAGACAGCAGGGAATTATAGATGGAATGTTCTATCATCTACTGTAAGCTGAATCTTGTGACTCCTAATGGCCTAGGATGTCAAGATGTTATTTGGCGAGAGAAGCGGTGCAACCTTCTGTCAATTATTCACTTTCCATTGCATCGCTATCTGAGGGCAATCCCCAAAGGTCCATCTGTTAGGGGCGGTGTATTGTAATATATTCACAAGTTTGCTTTCGCTGCCAGTATCTCTATGTGAAGGCTACTGAGTATTCTTACGATGCTTGGGTCCATCTCTCAACAGGGCATAAACCTCAGATTATCAGCAACTGCCTCGGGAACCTTTGGAGATCGGGCAGCATACGTGTACGTCATAAAACGGCAATCTACGGGCTCCTTGGGATCATATACAATGTGGACAAGATTTTGCAAGCGCACAAGGTGACTAAATCAGATAATGATATAAGTGTTCTCTATACAATATTTATAAAGGAGCTCAGAAGTATGGGAAATGCTCCACACAGGTGTCAATGATTAACATGTGTAATGACTTCTTCCAGAAGGGTGTACTCCGTTTCTGCATGCTCTTTCGAGTTTGATCAATGTTACAACTTTCAAGTGAGTGAGTGAGTATGGGTTTATGCCGATTTTAGTAATATCCCAGCAACCACCAAGCTACCCGATCACTCCTACAACTTTCAGGGCCTCAGTCAAATTTTCAAAACGTTTTATAGTAGACGATATTTCTAAATTTGACGTATCAGTGACAAAAATTATGTCCGATGCAATTTTCTATTTACAATGTGACTTTTTGTGACATGCAATTATTACTTTTATGTGAGAACGAGGTCTGTTTGGTAAAAAATATATTTTATGGCATCGGTTTTCACTGAGAGCGTAAGTGAGTTTATCATCTATTTCACACTGTCCGTGACAGACATGCAATCTTTGGACTGATTGCATGATTAGAAACAGATTGGTAAAAGTGATAAGTTATTGGATCATCAACTACATTTGTGCTACAGCAAGTGGTGAAGATGAGCGAAAATCAGCATTTGCTGGAAGCGCTCATTAAATCACTTAAGAGTCAATCAGTTGCACATGTGAAGTGCGTGATATTTCCGTGTGGGTGATTATAGTATTCCAAGGACCATACATGCAGTATGACATGTACAGTAGCGGGAAAAGTAACCGTGATTCATATAAATCGGTGTACATGTTATATTATGGAAAATAAGAACCTGATATTCGGCCATTCGTCTAATCAATGTTTATTAAAACGAACCCATACCTCGTAACAGGAAACAGGAGACAGAGCGACACGCCCTTAAAATGGGGTAGTGTAACGACTCAATTATCAATGTCAATATCGGGTGTAACCACCATTTACGTTGATACAGGCGAGGCAGCGGAGGTGCACCGAAGACACCAGATGATTAAAACAGCCTGGAGGATGCTGTTCCAAATGTCAGCCAAAGATCGGTCCAACTGAGCTGGCTTCAGCGGCTGGTTCTGGTCAAAACCATCTTAATCCAGACATTCTATGGGGGAGAGGTCTGGAGAAACACCAGCCCATCGCAGTACAGCAATGTCATGTTGCCCTTAAAAACTATGTTACAAGCGCAACGTATGGGCGGGCATTATCCTGCTGTAACGTGACGTTACGTCGCTGCAAGGGTAGGACGACGTTGTCCCGGTAACTTACCCTACCCTGTTTGCCTTTAACCAGGATGAGTGTGTTCTCCCATGCATGAGTTCTGATGCCACCCATACAACTTACGTACCCCCAAACCGACGACGTTGACTAACCCAAGCGTCGCTTAAACGTACTCCTGGACGACCGTAGACCCTTGCACGACCATCAGAGCTGCCCAGATGAAACCTGGACTCATTTGTGAAGAGTATATTGTCAACAGTATTTGGTGTATCGCTGGATGAACATGTATGTGCTGGATGTTGTGCTCCACCAAGAGGTTACTTGGACTCAGGAATTGTCAGAGCTGTTAACGTGACAGTTTGGTATCGATTCCGTAGATGCACCAACCGGATATGGTTGTCTTGTTGACGTCACCTCACACGTGTACGACCGACCCTTGGCATAGGTGTTGCCCTGCTAAAGATAACGTCTTCAAAGAGATGATATTGTGTTTCGATGAACATTAAAATGTCTGTACACGTTTTGAGCGTACAAACGGCGCGTAGACGTTGATTTTCATCATAAATATTCGCGGTTAAACAAAAGTGTTTTTTTATGAGCACCTGATAGCTAAACAATCATTGTATGCTGTTCACATTAATAAAACACGTGTGTGAGTATCATGCTATCAACAAACACGCAAACATCCAAATTGTGTGCCGTACATGGACATGCACGTTCAAATTTACGACCTTAAAGTCACGGTATCTCTTCATGAAGATGTATTTGAAGATGCATTAATTAATTTCAGAATAAATATATTTAAATTTAACTGTATATTTGCTTTCTTCCGTTAGTATATATGAGTGAGTGAGTGAGTATGCTTTTACGTCGCTTTTCGCAATATTCCAGCAATATCACGGCGGGGAACACCAGAAATGTAGTATATATGAATCATACGTATTTTTCTGTTATACTTACTTAATTATTATCCTCTCATATTATAATTTATACAACCATCCCATTAGTGTAGTTGATACAGCGTACGCCACTAGACCGCAAGGTCGGTGGTTCTGTCTACGGCCTTGTCATACCAAAAATCTTTAAAAGCTTATAATTGCTGTTACCCTACCTGGCGTTCGGATTTAAGGGGATAAAACAAGAACTGGTCGGGTCGGATTCCTAGCTAAAATAGCGAACACCTGGTGTCAATACTGATTTTCAGTGATTCATTTTATATATTATGATTTCCTCCGCTATTGTACCTTTGACGACAAATGGAATCTGTTTCGTCAGATAACCGACACTGGTTATTCTCTGGCGTTAACTTAATATACTTACATGTAATTGTTTAAGCTGTCGGTGATATATATATCGTTATATTAACGATGCCAGTTTTCAATATCAATATGCACCATAATCACCATCAACATAAATATATGTTTTACTCTTTTTGTTATGGGTGTTAGTAGCTGAAGCGACCACTATAACCCGACATAGCGTGCACCGTGATTTTGATGTCAAAACGTTAATGGACATGCAAGGCAGAATCACGGACGCCCGATGAGCAGAGCAACTCGATGCAGTAGATGTGTCCACATGCGTCTTGTAAATTGTGGCGTTACTTCATTGATTGAATAATGTGTTGTGGAATCTGTTTTGGCAGATACTAGCATTCAAGACTGATTAATTTCTTGCGTTGGCGTTTTGTAGGTAATCAGTTGATGTCATGTTTCCACCAGGCAGCCTGTCATTATCTAAAATATACATTTCCAGCTTCAGCAGCTGGGCTCAACCTGACCTGGTGATAGCGACTGGTAAGATCAAGTGGACACGGAGTCCACCAACCTTTATTAAATGAATCTCACACCTCTCAGCAAAGTCTGGCTGAGTCCGACTGTCTCCTGACACTATAACCCAGAATCCAATGAATAATTATGCATTTTGGTTTCAGACGGCGGACTGTCTTCCTTTCTCGGCAGGTTTATGTGACTGTCTTCAAGCTATCGAATCCCACGCAATGCAAGGTACGAGGCAATCAGTTATTAGACTGGATGATTAGAGTGTTGGGTGTTTAATTCCTAAAGTGCCAAACGTGTCTTGTGCAAGTTCCAGCTGGACACTATCATAACCTTCAAACTGACGCTCAGTTAAATCCGGAAGTCCAAGTTTAGACCTTATGCTTAACGCAACACATTATACCTTCGCCAAGTAGCAAAGACCGCCATTAAACTGGTACCTGGAGTCTGTTTTGTACCGACCGTTATCAAGCCTCTAGATTCAATAAGCAGCTTTTACCGGATACTGGTTTCCAAATGTGTTTCGCTAACGAAACAAATTTTCCAGCGTTTATTGTATTACCTAAAGTCAAGGACTGTTATATATTGACCGTCGTTAGAAAGGCACAGGCTTAGCCAGCAAATCGGAATCAATATTTTTAGCTACTTCATTAGTATACCGTGATGACCAACAAGATTTCTGCATTCGGAGACACGTATTGTTTCTGTAGACCCGGTCCCTACCTCCTTACTTAAAATGTTCATGCCTCGTTATCTCGAACGTCCGGATATCTCGAAGTTACAACACGGTCCCGCTCGGTTCGTGATAACGGGATTCGACTGTATCGTTACGTTAAAACAGAACAAGATTACGATTCATATCTGCTCTTTATTGTATTTGCAAGTGCTACAAGACAAGTGTAAATGTAAAGAAAATAGAAACAATAATATGCAAAAATATGATGCATAAGTCGAATTATAATGGCTCTTTAACATTCTATAGTTATTGACTTCAGAAGGCGTATATAGTACATTTGGTATATCTCACATAATATCATTAGCACATATTGACGGCACTTCTTTGTTTCCACGTTGAAGCATGTTACAACATATCATCTATGTTTCAACCTACAAGAAAGAACGTTCCTTATTACGTAAACTAGTATGGACATGTATTGGCACAGTTCAGTGTAAGTTCGAGATTGGGCCGGAAAAGTGAAAACCTCGATTCTTAACAGTCCAGTTTCTGTCATCAAAGATGCGTTGTGAACCGTAGATACATAGATGCCAACATAGCATGACGTGTTAAAGTTCTATTGATATTTTGTATTTAAGAAGAACTATTTGCAGGGATTGACTTTGCTTTTTTTTGGCAATATTGGGTTCTTAAAAATTATCCTTGGTTTCATTTAAGTATGTTTCAATGCGCATCATGATCATGATGAATCAGTGTTTGATAATTCATACTTGTGTTCTAACACGTTCTGCTCGAGCTATTATGCCTTGGAGCACTAATTTGAACCGATTAATATAGCAACAGTGCTTATAAAAACCGGTTCATGTTCATTAAAGGTAACACAGCACAGATAAACTCGCATGACTTAAATGTATAACCATTAGTAGGTGTTTATATGTCTATATCAAATGCAGTGAAAATGAAATAATAAACATATTGAGAGAGTATATTGTAACAACATGTGACCTTTGTGACTTTTATCTTTATTTTTTACAATTAACATTATATGAAACTATATGAACATATCAAACTGTGAAATGAGGATTACACGCGCGGAATAAGGTTTAGACGTATGGAATGTAAACAAATATGTGACAATACAGAACAACAATCATGAATATGTTGACCTGCAATATACTTTTGTAACAGGGGCAAATGCAAGTTATTGCTATTTCCAGATGTTCCACAACAATTATTCCAGTCAGTAACATGAGCATGTTAAAAACAATGTGTTTGTTCTCTTAATATCTGAACGTTTCCTTTCTTGCCTATCTCCAGAAGAAGCAACACCAGTTATTCATATGAGCTGGTGTTTCGTTATTTTGGTTATTTTGTATCACGACATACCAATATGCGATAAAGGCAACAACCTTTACCTAAATTACATACGTCTGCTTCCCATACAATGCTGGAAAACAATCAGTGGATTCGCACTTGAAGCATCAGTCTTTGCATGACGACAATATCCTGCAAATGACAACCCGTATGTCGCCGCAGACTTTTCACTGTCTGGAGCAGGTTCCAATCAATGGCAATGTACAACTTGTGTATACCCATAACATTTTTAACCGGTGTACAAGAATAGGTGCAATACATACATGGACATCGATTAGTGCCAAGGAAAGGTACGCCTTCCAGGAGAATTTAAGAGTTAATACCGTTGAATTAACGTCTTCTGTCCATTGCGTATTTACGATTATGAACTATATAATCGTAATGCATAATACGTCCATTAACACGCGACATCGACAAAATCAGTGGCTCACAAAAACGCTTTAACGAAATACTGTTTGGCATAGAAGAGATTTAAAAATATTTTTGATTAACAATTCATGTCAAAAGAGGTGTTTTTTACCAAATTTTATCATCCAAAATTAGCTCCCTCGGGAGATATCGCCAGGGTGAGATTAAGCGATATCTACATTGTAGATATCGCTGCAATGAAATTGCATCACTGCTTTCCAGACCATTGTGACGTCATTGGTTAGCATGGCGTCACAATCAAATGACATCACTGATGACTCTGCGACTGGAGCTGTTAGCAGTATTTTTTACAATGAAGACACTGCTTATTACTGTCTTCGAACTGAAAATGTTGGAAGAATGATGTTAGGTGATACCTATCACTCTCGTGTCTTTTGATATCAAATATATCAACACTCGTTGATACATTTGATATCAAAATACACTCGGGTGAAATTCTCTCTTTATCAGCACATAGGTTTGTTAAAAGACGTCTCTTTTGCCTCTGCGTTTGCATGCATACAACTAAAAGAAAGTAATCAAACTGAAGTAAACAATGTGACAACATTACATATATTTGAAATACTCTAAATATTTAAACTTTCGTCAATAAATAGTTTTTTTGGATAATGTGATCTTTTTGTCAATTGTAATTACCGAAAAGGTATATGGTTTTGTTAAGAAGTGTTCTAAATTTGTCTCGTATAAATCTGTAAAAACACATGTCATATGCCGTAAATAAATCATTTCTTTTGAATAAGCATCATCAAATACTTAGAGAAGCTAAGAGGGAAAACACGATAAAAGATTAAATAGTCGGTGTAAACAAATACCGTAAATCCTTCAATTAATGCTTGCCGTCAATAAAGTTTCAGTGTTTCAGCAAGAATACGCCACCAACGCCTTTAAAAAGGCGTTTAATCAAGGATTTACGGTTTGCACTAATACAGAATTTATCTAGGGCAAAATATCACAATGCATACATAAATAGGTAGCAAGAAAAACGAAGATCAATTATTCGTGATTGCTGAATCACATCTTTATGTTTTAATACGTTTGTTGTGTGTTTGTTAGGGATAATTATTCCTATTACTGTGGAAGTTGTAAAATCTCACCAACTTTAGATTTACATACACAAGGGTTTGGCTTGTAAATGTTCTGAGTAGGTTCTTCGTCGTACAAACATCTGTTTATTGATTTTTAAATGATTTTCAAAGCTTTATTTCATCATCAAATACATACTTAAGGGTGAGTGAACGCAATTCGTTTAAATTTGAATGTCATCTGTGAACTTATTCAAAATGGCTTTAGCATGTTACTGTCTCGAGCATTTGACGCTAAATGGCTTTTGCCAAAGCAAGGCATTTATATTACTGGCTTTGATTAGTTTTGCATTAGCCCCATTCCGGAATTTCATTCAGTCAGCATATTCAAAAGTGAATGCTTCCGCGTATGCACATGTTCTTTGGTTTTATCACTTCATATAATGATCCCATCAGCCTTCGCAGGAGTACGGGTGGTCATGACCATGTGTTCTAAGGACGCAACCATTTGACTTCAGGGGTTGGGGGCGGGATTTCTTTCTAAAAAAAAATATTCAAGCCCCTGTTTTTTCCGAAATGTCTGTACATATACCTCGATAATGTGCCCTTTTCTCGCAGGCTATATGAAAGTGTCCCAAAATACAGTTTATTATTTTTTAGTTTATTAATAAAATTCAAAAATAGAGTACCTTATTATGTTAGTAATAATAATTGATCTCCTCACAAATGCGGATCTCACACACACACACACACACACACACACACACACACACACACACACACACACACACACACACTCCCCCAAATCAAATTGTTGCTCCCTAGTTGTCAGAATCCATTGCTCTTGTTTCGCATCCCAGCGTCAACCAGATATAATTACCGTATTCGACGTAATAAGCGCCCCGCTCTAATAAGCGCCCACGGCGATATTTGCCAATATATTGGCTTGTGAACAATCCCAACCAGCACCCCTTTCGATTGATCAGTGTACACAAGACCTATTTATTCGTGTATAATACGTGTGTTATATGCATCCTTAGTTATGGGAAATTAAATTCTGGAAAAATATATCTGTCATATATATAAACATTTCAGGCTGTCAGCATAAACCACGAAATTTATGATCTTCAACTCTGTTGTTTTTCACCAAAATAATATTATAATAAGAGCCCCCTATTTTGTAATTTTGAGAGCGCCCTGGGCGCTTATTATGTCGATTACGGTATTGGTTTATCAGCATCATATCTATAGCCCTTGGATCTCGCCTAAGTGGCAAGCGTCTACAAATAGTCAATTGGGGTTAACCCCCGAAATAAAGCCGTGATTTGAAACATTGTTAACGGCAGCGTTAAGTCCAACTCACGCAGCAACCGGTTTCTAGTTATCAGCAACGTCCTTCAGGTGGAAGCATAACATTAGAAAAATGAAGATTGCGCGAATACTAAATTAGCTTCTTCTGACTGCTTATTTTAGCTAATATGAAACATGAATGATGAGTTTGTTTGTTTCGTTCATTCCTGCTTCAGTTTCATTCCATTCAACATGGGCTCAACAAATTGCTCAAATCAGAAAATGGTTTTAATAAAACATCGAAGTCGAAATATGGTGCAAGAATTTAAAATTTCCCGCTTCCTTTTGGAGGTAGATTGTAGCACGCCCTCATGAGCAGGTCGAAGTAACAGTCGTCTTCTATCGTGGCACTGACGCCGGAATAGTAGTTTATCCATTCGTCCCGAGTGACCTTGCCGTCTGGAGAGCCAGGTGTGTCTATGGAATCTAGGAAGTTCTGGAGCGTCTCATCTTCTGTCCACTCCCCTGATAAATACTTCGGATGCCTTCGTGCGTTAGCAGCATAAACAACTGAAAATAGACAACAAACGTGCATAATTAATGGTGCACGATAACATTTTAGGTGAAACTATCAAGTTTGCTGACTAAAGTTTGTGTTGGATATGTGTAGGATCGAGCTCTTGTTTTGTTGCGATAATACAGTATACTCCCCGTAGGTGTAGTGATGTAGGTAATATTATTTTCAGTAATTCTCCCCGAACACGGTGATTTATGTTTCATTCTCTTTGGCCAGTTCCTTGCAATTGTTCTATGGTTTGCGAAAAGGTCATAGCAACGTTGCGTCATGTGAACGAATGTCAATATGAAGTCACAGACGATGTAATGTGAGATCGTTCCAACACAAGACTCACTGAGTATCATCTCCACCGGAGATCAACAATATTTTTACATTTTCCAAAACCATGCATCCTTGAAAAAATAGTGACCGATATTACGAGCAACGATCTACGCCATCAGGATACGCTCAGACACAATCAACCAAGTCACCGAGCCTGACCTTCGGGTCCATAAAGTCGCCTCGTTCGACAAGCACAGCTGATTGCAGGGGACCCATTCCAACTCAGGATCCCCACGGTAGTAGTACAATTTTGAACAGACATTCGACAAAGTAAGTGGAATGTATTTTTTCCTATTTTCTTTTAATCCAATTCCAACGCAATGGCCAGGAAGACGATTCGTGAATTACGTCGGGATTCGATTGTTTACAGACTGCTGTCGTATGGCAGGAGTACTGCTCTGCGGCTTCAGGCAACAAAAAACGTATTTCTTTATGCAAATTTTGTATTTGGCGGGTTCTACTGGTAGGACAGGACATGTTAAATGTTTTCGCGAACACTAGTGCCATAACTGACTTTCAATAATAATTTTCACCGCTATTTTGCATCTTACGCCCAACGGAATCTGTTTACTAATACTCTTGACTAATTATCCTCTGGCGTTGATGTACATATTTAATTAGTTATAATATTTGCTAAAAGAAAACACGACTACAGAAGGTCAGTTTTCAAACACAACAGATGATTACCAACCTGTTTAGACAGTATTTCCTGTCATAATCACTTTATGACTTTGAAAATGATCAGCCTAATTAACCTATACTCAGTATCACGATACGCTGCACAGTCCTAGATGAAGAAGAAGGTAGACTGCGGTGTAATCTTGTACAGTCGTGTTTTGTATCTATATCAACGATTTGTGGATCAATGGTCAAAGGAAGCTTAGTCCGAATGATTAACTCATGCCACGTGGTAGTCTAGACGGGAACATTGATGGCATCAAGTGACAAAGTATCATATATCACAAAACGAATCAAATCGAGAACTCGTAATACTGTTGGTTTTGTTGTTTGAATCGGGAAATATACTTCCCCTTTCACTTCATATACACCATATCATTACCGCTGAATTGTGCAGCTTTCGGTTTGAGGCAGCACCTGAGAATAGCTTGGGTTACCATATCCTCTAATCCGTTTATCGTTTAATGTCAGTCTTTCTATATGCCACTTCTGGGGGCTGCTGATTAGAATCTGCTGATGTGCGCTCTTGGGCTTACAAAGCAATTCTACATCTCAGATTATTTCCTTATCATATCACATATATCATTGTCTATGAAAACAAAAACCGGTACGGTTAAAAGAAATTAAACACAATGCGGTCTTCGAGTAGATGGGGACGTTTTTGTGATTTGATATAAATCCTTATTCAACGTTAAAAATATTTATGATTTGAGGCTAATCGAAATTGTAGATGTGCGGTTTAAATCCCAAACCGCACATTTGCGAATCGTCGCTCTAACGGACAAAAAGTAGACCCAATGATAACACAAAAATAATTAACGATAGACGGATGAGGGGATACTGTAACATGAGACTTAATACTGGATGGTGAAATTAGAGAGAATGAGAGTAGGGTCATGACCTCCACATAGCGTTAAGACAAACAGGTGGATTGTAACATCAACATCAAACACACTAGCTAACACCCACATTCCACACAATCCAGGAAGCGTCTGGTCTTGTGTTATAGCTGTTGGATGGATCAGTGAGAATCAAGAGAGGACCGACCTACAGCGTCAGAACAAACTGAAGATGGATCGCTATAGCAGTGTCAAACAATACTCACACCAGCATCCGACCCAGACAATAACCTTCCCGTGTGTTGGAAGATGTACATTGTACACGTATGTAGTTGTGGGGTTTTCAACCATGAAGTGAGAAAGCGAGATGTTTCGGATAATTTAAAAGCTCATTTCAATTGGAATTGCTGTAATGTTGCCAGCGTAATGAGGAACCACAGTATGGCGTCAATGACAGTGAAAGCAAAATCACTGAGCGTACAGCAGATAAACTGCAGGTTAGGATGAACACAACTGTACTCAGTCTGACATTCACTAATGTATTGCAAAGCTCTAAGAATGTGGTATAGTTGCCAAAGTATTACCTTAAGCTTAAAATCTCACCAAAACACAATTACCGAACACAAACACAATTACCGAACAATCATACTATTTCAAAGGTATTCGCAGTCATTTGATATTCAGCACTTTAGGGAAAGGGGTAGGTTTTGTATGCAGCGGTACAGCGTCTATAGAAGCCAGTGTTGAAAAGAGGCCGTAGGGTAGCCTTGTGGTTATAGCGTATGTGGTTCATTTGTATGGTTTACTAAAGTACAACTACGATAACATCATTGTCAAAGAGATTGGGGCGGTGAGGTAACCAAGCGTTCACTCGTCTAGCCAAAGACCCAGGTTCGATTCTCCACTTGGGTACAATGTGTGAAGCCCATTTCTGGTGTCCCCAGCGTGATATTGCTGGAATATTGCTAAATGCGACTTAAACCCATACACACTCACCAAATGTTGAGAACCAATTACAATCCCTAACAAACTTGAAACTGCACACGACTATGTATTAGTCACATTCCTTTTAATAAGGGGCGGTCGGGTAGCCTGGTAGTTAAAGCGTTCGCTCGTCAGTCCGAAGACTCGGGTTCGATTCCCGACATGGGTACAATATGTGAAGCCCATTTCTTGTGATATTGCTGGAAAGTTGCTAAAAGCGGCGTTAAACCAAACTCACTCACTCACTCCTTTTAATAATTTGCCATACTTACAGCATATTGTGGTTTTCAACAATGAAAACGGGTAGAATATCACCCTGAATAGTTAGCCTCACACTTGTTTATCTCTATGTATGCGTGGGGCGTATGTTAAAGTTTGCAATTAAACATCATATATTTTAATGATTTGAATTGAGAGCATCCATTCTCTACATCCGCCTTTGCGATATTGTGTTAGGTGATGACACACGTCAGAATTACCATAACCACAGGAACAACATAAGTACTTCAGGTATCTCATATTTAATGAATTGTTCGGAAGGCGCCGGATTTCCCATGATCAATTTTAAGTTGAGACTTTGATGTACATATTCAAACACAAACCAATAAATGTGATTTCGTAACCAAGCAACCTGTATCCCATCATACATGGACGCCAAAAAGATGCCAGGAACTGTGAAAACATCAATAATTCAAGGACAGATGTCGGTCATCTGTTTTTCAGAAGCCAAAGAAATATTTCCAATTGTTATGCCATAAATGCAAGTCTTGGGTGCCCCAATACATGTGTAAAATGTCATTGCTTCAAGGCAAAAGCATATGGATAAAGAAAATGTATCCCATTATTTGGTATTTCAGTACGTTCCTACAGTGTGAATGGACAAATGACCTGGGTGAGTGAGTGAGTGAGTTGGGTTTAAGACCGCTTTTAACAGTATTCCAGTTATATCACCGCGTGTCAGCTTAATGTGGGAGGAAATCCCGAAGTGATGCCCGTCTCAGACGTTTACCACTTCGGTAAAACCCACGAGCACGGGTATGGTGCTGACAAACCTAGAAACATAATCGGGGCGAACAGGGATTCGAACCCATAGGTTCCTGGCGTGCCCAAGGGACGCAATTCTGCACACAGAATCGCGGCGCCTTAGACGAGTGGGTCACCCGTGACCTGGAAAAGAATGTGTGACCCATGCATTGTTTAAGGAACATATATGCATACATTCCAAATTGTACAGAGACACAATGCACTAGAACTAAGGATAGTTCTTCAAATAACATGTTCGATCGAAACATGAACTGCAATTCAACGAAATCAGTGATAATGAAAAGGTTATGTCTTTAAGTCAGAACACCAAAATCATATTAGCAAGCGTTCATTATACAGTCTACTTGCCTGTTCATCACCATGTGAAGAATTGTATGATCAATTTTCTATTGAAAGGGATTGCCTGGTACGTGTTGTGTAAGCTTGATTGATTGTTCACCAGTCTCACACAAGTTACGGACATCATAGTGAAGGTTACAGGGTAAGAGTTAAAGACATACGTTCTCTTCCCTGTCGTGCAACAAACAGATTTACCAATGTGTGACGATCAAACATTCAAACAGTGCAACGCCGGTGTCATCTACACACGTTTTGTTTACTGCTCCTGACACGACGTCGACTTTGTGTATGGGGTTTTTATTTAATACAGAACAAAGTATACTTTCTAATCTTTCGATTGTTTCATCTGTCAAGAAGGATATTTTTTCATTTAAAAAAAATAAAACACAGAAAGTACAAATGTAATATATTATACCGGAGTATATAAAAATCATCTGTGTCCTAGGGTCATATCACGTCACAGTGTGTTTTTTCCGTCATCCGGATGGCTTTGTTGACGTCATTCGAATCGTATTATGACTTGGTCGGAATGACGTCACATCAGAAACGACGTCATACCTGAAGATTGTTGACGTCATTGGACACATTGTGGTTCCGCTGTTGCGACTTACTGTCCTTATAGGTAAACACTAAAATTCATCTCTGTATGTGGACATCTTCTTCGGTAATAAATAGAACATAACATGAGTGTTCATGTCATACTACGGTTACAACACTCGTGCCTAATTATAAATTCCGGTATTTAGACACTCGTGTCGTAACGATAGTATGACATGAACACTCATATAATATCCTCTGTTTATTCTCACAGTTGAATCTGACAATGACATCCTTTTTGTGTAGTCTCAATGATTATACTCAGTCTGGCATATGAATGTCATAAGTGACGGTGTCACGATAACCCTAACGTCATATATATTACTGACACCATTTATTGAATGAAATGTCAGAAGAACACTGACTGCAGAATATAATTTCATTTATTGTCTACAATGGTCTGCATCCAATATACCCCACAGATGGATGTTTTTACTTTGGCTATTGTTAATATTTAGATAGGTGATGGATCATAAGAAAAGAACGTCTCCAACTGAGTGTAAAATTCACTAAATCACGAAATGGTTTTCCACATGTTTGCAGGAAGGCAACACAATGTCAGAATTTTATAAAAAAAAGATGATCGAGAACATAAATTAGCACTGCGCTGGAAATATGTGTCAACCAAATCATCCGAATAGGCCTGTCTCTTTATCAGGATTTAACTCCGATTTGTAGATGGACTTAAATTACAATTATGCAAATCTCTAAAATCAAAGATATAAAGAAATAAAAAGATCTAGAATCATTTGTATGTCGCAAAACAGTTGGTTCCAAGGTTTAGCAGCACCATAGCGGTGTTTCCCCAAACCTGCACCACTTCAGGATTTCATCCTACATGAAGCTGATATGCCTTGATATAACAGAAATACTGTTCATAGAGGCATTAAACCCAACTTACTATTACTGACACTTAATGGGGTACAATACAAATAAATGCTCTGGATAACAAATATAAATGGCAAATGTGCACGTAACTATAAAGTGGGATAAAGGGATCCGCAATTCCGAAACACTGTCTCGTTCTAAACTTTCTCTGTGGGCTGGAGTTCGATACGAGATGGACTCTCTCCAGAGCAGCAGGTGCGTTTTAGCTTAAGCAAGCGAATGCATCATCTAATACAAAGATAGCTATCAATTTATTAAAATTAGCCGTAGGTTATGAACAGCTGAGTCGGAAATAGAATCTGTATAAATATATACACCCAAACCCAAAGAGATCAAGCTTAGGATTCTCTATTTTGTTCCTTTTTAATAGTCCTATTTTTGAGAATATCATACAGTATTAATATGACAATTCGTTTTACAGATTCCAAATAACATATTGCATATCCTGGTGGTTAGGAAATATACATAAACTATTCTTGTGTATAAAGATGAAAGCAGGTCTTTAAAAAAGCTTATGTCAGTCTCTAATGTCAAATAGTTACATGTAGTTTCGCAACAATAGGCGTTTTTACACAAAATGTCATTAATATTTCATTAAAACGTAAAACATTATGTGATAAGAATAGAAAAATGTCAGACTCTAATCAGCAAGACAGGCGCGAATCTGTTACAACACAAAGGGCAGCAAAGAAAATTCATCGATTATTGAGCTATACATTCCCAGCAAGATTTTTAATTGTCTGACACAAGGGCGGACGCCTTTCTTTCTTGTGCACTACCAGTTCACAAAAGTGACTTCACGCGCTTCTGGTAGTAAAATGCCATGGATATAAATTCCACAATAAACGGATCAAACTTATACAGACACAAACGTATTATATCGTATCTTTGACTATTCAATCTTCTCTTCAAACGTTTTGACAACAACAAAATATACGTAAACATTAACTGTCTCTAAGACAAACTATTTGTATCGGGTCGCAATTTGTTTGGTACTTTTCCCAGGGATTTAGTGTGTGTCAAAGCAAATTTCTGTAACTGATGATTTTGAAACCTTCAGAGTGTGTGAGTTTGATACAACGCCCCTTGGACAGTATTTCAGGGATATCACTGCGTGTGAGTTTGATCCGAAAGGAAAGCAAGAGGTAATGTAAGTTTTAGACGTTTACCACTTTGCTGAAACACACAATTAGAGGTATTTTGCTAACTAACCTAGAAACATAGTCAGTGCGAACCGGGATTCGAACCCTCAATCATAGGTTTCTAGCTGTACACTGCAAAGATAGGCGCCCTAGACAACAGGTCTGCAGCTGTTTCAAATCACGAATGAAACAAATGGATAACTCAACTGGTACATTCAATTCTACTGGTACATCCAATTCTACTTGTACATTCAATTCTACTGGTACATTCAATTCTACTGGTACATTCAATTCTACTGGTACATTCACGTAGGTGATGGAATGCGTTGATTTTTGTGGTTTTTATATTATGACCTTCCAACTTGATGATAAAAAAAGAAAGGTATTGCAAACTATCTTTCTTCTGATTTGTTCCCATATATGTTCCCAACGATCGATCTGTATAGTTGCAGTATACGAACCTAAATATAACACAGCAGAAAAGTATCAGTAAGCCGGATGAAAGTTGCTTATCCCTCTTATCAGGTCTGCATTTGGCACATCACTGTAAAACGAATTGTGCCGCACTCTGGTTGTTCAGAAACGCTGTTACAAGGGATTGACATCCGGAAAATTTGTGGAAATGTTACTGCGATTTTTCTCAAACACAAATTTGAAAAACGGGCACTGTGCTTGGTAAATGAATACAGCATTTAGAATACATTAGTTTCATAAATGTGTCAGACCTATCGGTCTGGTTCAGTGGTCACAGAAACATGTCATTGTATTACTGAGTGATGCCATTCCTTCTCACAGCTGTCAAAGTTCAAGTAGAAAGAAAGTGTTACAGACAATTACTGACAACATAAACATTTTACAATGTCGATGAATATGTTCTTTTAGATATGCGGGTGTGATTGGATAATGCCGCATGGGATTTCCGGGGATCAAATGATCAATAAAACCCTCAAATCTGAAAATAGAATACATAACGTTTAAATCCTAAATAATCTCTGACGATGAGTCCAGTCAACATCCAGATTGGGCTGGCGTATGGTTGCCATGGCTGTATACCAGGCCTGTTTAATATCCTGTCTGGTTTTGCTACAGCACCTTAAAGTCCTAAGTGCCACCATGTGCCATACACCTGGCACTAGCCATTAACGTTAACGTGATTTGTTATCCATGCTGTGACTCTGGATGAGCTTCACGAACAATACTCCAACATTATCAGTGCATGGATTAATGAATATTATGGGTATTTAGTGATGTCAGCCATAATGAGCCCTCCCGGCTCCCATATAGCAGATTTATACAGATGCCAGTCAATAACTGGTCATACCTATTCCCTATATCACCATAAGAGCTCAAGATATTGATGATTGTGAGGGTTAATAGCCTGAATCAGTGTAATAAAAATGTCCGACGTTGTCGTAAAAAGCATTCGTCAAAGTGATATATATTGTGACATAAAATGACACATTGACTTGAACCATCAGTAGCACCCAAGCATTCTTGTACAGGACGAGGTTGCGTTTTCTAACAAGAATGCTGAGATAAAACGAACCTGGCCTTGTTTTTGAATCTCGGAAAATTGATGTAAACAGGCATACCTAAACACATCATTTTCGATGAAAGACATACACAAACATGCTTGATTGAACTAATGCGTTAGGTTTTATGGTCTCACAAACTCTCCCTGTCAAGAAAAGAATGGTATTGAGTTAATAATTTGTGGAAACCATGCCATATTTGATTTTTACCAATAAAAAGAAAAACGAAGTACTTTGGATACAGCTTTGTGCATAGCTTTGAATCAGATGTTTTCATATACGACTTTCGTTATAATGCACAGTTTATAAATTTCAGAAAAAAATCGTTTTAGCTGTCACAGTGTCAAAACTGTGCAAATTCATCGCATTCATTTTATTTTGGGATCATTAAAATGTGCACTTCAAAATCCTTGGAAATCAGATATTTCAGGCTTGGGCATTTTTTAATGATTTTATAAAATTAAATTGTCCATTTACGTCACGAATTACCGTAAAAACGTGACAAAATCCTCTGACGAATCGTATGCCAATGTAATTTTCTAAAATCGCCTCCGGCAGAGGTTTTTTATTATACTGGAAACAGTTTGTTCGCTAATAGTTTATCATTATCCCTTAAGGGGACTTTCTCGTTGTGGGTGGGAAACTGGAAGGAGTTGACTTCTGTTATCTCATTCACTGTCAATCATCCAACACTATATCTATGCGTGGTATTTGCCTTGATTTACATCACAAGTCTCATTTTCCTCATGACTAAGATTCCACTCATGTTTGTTTATTTTTTCAAATGTTAAGGTAACGATCAATTTCCGCTCAGAGAAGAGTGTACTATTTTCAGATTATTCATCAGATAGTTGATTGTCGAACCAAGTAACATGGGGAAGTTCGGGGTGGAATAGGATCTAAGAAAAATGGTGACAAAATAGATCGGGTGATCTTGTTTGATTGCGGGTAATAATACCTAGATGGGGTTGTCTAACTGCCAAATCACTGGATTGTTTGGTTTGGAACATTGACGAGAACGGCGTTAAGTACAATGAAACCAATTGTCCGGTAAAGCTACTCGCGTCTAACCGAGCAGGAATCCGCTGATCATGAGTTTGAATCCCAGGTTTTGTCCAGGTAAAGATCCTTGGTATAACAGTCATCTCTCGCTCGCTCGTTAAATGGCGTTACATCACTCAATCCAAAACTGTACAAAATAAATTATCTCTCGGTTTAAATATTTTGCCGGTTTACTTCACAATTACATAAATGTGAATGAATGTGACATTAACGCAGGCTGGAATAAGTTGGAATATTTACTGAAAATACGATGATTTCTTCAGTCATCAATTTTCAAAATGAAAAGGCAAATAAATGCATGCAAGGATGACATCCTGCATAATGTGAACGTGTTTCTAGCATTGGTATGATTACCATATGACATGATATTGGTTTGTTTGTTTGTTTGTTGTTAAAGGCCGCACTCAGCAATATTCGAGCTATGACGGCGGTCTGTAAACAATCGAGTCTTCAACAGACAATCTAGTGATTGACATGAAAATCGATCAACGCAATTGGGATACGATGACATGTATCAACCAAGTCAGCGAGTCTGACCCTCCGATCCCGTTAGTCGCCTCTTACGACAAGCATAGTCGCCTTTTCCGGCGAGCTTGGGTTGCTGAAGATCTATTCTATCCCGGATCTTCACGGGTCTACAATAATGGTATAATCACAACCAGGTATGGATGCTGAAATGAATTAAAAGATGCTAAACTAGGTGATTTTGCCTCTATTAGTTTTGCATGGGGTTATAGAATGTGGTCCTGGACGTTTCTTGACCATTTACAACAAACAATAGACAAGTACCTGAAATTTCATTTACATCATGATCATGTCATCATTGCTGTGTAATTTACATCGCATCGGCAATATTACAGCCATATCTCGATTGTCATCATTGCATTGTGATATCATGTTTTGATACGCATAGATATATCGATCCTTTCTTCACCTTTGCAGTCTTTCTCATCAGAACATACTTCTGGTCTGACTACGGGGAGTTGATTATCTGGGGTTATGGGGTCGAAAATAATTTTCAAACTGTTGGCTGGGAGGCGGGGGGAGTAACTTTTTTTCATGTTTTACTCATAGATATTATACGATCGGTCCCTAAGTACTTATAATTGTCTTGATAAATCTGTTGATGACAAAAGAAAATACAGTCGTCCTTCTCCAATAAATCAATAAACACAACAGGTCATCGTCTCAGGAATCCGACATGGATCGTGATGTGTATGTTTGCTGAGGACTATTCAATAAAATAATCAAAGCCGCAATATTTCATACGCTGTGCAAGAACAAACATACCAGTGGTTGTATTATTGATTTTTGCTGAATAAACAAAGTAAAAATACTTCACCTTGTGACATGAAAGCAGCACCGTCGCCTCTGATCATGAACTACCCAAGTCTTCAATACACAGGTGTAAAGTTCTAAAACCAACACACATTTTTGTATTGGCCCCATTGTAGGTCACACAAATTCAATGTAAGCTGATGCCATGGCTCTTCGTACTTCATCGAAAAGTCTTTTTCTTAGCACTGAACTTCTCCAAAACTATTAAACATGTTCTAACGAAGTAATCTTTACATTTGGCACAATTCAAAAGATTTGCTTCTCTACTTTGATTTGACTTTTGTGTTTTGAACATGCTCTGAAACTCTCTCGAAAAACATTTTTTGGCTCTAGGAACATCTTTTCATCATGTATAATTGTGTAAATGAAGCTGAAACTTCAGATGCTTGTTCCCACTAATGATGATTCCTGGACATGTTCAAGAGGCTCGAATCTGATATTCAATGTAGCCGCCACGGCAAACATACTGAGCAACATATTAATGGCTATTACTCAGCCATTTTAGACAGGTAGTGGCAACTCTCTTTTCAGACACAGCTTGAAATATGAAGCTGAAACTTCTGACAGTCTGTGAACACATTAATTCTGTAGTTGTCAACAGAGTACATTTATTTGAGATTATTGTATTTCATGACATTATCAGAAAGACAGTAGAGGCAGCCTTAGTCCTGCACCGTGACTGGAATATAATTTGATTTTGTTAAAGTTAACCTGAACTAATCTGGATTAAACAAGAGTCATCAGAAAGATGACATATCCCCCCGACAGCTGTCTGTAAAGTAACCACTAGTAAATGTGCAATTCTGTATGTAATGAGTCAAGACTTGAATATTCTTTAAGAAGCATACATTGTTTACCAACAAAAGATTCACCATAGTCGCATCCATATGAAATGGAAAGTAAAATATGTGTGTTTCTGTGAGGTTTTTGTATGCAAACAAATGACAAATTACAAGAAACAATAACTAAACAAGCGTATAGTCAACGAAGTCATCTATATCCCCCGCCTATTTTAACACGTTATGGTCCCAAACAAGGTAACTGACCCAACTTTTCTCTCAGCCCATGTCAAAATAGCTGCAAAAGAAATTCTAAAAAAAAACATTTCTAAAACTCCTTAATATCAAATGGCACCAGTTCAGTATGTACTTTATATATAGACATGCAATGTTTGGCAAGGACATATTTAACAGTTTATTTGTTATACTCCATAAGTGAACCCACCCTATATGAAAACTTAAATCCAACTTGTTGCCATGGAAACGTAAAAAAATAAATATTTATAAAATTCCATAATAGCAAAAGGCACCAGTTCAGTATGTGCCTGGTAGACATGCAAAGTTTTGTAAAAAAATATTTAACAGTTTTTGAGTTACGCTCCGGAAATGAACACTACCCTAATAGAACCTAAGTCCAACTTGTTGCCATGTAAAAGTAAAAGATAAAAATTTATAAAATTCCTAAATAGCAAAAGGCATCAGTTCAGTATGTGCCTGGTAGACATGCAAAGTTTTGTAAGAAAGTATTTAACGGTTTTTTCGTTACGCTCCGGAAACTAGCACCACCCTTATAGAACTCCAACTTGTTACCATGGAAACGTAAAAAATAAAAATAGATAAATTCCTAAATAGCAAAAGGCACAACTTCAGTAATCAGTATGTGACTGATCGATATGCCAAGTTTCGATCAAATACACTGAATTGTTTTCGAGTTCTGCCCCAGAAAAGGAAATGATTACGGACGGACAGACGGACGGGTGGACAGACAGACTGGCTGATCGCTATATCCCCCTCCATTATATGCCGGAGGAATAAAAAACTGAAAATCCAACAAGCACCAGTATAAAAGAGTTTAGAGGAGAGAAATATATTGTGTAACAAAAGATTTCACACACACTACAATCATGTCATTACTACTGCAGTGGTTTCTATCAAGAGCAGATGTGGCTGAATAATTCCCAGGTCTCATTACGCACCAGCTGGACATAACTCGAGATGCCCATGACATGGAGAACAGGCTTTAAATAGAAATAGTATGTTTTTGCCATTTTTCTATATTGCGTGTTCTGCTATGATGATTGTAAAAGATCAGACCACTGGGGAAATTAGTTGCCTGTTAGGATCTTTGGCGATGACAAGATTTTGAATCTTCTGCGGACATAATGATAAAGGCTGAATTAGCTCAGAGATTTGTCCCGCTTTGAAGGTGATATCTACATAGTGAAGCACCTCAATGAGAGCAGTTTTGTTAGTGTATCTTATGTGAAACCTTTTCTACGAAAATCTGTACAGTGATCTCCACCACGCGAACCAATGACCATCTGGACCTTCCTGATTGTTTGTCATCTCTGCTTATGCTATCAACCACCAGTTGATTGTTTGTCATCGTACCCACACGGTGTGGATCTCTACTTATGCTATCAACCACCAGTTGTTTGGTGCGGACGCGTATGTAGGTTCGAAGTGAATTACAAGTCACTTACGGCCATGACGTGCATCGCCTGTCGGCATATACATGTAATTATAAAGTACACGATGACGTTGTTTTGTGTCCCGAATAAAGTACAACCGTTCATATGGTTCGTTCCCCTATTCAGTGCATTGTTGGTGAAGTTGGTGAGTGTAGGTTTACGTTGCTGTGAGAGATATTGCAGCAATATCATGGATGGGGACAAGACTGGGCTGCATACCTCGTACCCAAGTGAGAATGGAACCTTGATTGACATTTCATAAGATACCACTTTACCCATAAGTCTACCAAACTGCATTCGTTTAATTTAAAAATGTATAAAAGATAATTAAAAATCTATACTTCAAAAATAAGTATTTTAGACACTCTAGTTAGATAGATACTTTCCTCCAAAAGCTTAGTTCAGATTAAGATTCAGATTGAATTGTGACAAAAATCAAAGATGACAGTGTCAAAAATGATGTCCGATGTATTCCCTATTTTGATTCCTACCTTTTTCCCATGTTTTTTTAAGGTGAACAATTGACGTGCCTTTGCATGTTTTTGTGATAATCTTTAGCCAGAGAAGCATATTGTAGAATGGGTCAGGAGCCAGGAGAGTCGCTGTCAAAGCACCGCATTGTTGCAAGATGGGGATTCATAATATCATGTTGCAAGACGAATTGTTAAATATACATTGTTAAACCGACTTGGGGGCCATAGGGCCCTTTAACAGGCCATGGGGAGATGACATCACTGTTCTTGTATTACTGTCATTCCAGGCCTAATAACATTTAACGTAAGGCCTCACGGCCACAGCATTGTAACTGAATGTTTACAACCGCAATGTGTTCACCATATGAACTGGTCAGCCATTAGCCCTGATATTAATCCCTCTGAGCATGTGTGGGACATGTCTGTACGTGGAGTTTAGGGGCGAATACCTCTCCCTGTAACGCTGAACCTTGACAAGATGAGTGGAAAATATCCCCCAATATCCATTTGGGAGACTGATCCGTGGAATGCGAAAACGAAGCTAGTGCCAAACTGTGATGTATATAATTGTTGCATTTACCTGATGAAATTTTAAACTTTAAATTCTAAACATGAATGTATTTCAACGTCATTTGTGGGGAACCATTACCTTTTTTGGCCATGACTGGAACGTTGCAGATTGGTTATGGTGTTAATAAACATATCGCCACTGTATGCATTAGGATATCCGATTGTTTATAAGAGTCTAAAGTTTGGAGGAAGTATATGGATTGCAAAACAACATCCCGCGTATAAACTCTACAGGAAGCAACCTGATTTCAAAGCACTCTCATGCGATTTTCTCTGAACGAAGGTCACTGCAGATCCAGATCTTATAAACACACGAATGTGAGCGTCTGTACAACCCAGGTCTCCTTAAAGAATATCAAAGAGTCGGGTTCAGTATAGAATCTTTAACGACTGACATTTGGCTGTGTGTTTGAAGTGTTGCCGAATCAAAGAACGTTATTCCTTAAACTTCTGACATTTCCTTAATGTAGATACAGTGCAATGTGTCCTCCCCTTGATGGTTATCTAATTTGAGAAAAGTAGGAAACACTGTTATCAGCGAAAATTAATGGTCACTGGGGACACTTAAAACACATGGATTTCGAAAGAATGTTCTTTGGGTATTGTAGCGGTATAGAAATACAATCCAACAAAATAGAAATGTTTACAGGAATAGCTCAACCGTTAACAAATAGTTCACGTCCCTGATTCGTTGAACATATTTGAAAATATCTTTTGTCATTACAACTGACATAAGCCCTTGATGCTTTTGTTATCTTAATGAGTACTAGTGTCACGTGTTGATTCCCAAGGTACAACGCGAAATTTAATTTAAAAAATCGGTACGTTAGAAAATAAATTGTGAAATCACTAATTAATCACTCTAAATCAATTAATAACTAACACATTATATTGGTACACATAGTTCTCAGTGTGTATCCCCGTGTAGGACTTGCGTCTCTCAGTTGTCAGTGTGTGTCCCCGTGTAGGAAATACATCTCTTTGTTGTCAGTGTGTGTCCCGTGTAGGACATACATCTCTTAGTTGACAGTGTGCGTCCCCGTATAGGACATACATCTCTTTGTTGTCAGTGTGTGTCCCCGTGTAGGACATGCATCTCTTTGTTGTCAGTGTGTGTCCCGTGTAGGACATACATCTCTTTGTTGTCAGTGTGTGTCTCCGTATAGGACATACATCTCTTAATTGTCAGTGTGTGTCCCGTGTAGGACATACATCTCTTAGTTGTCAGTGTGTGTCTCCGTATAGGACATACATCTCTCAATTGTCAGTGTGTGTCTCCGTGTAGGACATACATCTCTTTGTTGTCAGTGTGTGTCTCCGTGTAGGACATACATCTCTTAGTTGTCAGTGTGTGTCCCCGTGTCGGACATGCATCTCTTAGTTGTCAGTGTGTGTCCCCGTATAGGACATACATCTCTTTGTTGTCAGTGTGTGTCCCGTGTAGGACATGCATATCCCAGTTGTCAGTGTGTGTCTCCATGTAGGACATGCATCTCTTAGTTGTCAGTGTGTGTCCCCGTATAGGACATACATCTCTTTGTTGTCAGTGTGTGTCCCGTGTAGGACATACATCTCTTTGTTGTCAGTGTGTGTCCCGTGTAGGACATACATCTCTTAGTTGTCAGTGTGTGTCTCCGTATAGGACATACATCTCTCAATTGTCAGTGTGTGTCCCGTGTAGGACATGCATCTCTTAGTTGTCAGTGTGTGTCCCCGTATAGGACATACATCTCTTTGTTGTCAGTGTGTGTCCCGTGTAGGACATGCATCTCTTAGTTGTCAGTGTGTGTCCCCGTATAGGACATACATCTCTTTGTTGTCAGTGTGTGTCCCGTGTAGGACATACATCTCCCAGTTGTCAGTGTGTGTCCCGTGTAGGACATACATCTCCCAGTTGTCAGTGTGTGTCTCCGTGTAGGACATACATCTCTCAATTGTCAGTGTGTGTCTCCATGTAGGACATACATCTCTTAGTTGTCAGTGTGTGTCCCTTGTAGGACATACATCTCTTAGTTGTCAGTGTGTGTCCCCGGATAGGACATACATCTCTTTGTTGTCAATGTGTGTCCCGTGTAGGACATACATCTCTTTGTTGTCAGTGTGTATCCCCGTATAGGACATACATCTCTCAGTTGTCAGTGTGTGTCCCCGTATAGGACAAACATCTCTTTGTTGTCAGTGTGTGTCCCGTGTAGGACATACATCTCTTTGTTGTCAGTGTGTGACCCCGTGTAGGACATCCATCTCTTAGTTGTCAGTGTGTGCAACCGTGTAGAACATACATCTCTTATATGTCAGTGCGTTACCTTGTGTATGACCAATGCCCTACGCGATCACTATGTGCCAACTCGTGGTCTATAGCAGACAGTCCAGAAGTCCAGACAGCGTGTAAGGCACGAATTGCACGTACAAATTATAAATACTCGGTATGTGTGGAGTCTCAGCATTTGTTAAATATTTCGCATAGCATTCTTTGCAGTGTTAAGTCTCTGCACCACGTTTAATTGCAGTGAGGCGATAGCCTGCTAAAGAAAGGAAGACTTGATTTCTCTACCTAACGACCGCCACCTTTCAAAAATAAGCTTAAAATAATAAACACGAGATTGCTTGATCTAAACAAATATCAACGACGACCTAACATGATGATATAATAATTCTTGACAATAATGTGAATTAAATACTTCAGTTTGTATAACATATTCCATTAGAATAGTTAATCGTGATCTTTTATATTACATCAATTCACTGCATGATGCTCACTCAATGCACTCATTTATGGGTGTGGACACACATGGTCCACCACGTGTTAGGGTGTCATGAAAAACGGAGTTTGGTCTGTGAAAGACTAATGAGTTCTACATGCTACTTATACGTAACGTGCACGAGAAAAGCATCATGTTTCTGACGTCTAATTGCATGACAAAATCATTAGAGGAAGGAGCATTGCCAGCATGTGTCAGGGTGAAGGAAAGGGCATGGTAGTGCACGCCTTGTAGCGAAGGCGTCTGTCAACAAATTAGATGACAAAAGCGAATATGTCGTGAGCACATCATTATCTTGTGGATATATGGTTTCCTTAATATGATTAGGGTAATATGGGATGCGTGTTACGGTCCTGATCTATTGATTAAACAATTGCCAAGATTTCATATAATTCCACCTTGACATGAACGTGTAAACTGAAGTGGGTCTCATTATGCCCCATCGTCCACGTAACTGAACTGATTATTTCCAGAGATTGCTGCAGCAAATCGTTGAGATCGTTACGGTGTAGGGGGTTCAAGTGCCGGAATTGGAAATTGGATGGTTTTGAATTCAAAAGGACAGATTCGTACAATTTCGATCCGCTTTCAGCTCCATGCTGTGATTGCTTCCAACATGAAAAGGTGTAACCTCATACTGAGGAAACTTTGTCAAGAAAGTGTTGGGTAGCCTTATGTTCGAATCGGAGAACGGTCCTAACACAAACTAGCATTGACAAATATACATGTACCTTATTAATACATGTATCCGTTTGTACACTTTCGTATAAGAACATGGTTCTTTATACCGCCACACGACAAATACAAGCAGATTAGAATCGATAAATTCTATTGACATGAGGCTGTCATCAGGAAGCATGCACTGTCATACATAACCAGTCGCGATGTTGTCACACTTTAGTTGATCGGAGAAATGTTCAGTAAGCGTTCAATGAATTGTCTTATTTAAGGAAATTCCCATCGAAGATTTCTGTTCTACAGCACATGACGGAATTGGAAGAGAGGCAATGTTTTAGAACATGTGTCACAAGCCACTGGTCTCGTGTGTAATGTGCGTCCCAAATTATGGCGGGTTCTACCGGCGGAGCAGGACATGTTTACCCGTTTCGCAAACACCTCGTGACATCACTGATCTTCAGTGGTCAATATATAATTATAATTTTCACCGCAATTATGCCTCTTACGTCAATTTTAAAAGCACTCGTGTATGAAGTGCATTAACATGGTTAGGGTTATATGAATTAAGGCGATAAATACTTGCTTATTTAAGCAAATTGTGTGAATGGCGGGTGAGACTGGTACGGCTGGATCCCGTTGTGTGAAATAACCTTGAATTAAGGTGAGGTGAGGTGAAATGGGTTTTAACGTCGCGTCTAAGATTATTGCACTTATATAGCGACGTGCATGCACGTGTTAGTATGTAGCTACATATTCTAATCCTGACTGATGCCAATTTATAGTGTTAGCCCACTGAGATACCATGCCACAGTTTCACATGAATACCCCCCTCAGACACAGTATACTGACTCCGAGCCGACCAGTCCTTGTTTTAGCCCCTTAATGCCGAGGGCTAGACAGGGTAACAACAAGTAACAACTTTTAACGTCTTTTGGTAAGACGCGGCCGGGGATCGAACCTCGGATTTCCGCTCTCAGGGCGGACGCCCTGCCAAAAGACCATTTAATAGAACGTACAAATTGTATCCCACCACCCCCATCCCCCCGCCCCCGTCCCCCAGCCACGTCTTCATCCTGCTGTGAAGAAGAGCAAATGATCCAGGTAACTTAGCAACTGAAGTAACTCAAGTGTGGCGCAGGAACAGAATTTGGATATTCCACTAACAAGATTGCATTTCGTGGCATGTGTACTGCCTATCTGGTTTATCTCTGCCAGAATATTAGTACAGAGTACATTTCCCGTAAGTGTTCCTTGCATTTGACCCTGTGGGGATTCCATGTCGTTATAGGTCCCTAATGCCTCATGGTTGAAGTAACATGCTAATAATGATTGAGTGACCATGCTCTGTGATTTGATTGGCTGTATGTCATCGTGACCCGACGTGGGACGTAGATCATGTTTTTAACGTGATATTGACTCGATTTACAGGCGGCCTCTTCATGGCCGTACACTTGCTGAATCAGATGGACATGTGTCAAAGACGCCTAGAACCTGACAAATTATATAAAAAATACAACATGGTCGGATTTGTTTCATCACCAAAAACACGAGCACCATGCTTAGTCGCCATTAACACTTTCGGAAACATGAACAAATGGACCCCTTCAAATGCAATTGTGGAAATCTGCAACTGTCACTATACAATTACTTGTGGGTAGGTGTCGTTAAGACTATTTGTTACAGCATTGCCCTTCCCTGATTCCCAGGAGTTTTGTAAAACGTAATAAATGCCGAAAATACTCACGTTCCTAAAAGGAGGAAGTAGAATAAACAAATTCTAATTCCCACGTGAATCCGTCCATTCGTACTTAATTTGGTAGCAGCAAGGGTATTACTAAAATCACCGAAAGCATAAAAAAATGGCATTTGGACATTGACACGTTTGTCGCAGCCAAGCGCCTTGTGCAAGTATTATGTTTAGATGGAATCTTCGTGTGATGTTCGGATATCAGTTTTAGCATTGATTCTGACATTTTGAAGACATTTACAGCCTTTGCTAAAAAATATGTTTAATGCGCGTGTGATTGAGATTACATTATGCTCGATTTGATGTTCACGCATTCTGGGATAGGGGATAAAGCTAAATCTAGTTACAATGGACATATTAAGAGCAAGTGAGAGCCCCCCCCCCCCCCCCAACCCTCCTCTCCCCAGTAGCAGTTGGTCCCTTTCTCCCCTTTTAGTATACACTTCCTAAAAGTTATAACATATTACACGCATCAGGTGTGGATAAGTTAGCCCAGAGGTTAGAGCATTTGCTGGGCAAGGCAGAGGCCCCAGTTCGATTCCCCACTCCCAACATAAGTGAAATTATGTGAAGCCCATTGTGTCCCCAATATTTCTGGAATATGTCTGAAAGTTGTGAGCAATTTCAAGTTTATCTATGTATAAAGAGTGTTGTTTTAACGTCGCTTTGACAGGTAATCCAGTGATCCAGTCTGTGTGAGGACATTTGGTGAAGCCAGGACGGTTTATAATGCGAACAAGCCATACTATAGCTGATGCCAAGCTCTATATGATACCCATCTTACCCTCAATTCCAGAGGGGGCACGGGTAGCCCAGTCGTCTAAGGCGCCGCGATTCGCTGTGCAGAAACTGCTGTGGCACGCCAGAAACCTATGATTGTGGGTTCGAATCCCGGTTCGCCCCAATTATGTTTCTAGGTTTGTCAGCACCATACCCGTGGTCGTGGGTTTCACCGAAGTGGTAAACGTCTGAGACCTGCATCACTTCGGGCTTTCCTCCCACATTAAGCTGACACGCCGCGATATAACTGGAATACTGTTAATCTTTCTATACATAGATAAACCCACAAGTAACACTGTGGTGTTAAACCCAACTCACTCACTCACTCAATTCCTTATCGGCTGTAAATCTGATGTCTACCGCAATGATTCTCAAAGCCTTACGTAGCCTTACGTAGCCAAAGTCTTACGTATTAACACTTCCTGAGACGTCCTTCGCCGTTAGTAGTATCGCTAACGTTATAGAATCACATCGTCTGATATCAATAGTTCCCTTGACCTTCGGTTACATGCTGCATACACGTGTCATGTTTTTTTACATCATTCGTATCGATACACCTTTTTCATTTACGTGTTTTGGGGACTCGGGTTCCATTTTTATAGGAACACCAAGTGAAAAAAAATGCAATGAAAATAAGTTTTCGAATTTTAAGTGATAATTGTTAAGAAGACAAGTCAGATGCTGCGTTCTTTTAAAAAAACATGTGCAAGGTCTAGCTTTTAAACGAACCAGTGTTATTCATACATTTCTGCGGACAAAATATGTTCAATAAATTGTTATGCAATTTTCTGCACTCGCCGAGTTTGGTACAAGACTATTTTGATTCGTATTCTTTCGCAATTCAAGAGTCCCATCGATAAAGCTGCGTGTGGTTTCAGGAAAGGAATCAGATGCCAATTACAATATGCGCATCATGTCAATGCCGGTTTGATAAGCTCTGCACCTAGTGCCATATGTAGTGAGTCCATATTGCGCTATCGATTTTCGAAGCCAAATTTGACTGAAATGTTATGTGATGTCGACGGACCATTAAACATGTCGGAGTGAGATCCCTCCGTGGGCGAAATATCATTGCCGTGTTTCTTCAAATCGTTTTTAGCGTGGATGTGAACAAAGCAGGATGGTTTTAAATCTAAGAATAGCTTAACACTTACTGTGATTAAAAGCACAGACAAGTGCTATGTTGACTTTATTAAATGTACTTGTGTACCACAAAATCTATTTTAATAAAAAAATATTCTTTTTTAACTTTTCACGAATTCTCTCTTCAAGACATATATTTGTCTATTTAAAGAATGTGATCAAGTTTAGGCCATTTAAGGTAAAATATAGAACGGTGATGTCACCTATATTAGTGTATAGGTGAATGTTGTTTTGCGTCGTTATAAGAAGTTACACCTTCAGATAATGTAAGGGGCGGTTGGGTAGCCTTGTGGTTAAAGTTTTCGCTCTTCACGCCGAAGACCCTGGTTCGATTCCCGACATGGGTACAATGTGTGAAGCCCATTTCTGGTGTCCCCCGCCGTGATATTGCTGGATCATTGCTAAAAGCGGCGTAAAAGTATATTCACTCACTCACTCAGATAATGTAAATGTTACTTGATAGATAGATAGATGGATAGATAGATAGATAGATAGATAGATAGATTAGGCCATTCATGGCCTTAATACCATGCCTGTATCTTGTCATCTTTTTCATATTAATTGCCATGCGTATTGTCAGTTGATTATTGGCAATTCCCTCTTTTGACTGAACTGGAGACATTCAGATTGATCATAAATTTATCCATTATGAATGTACAATGAAACCCTACTTTTTCATAAATTTATTTGCAAACAGAACCTTCCTTCCTAAAGCTAGCGCTAAAACGCAACCGAAATTCTTTATCGTAACTGCACAAAATGAGAGCTAATGGCATTTTTGTGTTCACGAGCATATATACTATATTCCCGGTTAATGATTTTTTCTATAGAATCAAGCTGGGACAGAGAACACTGTGTCATCTCGAGAACCTGGCATGCCTAGCTTCTGGTGTAGTGGTATTCATCAACAGTGGCTATGTTTAGCTTTCCAATTGCCCGTTACCTTAAATAATGCAATGGCCTCCGGAGAGTTTGGTGTTCGTTTCAGAGAACAACTGCTAGATTCTTAATGATATTTCAAAGAATCAGAATTCACCTTGGTACCGAGAAGAGTGAGAAAAAACACAATGATCAAACATGCATTTTTTTATAACTCTTCAGGAATTGATTGCAACGTTAACCTTGATAAAGATGCTTGAAAGAAAACATGCATTAATTTATGTTTTCCTTTTAAGGTCGGTGCGAGTTGACATATCGGTAGAAACATCATGTGCAAATGCCGAAGGTGTTGTACCAATATTAGATATGAACCATGCTGCAGTTGTGACCACAGCATAGATCAATAGCATTCCTTCCTGCCAGAGGCTTATCGCAAAATGATGTTCCAACTCTTTGTCTGCTCAAAGACAGTGCATGAACAAATGACATGGGCGGACTGTTATTTTACTAGGTACGAATAATTAATGGACATTGGGGAAGATTCTGTGAAGCCCAATTCAATAAGACAGATACTGCAAGGGGCATTCTATGAAAGTTGATAAAAAAGACTGGATAATTATTGCGCGATTCGTGTACCTTCGTGATGTTCCGGTATCATGATACCACCTTTGCAATTCTCTGGAGCACGCTATAGATCTTGGAATGTGGTCACAGCCCCAGGGACCACAACAGAAGAATTGATTTTTTTAACAGTTCACATACTTTTATGGACAATTAATTGATTGCCTTTGGTGCTCAAGCTCGATCTTCCGCTCGTCCAATATACTTTCAATTGTGTGTGGTGTGTTGTTTCCAATGACGAACTGTTCCTTCGCCAAAGACATCTAACGTTTCATCGATAGTGATCAGGTATTGGACATCATATCACCTCATTTCATCATGATCATCTTCACATGACTAATTCTACACTAATGCATCAGTGTACATTACAACCAGCTGTGATGACGGGGAATACATGCTGTTTCTATGTTCTGATTCATACGATATATTTGGGTTTATTTATAATCAATAAGAATACATGATTTCTTACATGAGTTTCGTTAAATCAATATGACATATATGCGAGTGTAATAATTTCTGAATCCTATTGAACTCCCTTTTTAAAAAAATGCACTAATCATAACCGCAATCTTGGAAAACCACATTGACGAATGACGTTAACAAATTTCAGCTATGACGTCGTTTCTATTGTGACGTCATTCCAACCTCATGTATCATTAAGATTCGAAAAACGTCGACAATGCCGTCCGGGTGATTGAAACACTATACTGGTGCGCGTGAAGTGATATTTGCATAAGTGCACATAACGTTTTATGAACTAGGTTATTCCTATCCTATGCGCAATACATGCCTAAATGAGGGAAGGGGGTTGTATCCTGTTGCAGCAATATCACAGCAATGCAAAGGACACCACTAACGGTCTTCGCACATTCAGTGAATCGAACCTTGGCCTTTGGTGTGATGCGAACGCTTTACAGGAGATATGACTCAACTGGATTTCCAACAAAATGTGGTTGAACAATATTCAATGTCGCTGTTTGTCCGTAAACTCAAACCATGTATCATAATATCAACCAGCAGTTAACGATTAACCTAATTACATACAGACAATGTCTTAGTTGGATACAAAATCAGCACCTCATCAGCAGGACATACCCCCTTTCACGCAATGCTACCCCACACCCCAAGGACGAGATGCTATGACCGACGTTGAGAAGAATTCAAACACATCCAGTGTTATGTACATATACCAGTACGAGTGTTCCCAAATAATAACCAGGCAACTTACATCAGCGACTAATACATCATTCTGAATCTGTGTTGCCTTAGAAACTTTCAAATTTTAAGATACAATTCAGGACTTAGCAACAATGATTTTAGATCATGTAACAATTAGGTCCTTCTCTTGTTGAACTTCACAAACCAAACGTCTATATCTTTGTCCCCTGACATTACCATTGTTTAAAACATGTTTCTTCATGTTCAGAACCACATTCAGTGTTGCTATTGTTACCCCGTTCAGTTCGTTTCATTGGATATAAATTAGGCCTATTGTGACAGGAATATGAAACACCTTTGACTGTGTAAACACATAGGTGTTAATTGTGTCTAGGGCACAACTGTGGAAAGTGCAATCAATTGTTTGCAGGAATCAGCAGGGAGATTGAAGTTCGTCGTTGAAAGCTTGAGTCGAACCGTAGAGGTCATAGCTCTTGGTTCTATTGACATTCTCGATTGGTATGTTTATTCTCAGAACGACTTCCTTGGGGAACTGTAAATACGGAGCAGGGCCTTCTGGTGTACCCATCAACAGTTAGCGACCGACCAATGAATGAATGAATTGTCGGAAATAGAAAGATGCAAGCCCCGAGAAAATATATAACTTTCTTTCGTTGTAAAGTACTTTAATAAATATAAAGAATATTCAAAAAGTTGCATTGGCAAACAATGACAAGGTACAATTTAGGTTCTGATAACATCTAGTGTGACGTTATCACCTCCCTGGTAAAAATACAACTCCAGCCATCGGAGTTTCCTTGTAGCGAGTTAACATCTGGAGTGATCTAATTTCTAAAGAGCAGTGCCATACGGGAAAGAAATAAGAATGAATACATCATTATGAACCAACCCTACTATTGTTACATAGTGTTGCATTTCGCAGGAAGAATGCATTAGCTTAGTACTTATCGTATGACATATGCGAGGACCATGAACGCAGGCAGAAAATGAAAATTGACACAATCAGCACACTTTCTTCATCGCAAGTCTCATCGTAATCAAGATGGCGCCACTATCATTCGCACATAAAAAAGGCGTTGGTAATTCAACCTCATCGTGCAGTCAGGTCCGAGGTTTGTATGACATAACACATTTCTCCAATATCAGAGATACATCAACACATTAAACGCATACAGGCTTTTACCCCAAACATACATGCAGTTGATAATGGATGTCTTAATTAATTCCTCCAAGATGAAGCTAATATGAAATCAATCTTATCATCTCAGCCAAGTAATTAACTAGGTTCTGTATTGCACCGGCAAGACGGACCATGTGCTGCCAGCGTTTGGTTTTTATTTCGCTGAATCTCAGCATCTTTATACACAATCATACATACGACAAACCGGATGATAAATTACTATGTATGAATTACCTGTGATGTGTCCTGCAAATGCCAAACATTATGCTAATCACCATAAAGGTTTACTTTGGCGTATAGTTAACACCACTCTCTGGGGAATTACAGTAAACTACGGTTATAACAAACTCAAGGGGACCACTAAATTTAGTTCGTTATAACCGCAGTTCGTTATAAGCACATTTACAACATATATACAGCAAACAGACGGGACCAAAACAGTTCGTTATATCCGTCAGTTTTTTATAAGCGTGTTCGTTATAAACGTAGTTTTTGGTATTGGAATACCACGTGCACGTTACACTTGGATAAAGCATTTGTAGTGTGTTTTAGTGCTTTATAAAAAATGTATGAATGTGCTTATTTTAATAATGAAGATTTGTAATTAACACAAACACGGCTTTAATATTGTGAATAAACTTAACCAATATTTCATTATTCACATTCCGTAATTTGACCCTAACTAATACCAAGTACAGAACGTATTCTCGTTTTCATTCAGGGTCTGATCAACGTTAACTGGATATGGAAAATACAATTACCCACAATATAAAGCTCATGATGATGCGCATAGCAAATATGCAGCTAGCATTTCCCAAACTATTGTTAATATTTCATACAAAGGTATTGCTTAATTGCACACACACTCCCAAGCGTGTTTAAGTCTATTTATTCTGTCGCCATGGCAGCTTCATGCTGACCGCAGACCGCAACGTCCCCAATCTTCAATTTCGGTTAAGCATGGGCCTCGTGCCAAACGTAAACGTGTGAGGAAATTGCTATCATTATGCCCTTAGCAATAAACAGAGGCAAAAGTTTCCTGTAACATAACCAAAGCACTGTAGCCTAAAGAGGCTTCTTCATCAAGTTTGGAAAGCTGTCCCTCGGTCGACTATGAAATATCAGATGTACGTACTACCACTTGAGTGTATTCATGAAATGTAGTCCTGTCTAAGGTCGGATTAAGCTGCGACAACACGTCATTATTATACTACTCAGTTTGTTATAAGAATACTTCCAGCTCATTCTGCTGCGATGCACAGCTGACAACCATTAGTGAAAAGAAGAACTTTTTTTTTAAAGTGCATTCCATTGTAATATCGACACATTACGTATGACAATATCTCTAGGGAACAAGTTGTAGATACTAATATGAATACTCTACAAACTGTTAAATAGAATAGTTAGTTCTACAGATTTCCACAATTAGCTCTCATAGGGTTAACCTTTTCAGATTACAGTGTTGAGGAATGTGTATGAATCTCACCTCTGAGATCGTCCAACTTCAATACACCGTCTTGGTTGACATCTAGCTTGTCAAACGCTTCATTGATGACGCTTACACGTGGCTCCGTCATGGGGGTTCTTAACTGGTTCACAAACTCGTGAAAGTCAATTGAACCGTTACCATCGCGGTCGAATAGTTTGAATAGAAGTTGCAAATCTGACTCGCCCATATATAGTCCGTACCGTTTGACACCGTCTGCGAATTCCTTGAAACATATTTTCTTGGAAAAGTCTGCGTCCATCTTTCGGAAGAAGCTGGAAAGTTGTTTGATTCCCCCACATCCCTTAATACTGAGGCACTGCTCTCGGAGCTTGGATAGCAGAGCCTCACCCCGCGGTTCCATGTTATCCACTGTGAGGGCCTTTGGCGAGAGGGTAGAGAGATTGTTTACACACTTATGGATTTACTCCACGCTCGTTTGCTTCGTCAGGCTCACTGGGAGACGTAGGGCTCCCAGATGCTAGTTTTAAATGATTTTATATGTCGAGCAGCTGGGGTTTTCAACTGCCTGATATGGCAAAGTGAACAGGTTAGTTTTTACCTCACCGTTCTTCCAGTCTCTCAGCACCAACGACAACTTTTTAACAAACGTACGTTTTTGCAGTAGGCTGTCAGCTTGAAAGGTCCTGTCCTAGGATGAAGCCCCCTTGTCAGATATAACTTCACGGGATGTAACTTTTCTGAATATGAAGTTTAGTTCCGCCTCTCACTCATTAGAAGGCGTGGGTTTCAACTTTGCATACGCAGCTCCCAGATCGGTGGAGATTGCTGTGTCGTGAGTTGGATGTCTTCTTGATAAGGAGAGATGATTGCCTAATTTCCAATGACGATTGTGCAACCTTGGAACCTGCTTGTCTTAAATGCCACGAACCGATCAATGATAGAAACCATATTGAACAGTCATTAGCCAGTGCCTCCTGATACAGCCTTGCACATACCCCCGTGAGACTCCACGCACAGACTTATAGTCTTGAATCAGAACAATAGTTCACCTGTTTGCCTGGAGGAAGCTGAGCAGAACAAGTATCCAATACACACTATGGTTTACGTTGATAACATGGATAACACGCAGATTCCACAAACATATACACAAGACCACGACCAATGAATTACACATAAATGTGGCCAGCTGACTGCCCTGTCAATGGCATGACATCATAATTGTGAAAAGCGTGCGCATTCGTGGTTGTTGTGGTAACGTGTAAATAAAGTTGGACCGTCTTGTGCTGGAGCGAGCAATCGATTAGGGGAAAGGAGCAATCGCTAGGCGCTTGCCCACAAGTACAGAATAGTACATTCATGTAAATGCAAAAGGCACGCGGCTAAGTCACTAACCCTGGACATTATACGCACCGTGTTTGAGTGGCAGGTGAAATGAGCTATTGGCCACATTGATTGAAATGTCATATTGTTACACATGGTTTATTAGACATGTCCTTCAATAGAGCTTTATGTGTATTCTCAATGTGGCCGTCGGATGGGTATATCAACTGCTAAGGTTGTGACTTCATGAGTTTGCGGGCAGTGGCCAGGTTTTCAGAATAGGAGAATGTACCTACACGGCAATAAAGTTCTGACAATGAAGATTTTATTAAACACATCATGTGAATCGATAAATGCCGTTGACAACAAAAATATTGTCATGATAATAAAAAACGTTATTTTCATAATAATGTTAACAATGTTAAGACAACTGTTTCGGGAATAATTTTCATGAATATTTTTTTTTGTTGCATACATAAAAGGACGTCAATGAATTGGTTTTCATGGTACATATGAAATGTAAGGTTGGTATCCGTAGGACGGGTCAGCGTACCATTCTTCGCAATGATCAGTCTACAAAGTAACAGACCCTAGTCCTAGTCACTGTCTACCGTAGAAACCTAATAGAGAAAGCGCCGCTCACTCACAATCAAGGCAAGGCCGCTGTGTACAGACGCTTCCCATTGAAAGCTATGTATGCTGTTTGGAGTTAAGATTTATGTTCAGATTACCCCGATGAAATACGTGGTGAATGAATCACAAAATCACAGAATGATATTGCTGGCACCATTTCGCATGCGAACATTCAATACAAAGACTCAGTACGAGTAGAAATCAGTTGTACCTGGCACCTTACCTTACGGATGCTAGGAGTATGTTGTGTATTGGTACCTGAGTCAGTTATCTATTTTCAAGCAATAACCTTGGGGTCTTTCAAAAGGTTTACCATTGACGGTCTGAATTGTGTTTAATAAATAATGTTACAGAGTTGGAGCTCTAAATCATTTCGAGATACGTCGGGTTTGTTTGTTCGCTGGATGAGCTTTCAGACGAATGATAAACAAGAGCAGTATGTCATGTTCCTTTTTACCGAAACATAATGCAACATCGTTCTGTCAATAGACTTTTTTCTAGGAAGGATTTTCTTAGTGCAGGAAACGATTTGTTTCCTGTTTAGAGTAGATACCCGACACACCTTTTCCAAACAAACATACACGATATGTAGGCCAGAATCCTTTTCATGGTCGTTGGTGGTTATACGTTCCAGATGCATGCTTTTTGTACATCAGTGAACGTGCGTGGCATAGATCTAGAGATGATAGTAAGATAGGCATGGAGTTTGTTTGAGCCATGTAAGGATCGTTGAGTAGTGTGTATCAAGGTTAATTTATGGGTGAGGTAGAGTGGAGCCTAAACAGGTTGTTCAAAAGCAAGCTATGCTCTGTGTTTTAATGGTTATGAGCTTTGAATTTGTGAGTGGCCTCATGAATTCATGAAAAATACCAGACGGAGTTTAGTGCTAATACATGAGCAGGGTATATTTCGATTATTGGCGATGAGGTAGTGGTACGGACACAATTACCTAACCTAACCTGTTCCTTGGACATACGTTACAATCTCTGTTTTAATTCCACTAATGGAAAAACCGTGTGAAAAAATCCAATTACTTAGAAGCGATGAAGAAATATATATTTTTAATTTTTTTAAATTATTTTTTATTCATTTTTCCATCATATTTTACATTTCAATATCATACATAGAGTGTGCATGGATTTATTGTGACATTATTGGCATGTTTGTAGCATGGACAGATCATATATCGTAGTTATACAGAGTTCCTAAATAATACACGTAGAGGAAACCAGAAGGCATGGAAACTTGCATAATTACAATTTGAATATGCAATACATTTTGTAGTTTCATAATATCGAAGTATTTCTTTTTGAATTAGTAAAAAGATTGGTTTGACGTTTGTTTTCTTTTAAATGTGTACAGCATAGATTTTGTTACAATAATTACTGCATTGAGTGAACTGTTATTGTTCATATTTATGACTGCACACAAGAACAAGTACTGTGTGTAAATGTACATATGGGTATACAGATATGTGGGTTCATGGATCGATAATGTGTATATATTGATTTTCGGGTTTTTTTGCGCATGACAAACGGAAAACATGTTTCGTACCTTAAACGCCTTTGGGAACAGAATTGCGTGAAATAAGCTGATACTGTTCGTTAGGAGGTCATAAACTTATGAGGAAAAAAGAAATTATATTTATGATTATTTGTTTTTTATGTACATGCATATTCATAGATAACTTATTCCTGCAACAGTTTTTAAAAAAAGTAATCTGTGGTTAGTAACTTTGCGTAAATTAATGAAGATGAAGATACCCATAAGTTGTGTATTATGAGAAATGTTTTGGGGTTGTTGTTTTTTCAATTTTGAAAAGTTTTAAATCCAATGATATTCCAAATAATAAAACCACGTTTAAGTTGTCTTTGGGTGCTGACTAAGCGCCAGCACAATTTTCAGATATAATATCACTAATTTAAGATATTTCATTGAAAATCAAACATATTATATAATCACCTGAGACCTGGGTAAATCAAGGGAAAGGGTCTTTATTGAAAAATATCAGATCAGCGATATACCTAAAGCTTAAGTTGAACTTCTTGGCCAAATTGCCTTGTTTTGATTTTGCCAGTCCAAGCAGAACTTCCGATTCATATGCATAAAGAACCAGATTAATCAATAGGTGCCCATGGGAATCGTTACGGCATATATTGTCAGCATTCGTCAGAATAGAATAAATTAATAAACATGCTTAGCAAAATAGAAGTGGTATTCAAATAAGTGTCACATAGATAAATATGTACATAGACATAGACATTCTTAAGTTTTACAGATAACTAATTATGCAGCAGTCTGTACATGTCTGACTAGTATATCACTTTATATCACTAGTTTATAACTAGTGTATCAGACTATATTCCAACACTACCCAATTCATAAAATAACAAATTTCTTGGCGTATATCTATATCTTCAGTTAAATTCGTATTTCCAAATAAAACAGTTTTAAGATCATGTCCATTCTCATAGAAGTAGCAATAACATCTAATAATCGAACACTGAGGGCACATGAAGGCTATTGTAATCATCTTCATAATGGTGTCCGCCTTAACAATATCTGAGTCATCTAATAACATAATATCTATGGCCTTTCAAATCACTGCATCCCCGGCATATATCGCCGCCGGCGATAATATGTGACGATTGGAGACAATGAATATTGGAATATATTGTCACCGGGGACAATATATGCCTGGCGAAAATATACAAACTGTATGCCGTAACAGGGATGCCTTCGTCATGTCTAAGTCTCCAAATTCAACATAATTGTTATCAATGAGGAAGTCCAGCATTTCACATTTTGTTTTCTGCGTGAACTTCAGATGACGCTTGCGTTCATTTTTGACGAATTGTCCTGAATCTAAAGAAGCGTCATAAAAACCTCTCAAATCATTTTTTTTTTGCACACAATATTCAACCTATATATTTGAGTGAGTGAGTGAGAGTGTGGTTTTACGCCGCTTTTAGCAATATTCCAGCAATATCACGGCTACCCGACCGCCCCACCTTTGTATTTGATGTTTCAGACAATATACATGTAGTTCTCATTCATGTGAACATATCTTAATCATAATATAAACGTTTTGCTCATTTCTTAAATTTTGCAGATAAGATACTGGGCGCAAGATGATTTTGATTCTACCTTGACCTTTGATACAAAGGTGCACATGTACATGTACATCGCAGTTTTGTGTCATGATATCAGTGATTGTAATGATAAAATTGAGTTATTTTAATTAGTATTTAGGATTAATTGGCTGTATGTAAGTACTGTATTAACTCAGTTGCTTTTATTGTGCTGTTTTGAGCATAGTTATTCTGAAGCAAACAAACTGATGTAAAGAATGCACGTTGGGCATGAAAATCGAAATGGCAAATGGCGTATTATGTAACAATTGATCACCATGACTAAGACCCCAAGGCAACATGTGACATAGACCATACGTTTAACTGCTGGAGGTCTCTCCGACCCTGCTACCAGATGGTAGCGAAACGGTAAAGTCATTTATCACGTTGAGTTTGTGTAACGGAGAATAAATGAGAGCTCATCCGGCCCGCGGCGTGCTGTCGGTAACCCGATCTCTCTTTCTGGTGTATGTACCGTTATACCAATGTACAGGTCATATTTTGTATATTTTGTTTGTTTGTTTGTTTGTTTGTTTGTTTGTTTAAAGTGGCACTCAGCAATACTCCAGTTGTATGAAGGCGTCCTGTATATAAACGAATCTAGATCAGAAAATGTATTGTGCGAATAATTTAATGTACTTTATGTAAATAGATTCAGCATGTATATCATCATACGTTGACGGCACTAATATAGGACCACGTCGTGTAATGTTTGTTTGTTTATTTGTACATAAACCGCCGGTCAAAAGAAAGTGTACACTTGAAAAGTACCCACGTTATCATAATGTTGCTAAGCTAAAAAACGTCGCAAAAAAACAATGCAAACTGCGATGCCTGTATCAAATACATCGCCATCGAATAACTACTTCTTTTTGGTTACATTTTAGCTACCATACCACAGGGGTGTATACTTTTTTGCCCGGCAGTTTGAATGTAGACAAGTCATCCCGTGATTCACAGCATGGTCATGGACCCACGTGACCCGCGAAGATCCGGGTGAGAGTAGGTCTTCAGCAACCCATGCTTGCCGTAAAAGGCGACTATGCGACTAACGGGATCGGGTGGTCAGGCTCGCTGACTTGGTTGTTGCATGTCATGGATCCCTATTGCGTGGATCGATGCTGAGGATATTAATCACTGGATTGTCTGGTCCAGACCGCCGTCATATAGCTGGAATATTGGAGTGCGGCGTTAACCAACAAACCAACCAACCAAGGACCCACCCGTTGTCCACGTCCTGTAACAAGTTAGGCTTTCCGACCCGGAATCCCTTTTGCAATGAGTAACCGTGTATGTAAGACTGACAATATAAGTTTAGCATTACATGACCGTCACAGATGTAAGTGAAGAAGCCAGGCTGGAAGCATGGAGTAGAACATTTGGGCGGTTGTTCACCTTTTAGCCATGTCATTACGGAGCACTGTGCTCGTCGAAATCATTCTTTGTGTATGGTTAACACTGTCCTCGTTCAAATCATTCTTTGTAAATGCCATGTCTGGTGTCCCCCGCCGTGATATTGCTGGAATATTGCTAAAAGCGGCGTAAAACCATACTCACTCACTCTTTGTAAATGGTTAACAAATCTTGTTCTTATGGATACGTATTCTGGGGAGTGCACCTACACATTGAAATGGGCGACATCAACATTCATGGGTGAATGCGGTGAACGGTCTTGGGGGCATATATAAATGCTAGGATGCACGTTAATCCGAGAAGAAAATAAAACATTAGTCACACTGGCGCCACTGTGACTTTCGGGCGACTAATGTCATGCTATTACCCGAACGTAAAGTATAAAGACATTCTTCTTATTACAAACATTTCCACGGTGAATACTTCACCAAATCTAAACGCATATAATCGCGCAATTGATTCAAGCAACTATTAAGCATTGAGATTGCATTACCTGAGATTGTCAGTAACACAGACGACTATAATGGGAAAGGAGAAATTCCCGTATCTCACACCCCTTGTGTCACTGGCATGTTTTCGGTTTTGTATTTCAAGGAGGACTATTATCAATGACCGATGCAGATGTTGTTGGCTATGTATCATGACCATTAATTCTGAAATAGCCAGCAAACCGTTTTGGAATTTCTTTTAACATACGTTGTCATCGTATTACTATTGGTTTCTGTGCCCGACGTCTTAAGGTAATATAGCCATCATTGTCCACATCCTCTGTAAAGACGTTGCATTCCGTGATGACATCACAGCCTCCGATGGCTGACATCATACTGACATTGCTGGCTTCTCTCAATATTTGGGCCACGGGAGGCCTGATCGTGTAAATATATAACGTCCACGTCAGAGAATAACCAGTATCGATTATCTGCAGAAAGCGATTCCACTGATTGCAAAAGGCAAAATAGCGGTACAAATTATGTGAATGGATCACTGAAAATCAGGTGCTCGCGAAAAGGGTAAGCATGTCCTGCCCTACCGGCAACACCGCCACTCACATAATTTACATGAAAAAGCAATTGCTTGTTGCCTAACGCTGAACAGCGTAGTGACGCCGCAATTCGATGTGTATAAAGTGTTACGTTCTTTAGAAGTGGCCGAAGCCTATGATCATTAGTTTAAATCCGATGTTCGTCCTGACTACATTTCTTGATTTGTCTACACCATACTATTGCCTTGAGATTCACCAATGTGACTTATTTCGGACTTTTCTCCACCAGCAAGCTGTAATGCCGTGAATTACTGAAATACTGTGCAAAGCGTCGTTACAAGAAAAAAGCTCTCTTAACATTGAACTTCCATCTTATTCCTTACAGTTAGTTTTGTTTGTTTGTTTGTTGTTTAACGCCGCACTCAGCAAAATTCAAGCAATATGACGGTGGTCTGTAAATAATCGATTCTGTTGGTCCACGCAAATGGGATACGATGACATGCAGCGAGCCTGGCCACCCGATCCCGTTAGTCACCTCTTACGACAAGCACAGTCGCCTTTTACAGCAGTCATGGGTTGCTGCAGGCCCATTTACAGTAAGCCATTAGATATTTATCATAAAGGAACTCGTGTCAGAATGTATGAGATCGAATATTCAGACAGTCGCATCATACACACGCTGAATAATATCTCTCAATTTCTCAATACAAAGACACGTCAAGTGGTATTTTATACTGGTATGTTAATAGTACCTGGGATATCTGATTTTCCTTTTGTTTAGCGTTGCATCATTTTCCGCAAAACAACATCTTCCCATTGATGATCCATAGGATATTGTCTTTGAACATATGGAAACAAGATGAGTCACACTTGACATTTTCCATGTTAGTTTTAATTAAATACGTTTTTCGCTTATTCCAACTGCATCACATATGCACTAAATATCCAAGGTTGTCATTTTATATGAATATGAATTCGCATGTTACAGGAGAAGCAGATGACTCGGCCACATAAAAATGGCTTCATGAATAAATCATCAACAATGTTCGAATTATTCCATTAGTTTTAACACAAATACATCAGCTCTGACCTCAGGGGAATATAGGAACTGAAGGGACTAGCATTAATAAGTTATGCCTATCTTTGTTCTCCCGGTATCTTGTTATATACGAATGGAAGATTTTGATTCGAGATTAATTAGGTATTTTTATCTTGGCTGTTTTCGATTCGGTTTTATTGCTCGGTGACGATATCTTAATCTTTGGGCTCTAGGTTAGTGAAGATATCTCGCTAAATGTCAGTGTGTGCCGATCGTAGGTACACAAAGGGACTATAATTTATTACCGTATTAATGTTGATTAAAGGTATAAGACATGACCTTTCGTCCATATGATGTTGGCTTTCACTGATTTTCAAACGCAGTCAATATGTGTGAGTCATTCGCTTTTCATAGCACTATCACTAAAATAATATAAGGTGCACAGGACACATTTTAACAATTACTTGGCAGTTCGTTTGTGAAGAGGGGTGTGGGGTAGCCTAGTGGTTAAAGCGTTGGATTGTCAAAATTCAGCTCGGGTTTGATTCCCCACATGTATGAAATCCATTTCTGGTGCCCCCCGCTATATATGATTCGAAAAATTCTAAAAGCGGCTCAAAACATAGGTTCGATTCCTGACATGGGTACAATGTGTGAAGCCCATTTCTGGTGTCCGCCGCCGTGATATTCCTGGAATATTGCTCAAAGCGGCGTCAAACCATACTCACTCACTCACTCAAAATATAGTCTTTCACTCGTGTATGAAGAGCATTAACGTGGTTAGGGTTACATGCATTAAGGCAATAAATTCTTACTTTTTAAAGCAAATTGTGCGTGTAGAGGATGTTACCGATAGGAAAGGACATGCGTACCCTTTTCGTGAACACCTGGTGTCCTCGCTGAGTTTTAGTGGTCCATACATATAATGTTTAAGTCATCTGTCCTGTACGGGAAATGATATCTGTTTCGGTGGATAATCTAAACTGGTTATTCTCTTACATCAACTACATCACGGTTACTCACAACTGCTAATTAATGGCTTCCAATGTTTTTGTTTACAATATATGCCTCTGACAAGTTACACGAAGCAAGATGACCGATCTGTGATGTGGTTCAACATTAACGTGTAGATTTACTGGGAATGAACCTGATGGAACAACGTAGTTGCCAATGGAACTGGAACATGACTGAACAGCCTTTTTATAGGCTGCAGACGAGCTGGCTATTTTGTCAGGAGGGATTGGATTTGACCAGTTAATTCCAAGATTTCACGCCAGCAATGAGACAGTTGTGGCCCAGAAACAGTGGTTCGTGTATGACATGCTTAATTTTGCATGTTCTGAAGTGAATTTCATCAAGTTTGACAAGTTGTTATGGTCAAGTGCCTGTGCTGTGGCAGGGACTTCAGTGATGTCGGGACATTGTTTTCATAGCCTTTCGAAGGACACTGTTTTCTGGTGGACTTTGAAATCCCCTCCTGTCAAATCCTAACGGTGGTGGGTGACGGAGATGACAAAGAGTAAAACGGTTTGAAAAGAACATGTTGTCATGAATAAAGTTTTTTAAACAATTTTTTATAATGTATTTTTTTACTTTCATTGTCAGTTGTTAAAATGAGGAAATTGCCTGTTCGCCATCGAACATGTCCCAAACAGTTTCAAAGTCTTATACGTTAAGTCTTGTAATCTCACCACCAAACCAGTCAGGGTTACGGCCTAGAAAGTCATATCGTGCGTTTTGTGTACTGAATACTCAATAACCACAAAACACATACTACTGATCGAAATTGTGAAAACGAAACGTTATCGATACTTTTCAGTTGCACGTTATTTCTACGTGTATTCAAATAAACTTGAACACTGAATGAATAATGTATACACGTATGCGTATGAATCAAAGGCTGTATATTACTTGTGCGGTATTTGTGTGGGAATGCCTTAGTTTTCAAATGTGGAATGTGATTCTTATCAGGAGAAAAGCATGCCCAGTGAATAATAATACAGAATATTCCCAGGTTTCGAATCCCATTTAGCAACGTTCTTCAATACAGCAGCACACATTAAAACGATATTCACTCCCACAAATAATAACACGCTGGTAAATAGATATACAAATATTGAACAATGCATATGTTGGTTTAAGGGGTTGGTCAATATTTTTTATCATTACGGAAAGGATTTTGTTGCCGCTTTTATTGACATAAAGGCCCATACTCGAGAATAGAACCTGCCTTACGTACCTTGTTCTAATGAAGCATTATGCTTGTGCAAATAGCTATCTTCAAAAAAGGTCAGACCATTAAGAGGCCATACAATGACTGTCTTAATGACTCACGTCTGGCCAATACATACCTAACTGTACTTCATTACACAACACAAAGTCGATATTCCATATTAATGTCTTCAAGAAGGAACTCGATAACGGTTTTTGACAAATTATGCTTCGAAAAGATACATAATAATTGATCTGAGCCAAAATCAATGATGCTCTGGCACTTTGATGGCATCGCTCATTAAGAAACGGTACTGTATTTGTCTTGGGTAATGGAAAGTTACCGATAATTACATCGTCGTTATGGCTGTAAAGATGTTCCAGCATTGGTGAGAACAGTGTATATTGATTAAGCGTTAGTTAACATAATACGACGGAACACAAAACACTGCCTAAAATCGCATTCTAAATACAGAGTCATTATTGTGCTCTGAAATAAGTATTCCCCTTTCTACATGCATATTAGTTAGTGCTGCTGGGCAAATATTATGTGTACCGCGTTGTTAGAGAAGTCTTTGAACGGGAGATCTTATGCCAAGGATGGGTCTTCTCGTATATTCAGTTACACGTATGTGATCAGTTAAATACGTTACATATTGAACAGTGTTAATATCAAAGAAGAAATGTACAAAGCAGAAATCTGGAGAATAAACTTGTATGATTAATCGTTAGTTTCAAAGTACAATAACATACATTTAGTTAAATTGTGTACGTTAGTGAGTGAATGTTGTTTAACGTTATAGTCATCAATATTATAGCTCTATGGTCTGCAAATAAGTGTAGGCCAGGTAAACCGATGGTCGACAGCATGCACAAAAGAGACATACGATTAGTCACTGTCACCCACTGTAACCACATATCCTTGACATACATTGGATGGTTGGGATCAATTTTTCCCCTGAATCACCATGGCGTGATTCTCATTCAACCGTCAGCATCAACTTGATATATGATATATTTATAAGGCGTCTTTCCCAGTTCTAATCAATAGGCAGATTCAAAGGGTTTTTCAGCCAATGTTTGTTACAAAAAAGTTGTGGTTTTCAAAAATATCACAGAGCGTAACGTCAGGTTCATAGCTTCACAATGCGCAGTGGTATGCCTTAGAATTAATAATTTAAACCATGCATGGTTCGCTTAATTACCTGAGTGAAATGGTCACATGATACGAATGTATCATTTATTCAATTATACCATACACCTGGAAAAAAGTCAAGCACCCCGCCTTCAGTATGTTCATATATTCCGAACGTCCATGTATCTTTAATAAATATGACATTGGTCTCATTTTGATAAATGATATCACTACACAAACTTAATGGTCGCAAGAAGTCATATATCATATTACGCGAAGAAGCAGAGAAGGCAAATGAAAAAGGTAGTCAAAACACACTGCAATTGAATAGTCACATGTACAACTCATGACATTACAGAATCTATTTTGATTTCTGTATTTCCATATGTGTATGTCACTTTGTATGCAAAATTAAATACGTTTCGTCAGAAAATAATACAGGCTAAGGATTAATTAAGAGCAGTTTGATGGTTACAGATCGATGGAAATCCACCATCGTTGGGGTGCATTCAGCAACATGCGTCATCAGTCAGCAAACTACTGAATACATCTCACCAATATGACTCATGTGTTTTTAAAAAAGCCTCACTAAAACCAAAGTGTCTTCGTCAAATATCTATTCGCAGACCTTGTGTTAGAAGTATTTAACATTTTAGATAATACTTCTATCTTTAAGGAACATATACATGTACATGTTATATATTGTCCATGAAATGTTGTCATAGTAACACGATTTGCTACTGTAGCTGCATTTCTAAACAAGTTTGGAGAAAGGTCTGTTGATATATTGATGACAACCTACAATGTCAGATCTCAAGAGAAACCAAAAGGCACAAATGTAATACCTGCATGGTTTCGTGGTCACCGTTGCGTGGTCTAATCGTCGACCATACACGTATGTTGTGCCCATGTTCGTACTATGCATACGTATGCGTGCATGCTTGTCTGAGAAAATGTAACAATTTCGTTTGGTTTGGTTTCAGGCTCACAATATGATGCACGGTCTTCTCAAGTGTGAATACAAACACACACGTATCCACCATCAACTTCTAAATTTTAAATAAATGAATTTCTTCTTTCACTAAAAAGAAAATTATAGAAGAAATACTTACAGGAAAAAAACTGAACTTAATCATTGTACTAGTATCATTTAACGTTGAAACTTAACACTAAACCTGATATACAGAGCTTTGGAATAGAAACGTACAAAGCGTTTACAACACAATCTTCATTGTTACATATGGCCTGGATGAAAACATCATTGTATCGAGTACAATGCATTACTCTTGGCTTCAATACAAGTATGAGTCTTCGCTTCAGTTTAGCATCAATAATGTAGCATTGAAGATCGATCAATAAGCTCTCAGACACCCGTATACAATTATCACCGGTCTCAATTTAATCAATCATTTTGTCCAGCTTAAGATGACCTTTATTGATTCCTTCGAATAGCTACAAAAGGTCCGAATATGTTGCTGTCATTATTTTCCACAGCTTTGATGATTTGGAAATAATGTTATTGGAGAAAATCCCTGCTTGGTCCAATTTGTTTTGTAATTTTCCTCTTTTGACTGTCATAGTGAGAAATTAAAGCTCTTGAGGAGAGAATTATGTGCCAATTTGGATTTTTCCCGTGAAAAGGGTCCGATCGACGGTCTGATTAATGTCCTGTCTACTGAAATACAGTACAATGTTCGACTCATAACAGAAGGTTCAATGAATAACTAACAGTGACAAGACATTAAAGAGGACAATGGTAATTATAGTCCTGTTGGCTCCAAATGAGAACGATGAATTGCAAAATAACTCACGATCGAGAATAGTCTATTAAATGGCAATACGGTATACGACAATGAATACCCTGTACCCAACAATATCTGCTGTTTGTTATTTCTATTCCCAACCACTGAAAAAACTTTTAAGAAACTATGATGTTGTTCTGTGTACAAGTTGATATCTTGAACTGAAGGCGGCACAACGGTAGAAGGAACAGCGCAAACACGCACCCCAACGGTATAGGGAATGACGTTATAAGAGCGGTCATCTCATAATAATTTTAAACGCAATCTGACTCGCTCATGTCACGAATATATGACATTCCGAGATGCATTAACTGGATACGAGAAATAGTGTTTTCTTGCTGATTTTTAGTCTGAAACCAAAAGCCGAGTAAAATGTTTAATTCGAGTAAAATAACAATTTATTCCACTATCTGGGTCAGATTTCTCCCCTATTTTAACACATGACACTAATGCTGTTTATGACATACATTGTAATTGTTGTCATTGAGTACATAATTTCAATGGTATCAACTGCTCCTTTAACAGACACAGTTTAATTATGTATGTTACCCCCGAGAATGTTTAATGTCCCATATTGAAACAGATATTTCCAAACACAAATACATGATACATGTACATGGAATGAAAAGCTGTTCAAACACTAGTGAGACCGCCTCATCTATTTCATGTTTAGATCAATGCATAAAGATTCAGAGGAACGAAAATCTCTCCACACGACTGTACGACGGGAGGTGAGGTGCGGTGAAATGGGGTTTAACGTCGCGTCCAAGATAATTACACTTATATAGCAACGTGCATGTACGTGTGTGTTTGTGTGGCTGCGTGTACTAGTCCGGACTGATGCCGATTTATAGTGCCAGCTCACTGAGATACCATGCCGCAGTTTAACATGAATATCCAACTCAGATACAGTATATTGACTACGAGCCGACCAGTCCTTGTTTTAGCCCCTTAATGCCGAGCGCCAGACAGGGTAACAACAAGTACCCTCTTTTAACGTCTTTTGGTATGACGCGGCCGGGGATCGAACCCCGGACCTTCCGCTCTCCAGACGGACTCTCTACCACTAGACCACGGAGGCGGTATGTACGACGGGAGATGACCTCGCAATAACCAGCTTCCCCTTTCTGTCGAGCAATATTGCAGCAGCTCCAGGCTACATTTCACAACTTTTGACGTACAATCGAAGATTCTGGACAGCGCCATGTGACTCTTGCTCAAAGGTTGTTTGATCAAGGTTACAACATTCAAAGCCTCAGTAAAGCTTCCAAATAATTTGGAGGGCATTTCCAAATCTGAAGTATCAGTGACAAAAATGGTGTCCGATGCAATTCGTTATTTTGATGAGTACCATATGTCCCCTATGTTTTTGTAGGCGAAAGACAGACTTGTTTTTTTCAGGCTCACCTTTGCGCGAACACCTGATATCATCAGTATTTCAAACTGATTCAAAAACACATGTTTATGTTATTGTCGGAATCATAAATCGACTTCTCGATATTTCTTATGATTTTTGTTTGTTTGTTTGTTTGTTGCTTAACGCCGCACCCAGCAATATTCCAGCTATATGACGGCGGTCTGTAAATAATCGAGTCTGGACCAGACAATCCAGTGATTTACATCATAAACATCGATCCACGCAATTGGGATCGATAACATGCATCAACCAAGTCAGCGAGCGTGACCACCCGATCCCGTTAGTCGCCTTTTACGACAAGCATAGTCGCCTTTTACGGCAAGCATGGGTTGTTGAAGACCTATTCTACCCCGGATCTTAACGGGTCTATTTCTTATGAATAAAAATGATTTATGGCCAGGGTTTTGTCGCTTTTATTTACAATAAATTAGCACAATGAATAAATTAGCAGAAAATGTCTTACATTTCCATTAGCTTTATAAGAAATTTATTAGCTATTTTTATCATATTGTAGGTTTCATTTCTAGATTCCTATACATTGAAGAATTGATCGCAAAACTAAGAGGATTATTATGGAAATAATCATATTCATTCTCCACTTTCAGATCAGGTCGATGGTTGCTCTAAAGTTTTTCACTGCATATAAACGACATTAATAAGTTATAACGTGTTTCATCTTGACAGCTCAGGACGTCGTGAACAAACAATGTTACGAAGCACTGTCTATGGTATGCTCATAAATGTGAATAAAACTAAGTATCCCGAGTGAACGCCTATCCCATAAAAACACGGATGTCTGGGGAATATGATATAACAATGCAAATTAGGCTATCAATATGTATTTGTAAGGCCCGGATCAATGGTAAATCAATGATGGATTCTCAGATGTGTAGGGTATTTTCAGTCTACAAGCATGTCATGTCACAAACGTTTGTCAGCTTTTGTTGTTGTTGTTGTTGTTGTTGTTCGGCGCTCAGCAATATTCCATATGACGGCGGTCTGTAAATAATCGAGTTTGGACCATGCAATCCAGTGATTGACGTTATGAGCATCGACCCGTCATCGATTGATGTAATAGACGAACGGAACGTCTGTAGACAGGCGTGGAACAAAATAATTGAGCCAAAATAATCCCTTTTAGCTTATTTGAAATAATATACTCCCCAAGAAAGGGAAGGTAAAAATAAGGCATACAACATAAATATTATGATCAGTCGTCAGAAGGAAGAACAATTTGTTTAACAATTACTGCCAGACATAGAACGGTTTCAGAACCAAAACCTAAAGATAAGAAATCGTCTGCATGCGCGGTGACTACGTGTTGTACCACCGTTAAGAAATCGAGACAGTCTAGCCAGACGTCAATGGTGTTTAGAGCGTAGAAACCGGGAGAATTGCCGATGGTCTCGAGTCATGTTTTCCGATGAATCCAGATTCATTCTGGACTTACTGGAAAGGCGTAAACGTTTCTGAAAGCGAACGTCATGCGAACGTCAACGTAAGGCAACATGATATATTTGGCAGTTGGCCTGTGATGATATCTATGTCGCCCTGTGTATTGTCCATGGGAGGGTCACTGGACATTACTACCGTGACAACATACTGGGGCGTCCACGGGAGCCCACGGATTGTCTTTCAAGACATAAGGCTCGTGCCCACTGTGCATGTATCGTAACTGAGGGCACCCAAATCATCACCAGAATACAATGGCCGGCCATGAGTCCCGACCTTTCCCTCAAAGAGCACATCTGGGATATGATCTGGAAACGTGTACATTTGTGTATGCCGACATCAAAGGTCACCCGCTACATTTGCCGAACTGGGCCTGGCGCTGCAAGATCAATGGACAAGACTCCCTAAAATTGCCTGGCGACGCTGGAACCCGCGGTAGAATGTGCCCAACCATGAACATGTGAGGATTTGTTAGAACTGACCCCAGGCAAACTATGTTGATCGTTAGAAAAGATTTAATGGATACGGTGGTTAGGCTTGGTGGCTTCTTGTTGATGGCTTGTGATCGTATCCCAGTTGCGTAGACCGATGCTCATTATATCAATCAATGAATTGTCTGCTCCTGACTCGATTGCTGTAAACTACGATTATAACGAACACGCTTATAACGAACTGACCGATATAACGAACATATTTTTTGTCCCGGATATTTGTATATATAAATTTATATATGCTTATAACGAACTAAAATTGGCGGTCCCTTTGAGTTCGTTATAAGCGTAGTTTACTTATATATAGGCTGTCGTATTACTGGCGTACTTTGGCATACTTGGTATTAAATAAACACCTTCAGAGGAACATGTTAAAGCATTGTTGTAAACAGTCAGTTGACATAAAATGCGCATCGAGTGAGCAATCAACAATGTCCTCCATCAAATATTTGTCCATCGCCACTGCAATTTCGTTTCTTTGTGAATCAGCAAATTCTTAATAAGAAGAAAACATACATAAATCCCAAACCATTTAAAGCCGACACTGTCTGCAAACCATCTAACGCAAACCCATTTGGTATGCAAGCATTCCCACTCATATGTCTCAATGGTGGAATGGTGTATTTCCGACGTGAATCTTCTGTAATGACGCCCAAGAACTCAGCAAACAATGCTCCACGCACAGCGTAGTGATGGAATGACGACATCACACAGTCTCTGATCATGAAATGCCAATAAGGCAGAGAAGATTACCAGCCTTGTTTAACTTGACTAAGCATCTTACACGTAAAGAAGTGAAGGACTACATGAGTCCTAGATGTCTCGATAGTCGATGAACTGTTATCCACTGGAACTTGTTCACTTCTTGGTGATCATGTTTTGTTAAGTGAGAGTATATTTTTCTTCCGACATCATCCTTAAAAATATTGAAATAAACAATAACTGCAGTGGAGTGTAGTAAATAAGCGACAAAAAAACTTCCATATTCTATTAAATGTTTGCTAAAAGCAGAGTCGATTCCAGCCATATCATGAGCATGCGTTTATGAATCAGCATTAAATAGTAATGGTACCAGGTGTTCGCCAAAAGGTGAGCGTATCCTACCCCACAAGTGGCAACCGTCACAAACACATGCAAAAGCAAGTTAATTGTTCATCTGAAAAAAGTCGGGACCATATTGCACAAGACAAAATAGGGAATTGCAGCGGACATCATTTTTGTCACTGATGCATCAGCTTTACTGAGGCCTTGAATGTTGATCAAACAGCTTTTGAGCAAGAATCGTATGATGCTCTTTGACATGATGGCTATTGGTTACCAAAGTGACAATTGTCCATTGTCAAAAGCATTACCATGAAAGACTGCAGTGTGTGTTTTGTTCGACTGCAACAATAATCCATATTCAGCAGAGAGAAAAGGTTTTCATAATCTGATGTGCCACTAGAATTGATTAATATTTAACCTGTGAGCCCACTCGTTTCAGCCCCAGCGAGGTCAATCAGAACTTCATTTGGATGTGGAGGGAGTAATATAAGTGAATTCAACGTTGTGAGCAGTATTCCAGTGACAAATGATAAGTTTGGAGTATGGAGTAATATTCCATTGAATACACTTGGAAGTACCCTGCAGTAACAGGGGCCGGAGTAACGAGGTTCACGGCTAGAAAAAAAAATCATATAAATTCACTATTTATGTACATGCTTGTGGATGGAGTAGGGCAGACATGATATGTGGATAAGACATTTAAGCAAAAGGTAGGCATCCCCATTGGTACCAATTGTGCTCCCCTTCTTGCTGATCTGTTTCTTTAATTATGCACATGAATCGGAATTTCCACTTGGGTTGGCAAAATATAAATATGGGAATTTAGTCAAAAAGTTTATTATAGTTCAGGTGTATCGATGATATCGTTTAATAATTGTCGAATAGTCAATTTCCTTGAAATTGAAATTGAAGAGACCAGTGAAACTGTCTTGTCTGTTTCATAAGTAGATCTATGCATACAACTTCAGAGTGACGATATATACTGAGTGAAACCAAGAAGGGAACACATGAAAATACAAGTGCTCCTTTATTGTTTTCCAGGTTTTGTTCCCAAGCTATGGATGGCAAGCTATGGTTGGCAAGCTATGGATGGCGAGCTATGGATGGCGAGCTATGGATGGCAAGCTATGGATGGCAAGCTATGGATGTCTGTGTGGGTAAAAATCTGGGACTTAATAAAGGGACACTGCAAGGATATGGTGTTCCCTTATTTGTTTCCCTTAGTATATCATTAGTATCCACAAGGCTGTATATATGACAAGGGGGGTGACTTCAACTTTCCAATAGTCAACTTTCCCGTTATGTCGAGAAATATTCCAGCAGCTCCAGCCTTAATTTGGTGTCTACATTTCACAACACCTTATATCATCACTTGTTCATTTAGAGTGAGTGAGTATGGTTTTACGCCGCTTTTAGCAATATTCCAGCAATATCACGGCGGGGGACACCAGAAATGGGCTTCACACATTGTACCCATATCGGGATTCGAACCCGGGTCTTCGGCGTGACGAGCGAACGCTTTAACCACTTGGCTACCTGGCCGCCCCTGTTGATTTAGAAACACATGCATATGATATAGTCGGAATCGTACAATGGACCGATTTCTTATTTTATCCGAAATGGTTTTGTCGCTTTTACGCGCTTCACTTCACGCACTGGGGTATTGTTTACGTCATACGGACGGCCCTGTTGACATCATTCGAACCTTATATGACGAAAGTTCGGAATGACGTCACACTAGAAACGACATCATAGCTGTAGGTTGTTGACGTCATTCGATAATTGTGGTTTTCTAATACAGCGGCCGTTATCATGCTGATTCACATTATAATATATCACAAAATGTGCTAGTCGATCCTATTTAAGACGACATTGACATTGTTACAAAAAGTGGGTTATGTAGATGTTAATAAATCTATAAATTCTAAGAAAAACACAACATCTTACATGCACTTGTATTTCAGTGTGGCATATATTCACAAGGTAAATCGAACGAAATAGTGCATGATGAAATATAAACGTACAGTGGTTCCAATACGCAGCTATGTTACCTGACGGTTTGAAAGCTTTCGACCGGTGTATGCATGTCTGTAAGAATGATCGATCGTTACTGGGCTACGCGGAATCCACAGATCTAGACACTATGTTTGTGATGTTTGTGGCTTCTCCACATGCTAAACATCTGATATAAGCTGAAGCATTCGTTAAATCGACCTTTTTTATGCGAGTCGTGTTTTAATGGAATTTTGAAACCGCCGATCGATAAAACAGAATCGAAAGTCACGAGTGAATGTAAAAATAAAGATGAACGAAACTTATTTTCAACTGAACCTGAACATAGAATCTCTCGTGAAAGGATCCCCGGAATATCATTGCATCGACATCCAGTGATCTGTAGCTCACGTGAGAGCTGGTGTTCGATAATTGATGGCGAAAAACCTCGTTAACTCAAAATACACGGGATCATCAAATATATATAGAGTTCTCGAGCATTCGGGGCGAATTGGGTGCCGATATGAACATCAACTTTATATAACGACGTCATTATGACATAAGACTCAAGTATTTTGTGTACCAAGCAAAATAACAATACGAACTTGAAGACACGAGTAGTCACGTGTATATCATAAAATAACATTTCATATAGTACTGAGGTGCATGAATGGTTAATTAGGTGAAATATAGTGTTTTTATTACTCATGGGGTTAAAATAACCGAGTTCATAAAATCGTATGCGCACAAGGACGAATATGACTTCACGCGCACCAGTGTCTTGTTGACGTCATTCGAATCTTACAGTTGACGTCATTCGGAAATTGTGGTGTTGTGAGAAGCGGTCGTGATCAGTGCATTTTTCTACGTGGAGCTCAAGGGGATTAAGAAATAAAGGATAATAAAGAAATTTTAATACTCGCATGTGTGCCACAAAGATTTTACGAAACCCATATAATAATTCATGTATTCTGACACTCGTTTCCTAAAATCAGTATGACACACATGTTCGTATAATAATCACTACATACATATGGATGGGGGATGTTAACAACCTATATAACTTTGAAGTTAGTTGTACTTAGTTTTCACCGCTATTTCTCCCTTTAAGCCCAAAAGAATCTATTTAAGTGGAAAATCGAGACTGGTTATTCTCTGGCGTTGATGTTTTATATTAACAAGGTGTGATTGATGTAATGCACGGCGTAATACAATCATGATTGATGTGTGTACAGTTGATACTTGGTAAAATAGCATCAGGCGTTGATTGATAAAGAAAATAATGAAATTATAGGTTGGGACAAAAAGATGATGAAGTTAAAGATTAAGTAAGTTTATTCATGAAACCTTTGTCCTTGTTTATCACACCAACTTTTAATTGCCACTGAAAGACAGGTCCTGTTTTAATTCCAGAAACTCTTTTCGCTGTTGCCAGTCTCTGTCAACAGTATTAAGAAGTGTCTACATGAATGCTGAAGTTTGTTTCAACAGTCTAATGGTGTAGCAGAAAACGATCCTGAGCACCTTATTATTATCTTATATATCAATCATTTGATGATTGCACTATTATTGCGGTGAGGTGCAACTGGGTCTAGTGTCCTCAAGATTATTGCACTTATACAGCTACGCGTTTAACACTTTACGACTACCTTTAATATAGAAAATGTATTTCTCACCACAGGGACATATGTTCAGGTTGTTGGATCTAAACTGTCGGACATAAGAAGGTGTAAAACCTATGTTTGATGGCTCAGAAAGAACCAAACAAGAAATGGTAATTCGATGGTGATGTATTTGATACGTCTCTTTAACGAGGGTTGGTCAAAAAGGTCTAAGGCTAACAAACACAACCAACAATTTTGAAAGTGTTTTTAATTTTATTTTCAACATAATCTCCCTGCTTTTCAATACACTTCTCAATTGAATAGTGAAGCGTTTCAATTTCAGTCAGGAAGAAATTTTTCGAGGCCACCCTGAAAAACCCATTCGGCAGCCTTGATGTCATCGTTGTCGTCTTAGCGCCTTCTTTCAGTTTAGGAAACAGGTGGAAATCACTTGGTACCAGGTCTGGCGAGTATGGAGTGAGAGGAAGCTCTTTGAACCTACATTGTCTCACAGCAGCCTTTGCAAGAGAAGAGGCATTGTCATGAAGTAGTAAAACTCCAGCAGTCCTCGCCGCTTTTCGTTGATAGAATCTCTCAGGCGATGAAGCAAATCAGCATAGTTGGCACCGGTAATCGTCTTTGACTTTCTATGTTAACAACAAGGATCACACCCTTTGCATCCCAGAATACAGTGGCCACAAGGCTCTTCACTGATCGTGAAGACTTGAAGACTTTGGTGCCGGTGCCGGTGCCGGTGCCGGTGATGTGGAAAGGTACCATTCATTGAATTGACGTTTTGACACGGCATGATAGTCGTAGACCAATGTTACTTCACTCGTTACTAATCTCTCTTTGACGAAATCCTCCTCAATAAGTGTGTGAGTGAGTGAGGTTTTACGCCGCTTTTAGCAATATGCCAGCAATATCACGGCGTAAGACACCAGACATGGGCTTCACACATTGTACCCATGTCGGGAATCGAACCCGGGTCTTCGCGTGAGGACCTAGTAACGTTATGATAACGTTTGTAATTGTTTGGACAAAACAAATTTTCAAGTGTAAACTTTCTTTTGCCAAGCAGTTTACATGTACATGTACCTTTTATCATTATAGGAGTTACCCTTTTGTTAAATGTGCATCCCCAGTAAGTTTACTGTCGCGCCTAAAAATGTCATTCAAGCAAATATATGGTCTTGATATAATCGAAAATGCATGATCGTATACCATTTCGCTCTTGTCCCAAAGCAATTTAGAATACTCAGTCTTGCAGAAAACTCCCACACTGAAGGATTAATGTACAAGAGGTTTATTTCCGTTACAAAGGTTGTTCATACAAACTGTCTGTATTGCGCGACTTTGTCTCACACCATGTCAATGAATCTGGACTTTTGTAGACTTCTTGTTTTATTTAGGGGAATGATTGATTTAGATATCGATACAGCGTCAGACGGTCTCCCAGTGTCTGAGTGAACGAGCTTAAAATTGGCAAATATACCTTGCAGGTTTAGTGAGTCGATATTGTGTTAAGGTTTTCGGTACTGATTCATCACATCGACGACGCATTTATTTAACAATGAAACACTTGCGGGTGGTTATATGCCTACAGAACGTTATTAAAACTAGGCATTTACTGTTATCTTATAAACGTTATATTTAAGTAGGACGAATGTAAAATCGACGTTTAACACACAAAAATATTTTCAGTTGTACTGAGTGATTGAATATGATTTTACGCCGCCTTCAGCAATATTTCAGCAATTTCACAGCGGGGGACACCAGGCATGGGCTTTACACATTGTTGGGAATCGAACGCGGTTCTTTGGCGAGACTAGCGAACACTATGTGGTAATTGTATATTTGTGCTTTTTTCATATTTAACGTATTGACTGATACCGTATTTACAGTCGTTGATGTGTCATGTTGTCTTTCCTAGTTACAAGAACTAAACGAAATTATAATATTCTTGGTGTTAACGTCACATCAGACATCTGATAAACAGAGAAACAAAATGTGTGATCTAATAGAACAAGTGTACACCCACGTTCAATGGACGCTAGGAAACGCTGGCCCCGACACAAATATTTCCAATTTGAAATTGACGTTAATTGGGTTTCCAAGGGAATAGCCATTTTCAGACACAATGGTTACAACCTTTATACTTCCGCTAGGATTGACACACGGACTTTTTTTCATTGAGTATATCGACATAAACCTTAACAATATCCCACCAACTGACGTTGACGTAACAATGGACGCATCCGTTGGAATTAACGTCTCCAGTTTTCAGGAAGAGATAAAGTCATATTTAGTTATAGCAAATACTGGTCTCAGAACTGAAACGGTTTCTGTTGACATCCTTTGTGCTGGGCCAGGCGTTTCTTATTGAAGTTTCCTATTTCAAGATCTTTGAGTGGCATTCAAATGTTTCATATGAAACTAACGAGTAGAGTGCCTTTGTTGTAATAAAGACATGGCTTATCGAATATCAATAATATCTTGTCATAAGTTTAGTATATATTCTATTAACCGTTGTGTTGTTGTGGTATGTGGCAAATATACATTTGAATTATATATGTTATTTGACAGGAGAGCAAGATTTACTAACCATGTGTCTTCACTAAAACACTTCATTATGGTTCTGTTGAGAGGCCAGTTTCAGATAATTAGGGGCATGCAGAGTATTAGTACACTTATTATCATCACATTACGTTAAGTTTATTATTTCAAACAACCCATGATAATAAGTTTCTGTCACACAAAAGAGACACAACTGTTCACTTTGCATTTCAGCAACTCAGCACTGTTAAATTGGTTGAGATTGTAGACTATTGAAAATCAGAGACCATTACGTCAATGTGTGTTATTTTGGGATAACATACTAGGCATATAAATTCGTGATGACTTGTCTACTTCAGAGTCCACTGATTACTCCGTGTTTCAATGTCGTGATGATCATGACATGGATGTTGTGAACGAACACACTAACTTAACAGGTCAGGTGAGATGAGGTGAAATTGGGTTTAACGTCGCGTCCAAGATTCTTGCACTTATAGCGACCTACATGTACACGTGTGTGTGTGTGTGTGTGGCTGCTTGTACTCGTCCGGACTGATGCCGATTTATAGTGTTAGCACACTGAGATGCACGTCGCAGTTTGATATGAATACCCCACTCAGACACAGTATACTGACTCCGAGCCAATCAGTACATGTTTTAGCTCCTTAATGCCGAGCGTCAGACAGGGTAACATCTATTACCATCTATTAACGTATTTTGGTTGGACGGGGCCGGGGATAGAACCCCGGACCTTCCGCTCTCCGGGTGGACGCTCTACCACTAGAGGCTGGCTCTGTAACAGAGTGTAATGAGAACTTATATACCAGTATTATCCACGTGGGGATTCCGGGGAAAATTGGTTCCTCTGTGGTTGTGGATCAGATTAGACAAAATGTGTCAGGGAGGCCATACTCTGTTTGTTCTAATTGTTGTCATCGACATCGTACCCCGATCGTTGTTCATGCTTTCAGTCACCGGTTCGCCAGGTGCAGGCTCGGTCATTTAAACCGTAATATAGCCGGATTATTGATGACTGTGGCTGTAAACAACATTCACTCATTCACACACTGTAATAAATATAGTTGGCCAATATATGGTTAAGGTTATGGGATCCACCTTTCTCTGTCCAATATTTGTAATATTAGATTGTGCTGTATTCTCCAAGCATGTCTCAAGATAATAAAAAATACGTGATAAAGAGGCGTCATTTACAACCTTATGAGACTGATATGATTTAAGCTAATGGAGAAAGAGTCATTGAATAGTTGAATAGTACTGACGAGATCCAACAATAGATAGCCAAAGGTCAAGAAGTAAAAGGCGAATTCCTAATTCCACGATTCGATCTACGTTCCATGATCGGTGTAACTCCAAAGACTTCAAAAAGCCACAACGCAACGTCAGGACATTGAAAAACTGGCGTTTTATAATTATAAACATCAGTTATTATAAATCTCATGAATGTGGCCAGACAAAATGTCCTCCATTGAAGTTAGAGTTACCTTGCCCGCCATTTCACAACGTTCCTGATAAGATGATGTACATGACGACAAATTGGGGCTTGAAATTAATGTCCAAAAGTGACAATAAAGAGCGCAGCCAACGAGATGTACAACCCTCCACTCTCGTAGGGTGGTCCTCAAGAGTCTTAATTTTGAAGAACAAATGAATACCTCGCATTCGTGTGACAGCATGATTCAGGCAATAGACAACACAGAAAAAGAAATGCTTCAATGATGAATCGTTAACAAACATTAAGTAACGAAAGTTTTTTTCCAGTGGTTCCACTGATCACAAATGTACAAGTGACTTTAATGAAAGACTAGGGATTCAGAATAGCAGGACGTTTATCATATTGACGTTGTGTTTCATTAGCTTTCCTGAATACCAAAGTCCAAAATACCAACCAATACAATGAATCGTTATGGCGCTCGCGTTTGATCAACGAAACCGTTAATTAATCCCCTAACGATGAAAGTGTCCTTTTACCATTCCAGGTTACAGAAATGTGCTGATTACACCCCTTTCACTGATCAGTATGTGTTGTGGGTTATTAATTATCTGAATTAAGATTATAGCATGCCACGCGACAGTTAAAGCAACAGGCATTACGCTCGAGATATAATTTGTATCCACAAACTATTATGATAGTGCATTAGTGCACACGAACCGAGTCGGCAGAACTCTTGGGCAAAGAGACTTCGTGAGTTTCTATTTGACATTGATCAGAACTTATGATTCAGTCTTGATGTCAGTGACTTAGTCTTGTAAGAGATCACGAGAAGCTGAGAATTAAGCAGACAGAGCACGAAACACATGATTTTTAATGAAGTTCCAGGAAATATCATGTAACTCAAGCTGGGTGCTTATTAGATAGTCACGTTCTGCTGACAGGGAAAAAACCTATCTGTGTAGAAATGATTTATGAAAATTATCAGCTGATTTATGCCTTCAGCAATCACACACAATCTCACTTCAGAGGAAATTCCAAAGAGGGTTCGGTGTAGAATAGAAATTATTATTGAATCGCGGTGCAGCATCCAATCAATTGTGATCAAACAAAACGCCAGGTGGACCAGTGTATTTCAGATAATGCTAACGCGTGGAAGTCCGCAACAGTTAACCCAATGCTGCTTTTATAAGCGGCGGGCTCTGTACTTATATAACAATGCATAACAGTCTATGTCCAGCGTACGAGATACCTCAAGTTGATGCATTGTTATGGGTGATGCTATCGTTAAGGAAGTCATTTGTCTAACGCTACACTACACACGAAGTCTACTACTCAAAAAACACTGGGATGATCCAGCATAATGCGAACATGTTTCTCCAATATATAGTTAAGCCCCATGGTTGTATTCATATATGTAATTACCTAGCGTTAGATATGAGGACTGGTTGTAGTTGCTTTATGGACTTGTAGCTCACAATGGAGTGAATAATTGGCCAAAGGGAACATCTGATACATTAAGACAAGGATAAAGCCAGCAATGTGGCCTTGTTTAAAAGCTTACTGAACGGAAAATAAGAACACCAGAATATAGATTTTGTGCCATGTTATTTGAGAGAGTTTCCATGTTCAGCTTTCTGGTGTCGTCGCCCATTGACCCTTCAAGATAACCATGACATTTATATCCAACAAAGCACGGAGTTGCGTGAGTAATTCAAAATTAGCTTATACAGGGAACAAAGAGTAAACGTCCGCAGGTGGTTTGATGGCCCTGAGACTGCATACAGCCTATTATACGCTTCCTGAAAGAGATAAGACGTTTCGAAAAAACGCGACAAAACATATGCAAAGGCAAATTAAAATGTTCATCTGAAGAAACACGGGCACATGTGGTACAAGGCAAAAAAGGGCATTGGTTCGGACATTATTGTGGCCTCAGATGCGTCAAGGTAGTATTTAATGTGTGGAAATTGGTTTGATGTAGTTCTAAACGTGTTGTTTGATGCCTTACTGAGCAATATTCAAGCAATATGACGGTCTCTTGTAAATGGACAAGACAAGACAATCCAGTGATTAATATTACGAGCAACGGTCTGTCCATGCTGTACGATGGCATGTAATCAATCTGACCAATGGATCCATGCATGGACTGCGAGAGACTTATTCTTGGACATCACCATTGGGCCGTTTTTTTCTATTGTAGTAGTAGTAGTAGTAGTAGTAGTAGTAGTAGTGACGGTGCTGGTCGACGGCAGTAGTTCAAGCAGTAGTAGAGGTAGAAGTTGATGTCGTAATAGAAATGATGGAAAATATAAATGAAGACATTACATTTCTGATTCCAATCGAAATTATAAGACTCTAAAAGAAGAGTCTAGCCTCAGGAACAGTGTGTTCTTTCAGTCCCCCTGTTATTACTTCCAACCATACGTTATTGTTGTATGATAATTCCTCTCAATGAATACAGAACATGATATAAATTTTCGACGGGGCCTATATGCAATCATAGGTTTATGTGGTATCTCCTGAAATCTTTTCACATTGTGTACATATTTGACACCTGGTGTCATCACTGATTTTCAGAGCTTTGCCATTAACGCCAAATAATCTAGGATGGTTATTCTCCTGCATTGACAACTTAGATATTGTATATATTGCTAAATGTCGTATATGACAGCACAATACGACAATCCACAATACACCAGTGCTCAAAACAAGCGTGTTTGTTCAGAAATGATGTGCCCAAACAACTATCTCCACGATCTGTCATTTCATTTATTGGATAGGATAATAAAATGGATCTATTAAAAAGGTAATGCAACTGAAACGCCGTGCGTGCAACATTTAATTAGCACGCAGCCAGTCCATCCGATATTGCCTAAACTGTTTGAAGTGAGGAAGTAACTGGGAAAGAGCGGCATCTACCACAGCCTTAAAGCAGATTACAAGACAGTGATTTCATGACCACTTCTACCGTTTTAGTTTGGGTTTTTATTTGCTTCTTAGACACGGATTGAACTTCCTAATGGTACACTGTCAACATAAAACTAGAGTCTCCCAATGTCTTGTTATGATCGTTACTATTGACATATTTCATGTTCAACCTATAATACACGTTATCAATTAAATACGTTGCCAACAATAGGTATTTACACACAAACGCGTCTAGGTTTAAAAGCCCAAAAGGTGTATCCACTGCGAACAAAGGCAGATTAATGAGTTCCGCGTGTACCACACATGGTGTATACCGAGTTGGCGTTAGTTTATAGGGGATGCTGACACGCAACCTTCATCGTGATTAGTCTGGTCAGGTTCATCGGGAGGTTCAAGAAACCCAAAACACACTGCCTGTTCAATAGAGTTATTGGATGCCAAACTACAAGGTACATTTGTACCAACTGCAATGTCACGACAGTGACAGTCAATTTCTACTACTCAATTGTGTCTAATGTAATCGATTTAAACAATGTAGACAAGGTGAAATTACATTTGCTGGTTCGATGATGTGTGAATCGTGAATTTGGAATCCAGATGGATCTGTCTATATAACGCGGAAACCTCAAGCACCTTATCGTTTGTTTTTGTTTGTTGTTCAACGCCGCACTCAGCAATATTCCAGTTATTTGAGACTGTCTGTAAATAATAAAAAACAAACAATCCAATGAATGACATCATGGACATCGATCCACGCAATTAGGATACGATGACATGCATCAACCAAGTCAGCAAGCCTGACCACTCGATCGCGTTAGTCGCCTTTTACGACAAGTACGTGTTGTTGAAGGCCAATTCTAACCCAGATCTTCACAGGTCTACCTTATCGATGTCTGCAGTGATAACGTTTCATTCTCACCAGCAGATGAAAAGGAATTGAAAAATGGATTCAAAATATTAGTCTTCACCTCATATGTGCACCACAAGTATACTCTCACGAAACAAACTTTTCAATAATTTAATATGTTATCAAATATTTTTCACTCATATACCGCTACAACCGCAAAATAAAACAATGTCATGCATTCAGCGACTTGAGGTATTATATATTTAGATAGATATCTAAAGGTTCGTGCTTAACCAATCCTTCTTGGGTTTTTTTTTAATTACTCTTTGGGGCACAAACATGTAGAACTCTAGTTGCATTTATATTTGATGTCAGTCTCAATTGATGCCGAACCAAGGGAGTTCATGCCGAACCAGGGGAGGTGGTACATTAAAACTCACATCACGTGAGTATGCTAGGAAAATCAATTCTTTAAATTTTGAAGTAAGTCCTAATGACTCTTTGATCCGATGTCAGTCACAACTCTTTAAGTCAATTATTGATTATTTAGTATCTACAAGTTGACAAACTTACATAATATTTGGAATAATAACTTAGATTATTATCTCTTATATTTCTCAACTATATGAATTTCGATATCAGAAATTGAAGTATCCCTTAAAATGGTTACAATGTGCTTTATTGTCACACAAGTAGCTTTTATAGCAACATGAAACCGTTTAGGAAGCAAAATAATTCATCATGGAAAGGTGTGTGCGTGTGTAAATCTTGCTCAACATGGCACTCAAGCTATCAACCTAGTCACCGATCCTATCCAAATTAGGTCACCTCATACGACCAGAACAGGTTGCTGGGGCCCTATGTATAGATTGTAGTAAATATCTGAGTATATTGAATGAAAGTGTGCTTAATAAAGATTCGCCATTTACACATAGGGGTAAATTTAACATACACATTATAAAGCTTAGACTTGCTTTGATTATACCATATACTGTATATCTTGTACACGCATGTGATATCTATTGCGACGAGGCCGTATAACCTTCCTGCCTCTGGTGCTACCGGTAGGGCAGGACATGCTGACCCCTTTCACGAACACCTGGTGTCATCACTGATTTTCATGGGTCTATTTATATCATTGCCAATCCTATTTTGCCCTTTACGCCAGATGGAATCTGTTTCGGCGGATATTCATGATGACGACTGGTTACTCTCTTGCATGGATAGTTGCTATTTATGATCAGGAGACGTGCGGTCTGTCAAAGACAACAAAACAGTCGTCATTTTTCAATTTGGAGCATATTTGATTGCATCCTTATTAATCCGATACATTTCTGAAATGATATCAATACGATCTGCGCACATGTAGATACAAATTATGTAGAGGTTGAGCTCCTGGGACAAACTCGTATCATCGTGCGTGACACTTAATCTGTATGGGGAGCTTACTGTATCGCCAAGAGGTGGCTGTTTCAGTTTCAATTAACTGGACATGCAATAGAACACTCGTATCATTCTTTTCGAGGATCGTTCTTGGGCATAGATCTTCGACTCCAACCCCATATATTTTTAAAAAGTAAGTAAACCCGGTACATACAAACTTCAGGATACTGTTGATGATTAACTGTCGAAAACGAGTCCCCAAGGTCCGTTTCCAAACCCCGAACATACACACCATGTCCTGCCTTCCCTCAAGGCTGAGCACAGAACAAAGCAAGAGCTTTCTAATTTTAGTTATATTTTTTAAAGTTTGCTACCGAGGCTATTGTTCTCGACGTACAAAGCACATTATTGACATGTCTGATTATAGCATTCGCTCTTGTATGTCGAGCCGATCTTATACGTTGTAGCAGGATCACGTCGGGGACATGCGTCCCGCGTCAGGTTTTATACCGAGCCGGAGACACACATCAAGCCCCATCTACGGCGAGTATTCCTGCCACTACGAATTGATTTTACCGACATGTTTTAATATAACATTTTAAAAGAATTAAACAAATTCAAAATTGATAGAAAACAGCTCTCAGAAATCGGCGTACAACCTGACTTGCTCGTGACATTACTGAGACATTAATTTCCCTCCAAGACCGGATACACAGTATTTTGTCAAGATCATGTGGACCAATCAGATCTCATCATTCTGACATGGAGGTATTATGTTTGTAAAAATATTGAAGTGCTGGTGTGTCTAAATAATGCAAATTATTTTATTTTAAAATCAACTGAACTACACATCTAAACATTTGGAACATTTGTTAAGTGATATGACACTAATGTGCCCTGAAACCACCTTTGAAAACGAAATCACCATTTAAACGTCGCCCATTAGCAGAAGCAGCCTGTCTAGCGAGCGGTGCATATGTCACACTTCCCAGTCAACGGGGGGCACGGGTGGCCCAGTCGTCTGAGGCGCCGCGATTCGCTGTGAAGTGTTGCGTCCCTTGGGCACGCCAGAAACCTATGATTGTGGGTTCGAATCCCGGTTCGCCCCGATTATGTTTCTAGGTTTGTCAGCACCATACCCGGGTATCACCGGGTATCACCGAAGTGGTAAACATCTGAGACCTGTATGACTTAAGGCTTTCCTCCAACATTAAGCTGACACGCCGTGATATAAATGGAATACTGTGAAAAGCGGCGTTAAACCCAACTCACTCACTCACTTACTCACTCACTCACTCTCAACCTGTCTCTCTCCGTATCATCTCTAGCATACATCTCTCTACACAATTAGCTACCTCCTTGGCATACGCAATCCGGTTAAAGAACTAAATTTTTAATGATATAAAGTGAAGTCATCGCTTATGTGTTGCCATTAATTAATACTGACAAGGTATTTGTTGGTAAAACACGTTGGTCGTAATCATGATTACTTGGTTCATACAATGACACGAAGAAGTATTTCTCACGGCATCAGAAGATCTCTTGTGTGGTTTAGGAGGCTGTCATTTTGACATTAACAAGAGGTCTTGAATGCTTGAGTTTAACAGCAATTACTATGAGAATTCATATAATATGTTAACTATCAGGTAACCTTTTTGAGGAAAAATGTAGAACGGTGATGCGTTTTGGTTTCAAAACTCTTCGTCTCCCTTGCTGATTGCGCCTTGTTTGCAAGGCTGTAAATAGATGACAGTGTGGCTAAATAACTAGATGTTCAGACTTATATTCTGCAATTATGAATATCGTACGTAGTCAGGACCTGCGTCTCAGGTCACAAATCCCAATGGGTAATAATAGTACATATTGTCTAGACATTGAAATGAAAGAAACACGGCGTAAATTTATATGTCGTGCCCAAGTTGACGCATGTGGTACACGTTTCTACGTTGTTAAACCTAATAGCACGAGTCAGTCAGTTTCAACACCGCTTTCAACAGTATTTCCATTAGATCAGGCTGTGCCAAGTACATGTTGTGTCCAAAGTGATACAGGTCGTAGACTATTAACCCAATATAGCAGAGCCAGGGAGTGTGCCTCACTACAGTGAGTGAGTGAGTTGGGTTTAACGCGCCTCTGTACAGTAACGACCAGCAGGATTCAAGGTATCATCGTCCTAAAAACATTGCCCGTGCAATGAAAACTGATCTTGCCGAAACAGTAGTCACTTAGGGCAAAGTCTGGGTTCTATGGGGATGATGTAACTGTTTAAAGTCCCCCTGGATCATTGATGGGCAACGGGTAAAAACCAAGTCTCATCATCCTTCAGCGCTTGTTCCACTTGCTTTTCTCAATTCAGTCAATGTGTTGGCATGATATTGACCTGTTTGTAGTTTCAGTGGGAATCCCAGATTGCTGTGGCCATATTCTTCAGAGTTGAGTTCAAAACTTCTCAGGTGTAGGAAATGTTGCATTTTTCCATAGTATTGATTTAAACCCGAGTGGTATTCTTCACGTTTGGCGAAAATATGGAGTTTCAGAATTGGAAAAATGTAATACATAATAACAGAGAACTAAGACATGCAATCTTTAAGGTTATGAGATAAGCAATTAGAGGGCAAAGCATGTCCCTCCTACAGAGTGAGTTGACATTTAGGAATATTACCAATATGTCAGTGGGTGGAAGATGTATTATCAAGTTCGGTCCCCCTAACATGAACCTCCAATATTCCAACAAAATGCCAGCAGTCAATTATCTTTCAGATTCATCTTTTGCACAATGAAAATGTCATTGTTGTTGTCTTGCATTGTTCGTAGTTGGTACGCCTAACATAATCAAACTCAAATATACAGTTTCAAAATTGATTCCACAGCAGTATGGTAACTGGAAAAAGTAACAGTGCGTTACATAAAGTTCAATGAAAATGTATATATTTTGAAATGAAATAAACATCTTTGAATAATAACCTCGTCCTAAAGGTCGTGATCCACAATTTGCACGTGCATGTTCATGCACGACGTACGATTTAGATGTTGCGTGTTTGTATGGAGTATGATACTCACACACGTGTTTTTTACTCACACACGTGTGCTCATGAAAACCACTTTTGTTTTACCGTAACTAACGCTTACGCAATGCCACGGCTTGCTGAAATCTACGTCTACGCGCCGTGGGTATGCTGAAAACAAGAAAGTCGAAAAACGATGTTTGCCAGACAATGTTCACCGAAACACAACAGCATCAGTTTTGTGACAGCAGGGCAACACTTATGACTTGTCACGGGAAGTCGTCCACGTTTGACATCACGTCAACAAGATAATCATATTCGGTTGGTGCATCTACGGAATCGATACCAAACAGCGACAATAGCAGGTTGAAAATGTCCCGGGTTGAGAACAATTAGTGACAACCATTGGTGGAATGAGAACAACATCCGGCCCCGACGTCCAGCGATACACCAAAGTTTGTATCCCGTCACCGTCAGACAGCTTGGTGAAGACAGCAAGACAAGACTGGGACTTTCCACAGAGTCAAGGGTTCATGAAGGATCGTGCAAGAGTCCACGGGCGTCCAGGAGTACTTTTTAGCGACGCTTGTGTCAATCAATGTCGTAAGTTTTGATGGAAGTGTCATGGTATTGGGTGGCTTCACATCTCATGGGAGAACACAACTCATCATTATTAATGACAATTTGAATGGCGTACGCTACCGGCGACATCATTTGGGATCATGTCGTACCGTTTATGCAAATACAGGGAATCACGTTGCAGCAGGATAATGCCCGTCAGCAGGTTGCACATGTTGTAACATACTTACATAACAGCATATCGTTGGTTGGCGGTTTCTCCAGAGCTCTCCCCAACAGAACGTGTTTTGGAGACGCCGCTGCCTCGCCTGTATCAACGCAGATGGTGGTCGCACCCGATCTTGACATTGTTAATTGCGTTGTTACACCATCCCTCTTTAAGGGCGTGTCTCTGTCTCCTCCTACCAGGTATGGATATGAATTTGTTATGATTTTGTTTGTTTGTTTGTTGCACTCCGCAATATTCCAGCTATATGACGGCGGTCTGTAAATTATCGAGTCTGGACCAGACAATCCAGTGATTGACATCATGAGCATCGATCCACGTAATTGGGATCGATGACATGCATGAACCAAGTCAGCGAGCCTCACCACCCGATCCCGTTAGTCGCCTTTTACGGCAAGCATGGGTTGCTGAAGACCTATCCTACTCCGGGTCTTCACGGGTCGTATTTGTTATGATAAAACATTGATCAGACGAATGACCTAGTATGTTAGTTTACAGAACAGAACATTTAGAACAATATATATGAACCAGTTACTTTTTTCCGTTGGTATACATATCAGATCATTCTTCTGCAACTTAAGTATGTTCGTTCCTATTTTACCTCAAACGACTACTTATGTTATTACTAGTAGGGGGCACGCGTGGTCAAAGTCGTCTGAGGCGCCGCGATTCGCGATTTCAAAGATGCGTCCCTTTGGCACCCCAGACACCTATGATTGTGTGTTCGAATCTCGGTTCGCCCCGATTATGTTTTTAGGTCTGTCAGCACCATACCTGTACTCGTGGGTTTCACCGAAGTGGTAGACGTCTGAGACCTGCATCACTTCGGGAAACACTGAAAACTAAATGTAATTAAAAAAGGAAACTAACGAAATTAATTCATACCGAGGCGGGTTATACTGTTCACCGAGGTATCTTGGTTGTAATAGTCCTGGGTAGTTTTTATCTATTGTTTTAATATTTTGATGTTTCAGTAGTTGTGCTGTTTTTCATTTGACTCTTGCGCACTTTTTATGTTTACCATATAATTTTCTTTAGGTTTTAGGCATTTCTCCAAGCTTCCAAATGAAACGTGTAATACCAGATTTGATTTTGAAAGAATTTCGAGGAATCGAAACGCATCACTACGGCCCTTATCAGCCACTGCACCATACCAAAAAATAAAATCTCAAAACACTACATAACAGTGACATTACAACATTATGTCATAGTTTTAGCCACACATATGTTGATTTCATGTTCACAGATACACAAATACACAAGAAATAGTCCGCCATGATCATATTCAGAAGGGGAGCCTCCATAATGGGTTTCAGCAAGTTGGAGCCAAGGGATAGAAATACATGATCGAATGTTCCAAGTAAATGGTCAAATGTCACTCATAACACGAATGTATGTCGATGGACTAGTGAGTTACAACATGAGAGAGAGAGAGAGTCCCTTGAGAATGACCCATGGTCAGAAAGACCCTCCGAGGAGACAAAAACTAAAAGCCCTCTGTGGTGACAAATACCAAAAATGATAGCTGTTGTGGAAAAGAGATTACTGAATTATCGACGGGTGAAGGTTGTGAAACTGGCCCATTAAAGTCAGGGATCCAGAAACCTAAACTACTTCACTGCTTTGGAGAAAGCCTATCCAACGTTAGTGCTGCTCGCACACTCTTTACTTCTTTGTTTGCTGATGGCAGGGTGGACCATGTGGTCGAGGTCGCTGTCCTGTTCTCTGTTCATGCTACTGGGTTTAACAAAGTGGAAACGTTTACGACATGCGTCAGTTTGGGCACTACATGTAAATTGTACGCCGTGATATCACTGGAATACTGTTCAAAGCGGAGATGAAACCTAACTCATTCATTTACTCCTTATTGTTTTCCCATTATCAGTTTCTCTAATTTCAATGTCTAGACACTATTTACAATCATTACCTACAGGGATTAGCGACTGACATCCTGTTCCTGACTGTATACTGATATCCATTTGTGCTGAAGACTTTTATGTCTAGTTGTTATGGAGCCTCATTGTCATCTTTTTACATCCTTCTAAATAAAAGAGACAAAAGTCTTTCCATATTCATAAGAAATCTACGCCAAAAAACAGTGTCGATTGTACGATTCCGTTGTGCGGTTACAAATGCTGTAACCTTGACAACTTCTGAGCAAGAATTGTGTGACGCTCTTGGTAGAAAAAAAGCATGCTCGATTGTACCTTAAAAGTTCTGAAATGTAGACACAAAGGGCTGGAGCTGCAGGAAAGTTAAAGTCATCACTATTGTCATACAATCGTGTGGAGAATGTTTGCCACTCTCAGTCTTTATGCATAGATCTAAATATGAAACAAACGAAGCGGTCTCACTGGTCTCCTTTATTTCTAGTTCCGGCAGGAAAATCAGTGTAAGGGAATTGGCTATTTGATGGTCCAAGAACGATTTGAGATCATCGATACACCTGAAGCTTAAGTTACACTTATTGTCTAAATTACCTTGTTTTGACTTTGCTGAGCAGAAATTCTGATTCATATGCACGAAGAAAGAGATCAGGAAGAAGGGGAGAGCAATTGGTGCCCATAGGGATGCCTGCTTCTTGCCTAAATGACTTGCCCCTAAATTTTACGTATCAAAGAGGAAGTCCAGCATTTCACATATTGTTATCTCACTAAATTTCAGATGGCGTTTGCTTTCATTTTTGACAAACTGACGTAAACCTCTGAAGATAGATATGTAACTATATCCATGGTCACGACGTTTTGTAATAAAAGCCCCATGGATGAAGGAATGAAGTTGTTCTTTAAGTTAGTCATGTAGGATAGTGGTGTACAAAGTTGAAAAGTAAATGTTTCAAGAGAATTGATCCTGGTTCTTTTCTGAGAATGTATAAAGTCAAGCAAATTCTTTGAATTTTTGAGAATCCACATGGTATTAATTCCACTTGTCTTTAATACTTTCTGTGAATATAAACAAAGCCTTTTCTTGATTGTACTAAGGATTATGGTTAATCTTTGAGACAGGGATTTGGTGGTACATTTGCTGGACCCGGCAATATATCTCTCTTTGTACGGATTTTTATGGAGCTTTGGATTCCAGTACAAAAGAGAAATGGACATGTCATCAGGTTTTAGAGTCAAATCAAACGTTGCTAGTACTGGTGCATGGTTTGGGCAGATTTCATCCACAGTTAACATACTGGCCTTATATGTAGCATTATTTGATATGTCACTTATACCAAGTACTTTGATCAAACAATTAATGTAGTGATGCTTACATATAATGGTAATGTTATTTGAGTCCTTGTCAGTGGGAACAACTACAAACTTTTCATGTAGGGCAGCCGGACTTTGGGTGACATCTGGCTTAAACATAATAGCTTTGTTCAATTTCCTCTTTTTCACGCATTGACTTAACCCACTCTGAAAGACATTCAACAGGTTCTTCTTCCCTTTTGGCCCATTTATTGGCATATGCGTCCATAATGATTTTAAAGTTGTGGTCCCCAATGGTATGCTCGCGATATTTTGGTCCATATTTGAATAACTGACGAAGGTTGTAATTTTTAACAACAGAGAAGTCACCTGTGATTATATGACCTTCAGGTTGGTAGCATTATGATGAGTCTTGGCAGCCACAAGGATGCGAATTTACATCATAAGCTGCCAAGTCCACGTTCTGCAACACTTTCATATAATTGAACAGCCTGGATGAAATGGTTCATATTAGAAAATGAAATTGTTGGTGGTTCCTGAAATTTGAAATATTGTGGCACATTCCAGCTGATTTTTGTCTGAGAATGTTACTTAAATTTAAGGCATCATGGTGCAATCACCAAGGGATACGAAGAGTCTTGAATATAAAACGCATCACCGTTCTACATTTCTTCTCAGAAAGGCACCCTAATAGTTTAAAGATCATATGAATTAGCATGGTAATTGCCATAAAAATCAAGCATTCAAGACCTCTTGTTAATGTCAAAGTGACCGCCTCCTAAAGCACATTAAACCCAACGAGATCTCCTAATGATGGTATTATCACACATAAAGGTCTACTTTTGTGAAAAAATATTTCTTCACGTCATTATATAAACTAGGTATTCATTGATACGATCAAAGTACTTTTAAAAACATATCTTGTCGGTGTTAATTACTTCAATTCATTTCATTAAAAACTTTGTCGTATAACCGGATTCAGTGTGCCAAAGAGGCCGCTAATTGTGAAGTGAGACGTTAACAAGAGATGATATGGAGAGAGACAGGTTGACTGGGAGGCGAGAAATAGGTGCCGAGCACTTGACGATCTGCTTCTCCTTATGGGGGACATAAAAAGGGATATCGTTTGCAAAGGTGATTTCAGGGAGCATTTAATCACAAGCGCAGTTCCAGTAGCGATCATGTCACTAACCCACAGTGTCATATCACTTAACAATGTCCCAAATGTTTAGACTTGCAGTTCGGTTGATCTTAAAAACGATAAATTTCATTTGCATTATTTAGACACACCAGCACTTGACACTTGTACAAACATAAAGATCGGATCAAAACTACACGACCGAATGCTGTTTATCAGACTTGTCAATAATGTGTTCTCTAAGTCGAGAACTACAATGTCCGCAAAAAGCTCTTGTTCTGTGCTGTGCTGAGCCTTGAAGGCAGGATATTGTATATTCGTTCCGGGGCTTGGAAACGTACTTAGGGTATTCGGTTTCAATATTTGTATCTTCAGTGGAGCAATACCTGTGTGTACCAAGTGCGATGTTACTTTCTTTTAATATCTGGTTGGGACTACGTTCAAGAAAGATCCTCAAAAAGAATGTTCTATTGCATGTCCAGTTGATTGAAACTGAAACAGCCACCTCTTGGCGATACAGTAAGCTCCCCACAGAGATTAAGTGTCACGCACCGTGATACGAGTTTGGCCCGGGAGGTCCGTCTCTACATTACGTGTATCTACATGAGCACACATTGTATTAATTTCAATTGAGAAATTTATCAGATTAATCAAAATGCAATCAAATGTGAACCAAATTGAAGAATGATTATTGTTTTGTTGTCTTTCAAAGACCATACCTAATATAATCGAATAATAATGCTGGGGAACGGGTGGCCCAGTCGTCGAAAGGCGCCTAATCGCGCTGTTCAGAGTTGCGTCCGTATCGTCAGTTTGAATCAATATTGGTTCTGGTGGTGATTGTTTATTAGCAGCATACCCATTCTCTTTTGACCCGTGGAGATCCGGGGTAGAATAGGTCTTCAGCAACCCATGCTTGCCGTAAAAGACGACTATGCTTGTCGTAAGAGGCGACTAACGGGATCGGGTGGTCAGGCTCGCTGACTTGTTGCGTGGATCGATGCTCATGATATTAATCACTGGATTGTCTGGTCAAGACTCGATCATGTAGCTGGAATATTTCTGAGTGCGGCAAAAATCAACAAGCCAACCAACCAATCTTTTGTTTCACCACAGTGGTAAATGTCCACGCCTTCGTTAGATGTGTCTTTCCAACATTCAGCTTACACGCTAATACAACCGAAATATGGAAAGTTCAGAAAGTGCAGAAAACTCACTCACCTACTCACCAAAATAATGTGCAATTAGAAACTAGGGTTTGTCCAGAAATACAGTTTGCCGCATACCTTTTGTTCCAAATGAAAGCATAAGAAACTCTTGCGTCCATGGGTAGTTGTAGTCTGCATGGAGTTCTATAGACATAGCTGTATTGATTAACAGTTTTATATTTAATTCAGCATCAATCTGTACTCGTTGACGTTCCCAGCTCCCACCAACAGTTATTAACACGAACAAAGTCCATTATACTGACGTAGTGGTTTTATTATTCGTCAAAAAAAATAATCACAAAACACAGTTATGTGAAACATAAACCATATTCGTAGCCAGGTAGGTCACCTATAACACGTTATGCTCGGCACTTGGGTCATAAAACACGTTAGGGAGAGCGTGAAAAAAGATCGAGCCGTCACATTTTGAAATAATGCTTCACATTTGTGAGGCTTGTATGATGATACCAGAGACTGATGAAGAAACATCCCACACGCACACCATGGGAGGGTACAAAGAATTCTCGTAAAACATGGTGGGCGGTGAGGTTGTTGTTAAAACGTCACGTCCAAGGACTCGGATTTGATTTCCATTCTAGATGTGACCCGCTAGAATATCGCTAAAAGCGGCGTAAAACCATATTCACTCAGACACACCATGCATATGTCTACAACATACACGTTATTCCACAAATTGACATTTCCAATCTGCATTGATTGTATTCTCCGCACTACTGAATATTTTAACAAATGGCACAGTCTTCGATTCCAGCATCAAAACCACCAAGCTTGATACATTTGACGGAGACACCGTATTATTCTAACGATTTTACGATACTTCCACCAGTATTTCCTAAGAAAATCATTGTGTCATTTTCAGAGACCAACATTGTTATTCTGTTCAACAGTATACACATGTTCAGTGACGTTGATAAAGTCCGATTAAAGATTTACAAACGTCTCGTAGGCATAAAGAAGAAGGAAGTGACTACAGTAACTTTTCATGATCTGTCATACTGTCAAATGCCCTGCAGTTATTCCTCTCACAGTTGTCCCCCTTTTTATATGCAACTGAACCTGTCATCTCGCAGCAAACGTGGACAATGTATATCTTGAAGACTTGATGGGTTGGTTGGTTGTTTTACGCCGCACTCAGAAATATTCCAGCTGTATGTCGGGGGTCTGTATATAATCGAGACTGGGCCAGACAATCCAGTGATTGATATCATGAGCATCGAACCACATAATTGGGATCGATGACATGCATCAACCAAGTCAGTGAGCCTGACCCCCCGATCTCGTTAGTCGCCTCTTACGGCAAGCATGGGTTGCTGAAGACGCAAGGCCTCTCAAGGAGACATAATTAAGCGATAGCCAATCCCGTTGGTGGACTTTTACGACAAGCATAGTCGCCTTTTAGGGCAAGAATAGGTTGCTGAAGACCTATTGCACCCCGGATCTTCACGGGTCTTGAAGAGTAGGATAACAAGTGAGGTGGTTTTGATACATTTTTGAACGCTCGGTGTCTAAGGTGTGCAAATGCCGGCATGATGTTGGCCTTAGACGTTTACCACTTTAGTGAAGGCTTGTAGTCAACCCGGAACGCCCGCTTCTATTGTTTAAAGCAGGCAAGCCAATGAAGCGTGTTGATCGGTAAACAAGGGATTATTGGGGTCGAACTGAGTTCATCCAAGTTCGATTTCACCCAAGTTATAACTTACAAGTGAGTGGGTTGGGTTTAACGCCGCTTTTAACAGTATTACAGTTATATCGCGGCGTGTCAGCTTAATGTGGGAAGAAAGCCCGAAGTAATGCAGATCTTAGACATTTACCACTTCGGTGAAACCCACGAGCACGGGTATGGTGCTGACAAACCTAGAGACATAATTGTGGCGAACCTGGATTCGAACCCACGATCATAGGTTTCTAGCGTGCCCAAGGGACGCGACTCTGCCCAGCGAATCGCTGCGCCTAAGACGACTGGGCCACCCGTGCCCCCTACTTTAAAGTGACCAGCTATTCACTCAGACGTGGTATATAAGCTCGGCGTTTAGAATTCGTGCTCATGTCATTACTGCCACTGCTTAGGTTAACGTACGGTCTATTTGGAACCGACGCGGTGGTCGTTACTTAGTCTTTGGGGGATATAATTATCGTATGAAGAAGAACAGGCACAAAAGTATCTACTGGACGTTCCTCAACAGCAGGTTGTACAGCAAACCATCCTGCAACCTTTGGGTTCTCGCTTTGGCAGAAGCCTACACAGACAACCCAAAACGTGTTTGTTGTTTTACGCCGCGCTATATGACAGCGGTCTGTAAATAATCGAGTCTGGATCAGACGATCCAGTGATTTATATCATGAGCATCGATCCACGCAATTGTGATTCGATGACAAGCATCAACCAAGTCAGCGAGCCTGACCACCCGATCTCGTTAGTCGCCTCTTACGACAAGCATGGTCGCTTTTTACGGCAAGCATGGGTTGCTGAAGACGCAAGGCCTCTCAAGGGGACATAATTAAGCGACAGCCCCGCAACGATATTTCGAATAAGAATATAATTAACAAGGATATTACAGGAGATATATGGCATAGTGCTCCCACAAAGCAAACTAGTTTTTAGTGAACTGGAGCGGGAAACGCAATCCCGGCACATTGTTTTATTATTATTATCCCCAAACGCCTTCACTGAGTCAGCTGACTCAGTTAATGATCAGCTTCCATAAAAAAACTAAATAAGCCCACATGTACGTATTCTACAGCAAGTATAAAACTTGTACATAACACATGTACATAACACATAAACACATCCATACATAAAAGAGACAAGACCCTTTCCATATTCATAAAAAGCAGAGTCCATAGTACGATTCCGAACTTATCATGAACATATGTTTATTAATCACTATCGAATAGTGATGATACCAGGTGTTCGCCAAAAGGTGAGCTTGTCCTGCCCCACCAGTGGCACCCGTCACAAACACATTCAAAGGCAAGTCAATCGTTCACCTAAAAAAACAGGAGAACATATCATACTAGTCAACAGGGAATTGCATCGGACATCATTTTTGTCACTGATGCATCAAATTTGGAAATGTCCTCCTCGTGTCAGTCATAAAACCTTTTAGAAAGCTTTACAGGGGCCTAATGTTGTAACCTTTATCGAGCAAGGGGGCACGGGCGCCCCAGTCGTCTAAGGCGCCGCGATTCGCTGTGCAGAGTTGCGTCCCTTTGGCACGCCAGAAACCTATGATCCCGGTTCGCCCCGATTATGTTTCTAGGTTTGTCAGCACCATACCCGTGCTCGTGGGTTTCACCGAAGTGCTAAACGTCTGAGACCTGCATCACTTCGGGCTTTCCTCCCCAAAAAGCTGACACGCCACGATATTACTGGAATACTGTTAAAAGCGGCGTTAAACCCAACTCACTCACTCGAACAACTTCTAAGCAAGAGTGGTATGACACTCTTAAAAACCACATGCTTATGATATAGTCGGAATCGTACAATGGACTCAGATTTTAGTAGAGATTTCTTATGATTATGGAAATGTCTTTGTCGATTTTATTTATTAACCACATAATATATATTTTTGAGAATGTAAACTGAATTGTAACTGTACTCGAGTGAAATTAGACATTCAGTCCGCCTTAATGAAATTAACGTTATCAGACCAGTATCAAAAGGAAAACACAAGTGAATAAAATGTTTGGTTATTCTTGCCAATCACCTGTTCAACTAACCTAGTGACCTTATAAAGTTCACTTTTACACTCGTGCATCACTCGTGGGAGTATCAATTTTATCAGGTCACCAGGTCAAGAAACGTTTTTGATCAGACTGTCCAATATATGACAGAATGCAGTTACGATGTACGACTAATGTTATTTGTATCAAAGCGTGGAAACAAGTTAGTTTGTTGTTTAACGCAGCACTCACCGATAGTTCAGCTGTATGACGGCGGTCTGTAAATAATCGAGTCTGGACCAGACAATCCAGTGACTGAGCATGAGCATCGATCCACGCAACTGGGATACGATGACATGCATCAACCAGCCTGTCAAATGGGTTAAATGGGTCTTCAGCAACCCATGTTTGCCGTTAAAGGCGACTAACGGGAGCGTGTGGTTAGGCTGGCTGACTTGGTTGATGCATATGTCATCGATCCCATTTGCGTAGATCGGTACTCATGAGGTCAATCACTGAATTGTCTGTTCCAGAACCGCCTTCATATAGCTGGAATATTGCTGAGCGCGTCGTTAAACAGCAAGCAAACAAACTACAATGCAAAAGCTTTGAGACATATTGCACGCATTACTTTTAGTCTAATTTATTCATTAAAAGCAATCGACTAAAATATTCAATGAATTAGTATTCAATCTTAGAACACACATGTACATTTGCGTGTGTTTACACAAATATCATAAAAAGTATTATTTATACATTTAAGATAAAACTGATTACAAAAGAGTGAATGGTAAAAAACAAACAGAGACATTTATTGCACAAACCCATTCGTTCTAGCTATTAAATTGCGATTGAATAGCTTTCAAGATATATTCTATAACATAAATCTTTTAATATCAATATATTTAATTCAATTTGCTTGCACATCGGCCACCAGAATCAAAATGGAGACCAGTAACTTTGAAACATGCTTGTACAAGAGTTGGTCTGGTCAGTTATTTCGAAAAAAGCATATCTGTTACATACAGCAGAACAGCGCAATGTCTGACACCAGAGCAGGTCCATAAGACATAGAACAGGTCAGTTACTGATAGCAGAGCACTACACTAACATATAGAACAGGCCTGGTACTGATAGCAGAGCACTACACTAACATATGGAACAGGCCTGGTACTGATAGCAGAGCACTACACTAACATATGGAACAGGCCTGGTACTGAGACCAGAGCAGGTCCTTAAGATATAGAACAGGTCAGTTACTGATAGCAGAGCACTACACTAACATACAGAACAGGCCTGGTACTGATAGCAGAGCAGGACACTAACAGATAGAACATGCCTGGTACTGATAGCAGAGCACTACACTAACATATGGAACAGGCCTGGTACTGACTCCAGAGCAGGTCCTTAAGATATAGAACAGGTCAGTTACTGATAGCAGAGCACTACACTAACAGATAGACCAGGCCTGGTACTGATAGCAGAGCAGGACACTAACAGATAGAACAGGCATGTGACTGATAGCAGAGCACTACAGTAACAGATAGGACAGGCCTGGTACTGATAACAGAGCAGGACACTAACAGATAGACCAGGCCTGGTACTGATAGCAGAGCAGGACAATAACAGATAGAACAGGCATGTTACTGATAGCAGAGCAAGACAGTAACAGATAGGACAGGCCTGGTACTGATAGCAGAGCAGGACAATAACAGATAGACCAGGCCTGGTACTGATAGCAGAGCAGGACAATAACAGATAGGACAGGCATGTTACTGATAGCAGAACACTACAGTAACAGATAGGACAGGCATGTTACTGATAGCAGAGCAAGACAGTAACAGATAGACCAGGCCTGGTACAGATAGCAGAGCAGGACAATAACAGATAGAACAGGCATGTTACTGATAGCAGAGCAAGACAGTAATGGATAGGACAAGTCAGTTACTGATAGCAGAGCACGACAGTAATATGTTGAACAGGTCAGTTACTGATAGCAGAGCACGACAGTAACAGATAGGACATGCATGTTACTGACAGCAGAGCACGACACTAACATGTAGAACAGGTCAGTTACTTACAGCAGAGCACGACAGTAACAGATAGAACAGGTCAGTTACTGATAGCAGGGCACGACAGTAATATGTTGAACAGGTCAGTTACTTACAGCAGAGCATGACAGTAACAGATAGAACAGGCCTGTTACTGACATCAGATCACGATAGTAACATATAGAACAGGCCTGTTACTTACAGCAGAGCACGACAGTAACAGGTAGAACTGGTCAGTTACTTACAGCAGAGCACGACGGTAGGATATATAACATGCCTGTTACTGACAGGTCAGTTACTGATAGCAGAGTACGGCAGAGTACGACAGTAACATGCTGAAGAGGTCAGTTACTGATAGCAGAGCACGACAGTAACAGGTAGAACTGGTCAGTTACTGACAGCAGAGCACGATAGTAACATATAGAACTGGTCAGTAACTTACAGCAGAGCACGATAGTAACATATAAAACAGGCCTGTTACTTACAGCAGAGCACGACAGTAACAGGTAGAACTGGTCAGTTACTGACAGCAGAGCACGACGGTAGGATATATAACATGCCTGTTACTGACAGGTCAGTTACTGATAGCAGAGTACGGCAGAGTACGACAGTAACATGTTGAAGAGGTCAGTTACTGATAGCAGAGCACGACAGTAACAGATAGGACAGGTCAGTTACTGACAGCAGAGCACGACAGCATGACTGCTTGCGTTCCTAGCACTATATATTTCCCTGCACTACAGCTTACGTGCAGACCTTAACATTCAACTCTCTGCTTTTCCTTTCTCCTTTTATCCGCCCTCAGTCATTCGTAAACCCACTCCGTCCCACCCTCAACACTTACACAAAGCGGCGTTAAACACAAATCGGCCCATGAAGATCCGGGGTAGAATAGGTCTTCAGCAACCCATGCTTGACGTAAAAGGCGACTATGCTTGTCGTAAGAGGCAACTAACGGGATCGGGTGGTCAGACTCATTGACTTGGTTCATCGAGTGATCGGTTGATCGTGGATCGATACTCATGTTGTCAATCACTGGATTGTCTGGTCAAGACTCGATTACCTATAGACCGCCATCATATGGCTGGAATATTGCTGAATGAGGCGTTAAACAACAAACAAAAAATTAAACCCAGCTCACTCACGTGACCAGAAACATTGATTATCACTCAAGGGATTTGTAGTCGACTGTTCCGTTACATCCAGTTGTTGGCGTACAACATACCGTATATATCCTAACTGAAGCATTTTGACCAATATAATAAGGCATTTAATACCAACTGAATAATGCTGCCATTCAAGATTTTGTTGTTGACGCTTTGTATTCAGAGATTTGTTTTTCTTGCAAATTTTGGAAATGGCGGGTGCTACCGGTAGGGCAGGACAAGCTAACCCTTTTCGCGAGCACCTGTTGTAGTCACTGCTTTTCAGGAACCCATTTGTATAATTTTCACCGCTATTTTGCCATTTACGCCCAAAGGAATCTGTTTAAAAGTAGAATCTCGGGCGTTGACAGATTTTTTTTCATAGTTATAAACATTGCAACACCAACATTTAATCCATTAGTTGTAGCTTTGACAATGGTGGAGGGTTTCAACATAAACACGTACCATGTTACATTATTCAATCTATTTTGTATACAGCTGTCCTTCCCCATCAAGCCTACTGACATGTAACAACCTATTTGGCGCATTGCTCTTGTCATTCTGTTTACACTTTTTCATTTGTATACCGCGAGACTGGCACCTTCCACAATACACATCCTTGTCTATAGCCAGGCAATTACTACTGTCGTGCATGCGCCATTATCTCATCAACAAACAATCTGTCATGGGCACATTTTCTATCAGATCCTGGATAATGTTCATATGTCTCCATTACAGGACAAAAGATTATGATTATCTGAATAGACACTTTTTTACAGAACATGACTCAGGTGCAAGGGTGACTGCCTTCGGTGTGTAATGTCAGCGTGTCCTTGGAACATGACTGATGCAGAATGTATCCTGGAACTCAATCCCATGGCAATCCCGGAAACGAATAGGTCACCGTGCCTATATATGGGCATAGTGGATGCAGATCGGGTAAAAAAAACGTACGTCAGTTTTATGACGGCGGTAAAATATTTATCGAGTCTAAGCCAGTTAGAACCAGTGTTTGACGCAAACAAACAACCAAGTCATAGTCTCTGATCACCCGATTCAATCTAGCTGCCCCTCACAACAAGCAAAAGAGAGGTTTTTTTATTGTATACGGCTTTTTATATAACACTAGAGTGAGTGAGTGAGTAGGGTTTAACGCCGCTTTTAACAGTATTCCACTTATATCACGACGTGTCAGCTTACTGTGAGAAAGCCCGAAGTGATGCAGGTCTCAGACGTTTACCACTTCGGTGAAACCCACGAGCACGGGTATGGTGCTGACAAACCTAGAAACATAAACGAGGCGAACCGGGATTAGAACCCATATATAACACTAGAAATAAGGCAGGTGCATAGTCAGTGCAATGTTTATTTAGGTTGACATACAGCGAACAGATTCACGGCCCGGCTAGTAAATCGGTTATATTCTGTGTCGCGGACTAGGATGTTGTTGTTGTTGTTGTTGTTGTTGTTGTTGTTGTTGTCTGTTCCAGCTACATGACGGCGGTCAGTAAATAATCTAGTCCAGACATTCGAGTGATTGGCATCATGAGCATCGATCTTCGCCACTGGGATACGATGACACGCATCACCCAATTCAGGGAGCCTGACCACCCTATCCTGTAAGTCGCCTCTTACGACAAACATTCTAACCACAAGAGAACCTGCCCTTGTACATTTTGAAAATCAACACAATATACCAAAACATATCCTTCGTTGATGCTACAATGCCCAAGTCTTGAGACTGATACTTAAGTTCACCATTTAAAGAAACATATGAGTCTTGGTATGATGAACAAACCAGTTTTGATCAGGTTGAACTCGGATCCAGTCTAAGCAATGCCGAGGGGGGATACTCTGCTCCACAAGTTGCTGCATCGTGGCCCACTTGACCACCCGTGCCCCTACAATAATATATCTGTGTTTCGGAGTACTCAGTATTAATTTTCCCTTCTGGTGTCGGAGTGTGAGGAAAATGAACCCTACCCTACTGCAGTGCATGCTTGCTTGCTTGCTTTGTTTTTTAACGCCGCACTTAGCAATATTCGAGCTACATATAACGGCGGTCTGTAAATAATCGAGTCTGGACCAGATATTGACATCATGAGCATCAATCCACACAATTGGGATACGATGACATGAATCAACCAAGTCAGCCTGACCACCCGATCCCGTTAGTCGCCTTTTACAAGGATAGTCGTCACCTTTTACGGCAAGCATGGGTTGCTGAAGACCTATTCTACCCCGGCAGTGCATGCGGACTCGTGAAGATCTGGGGTAGAATAGGTCTTCAGCAACCCATGCTTGCCGCAAAAGGCGACTATACTTGTCTTAAGAGACGACTAACGGGATCGGGTGGTCAGGCTCGCTGACTTGGCTGATGCATGTCATCGTATCCAAATTGCGTGGATCGATGCTCATGATGTCAATCACTGGATTTACAGACCGTCGTCATATAGCTAGAATATTGCTGACTACGGCGTTTGACAACAAACAATCAATCAGCAGTGCATGCGACGATGAGCATTTTACACCGTGCATCTGTGAACCAAAAATGGTTAAATTATGTTTCTGGGAACACATGAACATTCAAAAGCGCTACCCGTAGCGTCATGTGTTTGAAGTGTCAATACTGACATAAAGCCTCCTAGCGAGACATCGTAGAAGAAAGTTCCCTTTGCCATTTGCAAGACAATATCGATTTCATTTTGTGTGTTCCAAAAGCTTGATCTATAAGCACCTGCTGGCTTCACACTCTGGAAGAAGAATGTAGGCAAAGAAAGAAATTAGGCCGGTTGCATTGAAGCAATGCGAACACGTAAGGAGCACAATCTTTGTGAAGAGTTCATATTTCTCTGAGGAGGCTAAATGCAAATATATCGGCTACGGAAATTCAGGCCCTACTTAAATGCACATCGTGACCTTTGGTTTAAAGACGCCAAAAGACGTCACAGGTGCAACGTTCTATTTCCTTGCTTTCGAAATCTGTTATTTGTTATATATAATCTTGTCTCTGACTAAGGAGTGGTGACGTCGGTACAAACACATTCCTTCTTTTGGAGCAGTGAATGCACGGAATGCCACTGTCTTATAGCAACAGTGTGTGTGTAAGAATAAAAGTATAGATCCGACATGCATTTGGCAGATGAGCTTCAGAATACAGGCTATACAACTATAGCATGATGGTAATACACTGTATATTAAATATTATACACAACGTTTCATTTAATCTTTTTATATGAGATTAAAACGGTTAATACTCTATAATGGAGTTTTAACAACTAGGTTATTTCTTTTTAATTGAAGTGAAAAACTTGAATACACCAAGACCAGCGATCAATATTATCACATTTTGCGAAAAACACGCACCACTTTACAATTTCCTGTGTATAGGATTGCCAAAGCATGAATACAATTCAGTAATTAACTGGAGGGGCGTTTGTGGTTATCAATTCGTGCAAGCAGTGGCTCGAAATTAGATTCTTGTTTCATTTCCCCATATCGGAATCTCCTGCCACAGTGACCATGACTCTATTGATTTTATAAACGTAAATCCTTATTAGAATTTAACACTGCCATCAATGTTGTGACTAACTCTGGTTACCGTTAATCCTTGGGCTGTATTACTGCAGCTAGGATACACACTCGTTTGAAAAAATCGATTGATCATTGCAGTTCTAAATTTCAACGGTGATTTCATTCTTGACTGTCATGTCCTTAAATGATCTTTACACAGCATCAACCACACGATTACAATTCATTTGTATTCTGTAATGCTCAGGTATGCAATGAACCACAAAAGATAATTATATTTCTCTTGAAGTACAAGTTGTCAAGTGTGTGTGTTGATATTTCGCCATTTAAACGCATTCTGTGTTGATGCATGTCGTTTGTATAAATCAAGTTCACACAGTGCATATTGTATAGGACAGGGGAAACGACTCGTTCATGCGTTGACTGGGCAATTTCGTGCAATAGCAGCAGAATCTACGATGTTGTGAATTCCAATCGATACATTTACATCAATTAACCGTATAGTCTCTGCTAAAGCGAGGCCTCGATGCAGTAAGAAATCAATACATACCTTTAAGATCCTCAATCTCTATATATCCATTGCCATTCACATCTAAACTGTGAAACGCTTCGTCAGTGACCTCTAACCTCGAGGGAGACAGAGGAGGTCGAAGTTCATTCATGAACTCACAAAAGTCGATGCCACCACTACTGTCTTTGTCGAAGGCATTGAACAGGATCCTTAGGTACTCTTGAGACATGTGAATTCCGAACTTGTGCAGTCCATCACGTAATTCTTCAAATGTAATCCTCTTGGAATAATCCAGATCCAGGTGTCGAAACACTGCTCCCAGCCTCTTGATCCCACCACAGTTCACCCCAAGGCATTCCTTCCTGATTACTTCCAGGAGATCCTCTGCAACAGTGCTTGTCTCGGCCATGCTATTGTCGTGCTTCTCAGAGCTGGTGGTGATTCAGCGACAGTTCTACCTCCAAATGCCAACAGCCTCGCTGCCTTCCCGTTTGGTCTCACGTGGCTGTCACTCAAAACCAGATCTGGAATATCGTAATTTGTGGATAAGCGAGTCAGTAGTTTGTCAACGACAGTACATATAATAGTGTCACTGGCAGTGCTGCCTCTCGAATAAATGTTGCATGCGTGCCCTGTCTCTTTGACTAGGCTTATAGCTATTAGTTCTATTGGTGCGGTCTAGCGTTCCAAAATATTATCAGTACGTCTTTGAGCATGCAGCTTCCGTATATTCATCAATACACTGATTTCTATCTTGTCATGTAAATGGAAACTGGACTGTTTATATGATGTTCGTCAGTGGTGCGAGAATCGTTGTTGTTAGCTAAAATGTGCTGCTAAAAATACTTTTACTGCTTCAGGTATGCCGACCACTTCTGCAATATAACGGAGGAGTTTGGAACCAAACAATGAATGATGCACAGCCTCGTTGGCAAGTTGGCATTTCCCTGCAGAAAGATCGGTTTCTTCGTAGACAAGTGTTTTGATAAACAGTGACACAAGTATTTGCACAAAGCTGTGTTACCTTTAGCTGTTGATTGCTTTCACAGGCCCAACACGGAACTAACACCACGTACTTCCGACTAACAAACTTGAGTTTGCAGAAAGCGCGGTACCGTCCATAATCCGATGGAAAGTGTGGTGGTAGTATTGGAGGCGGAATATTGACTTTTGTTCAGCTCATTTCCAGATTTATTTTTAAACTGCGAATATATTTACACGTTCAGACGGTTCATGTTTTGCGGAACTTGCTTCTTATTATTATTTTCAGTGTTCAAAACATTGGACAGTTTTCAGCTTTGAGAGGTAAAATCTTGCAAGTCTTTGACACATGTTATTAACTGTAAACTGATCGTTGATCGAAGCTGTTAATTATACAATTCTTATACTTGTACTCTATCATTCAATGTCTGCCTATCCCAGTTTTGGTTGAAATGTATTGACCTAGTTTATTTGTTAATTGGATGCCATTTACATTAACTACACTTCAGCTTTGCATATCAAACCAAGCATGGGCGGATCGTTTCATTTTACATGTTATCACCTCGCCAGTGCATACGAACAAAGAAGAATGCGACAACATCGACAAACACATGTCAGTGGACGACTTTATGCCATTGTTGTTATTCACAAATGCTTGTGACTTGTTTACCATTGTGAAAGCGATCTTGTGTATAGGTTTTGCAACGTTCTCGATCGATTTTCATCGGTCTCATACGTTCTTCTGACAATGCAAACAGTATTGTTTGTGCTTCGCTAATATCAACCTATCAGTGCCTGGGGGAAAATGACTACAAGCATTCCAGGATTATTTTTTTTCAACTTTTTTTTTAAACGTGTAACAATATCGAGCCTTAAGCTGAAACTTGTAACTGTATCGATTCAAAAGCATTTCTTCCAAATCTGTGCAATTCTATTTTCGTCATGCGCCAGTTATGAAACATTGACCGCTAACTGTCTAACCCGTGAAGATCCAGGTCAGCATCGGTCTTCAGCAACCCAGTCTTAAGTGGCGACTATGCTTGTCATAAGAGGCGACGGGATCGGTTGGTTGATGCATGTCATCGTATCCAAATAAATGTATACTCATGAAGTCAATCACTGGATTGTCGATTACTTACAGACCCCCGTCATATAGATGGAATATTGGTCAGTCGTTAAACAACAAGAAAGGGGTTTTCATACACAATATCAATGTGTGGAATCGAACCCAGCCAGGTGACCACGAGACGACTCCACCGCCCCGGAGCATCAAAAGTGGGGTGTGTCATGTTATGAAGTGTAACAGATTACTGTTCTTAAATTGGTTTTGACTTGCCTTTGTACGTATGCTCATACACACATGATAACATGTATGATATCGTCAGAATCGTACAATGGAAATTGTTTTATCACTTTCATTTAAACAAACTCACGAATGAATACTCTGGTATGTATATTCACCCAGAAAAACTTTTTTGTTAAATAAATCATTTATCTTGTGATTGAGTTCCTACTGCCAATGGTATAACAACGTTACGTGATAGTTCTGTGCTCGAAAGTTTGTGAATACAATCTGAGACAATGATCGGGCTTGGTGGGAGAGTATCGCCGACTGTTTCACAGGAAAACATATTACCCAGCCTTGTGGCGTGTCTGACCGCGGAATGTCCTGGGTTCGATTCCCGGCAAGGACTGGTCGGCACGGAGTCAGTATACTGTGTCTGAGTGTAGTAGCCATGTTAAACTGCGGCGTGGTATCTCAGTGAGCTAGCACTATAAATCGGCATCAGTACGGAGGAGTACAAGCAGCTACACACACTTAACTGACGAAACCCAGTTTTGCTTTCCATTTTCGTCATACAATACCATCATTTCATAACACATCCTTGGGTTACTATCATTTGGCATCCTTTATAGCCTTAACCTCTAGCCTTCATCGTGGGTGGCACAGTCGTCGAAGGCGTTGCGATTCGCTGTGCAGTGTTGCGTCTCTTGGACACGCCAGAGACCTATGATTGTAGGTTCGAATCTCGGTTCGCCCTGATTATGTTTCTAGGTTTGTCAGGACCATACCCGTGCTCGTGGGTTTCACCCAAGTGGTAAACGTCTGAGACCTGTATCACTTCGGGCTCACTTTGTATCACATTGACCTGAACCGCCGCGATATAACTGGAATACTGTTAAAGCGGCGTAACACCAAATCACACACACACACACACACACACACACACACACACACACACACACACACACACACACACACGTGCATACACGTCGCTATATAAGTGCAATACGATGCGATGCCGCACATTATTTCAGCGTGCAACATTGCAACATCCTGAATTTCAGAATATTTTTGTAATGGGACATCAGGGAACTGGTAGACGCAGGTGATGTCGAACTGCACAATTGGTTTAAACCTGCCACAATGACAACTTGTCGAGTATCGTGTCAGACAGTACGACCTCAGCGCCACTCACATTTAGATTTGTGTCAGTTCTCTGTGACAGAACAATATTGGTGTCCACTGTTTATATCTTTCATGTCTTCACCTTTTAACGACAGCTGTGAGCTATGCATATCGGTATACACAAGTTCATCTACATTATGTATTCTACAGAAGCCTCTATTTTGAGCATTATTCCACATGTAATTAGGTTTGGTGAGGTTTGTTTGGGGGAAATTATGTCATGAAGAGAAACTAGATAACGTCACCGAGGTTAATTGTTTAATTACCATGAAAGGGAATTAAGTTTTTAGTAATGAACATTGAATACCCATATTAGGGAAGCTATTAAGTAAAAGCGAGGGTCGTTATAGCTTTTCTGAAGAAGAAGAAGAAGAATAAGAAATGTTATTTGGCTACATACATAACTAAATGTATTTTTATCTAATGTCAATCTGAGAGCGGTTATATGGAGGATATTTGCCCTTTCCTGTTACGTGTCGATTCCTAAATCAAATCTGTAAAACTTAATGTGAAACCAACAAATGGTATACAATCAACACATGTTTTACAAAAATTCACTAGGTTTACACATCAATACAAATTACTGCACAGTAATTACAATGGCAGCACACAGCAGAGTGGTAGTACAATATTCAGTGGCAATACATAATATGATGGCTGTGTTAAGTATCAAATACAAAACATACATCGGTGATAGCATAAGTCAGTGATAAAATAAATATTCACCCAACAGCGATAGTGGCCAAGCTTCCGAGATGGGCGAGGCAGGGAATCAGAGATGATGAGCGATCCTCACGTGAAAGCTTGTTCCCATGTGATAAAAGTGCATGAGAGATGAAATGTGTGAGATGTCCCACTATATATACAGCCTAACAAGCTACTGGAAATGTCTATACCGTGCCCTCACCACATGGAACATTACAGAAATGTCGGTAACTTAATATCACCGTCCGGGGTATTCCGGACCGGAAGTTTACACAACACTAGCATCTAAGTGTTGTAACTTCAAGATGACTGTCCAAACACAATGCAATCAGCGCCTACCGAATCTCAACAGAAACAATGTAACACAGCCACAATCACTGTCAAACAATAACATACACTGCCTTACAACACCTGTCAAATGGCATACTTATATCGAGAAAAAACTAAGATATAGTTTAAACCTGGGAGAAGCTATATCGTCTTGTCGAGAGATCTTTTTCAAATGTGATGACTGTATAATTACATGGTTTGAGTTAAACCATGTCACTACCTTCCTTGACAACTGGGACAATCAGGTAGAAGGGGAAATTTGACAACTATTTATTTGAAGTATAAAATAATAGTATAACATGGCAATGATTTCTTTAGATTAGACGCTAATTGTACCAATCCAAAATTAACTACAATGATATGACTGTATGAAGTAATCAAACATAAATACGGATTTCGCCGAACCCATAAATGTACACGGTATTTAGCAATGTACAGATAATCACACACCAAGTGTCGTTTGATTGCAAAAATATCAACACGAGTGGATAAAAGTTGAAAAAACGTCGAGGCTTGTAATGGAGTTTAATCGTTTATCGACGAGTATGGAGTAATGGTTATTTTTCATATAACCTGAAAACTCCTTGGTTCAGATAGCCAAAGGATTGAAAGATAGATTCCTTCTAAAACCCTTCACTGTATAATGTTTACAGTTTTCGGGAGAAACAGCGTAGAAACCGATGCTAACATCTGCGTGCAAAGAACTGAAAAATAACTCATCAGTACTTGAATAAAAAGCTGTAGCATTTCCTCTAGAATGACACTGTTCCTTTACAAAGATGAATGGTTTCAAGCATAACTGAAACTCAACATAAACTGTCTGGCAAAAGAAAGTATACACTTGAAAACTGATTGATCACAATATTACAAACGTTTTCAAAACGTTACTAGGCTGAAAACAGTCACTGAAACACTGCAAACTTCTAAAACTATTATACCTGTATCCAAATGCATCGATTAACTTTACATGTTTGTTTTATTTTTAGCCACCATCAAACATGGGTGTATACTTTTTAGCCCGGCAGTCTCTTAACATATCTGCATCAGGATAACGTTGTGTGAATGGTTGTATACCTGTTGGAACATGTCACAGAAAAACATTCCCGCTCTGGTTTTTGAACCCCGCATGGTAAATATGTAATGGTTATGTGTTTCCATTGTTTAATCTATCGTCACCGCTATTATCATAGAAATTCTCTCATGTTCATACTGAGTAGAGACATTGTTTCCACGGTGATGAAATAACATTGTCAGCAAAAAAGAACCAGCGTAAAATTGATGTTGACATGGTTGACATCGATAGATATGCATTTTCATGGTCTCTTCATGTAAATACTGGTATCACAGTATGAATAACGATTCTTTCTTTTTAGTTATGTCGAACACGCAATGTGGCAGGATCCTTAGTGCCAGTAGAAACATGTTGGTTTGATGGATCTTTGTTTGCTTTTCGTTTTACGCTACATGAATCTTACAACTCTATCACCGTGGCCTGAAAGTACTCGAGTCTGGGCCAACCCATCTTCCCAAGTGTCCACTGGCCCAAAAGTCTAGTTTTCACCCTTGCGATTTCAAGCCAAGTTTTCTTGGCTCGATCGCGGCGCCACCCCATGTAGAGCAAGAGTGACGAAACGCGATATCTAATCAGATCGCTGTTCTTATTGCGAATGGTTTCACAAGTACGACTACCACAGCAGACGATCTGGTCGATCAGATAACGAATCGATTCCAGATTTTATCCCTGACAGACAAACAAAATGATAGATTACCATTGCAAAGAAACTTATCGACCCGTGAAGATCCAGGTTAAAATAGCTAAACATGCTTTCCGTAGAAATCGATTAAGCTAACAGAATCGAGTGATCAGGCTCGCTGTCTTGATTGATGCATGTCATCGTATCCCAATTGCGCAGGTCAATGCTCATGATCTCAATCACTGGATTGTCTGGTCCAGACTCGATTATTTACAGTCCGCCGTCATATAGCTGGAATATTGCTGAGTGCGGTGTTAAACAACAAACAAACATAATCTTCCAGTAATAGAGGCTCATTATCAAATAACACTACACATTGCTGTGAAATGAAACGCTCAGCATGAATCTTCTAAAAATAGCACTGCAGCTCAGTCACTGCGTTCATGTTCACGCTCGTTCGAGTTCATATACAATGAAGTTTGCAATCAAATATTAAAAGCGATTAGTACTTGGACGAGTTGATTGAAAATTTGGAAAGACTGTTCTCCGCTTAATTCAACGGATGCAGCTTTTGTCAAATGCCGAGAGTATCCGTTTTTGCATAGAAACATCGGTTTTAAATGACAAGGGTGAAAACGAGACTTTGGAACAGGTTAGTGGGCACTATTACCTAGGAAAGATAGGTCCAAAAAAACAGTGGTTGATATTATGAGCAACGTCCTACTCTGTCTGGGTATACGATGACACACAATGAACTGAACCATAGTCCGTATCGTTTTTGTCGTTGTGACCATAGATATAGTTACATATCTATCTTCAGAGCTTTAGGTCAATTTGTCAAAAATGAAAGCAGATGTCATCTGAAGATTACTGAGACAACAATATATGAAATGCTGGACTTCATCATTGACAACATCTATGATAAGATTCGTGGGTAAGACATTCAGCCGAGACACCAATTGCGCTCCCCTTCTTGCTGATCTGTTTCTTTGTGCATATAAATCAGAATTTCTGCTCGGATTGGCAAAGTCAAAACAAGGTAATTTTGTCAAGAAGTTCAACTTAAGCATATATCGATGATCTGATATAGTTCAATAACCATCGAACAGCAAATTCCCTTCCACTGATTTATCCACCTGAACTATTAATAAAGGAGACCAGTGAGGCTGCTTCATCTGTTTTATATAGATCTATGCAAAAAGATTCAGAGTGACAAATCACTCTCAACAATAGTGTATGACAAGAGTGATGACTTCAACTTTCCAATAGTCACCTTTCCTTTTATGTAATGGAGAAACCTTGACACCGAAGGAATGGTATGATTGTATAACCGGGAAGGCACGCGTCCTCGGCTTTTCTGTGCCTACGCGGTTATACAATCATACTATTCCTGAGGTGGAATGGTTTGTCCTACATATAAACCGCCATCCATTAATCTATGTCATTTTTGGAGCTTATATTTACGCGGTATGCGGGGCGCAAATAAGCGCGGTATAACGAGACACGCTTTAAAACAGTTGTTATCGCGGGCCGCTGAGCGGACTGCACGTGCAAAAGAGGGTTGTACGTGCAGAAAGAACCGCGTGCGTCGTACCACATGGCATTGTATCGTTGACTGTTCACAAGGGAGGATGTCTGACGATGGCGATATTTTCCTTACTCAAAGTAAGTTAATTGATGAAAATTCTGCAGAAAAGGATGAGAATGACTTTTGTTTCCGTTTTGGTGACCCTTTGTCAGGTTTTACAATTGCTCCCCAGGTTTTACAATTGCAATTGTAAAACCTGGGGAGCAATTGTAAAACCTGAGGAGCAATTGTAAAACCTGCGGAGTGGTCTTACTACAAAAGAAAGGTCGTCTGGGAGATGGTTACAACACCATGATAGGTTTATAAATAATGTCAAGCAATATTCCTGCAGCTCCAGACCGGGTGTCAACATTTCAGAGAGCACGTTCTTGCTACCAAGATTTCAAAGAGCGTCATACAACTCTGGCTCAGAAGCAGTTTGATTAAGGTTACAACATTCAAGGCCTGAGTTTTCAAAAGGTTTTATGGTAGACATGAAGAGGTCATTTCCAGATTTGACCCATCAGTGACAGAAAATGATGTCCGATGCAACTCCTATTTTGACTTGTTGCTCGTGTGTTACTGTGTATTAGAAAAAATGATACAAGATCTGTTCCAAGTAACATATGCTATTTACGAAACCACTGGGCTAATAATCTCTCTATCATTGTAGTAATACATCAGAGCTTCATGTTTGTACTGGTACCACAGGTATGTAAAGCAAACACGTATTGACCCAATAACATTGATGTCTTATGCAATTCCCTAGTTTGACTTGTACCATATGTTCCCATGTGTTTGTTTTTTTCAGGTGAATAATTGACTTACCTTTGTATGTGTTTGTGACGGGTGTCACCGATGGGGAAAGATGCACTCATCCTTTCGCGAATATCAGGTGTCATCACAAATTGATAGGGACTCATTAAGAAATGCTTATGTTATTGTCGGAATCTTACAAAGAACTGTAATATTAGCAGATATCTCTTCTGCTTATGGATTTATAGGTTTTACTACTTATATACATGTATACATAATGACAATACAGCTTTTACAGTGTGTAAATTGTGTACACCTATACCAAGCTTAAGGCTCAATCATTACCTACTACATATAGTACTGTATATATATCGTAACCAAAAGGTCCATGTTCGTATCTAGGAAACAGTGCACTAATATGTATGGTATGGTAACGTATTGTAAAAGTCCCGTTACACGCGGAGGAAAGTGGATCCGTTGAAACTATATTGACACTGCCAGGAACTCCCGGTGTTTGGTGCCCTTATATACATACATTTACAACTGAACACGTTCGGCCTCGAAACAGAATGCTGGATTTATCAAGGGTTACATCAACCCCCTGCACTATGTCTTCCTTTAAACACTTCAGAATGTGCAACTGACGTACATGTATCTGTCATACACATCACATTCAAAACGGAATGACAGGTCCCTGATAGAGACTTAGATGTGGGACAATAAAGATTAAGGACGGTTATTTCAGGTCATTTTATTTACGCAATGTATCAGTTTGCTATCTAAATGCTAATGTGTGTTACTTCCTCAAAGTAAGGCATAGAGTTCCCCTTGTCTAAAGCTTGATGATACCGTCACTTTACTGTGGGATGAAGTCTTTTCGATAGATCACATTTAGTACGCACAAATATATACAGACAAACGAGGTTAGCCAGGTTCCTCATCAGATGTAAGCATCGTTTGCATTATGAATAGTTTAGTAGTTGAAAAGGGAGTTGAAAAAGGATCTAGTACGAAACCAACAGAGTGTACCTGATGAAAGTCGAGAGGCCAAAATCTTGCGACAATGTATATTTATGCGTTTGGTTGCATTCTCTTATGGGAATGAACACAAAAGATTTAACGTCTTATGGTCTTGTGACATTAGCCTATCCTATACCTGGCAATGTATCGGTCTACATCTGTGTACGGTTTGACCACATTGGCGAGTACATGGACATATTTATTTACAGGGCTGTGTCGTTGGCATAAGCACATGAGTAACTGTAGTCGTCCTATTACATGGAGCTTAACTGGAAAGGCCATGTCAAGTGGTTAAAGCGTTCGCCCGTCGAAGATCCGGGATCGATTCACCACATGGGCACAATGTGTGAAGCCCATTTCTTCCAGTTCTGGTCTTCCTTCCACAGACTTTTCAATCCTTGCAAAGAATAGTAGTATGATATCATATTTTATGATTATCTATATTTTCAATATGTTTTGAAAGTTTGATGTAAAGGGAGTGGATTTTGAATAGTGTATAATTGTTGAAATGTTACGTATTGTATTTTATTGGAAATGTGAATAAAGATTTTAATAAATAAAATTGAATTCACACAGTAACCATGTCGTCAATCAAATCCGGGTCCTCTGACGAGCGCTTGACGATGATTTAACAACTAGAATACCCAAACCAAGGTTTCAAAAGGTCCTCAAAACAAGTGTGAAACGTCACGCATTTGATATGCAATATTATCGGCTAATCGTACCGAATTATATTTTATCAACGCTTCTGATTTGTCAAATAAAATACATGTAACTGCAAAGTCAACGAAAAGTAAAAAAAAATGCATCTTGGTTTTTATTACAATGGAAAGATCAGGTACGTATTATACATGTGTGTTTGTGTTTCAATTTTATTCTCAAATACACAACACACATGATGAGTACAGTTTGTTCTCCCAGGTTTCTGTGACCTAAACTGACCTGACCTGAGTGAGTGAGTGAGTATGGTTTTACGCCGCTTTTAGCAATATTCCAGCAATATCACGGCGGGGGACACCAGAAATGGGCTTCACAAATTGCACCCATGTCGGGAATCGAAACCGGGTCTTCGGCGTGGCGAGCGAACGCTTTAACCACTAGGCTACCCGACCGCCCCTAAACTGACCTGAAGAGATCTATATAAGAGAACATGTTTAAACGTTCTTGATATTGCAGTTGTCCTTGTCACCTCCCGCGAATAGAAAGTTTGCATAGTTTAGCTGGTCATATGATTGACAATGTATATTATCTACAAGACCTGCTCTATGAATTGTGACAGTTGAATCTGTGTCATTGAAACCGCATTTACTTATCACGAAACCTATCAGAAACATCCAGCTGTTGTCGTTTTGGGACTAAGGAATTGTGTGCCAGTGTTTTATTTATATCATGGCGCGTCAGCTTAATATGTGAGGAAAGTGAGTGAGTGAGTGAGTTTGATATTACGCCGCTTTAAGCAATATTCCAGCAATATCACGGCGGGGGACACCAGAAATGGGCTTCACACATTGTACCCATGTCGGGATTCGAACCTTGTTCTTCAGCGTGACGAGCGAACGCTTTAACCACCAGGCTACCCGACCGCCCCGAGGAAAGTTTGACGTGCTTCAAATCTTAGACGTTTACTACTATTTGGCCAAACCCACGAGCACGGATATGGTGCTGACAGACCGAGTTTCACAATTATGTCGAAGCTGGGATTCGATCTCAAGGCCGAAGAATCCTGGCTCGTCTAAGGGTCGCAACTCTGCACATCGAACTGCTATCCATCAGACGAAAGGGTCACACGTACGCGTGGTCTCCTTTGTGATACTATAAAATGAATGCATTTACCTTACAGGATCATGTTTTCCAGAAGAACATGGACCATGAAACATGCAAACCGATAGGGCATAACAATTTGACGCCCAAGAGGTTTCTAAGAAAAGCGACAGACGTAGAATAACCTAACGATTCAAAACATTCTCATGTATAATATATTCTTGCATGAATACTTCTACTTGGACCATCAGTGTCCCAGTGGTCTTTGTACTCAGTTTGGTCCCTTCGTTGCCAGGATCCGCTAGTTGGTTTCCAGTTACAACTATACATTGTGGAATTCATCAAAGGGATAAATATTAACGACTTACGTCTCTTTCTAACATTACTGAATGAGTTCGAGTTTAGGCCGATTCGGACAATATTATCCTCCAGCATTAACCGAGACGTCGTGACAAACGGCGATAGTTCTTTTCCCTATCAAAGGAAAATCCCTAAAGCAACTGTTTTGTTTTCTACACGCATAACAATCAATAAAATGTAACTAGTTTATATTGGTTCGACGTCACACATCCTGAGAGTCAACGCTTTGGTAATATTGAAACATTATCAGATGGCTAATGTAATGATTCAGACAACGAGGCTCTGGGACAAGTATAGAATGAAACATCGAAACGGCCAATCAACACATTGTCATTGTATATAAATGCCTGCGCGAAGGTCTTAACTCCAGATGATTCGAGTTTCAGAGCACGTCATTCACATCATGATAATGTCAAATCAAATATTAGTTAACAGAATAAATCAATACTGCTTGACAATACTACTCATGTATCACCGTGACTTTCACGCCTCTCAATTTGCCATACATGTAGTTGTGATTTCAATACAAGAAATCACCCACTGCATGCGACTCCAACTACCAACAGTGACTTTGAATCATCACAGGTTGGCCTTGAATGAAAACCGGCATGCCACTACGATGACATTACACACATGTAGACCCTTTTCAAATAAAACTTTGTCCAATAAATGGAGTGCGTAAATAGCACTACCATTGAACTTTATACATATGTATACAGTTTGCCTCCCTGACCATAAAATAAGAGAGCAACCATCATGCTATTTTCGATGGGGTGGTGATTTTATAAAATAGTTTTACTGATTTACTGGAATGTCTCACATTGTGGGAAATAAATAATCTGCTCACCTGTGACCTGACCATCCTATACCATTTATACCAATGCCCCATATATTTAAGTGTCCAAAGAATACAGTTGTTTTCAAAACAAATTAAAAATAATTGAGCTCCTAAACATGAAAAATATGCTGATCTTATAACAGCTCCTCCTCTCCCCAATACGTGGGTACAATATGTGAAACCCATTTCTGTAATCCGATATATTGCTGTTATATTGCTCAAAACGTCGTAAAACCATACTCACTCACTCACTCACTCACTCACTCACTCACTCACTATAATGACAAATAGTTAAGCCATTGTTGTACCCAAACGTACATATACACATGACGATATATTTTCAGCGCACACAGATTAAAGAACCATGGAAATAGCAGCAGATTCTTGCCGGATGCCAGTCGTGACATATGCCGCCACATTCGCTGAAGGGAAGTATCCTGCTGGAATATATGTAATTGTTCTCTGTAGCGCGTGTCAGCAGCACATGTTAGCTACACGAGCAGCATTACAATGTCGGCCATGATAAAAGGTAGACTGGAAGCAGTCGATTTTCAAATATGAAATGCCACTTTTGTGTTTTGTGTTGCGTTTTGTTGCGTTGCTTGTGTTATGTAATTTGAATTATTATATATTAAAACAGACTGTTCTAGTCCAGATAACGAATGGTCGTTCAGTACAAAGTAACGTTACGCGTCTTTAATCATAGATGTAAATCGCTGCGAAGTACCAGCCTGATAGCGAGTAGATGTGAGTTAAAGTATTGAGCTGTTAAATGAGTGAGTGAGTGAATGAGTTGGGTTTAACGCCGCTTTTAACAGTTTTAGAGTTATATCGTGGCGTGTCAGCTTTATGTGGGAGGAAAGCCCGAAGTGATGCAGGTTTCAGACGTTTACCACTTCGGTGAAACCCACGAGCACGGGTATGGTGCTGACAAACCTAGAAACATAATCGGGGCGAACCGGGATTCGAACACACACTCATAGGTTTCTGGAGTGCCCAAGGGACGCAACTTTGCACAGCGAATCGCGGCGCCTTAGACGACTGGGCCACCAGAAATGTAAAAACAATATAGTCGATTGGATGCCAAAACATTCATTTCAATTTCTCTATTTTTCATTTTGTATAATGTAGCAAGAATACACATCTATAAATAGTATTGTATAGTAAAATTATATAACACATTTGGGTAATTTGTGCTTACATTATTCACATGTTTTCAACGTTAGTGTTACACATAATACATACGGCAAACTGTTTAACAGACCAAAGAGTAATCTAGTATTTTCTGTTGCATATTCTAGTTTTCATGCCTGTCAAATATTTCTTTTCCCACAGCGGAAGCAAATTCTAGTTACCACATTCCATTGATTCCTAGCAGTAAACGTCATGTTCTGTTTGAGCCTATGATTGATACATGGCTACTTAAACTCTCATAAGCATGGCGTATAATGGTAGTTAAATTGCAGGTGTAACTAATCACTCACTGACACAGTTACAGCACAAAGGACAACCATCCCATCATTAGCAGGTTAAACGATGCAGGTTATGAAAAAATCAGACTTTTCCGTCCAGAAAGAACTCCTTCCGGACTGAATTCAAAACAATATAACCAAACAACATTGTTAATTATCTACTTTCTTCAGAATTCTTGCATATCTCCAGTTCCCCTAAGGAACTGTTTACAAGCATGAATACGTTACATGTTACAAACGGTTATGAAGCTTAAACGTTTCGAAAGTATGAATCTTCAGGCTGGTTGTTGGTTGGTTGGATGTTTAACGCCGCCGTCAGCAATATTCCAGCCATCTGACGGCGGTCTGTAAATAATCGAGTCTGCCCCAGACAATCCACTGATTGACATCATGCGCATCGATCCACGCAATTGGGACCAATGACATGCATCAACCAAGTCAGCGAGCCTGACCACCCGATCCCGTTAGTCGCCTTTTACGACAAGCATAGTCGCCTTTTACGGCAAGCATGGGTTGCTGAAGACCTATTCTACCCTATCTTCACGAGTCTTCAGGGAGGACAAGATATCACGATTACCCTTTTCGGTCGATGTTGCTGATGGACGACTGACGTCCACGAGTTTCATCCAAAGCTTAGCAGAATTTATCAATTATGCTGTGTCAACTACAAAAGAAATGTTTGGGCCAATATATTACACTCGCCCCCAACTGTGTTGCAAAACAAACATAATATATAAAAACGATTCTCTTCCGTTTTATGTAGCATGGTATCTGCACATGTGCACCGCAGACGTAATTGAAAATTAACATATCGTATTTACTTTCAACAAAATCAGTAAATGCACTATTGTGTCACTGGATCGTATGATACACTATCAGTTGATTGTCTGGTTAAGACTCGATCGTGTACAGGCTGCCATCGTATCGCAGGAGTGCCGCTGTGTGTCATCCGCCAACAAATTAACAACACTTACTTTTCTACGCAGATTTTGTGAGTGGCAGGCACTATCGGAACAGCAGGACCATGTGCATGCTTACCCTTTTCGCGAACACCTGTTGTCATCGCTGGTTTTCAGTGATCCGTTCATATGATTTTTACCGCTCTTTTGCCTATTACGCCCAATAGAATCTGTTTCGGCGGATAATGGAGGCTGGTTATTCTCTGGCTTTGACGTTTTATATATACAATGAGTTTGTTCTTCTTACCCGTTAGGAAACTACTATATTTCCTATACACGTTTTTAAATATTTGTTTTATCTCAAGTGTGATTATTCATTTATTTAAAAAAAACAAAATAGTCCTCACTGTTTGAATACGTAAGCTTAAACACTGGAGCATTTTCATGTAGAAAATGAAACTGCAATGCATGGTAATTTGCACACATGTACTTGTAAATGACTGATGTTGTCTCCACAAAATGTTGAAATGATAACTTTGCGTATAATATGTTCGGAATCAACAGCCAGTGTCTACAGTGGCGACATGGCAGCTCTGAACCAAGTACACTCCTCATACAAATATGAATGCTGAATAACTTCAGAAGGAGTTCACTTCACCTTATCTCATTTTTTTCACTTCACTTCACTTCTTTTCACTTCACATCGGTGATTGATGTGCTTTATCTCCAAATACCGAGGTGGCTAATACCGGAGCCAGAGAGCACTTAAAATACTCTATGTACATTCTTGTATGTTCTGAGTAACAGTATTTGGTTCATAACAACATTTCAGAGCTTATATTGTACAAGTTAATTTGTTAAGTAGCACAATTCCCTGCACACCAACAATTATTTAATTGATATTTAAGAAACGAAGGAAATACGAAACACCTAACTGTGATAATGCAAACTTTCCACATACATGACGAGTGACCGCGCAGCCACACAAGCCTGTTTGAATCGCATACCTTGAACTGTGTATGTGTATTCAACATTGGTTACATAGCGTCTCCCATTTATTGACCCCAAAAATATACGAGGAAATCAGATGTTCATCCTATAAATCGCGTTTCTTATTTTCAGTGAACCATCCGTAGTATTTTTTTTCTTTTTCCTCTTTTTCCCAACGAAATCTGTTTCGGTTGATAATCGAGACTGGTTATTCTATGGTGTCGACATATTTCTTATGGTGGGACGCCTATGTGACATTATTAGCAGATATACAATAGGCTCTGTGATATTGATCACTGATCGTGTCGTTGATACGAACATCCACAGTGAACTTCTTATTAAAACACAACAATGCAAAACCATCAAACCAGAGGGAAAACTGAAGCATAAAGAAACTTCATTATTCAACATTGTCTGTGTCTGTTAGATACTACCACAGCTAGCGTATAACGTAACACTGCACACAAGCCGCACAATGCATAATAAAATAACATTGATTATTTAGCCGGTTGGAATTTAATTTTTCTCTCCTGAATCCTTTCGTAATGAAAGAATTACTACAAAGCATATTTAATAAAGAACACACTCACCTTATACGATCCCAAAGAATAACAATCCTGAGGTTGATCTTAACCACACAGTAGTGCCGTTCCTCCTGACCCTGCAAATGTACTTATTATTCAATAAAACAATTCCTATTCTGAACAAGCAATATTCTCTGGCAGTGGAGGTGATGCGAACCTCAGATGCTGTCTGGATATGTATAATTCAGTCTTTCGCAGAGAGAATCGGCTTAACAGCAGAGTCATTTAATCCATACCCGGCTGGAAAACCTGAAAGCCTCGTGTTATGTCCACTTAGCAACTGGTGTGGTACATTTAACATCCGTTTTGACTCTCTGTTGATGTTCTTTTGGATGAGGATTGGGAAGATGAAATCAAAAGCATATTCTCAAGTGGTAAGCAATAAGTCCCCAAATGCTTGCAAGGCAACACTTTCAACTCAATTAGGAAAGCTTGAGTAAGTTAACTATCTCTGAACAACACTTCAGAACTTCATCAACGAAGGGGGGCAAGCCATGCTGATTCTCCACAAGGGACATCGGGTTCTGACAATTAGTTAAACTTTTTCGAGGATCTCATTACCTTGCCTATGATGCAAGAATGTAATCGCTTAACCAGCTTAAACCATCTTAACCGCATACCTTTCCGAGTCTTATTAAGCAACACGTGTTTCGTTTAAGCTAGGAAGGTATTCATTGAAACTACGTTTTCATTACTGTATCATTTTATGCTTCATCCATCTCACCTGACACGTACATGTTCTTAAGTTCGAGTGCAAAGCATATTTAAAACCGTTTCGTTTCAAAATAATATTCACTTTATAAATTCTTGCAGGATATATTTTCTTCTGTTCTTGTTTATTGGCTCATATCAAAATGAGAACAGTGCTCCAAGGGGTAGTCTAGAGCTCATGTTCTGTCTCGGTTATAGTTCATGCCTGAGATATCGTGAGGATCTTAAGTGACTGTGTAAAGTATTATGCATAATAACCTTTAAGTTAACAGATAAAGTGTTGATAGTGATTTTCTATCAATTATTCTTCTAAAATAGATTGCTATATGGCAATTGCATCAAACTCTAAGTAAACAAGTTGTTGGATGGCCAGGTTGTTTAGTAGCCATATACAATGACGGGTGTTTGACAAACGATACAACATTCAGTGTTTTTGTCGTATTTGCTTCTTTTGAAAACAATAATTATTTTTTTATTGCTTGCAATCTCCTTTTACTTTGATGAATATATTTATGTAATACGGATTTATATCATAGAATTAATGTCGAGCGCAGGCAGGGTAACAACAAGTACCATATTTTAACGCCTTAATTTGGTAAGACGCTGCTGGGGATCCAACCACCGATCACGACATTCTGCTCTGCGGGCACATTCTCTGTCTTTGAGACGACAGAGCCAAAATGAAGCATTACCAACATGAACTGAATGATTTGATCAGCATAATTGTGAAGCACATTAGATCTGCAATTTTTCAATTATCCTGTGATAGATTTATGGCCGATCATTATTCTGCGTGACTTATTATTCACGTGGTGCTTCCTTGCGTATAATCAGTGGATTAAACCTTGGCAACATGAAATATGCATGTGAATGAAAAGCTACTTTAGTGGAATCTTCTTAGTGTTGTTTTCTTAGTTCATCATGGTTGTAATACTGTATTAATAATTGTAATTACACAAAACAACATGACAGGTTGTCAGGTAACAATCATTCAAGCTACTACAAAAATGGCTTTGCCATTACTTTACTTAGAAAGTGTAATACTGTTTCCCGTTTGGTAGCTGGGTAAATTGACAAGTATTCGTTCCATTCCCTTTAAAAGTTGTTGTTTTTCACATTCCGTTTGAGAGAACTGTAAGTGTGTCTACATCAAAGAAGCGCGTGTTTACGAGCGTCTAATTTCCCCACACCGGAAACGGTTATTCTAGTCTCAATAAAGTTTACTAGTGCATTTTGCGAGAAAGATACATCTATTATTACAAAACCGTCCTTTTCTCCATCGCTCTCGCACTGATGCCAAGAAAACCCATTCAGCTGATATATTGCAGTGAAATAACTTAACAATATTTTGGAAAGATCGTATTAATGAAACCAACGATCTCACGAAAGGGAAAACTACAGCCATGTTTCTTTAGTTATTGACGCAAATAATACCATTCACAATACAAAAATAAACATAAATGTTAACCTGATGTTGATTTTATTGTGAATTTCAATGCATTATTTAGACAAGGCGATGCAGTCTGTTCTCCCAATGATGCTACCCCAGCTCGGACAAGCACAAGTGTGAACAGCATTGTCATTCAAAGCAATGTCACTCTTGGATCCTGAGTCAATGATGCCCTCAAACTGAAACCGGTAAACAAAGACAACGCAAGTAATTGTTTAGAACTTTTCTATTGACCACGTCCGGAATATAATTTATGTATCTCATCATAAATATTATAAATATTAAAATTATTAGCTGACGGATACAAGTCTTTAGGGAATTCATGTAAAAACATTATAATATAATATAATATATTATATAAATCGTATGCATGATTGAGACTTTGTCATTTGAAACTGACGGCATAAGCCAAAGGTTTTAAATGTTAAACGTTCTTTAAAAACAAAAGTTTATCAACACTGCCAAAACAAAACAGTTGCAAGACAAACATGACGTCATTTTGGAATGTTATGATAAATAGATTACGTCATATGTTCCCATGACAATGTATACAATGTAAAATGGATGTGATATTCACGTCGTCATGGCGAATGCCATCATGGTGATATGGTATATGTGACATGGTACAAAACAAGAATTATCATTACGCGTTATTAAATCCAGTTGCCGTCTTGTAAAACCCATAAAAGTCGACCGAACAGACTGTACAGACATCATGACGTCACAGTGTTTAATATGACTGCTTGTCACGTCATAATTGACCCTGTTAACATTGTGAGTTACCATACCGATCCCACTGGCGGTCACACAAATCTAATTTACAGAAAATACATCTCTGTAACTCGCTAACACGTAGTAAAACAAGCATGTTACATGTGTCACTAGCGGGGTGTACGGGATGTTACAAGCTGAATGGGCGTGTAGAGCACGAGGCCATAGGTCACATGTAACTCATTCCTCTGCTTTGAGTACCGCTAAACAAGTTGTGGACGTTTTCCAATTATTCAGATTGCGTCTTTCACACCCATGCACATATACACTTTTGCGAAATGATGTAAACTATTTAAATTAACTCTACTTAATGAATGCGTGTTTGTCTCCTATATATGTGTTACCTGGAACGAGTCCTGAGAGGTGTATGAACCACGGGCAACTCTCAGATACAGGTTGCCGTCGTCGAGGCCATACATATATCATGTTTGGAAGTAGATGGTCACACGAATCGCTGTAAACCTCTGCAAGACAGAAATACATCTTATTAAGCATGACGCGGGACTATCGCTAATGTAACTACTAACTATATGATAACAGGGCTCCTGTGCCTGAGTGAGTGAGTGAGTGAGTGAGTGAGTTAACATTTAACGTCACATCGGCAATATTTCAGTCATATCGTGACTACTCCTGTGCCTGAACCACTGTAATACAAGAGAGTGTGGGTTCTATTTCCAACCGAAATGCTACATGTACTAATCAAGTGGGATATTGGCCCCTCTGACAATCGCTGACTTAGGCGCCTCTCTCTGCAAGTGTGGGTTCGAATCCCGGACGGGACTCAACCCCCGAAAAGTAGGAGAATCTGTACTTTACTCAGAAAGTGTTATCCAAAATGTAACATGTGGTACATTTGACCACTTTCTAAATAGCATTGCGTGGTCAAAGACATAAATTGGTAATTGCCCTACAAGTTCTCCAGTGTAGATTAGAATTAGAATAACGAAACGTTATGGTCCTTTCTTGAATAATGTAAGTATCATGCATGTATATTGACATAAGAGTGTTGAAATATCATGTGTTATTTTCCATGAATTTTATCCTGCATTCATTTATATCTCTTTCATAAAATTTGTTTGCGTGAAATTAAAATTGACTATTCATTATTTACGGTCACATGTAATGATGTAGCAATGTTTATTGATATATAATGCGTGAGGGTTAACAGCTCTCGTGGAGATTTCGGGTAAGAATGTAGGTCCCCAGCAACCTGGTGGGTTACAACGTATCTACACTGCGTGAACCGATGCTCAAAGATGTCAGTCACTGGATTGTCTGGTCCAGACTCGATTTATGTACAGTCGTCATATATCAGCGGAAAAAAATCCTGTGCACAATAATATTACATTAAAATAAACATTTTGACGATAAAGCTAACAAACAATACCACTTTTTTATGTACGTATCTATGGGCCTTTGTGTACACAATTTAACAAAATGTTCAGAACAAGCAACATTTTGACATTGCTAAGCATAACCTAAGTCTAATCCCAGTTTTGCTTTCCAGTTTTGTCATACAATACCATCATTTCATAACACTTTCTTGGGTTACTATCATTTGGCATCCTTAATAGCCTTAACCTCTAGCCTTCATCGTGCGCACGGGTGGCCCAGTCGTCTAAGGTGCTGCGATTCGCTGTGCAGTGTTGCGTCTCTTGGACACGCCAGAGACCTATGATTGTGGGTTCGAATCTCGGTTGGCCCTGATTATGTTTCTAGGTTTGTCAGGACCATACCCGTGCTCGTGGGTTTCACCCAAGTGGTAAACGTCTGAGACCTGTATCACTTCGGGCTTTCCTCCCACATTGACCTGAACCGCTGCGATATAACTGGAATACTGTTAAAGCGGCGTTACCAACTCACACACACACACACACACACACACACACACACACACACACACACACACACACACACTGATCCACATCTTGACGGAGCTATCTCCTTGTGCTGTGTGACTAAACCTGCCTGTTGGTAGATTAAGGTAATTCTTTAAAACTAGATAAAGTCTTTAACGCCTCACAGATTTTCATAAATGGATACTTAGTTTATGAACTGACGTGTCAGTAAAAAGCAATGAATATAATAGACATTATGAGCATTTTGTGCAAAACACCGCGTAAGCCAGAACTTAAATTGTCCCCAGCACCCAGTTGCTCTTTCTCACAGAATACATCTTCAGCCCTTTTCCTGTTTTAAAGTATAAGCGAAATGAAAATATGGCTGAAAAAATCAACTGTTATAAAGCAAAACGATAGCTTTAAACATAGCAATCAGATGGGGTCAAGTGTATTTTAATTATTTTTTGTTGATCTGTTTTTTTTACACAGGTTTGACATGTTTGTAGTACTAATTATTTGTCTGTTCTTGTAAAATGACCATGTACAAATGTCGATACGTTTGTTATTTTGACCCTTTCCTAATGTGATTTCTTCAAGTTCATGCGGTCATATAGATATAGCATACACCACAAATATATCAATTGTATGTGCCAATGACAAACCTTTGTTTTTCTTGTAGTTTTTAGTAATTAAATTGGAACCTGTTGTATCGTATTGTGTCCATTATAACGGTTCCGATAATCTCCACTTACATAATCTCCATGTAATGAACCATTTACAATAACATTTACCAAACAACTGAAACTTTGATATATATAAACCTTTTTATCTCTCACATAGTTAACAGTCATGGTTGTCAAAGTGGATCACAAAGTGGATCACTCAGACAACTACTACATTATAAATAACTAATCCAAAGGAGTATTTGCATACCTGGTGGGGTGAGGTGAAATTGGGTTTAACGTCGCGTCCAAGACTATTGCACTTACATAGCGACGTGCATGCATGTGTGTATATGGCTGCTTGTACTAATCCGGACTGATGCTGATTTATAGTGCTGGATCACTGAGATACCATGCCGCAGTCTAACACCAATACTCCACTCAGACACAGTACACTGACTCCGAGCCGACCAGACCTTGTTTTGAGACCCTTAATGCCGAGCGCCAGACAGGGTAACAAGAAGTACCATGTTTTAACGTCTTTTGGTATGACGCGGCCGGGGATCGAACCCCTGACCTTCCGCTCATCTGGCGGACGCTCTACCACTAGACCACGGAGGCGGTTTTTGCATTCAAGGCTAAACTGTGTATTTGTAAGTGGGTTCCGAAATCAAGCTCAGTGTTATCCTGGCAAATCTGTGATAAAGGAAAATAGCCGTTATATGCAGCATTACCAATATAAATTGTTTTAAATAATACTCACTCATCTTGTGGAAATTACAGTTGTTTAGTCAAAAATAATCACACGACTCAACATTTCATTACATATCATAATCACTATAATTTTAGCATTGCAAAATAGGCTTACTGTATAACTAAACAAATAGCACGAAAGCGCTTCGGAATTATTGATAATTCGCGTGATCCTGTACGAAAACGTCTCAGAAATTGAAGTAAATGTTAACCTGTCAGTCATTACATGTTTAAAATAATGACCCGGGTTGACGTAATGGGCGCAAACATGTACATTTTGTGGCAAACGTGTAGCATGACTTTGGAATATTTCACAGGAGTAGACGTGTCCTTGTTTTTTGGACTGTTGTTTAACGCCGCATCTATATGACGGAGGTCTGTATATAATCAGGACTGGACCAGACAATCCAGTGATCGACATCAAGAGCAGCGATCTCTGGGATCTCTTCGCAACTGGGATCGATGACATGCATCAACCAAGTCAATGACCATGACCACCCGATCGCGCTTGTAGCCTCTTACGATCAGCATAGCCGCCTTTTACGGCCAGCGTTGGTTGCTGAAGACCTATTCTATCCCGGATCCTCACGGGTCAGTAGACGTGTCCGGGCGTACTGGATATCCCCATGGATACCTGGTCAATCAATATCAAAATGATTTTAGTGAAATTTTCATAGCTACACAGAAAATCTACATTCCATCCTCTAATTACAACATTAAAACAGGATTATACCTTCTCTACCTCTTTCATTGCAAGAGACATGGATGGACACATGGTCTACTGCGCCGGAGTAAGCTACACAGAATTGCAATTGCGTCCCTTAGTTGAGCTGGGATCCGATGATTGTGGGGACGAATGTAAGATTCGTACTGGTTGTAATCTTTGGTTTGCAAGGATCATATCACTTGTGTCACTTCGGGCTTTCCCCCTTAAATTAATCTGGCACTCTTTCACACATGATCGTAGAGCTACCGTTCAAAGCAGTGATAAACCAAACTCCCTCACCCTTGATGACTTTCTTAACACACAGAAAAGAAGCCAATGGCAGAATAAGTGGAACAAATTTCGTTACTTTTCCATCTCCTGAAGAGAGAGTTCTACCTCTAAAAGTATCAATTATTCTTTATTTGTCAATATTAAGGATATTTCCTCTGTGTGCGCATAGAAACACGACCCGTATTCACATTTGTAACATCTTGTCTTTATAAAACATCAGTCTTATTTCATTAATTGTCTATGGATCAATGTTAATATTACATACATACGTACATGAATGGAAAATGTCATCGTATAAAAAACAATTAAAAATGCATTATATGTCATAAAGACTGTCATATTCTAATGTAGGAGATATAAATATTGTGTGTTTTTCAGACTATTTGATACCCGGGAATATCATTTGAAACGGTGGAATGTTTTGATGTCCTGAGGAAAATAATTACATCACATGTTCACATGACAACTGAACTCGCCAGGTTAGCAGAATGATGTAAAATCAACTAAATCGAGTTACAAGATAGAATGAAATCGATATTTATGTCGTCTTACCTAATGCCATGCTGTTCAAAACACAAACTTTGTACGTAACAAGAATTGTTATATCCAGCTACCTGAATGGCTGGCCCTCTTGTAAAAAAACCATAAAAGTCTTCCGGCTTACAGGGACATAATGGCATCAAAGTAAAATAGTCTGTTTCACAGTCCCTGAACCATAAAATTGTCCCATTAGCCCAACCCTTAAGGTAATGTTATAGCCCTAAATGAAGCAAGTCTCGATTTTCCAGATTCTCGCATCTCGCTCGGGCTCCTTTTCAATACATATGTGGTTGGCCGTGTCTATCAAAATTATACTTTGTCAGAGATTAAGCGTTAGTCCATATTTTATATGACACTCCATGCTTCTTAAGTCACAGTTGACCGTGTTCACATTTTGTTACCATACCGAGCCTAAATGCGGTCACAAGACAGATCTGGTTTGGCCATACACACACATTTCACCAAAAATAAATATCTGTGAACACGGAACGATAAATGCGTTACATGTGTCAATAGCTGGGCGTACGGGATTTTGCGAGATAAACATTCTTTTACACCTCGACATTCGACCTCATGGTGAAGTCCAGTCCGTAATAAAATGTCAAGATGACCATGCTTCCAATACCATGAAACAATGTATTACCTGGGACGAGTCCTGAGAGGTGTACAGGACTTCCGCCTTCTTCCAGAGGTCTCCGTGGTCTCCGCTGATTGTATGGATGTTCTGTACATGTGTGCCACGGGCAACTCTCATTCGTGACCAATTCGTGTTATTCCGGGACAAGCCGAATAGCGACTCGTGCCCCCCTCATGGCCATTTTTTGCGACCGGGGTCCGTTTAAGCGCAGCCGAGCATACCTGAAACAATTGTCAATACGTTGCGTAATGGTAATGGTATACGTAAATGTAGGTCGTATATTGCGCCATCAGTGGTCAATATATAGGCGTAACATCGTTGTACAGCATTCACATAGAGCGTATTGATGTTTCTTACAACATTTATAGTATTGAACTCGTACGAAGACAGCTACACGCCTTTAATATCCATTCTACCGTCTAGACTACCAAAGATCATTTGATACAGAAGATAATTCCATGCTAAAACACCAACGTACATGTAACGCCACTTTGAGAGAATTCGTATTGTGTCATATTTATACAAATAGATTTAAACCCAATGAAAGCAAAACACGTCACAATAACATCAGCGAGTATACATCAACGAGCAGTGATATATATTTTGATTAACCTACTGAAATAGTATATTAACGTATTACTCCATTCGGCCAAATTTGGCTGTGATCTCTTCCTCCGTTCCTGTCCTGAAAATGAAAGAAATGTCCACATCATGTTCACTCATACATTGTGGTTGCATTAAAAATCACATTCAATTAGGGTTGTGCATTGAACATCCATATACACATTCACATATACATCATTCTATCTACATCAAAGAGGAGGCACGGTTAGAGGGGTGGGGGGTGGGCGGGGTTGGTGGGGTAGCGGGGGTCGAGTAGCCTAGTGTTTAAAGCGTTCGCTCGTCACGCTGAAGACCCGGGTTCGATTCCCGACATGAGTACAATGTGTGAAGCCCATTTCTGGTGTTCATTTGAGTTCAGTTCAAACGACGGCGAAACGACAACTTCTTTGATAGAAGTTACATGGCAATTATATTCCGCTTCTTAACTGCTGTTGTCTTAGAGTGAGTAAGTGAGTGAGTGAGTGAGTTAAGATTTAACGTCACAACGGCAGTATTTCAGCCATATCGTGACGACTGTTGTCTTAGAGTGAGTGAGTATGGTTTTACGCCGCTTTAAGCAATATTCCAGCAATATCACGGCGGGGGGGCACCAGAAATGGGCTTCACACATTTTACCCATGTCGGGAATAGAACCCGGGTCTTCGGCATGACAAGCGAACGCTTTCACCACTGGGCTACCCGACCGCCCCCTGTTGTCTTAGAAAAAAACACATTTGGACTGGCATGTAAATATTCGGTCTTGATAGGAGGTGTTTATAATTATGTTTTATACCCACATATTCGTCTTGAATTTGCTCTTGGGCACTTACTACGCCAAATAGTAAAATTTATAAACAATTACTAGTTACCGTGTAGTTTTCCGACAACTTTTGAAACATTTATTATTGATCTTAATTTTTTTTTAATTTTATGAGTCATCGAGGAAACATGTGGTATCTTTTTTTTATCGACAGAACATGCAATTATTGGTGTACTTTGACAACTATTCTTTTCTTATACTACCTTTTAATACATAAGAACTTACCGATACCCGATTTCACTGAAGCCCCAACAAACGTATAAAACAAATACGAACAATCTGCAGTTCTCTATATATTCTAACCATAAACACACGTCAGTATTATGATATCATTTGCTAGATAAGCATTGTGTTCTTTCAAAACCATTTTCACACAAAGGGGCTAGTTCCTTGGGCTATGTGACCAAATTAAACCTGCCTGTTGGAAAATAAGGGTCATTCTATACAAGCAGATATTAACGTTTTAATGAAACCAGTTGTGTTCGCGAAAAGGTGAGCGTATCCTGCCGCAATGGTGGCACTCGTCACAAACACAAGTAAAGGCAAGTCAATGGTCACCTGAAAAATACACGGGAACTTCTGGTACAAGTCAAAATATTGAACTTCATCGGACATCATATTGCCACTGATGCTCTTTCAAACATTGACAGCCGCTACTTTAGCACTTCAAGACGGCCTGGTTTTAAGATGTCTGTTTGACCTTGACAAGAGCTGCAAATTTGAGAATGACATACATCACTATATCTTAGTAACATAGATTATCCACACATGTTACTGTAAGAGGCATAACGGTCGAGTTGAACATAAGTTGAGTCTAAAATGCAAAGGTTATGCTTGTGAATTGGGTCGATGGATAAAGTTCAGTGTTGTGAACATGTACAAGGGTATTGTAATGTAAAGTGACTGTGAAGTAGCCCATTGGTTTGAACGTTCTTGGCTCAAAACCCGAAGGTCCGGGTTCGATTCCTCACATATATTTAGGTACAACGTGTGAAGCTAATTCATGGTCTCCGCTGTGTTGTTGCTGAAATATTGCCAGAACAGACGTAAAACCCATCTCACAATACTGAATGCTGAAACGCTTTGTTGCTGGAGAAAGACAGTGTGAATGAGGTTTTCAAGAACTGTTTCCAACAAACAGGACGTGCAACACTGGACAGCGCGAAAAAAGGACAGTTACACTACGTCAAGACCTTTCCCTACTTCCCCAGACACAGTACCGCCTTAAATGAAATGTCAATTGGATCATTCGTGGGAGAAGCCTTGGTCAATATGATCATGGCTAATGGTAAGGGGATGGCTGCAGGAGCGTGTCTCTCACTCAGGTGGTCGGCTCCATGTCACACAAGACATGACACAAGAAGCAGCTTAAAGGTTGTTAGACACCTGTTCAGTAGTACTTTATGAGAGGATTTACCGATGAGGTCGTACGCCAATTCCCGGCCTAGTCAGATGAGAACCTTAAACATAACTAAATCTACAGTGATGCTCTAGAATATCGAACATCGCATAAAGATACCTTATCGCCAATGCCAGACAGCAACCAGACTGTAACAGACATTGATTGTCGTGATATTTAATGTTTTTCAGAGCATGCACCGTCTGCAACGTATAATACAGGGAAATAAGTTATTGATTTCCAGCAAAGGTTCAGTAGTATTTTGTACTCAGGTAGATCAGTTATACAGATCGAGTTAAGTTTAACACCGCTTTGAACAGCATGTCGTGTCCAGCATCAATGATGATATGCACCAACCAAGCCATTAATCCTGACCACCCGATCCCGTTAGTCGGCTCTTACAAGTATGGGTTGCTGAAAACCAATTCTAACCTGGATCTTCGCGGAGTAGATATATTTGTAACATGTGATATGTTTTATAAATTCAGTTTAAAACATTACTAGTGATGTTCATAAATTACTTTATTAACATGTTGCATAAATCTACAATATATGCTTTCAATGTGCCCTGGCTTGATGATTTACACCACACACCACAGTTTGTTATCGGTTTGAAATTACTGGTGAGTTTGGTCATGATGCCGTGCATGACATTGCTTTACTGACTCACATTGGTGTGGACTGATTACGTATCAATGATAATCCACTGTTCTTGTTTGAAAGCAGCTGCCACGCCGTAAAAGGGTTGATTTGATCGATAGTTACAGTAACATGTAAGAGTATTAGTCAGTAATATGCTATTAATTTATCGTAAGGGCATAATACAACGGTGGTCATACTGTTAATCTGATCTTAATGATTTATTCGTATACCAAACCTTTTTTTATTGTTTTCCAATTCTTGGACATTTCCAAATTTGACGCATTAAAAATGATGTCTGGTGTAATTCCCTATTTTGACTGGTTCCATATGTTCCCTTATTTTTTCAGACGAATAATTGACTTGTCTTTGCGTGTGTTTGTGACGGGTGCAACCTTTTCGCGAACACCTGGTATGGAAAGGGTTTTGTTGCTATTATTCTAAATATGGAGAGAGGTACTTGTACAAGTCCTATTTGAGTTCCTATTGAGACAACGCATTATTCGTTATTATTGTTACAAACAATACATGATGATGTATGTTGGATAAATGTATCTTGATCATGATGAGCACATCTCGTCATAATGTCTAGTGTACATGCGCATGTATATGTATACATGTCATGGTTGAAGGTGTGTCATCCCAACAAGTTGTTTAAAGTTGCACTAACCTGATCATTCCCTAGGCCTGTTGACTTGCCATGTGTATATCAAGCATCAGTAATGCCAATTCATATGAAAGACGATGTACATGAATATTCAAACTGTAAACCCGTATCACGTACAGGTTGCTTAGCCAATATTTTTCAAAATTGTATTTTCAAACATTTAATATCTAACTTCTTCAGGGAAAACGAAATAATGACTTATTTACAATCGGGATTCATGCCAGGTGACAGAACATCATATTAACGCACTTACCTATATATAATTATATTGCTAGGACATTAGACGTAGGCCTTATTTTGCGATGTATGCAAAGCTTTTAAAAGAGTATGGCATAAATGAGTGAATGAGTGAGTGAGTTTGGTTTAACGCCGCTTTTAACAGTATTCCAGTTTGTCACGGCGTGTCAGCTTAATGTGGGAGGAAAGCCCGAAGTGATGCAGGTCTCAGACGTTTACCACTTCGGTGAAACCCACGAGCACGGGTATGGTGCTGACAAACCTAGAAACATAATCGGGGGTATGGCATAAAGATATCATTCATGAACTCAATGAGGGCGGTCGGGTAGCCTAGTGGTTAAAGCGTTCGCTCGTCACGCCGAAGACCTGGGTTCTATTCCCGACATGGGTACAATGTGTGAAGCCAATTTCTGGTGTCCCCCGCCGTGATATTGCTGGAATATTGCTTAAAGCGGCGTAAAACAATACTCACTCACTCACTCATAAACTCAATGCTTGCGGCATCCAAGTTGATCTTCTGAAATGGTTCAAAAGTTTTTTTAGAAAATAGAGTCCGAAAAGTAGTCATTAATGGTTATAGCTCAGATTCAATACTAGAAAAAGCTAGGTTCTACCAAGGGTCGGTCCTTTGATCACTGCTCTTTATTGTTTATATAAACCAGTATAAAAGGCATAGAGAGTAACATGCGCAGTCGACACGTCCTTAATAGTTATCATTGACGATCACATCTCTGCAGCAAATTGTATCAAGAACGATTTGGCAAAGGAATTATACTCGGCCAGAAAATGGCAATTACATGTAGGATGCACCCCCGATAAGACCAAAATTTCTGTGTAGCATTCAGTCGAAAGTCGATTCCGATGTAAGACCAAATTCATACATGGAGGGTACTCTCAATAATGACGTACAAAGACATAAACATTTAGGAATTGCATATCAAAGTGATGGTACATTGGCAATACAGTCAACGACATTATTTTAAAAGATAGTCCAATGATCAACTGCTTAAGGAATTTTAAGTACAGACTAACAAGAAATACTCCTCTGCCTCTCTTCGATTACTGCTGACATATTAGGGACAATTCTACAAGCGAACAATCATTGTTACTCGAGCATTTACATTTGGAAGCATTGAGAACTATTTGTTGTTGAACTTCGTGGTACCAGTCATGCCGAAAATAATAACAAAGAATTGTTTCAATCTTTAAAAGAAAGAAGACATCGCTTCAATTTGATAATATTTTACAAAATAAAAAACTGTATTTTACTTGAATATCTTAACGATGTGATTCCAAGTCAAGTCTCTTATTATAGCAATTATAACCTGAGAATGAGATCTAACTTACAGGCAATCGAATGTAGACTCCAGACCTATGCCAAATCATTTCTGCCGGATACGAATAACCTAAAAAAACTTTTAAAAAGGTTCTAGTTTATACCAAATTGTGCACTATCGCCCCAGGCGCGGCTGCAGCGACTTAAGCTCAGGCGTCATGTATCAGACATACGAGACTGGGGCAGTCGGGTAGCCACGTGGTTAAAGCGTTTCGCTCGTCAAGTTGAAGGCCGAGTTCGATTCCCCACATGGGTACAATGTGTGAAGCCAACATCTGGTGTTCGCCGCCGTGTTGTTACTGGAAGAGGCGTAAAATCATACTCACTCACTCACTCACTCACTCAAATACCAAACTGCACTTGCGGATATCATTTTGAAGATGCAATCCAATTTTTCTTTACCTGTTAAAAATAAGACAATATCAGAAATACTATTTATTTTAAAACATTGGTATGACTTAAAAACAATATTGCATGACAATAGTTCGGTCAGAAGTTCTACAAACATAAAAGATCCTTCAATCAGTTCACTGCTTCATTGTCAAAAGAAAGTAGTTTTAATTGTAGACATATAGAAAGGAAAACCACATTATTATATTTCACAGACACCACTGACTTCAATATATTGTTTTGATGTAAACTAAGCGGCAAAAGAAAGTATAGCGATAACTAGTGGAAAGTGGATATTGGGAATATAACTGCCCAGGAACAGGTACCCCAAAACACCACACCCGAACGCGCCAAGTGCACCTTTGACGGCGCTCGTACGGTGACAAAAAATGGTGAAACAGGTTTCCCGCCTATGGCATAAACTGCACGTGCATGTTAGCTGTATAAATGCGTTTGTCTGCAGGGTATAACCACACGTGATGAAAGCACACAAAAGCCACGTCTGTCACAGGAGCAGAGAGAGAGCCATCAGTATGGCTGAAATGGGGGCAGCACAGGTCCAAATTGCCAGAAATTTTGGTTGTACACCATTTACGGTAGCCAGGCTGATTCAACGGTACAGGCAGACAGGGAGGAAACAGGACAGGCCTAGAATCGGACGACCCCGAGTGACAACACCACTGGAAGACGGTCGGATACGGCTCATTCACCTGCGAAACAGATTCGTAACGGCGACGGCGACGGCGACGGCGACGGCAGCAACAGCGTTAGGGCACCCCATTAGCCAACGAACAGTACTATGACGACTTCGTGCTGTTGGAATCCGAGCGTATCGTCATTTCCGAGGAATGGTACTGACTGCTCAACATCGACGTCAGAGACTGCGATGGGCGAGGCAGGTTCGACGCTGGCAAGTGAGAAATTGGCGTCGAGTGCTGTTTACTGATGGAAGTCGGTTTAACTTGTTTCGAAATGACGGCAGAGCACGAGTTTATCGACGCAGAGGGGAACGTTTGGCTCCGCCGTGTATTCGAGAGGTCCATCCTTTTTGGCGGGGGAGGTGTCATGGTTTGGGGCGGTATTTGTGGAGATCAGAAGAATGATTTGGTGATTATACAGGGAAACCTGAACGTTGTGCAGTACCAAGTGTTGCAGCCAGTTGTGCATCCGTTCTTACAAAACCAACAGCAGGGGACATTGTTTCAACACGACAATGCCAGTCCTCATACTGCAAGACTGACTCGGAACTTTCTAAACCAGCAGAACGTTGACGTTTTGCCCCGACCTGCCCACTCACCCGATATCAATCCTATTTAACATCTGTGGGACCATCTTGACAGACAGATTAGAGCACGCCAACAGCCTCCCGTCAACAGACAAGAATTGCAGCAGGCCCTAAGAGACGAGTGGCAACGGATTCCAGTCCACGTCATCAGAAGACTGACGTCATCGATGAGGCGGCGTATCACAGCATGCATTGAGGCAGCTGGAGGTCATACACGCTATTGAAAGCAACTGTGTCGACCATGAACTTGTAGTGTGTCTGACAATTTTTTGTGACATTTCAGACAACTTTTGAAAATGAAATTTCTTACCCCACCATTGTTAACCTTGAGCTTACATTACCTATGATTGCACAATTTCATTCAAACTGTGGTTGATCAATCATTTTTTACCCCTCCTTAGATTATATTATAATATACAACAAAAACCCTTCTTATTATTTTTTCATCGTTTATTTCATTTGTGCACTTTGTACATATGTTTGACAGTATCGTGTGTATTATACCCAGCTGTTGTTAGGTTACCTGAGAGGTATTTACATAAGCAAGTTTCAGATTTCTTTTGAAATAAAAATATGTTTAAACCAAATGAGTGCGAACTGTAGACGAACTGCACTAGAAACTAACTACATTGCATGTGAATTGCTCTGGAGGCAAGTGCATCCTTTCCTACACGGTGCTCTACATAAAATGCCTACATGCAAAATATTCAATGTTTTTAGGGACACGTCAATTCACAAACCAGGTATACGTTTATGGAAATTAAGGCGTTAATGGGAGGCGTTAAAACGTTATCTAGTTGTACAAATTCACCCTTATCTCCCAACAGGCAGGTTTAGTCACATAGCCCAAGGAGCTAGCCCCGTCAAGATGTGGACCAGTGTCTGGCTATGTGTATTTGGTGTCCCCTTTATAGTGAGTTGTACATAACAATGTACTATATTATATAACAAAACTGGATGTTGTAGTATTGCAGTATCGTATTAAAAGAACATATGTCCTGATTTACCAATCGATATCATAATATTTACATGCGTATGTGGTTAGAATACATACATTTTGGTTAAAACGTCAACTGCAGTGTTTCGTATTTGTTTCATATCCAGTTTGGGGCTCCAGCAAATTTGGATATCGGTAAGTTACCAAGTAGTAAAGCGGGGAAATAGAAGGAATTGTCTATAAAAGTATACCAATTGCATGTTCTATTGCTTAAATAAATTAGATAGATGTTTTGTTATTGACTCATTAAATTTAAATTTAGCAGAAATGTCTGCAAACTAATTTACTATAGTTTGTTAATGAGTTTTATTGATATCGCATTTGCCGTATTAAGCGCCCAATAAGCATTCCTGACCAAATTCCCCACCAATTTGTGTGTGCAAGCGTTATAGGCGCTAACTACGTGTTTGCGTAGGTATGTGGCTGGACATTTGCGCTAAATTGTTTTTTAAATGTATTTTTTATTTTAAAAATGTGTGACACATCAATAAACTATTTTTCTTTCTTCTTTTTCTTTCTGTATATTTCAATTTTATGCTGCAAAATCGTAGCAGTGTAGGGGAATGTAAACGTAAATACCAATGAACTATTATCAAACAAGTCTTAGTTTTATCAACGTTTGAACGAGGTTTGTTCACTCTCAAGTTTTTTAAGTACAACATATGACATATGAAGTTTAAATTCCAGCAATGATCTGTATGAGTGATCCAAAGTCTTTTGTTCTGATTACTTTCTTTCTCTCTTTCCAGAGGAGCCAAACCATTTCAATGTTGAAAGTGTGGCTGGTAAATATTAAGCGTATACTTTCAGCAAGACATACATTCGTTTCCATGGTGTTAAAATGATGTCACAGCAAATTACAATCTCTTTTGTAGTACTTAATATAAAATAATATAAAAGCGAAAAATAAGTATTAACTATGAATATATGTCGTGAAATATATTGTACAAATGTGTCATTATGGAATTAAATATAGCGTGTGTTTTGATTGTAGGACTCTTTGAGGGTGACATTGATCTTGATGGAAATAATCCTTTCGTAAGTGTATTCTTTTGTGACTATTTCTCAGCATATATATATATATATATATATATATATATATATATATATATGAAAGCCACACTCAAAGGCTTAACCACTAAGCTATCCTGCCTACTCTTTGATGTAGAATACATGAATGTGTATGTGGATCTTAAATACACAGCCCTAATTGAATGTGGATTTTAAATGCAACCACAATCTATGAGTGAACATGATGTGGACATTTCTTTCATTTTCAGGACAGGAACGGAGTAAAAGATCTCAGGGAAACTTGGCCGAATGGAGTAATACCTTATACCATTTCCAGTCATTACAGTATGTTTATGAAATTATATATCACTAGTCATTAATGTTTACCAACAGGCAAAGGTTACTGTGACATGTTTTGCTTTAACTGACCTTGAATGAAGTATTATAGATGTGAAATAGAATGATAGAACTAAACCAAAAACGGCATACATTGGCCATTTAGCATGGATGCTAGTTCATACTGGAGAATGGATATTTAAAACGCGAAACTGTGCATGAATTCACGTATGTAATGCTTACATTAACTGTCCATATTACGAAGGTAGTAAAACATTAGTCTGCTGTATGTGAATGTTTTACAACGATGCCACGCATAAACGTGACCTCTATGGCGTGGGAGACTCGTGAAGAACCGGGGTAGAATAGGTCCTTAGAAACCTATGCTTGCCGTAAAAGACGACTTTGTTTGTTGTAAGAGGCGAATAATGGCATCGGGTGGTCAGACTCGCTGACTTGGTTGATGCAGGTCATCGTATCCCAAATGCGAGGATCGATGCTCATGATGTTAATCACTGGATTGTCTGGTCCAGACACGATTATATACCGGCCGCCGTCATAAAGCTGGAATATTGCTGAGTGCGGCGATAAACAACAAATAAACAAAACAAAATAACAATTCTGTGGCGTGAGGTTTTTGCATGCTTTTCCATGTCCCAGAAGCACACAATGGACAACTCAATGTCAAATGCCACTGGGTTTGTTTGGAAATAAGTTCTATTGCACACCGGCGTATTGCACAGAAATGGAACACCACTGGGACGCAATAAGGTGTACTTTAGGTGTTCCAGCCTACCACCTGATGGCTTCCTTTAACGAAAGAACACGTGTGACGTCTCAAAGTCACAACAGATGGATTCAAATTTACCATCGCGGAAACCACTTTCAGCCAGCCACACTCATAGCCGGGACGACGTCCGATGGTCTAAGTAGTTTATATGATGTCGTTTCAGGCAACAAGCGGAGTAAACGGACATTTGAGGTGATGTGAGATGAAATGGGGTTAAACGTCGTGTGCATGCACGTGTTTGTGTGGCTACTTCTACTTGCCCGGACTAATGCCTATTTTATAGTGCTAGCACACTGAGAACCTTGCCGAAGTTTAACCCACTCATGTATACTGAGCAGACTAGTCCTTGTTTTAGCCCCTTAATGCCGAGCGCCAGGCAAGGTAATAACAAGTACAATCTTTAACGTCTTTTGTTATGACTAAGCGGAGATCAAACCCCGTCCTTCCGCTCTACCTGTGGACCACTGAGGCGGTGCCGACATCTCAGGCTCACGTGGGACAGGCAACGGGTTTTCTTGGTGGAAGGTCGATTTAGCTCACTGTCGTCAGATAAGTCCCGTGTCCAGATGTTTCCCGATTCTAGCGGAAAAGAACTCGGGCAAGAAATAGAGAATCTCACCCAAGTGTCTTTTGATATCAAATATATCAACACGAGTTGATAAAAGTGGAAAAATTCCGAGGCTTGCCGAGGACTTTTGCCACTTTTATCAACGAGTGTTCATATATTTGATATCAAAAGACACGAGGGTGAGATTTTATTTATCATCCAACATCATTCTTCCAACTTTTTCAATTTGTAGACAGTAATTAGCAGTGTCTTCAGTGTAAAAAGTACTGGTAACAACTTCAGTGGCAGAGCCATTAGTGAGGTCATTTGATTGTGACGTCATGGTAACCAGTATTGTCACAATGGTCTGCAAAGCATTGTCATGTAATTTCATTGCTGCGATATCTACAGTGTAGATATCGCTTGATCTAATCCAATCCTAATTGCTATTTTCCTTATCGTAACGATGTACGTCTTGCATATATGTGAATCTCACACTGTAGGTGATGCAACCAAAGAGACCATTGTGAATGCTATGAAGGAGATTGAAAATGACACCCGAGTCAATGGAAAACCTTGCATCACCTACGTTCCCCGCTCCCACCAACATGACTATGTCGAAGTCGCTTCAGGATCAGGGTTTGTGTTATTGATATTTGTATCTTAATGAGCGTTTCATTTCAGAAAGACAACATTAGTTCTTTTCTTTTAGATTGTCAGTGCGAATAATTACTCCAACAGACTTAACTCTAGCCATTCTGCACTGTTCGATTCGTTTAAATATTCCGGCTGTACGCAGCGGTAAAAACGGTAGAAGTATTTGATAGGCATTAGGAACGTGGGAGAACATCAATACATGAAACTATTTTAATGGAGAGAAAGTTATTTATTGTTTGTAAAGTCAAGTCAAGTCAAGTTTATTCTTATAAATCACATGTGATACAAAGAGGATATATATACATATGTACACATATACATACATAGTTATGTTAGTAATAATAATAATAATAATAATAATAATAGCATGATACGATAATAAGATATACATTGTATGTGTGAGCATTTACAGATATAGAAATATATACTAGTAGCATTATTTATACAATTTCATTGATGCATTGATATACTTGAACAAGTTTATAAGGATAGGTCTATATTGTATTGAAATTAGTTATATATACTTTTCAATTGAGGAGTATTCGCAATAATATTTTGTTAGATAGCGATTTCTGAGGACATTTAAGTTAGGGCAATATAACATGACACGTAACTCGTCACCTATTTCAAGATTACATAAGGTACAGATTCTGTTTCCTCTATATATACACTGTACCATCGACGAGTTTCTATTAGAATTAGAACCTGAAGATTACCTTATCTATATCGCGTTAAACATAATCTTAGGTTTTCAGGCAGTGGTAATAGGTTCAATGATGTAACTGCTCGAACATAGAATAATAAAAACCTTTTGAAGAGAAGGTCAACTCTCGTGTCCAGTCTAGATAATATTGATCTATCACACCTGTTTTAACTTTATACTTAAACCATGATCTGCTAGTAAACGACTGAGACAACAGAATATAATTTAACCCCATGCTCACCAGTATAGTTTTAATACAAGTTGGTTGGTTGGCTTGTTGTTTTACGCCGTACTCAGCAATATTCCAGCTATATGACGGCGGTCTGTAAATAATCGAGTCTGGACCAGACAATCCAGTGACATCATGAACATCGATCGACGCAATTGGGATCGATGACATGCATCAACCAAGTCAGCGAACCTGATCACCCGATCCCGTTAGTCGCCTCTCATGACAAGCATAGTCGCCTTTTACGGCAAGCATGATTTAATACAAGTAAAATGTGGGAAATTATAATTACTGATACGTTGATGCATCTTATACATACGCCCATATACTGCATGCACCAACTTATTTAGTGATTGTAATGATTTTACTCCAATACAATATAATATCATTCTAGTTATTATGATAATTTTGGGGGTATCTTCCAAGTTCACCATAAACCATGAAGTTTGGAGTCGACTGTTTGACATTAAGTATACGCTTGCAATATTTTAAATGAATTCTTTCAATCATAATAGGCTTTTCAAAGCCCCACACTACAGAGGCATATAATAATATTGTTTTTTTTGTGTCTTACAAAACCGACCATTACATGTAAAATATATGTATAACTTTTGACAATATATAGTGTTGAACACTGTAAAATAATTCTTTTTTCTTTCTTTTTTTGGACGAACGTTTTGAAAAGATAAGTACTTTTGTTTTGCTCAGATATATCTTAAATTTCCAGGGATTGCAATAATCACTAAAACCATATAATGATTTCTGAAGATCCGTGTCCGTTTCTGTCATTAGTACTGTATCGTCTGTATATAATAGTATGAGAAGCTTTAGAAATATGTGTAAATCATTTGATCACTAACACTTTTCAAACCAGTGACATCATTTTGTATAAGGTACTACTCAGTGTTCGCATCCGTTTAGAGGAACATATACCGATTAATAATTGACATAAGTTTAAAACAATAAGAAATAACTTTCTTAACAATTACAAAGAGTTATATAATGAAGAATCATGATAACGAAAGCAGTAAGTATAATGTGTTAGGAGAAATGTCGCCCTGTCGACAAGATCCCATGAACCTGGGATCGGATCCAAGACTGACTCTGATAATGATCATGACTGCTCTGATGGTCTTTACCAAACCTCTTGGTAAACCTCTAGGTTCTGCATCGAGCTGTTCTTCCAAATAAAATGCTGTTCAAAGCGGCGTTAAATCCACCTCACTAAGTGGGATAATATCTGTCCATATTCGACGTTTGCAGATGCCATTCACACATTGGACGTGCAGGTGGGAAGCAGATTGTAACAATCAGTAACGGGTGCTACAGGAAAGGAACAATCATGCACGAGTTCATCCATGCACTGGGTTTCTGGCATGAGCAGTCAGAGACGACCCGGGACCAGTACGTCACCATCGTGTGGAATAACATAGAGTCGGGTTTGTCAATATTCATTTATTTATTGGTTTGCTTGCTGTTTAATTTAACAACACACTCGGCAATATTCTAGTTACACACTAGCGGGAAAAAAGTCCTAGGCATCACTGACAATCATGGGAAATAATTCAGTCGTTTCTATGTCTGTTTCACAAAGGCTACATGTATTACTCCCTACACAGCCGATTTTGAATAATCTGCTATTAGTAGGCCGGGCGTGAATGTAGAATTTTGAATTGAAACTATTGGAGCCCAGTATACACAGTGCACCTGAAGGGTTGCTATTATAGTTTAATTTGTCAGTCCTCTAAAGAAATTACTTCTTCTAAAATATGTTTCCCATTTTATGGATATTTTAAAACACAAAGTTTCTCTACGAGACATTTGTGAAGATATTGAATGCCTTTATAATATTTCTGTATGCGGTGCATATTACTAAAGAGGATGTAATGGGATTTAAGAGGGGCCTCAGATTCGTCCTGTTGATACTTTTTTCTACAGTATTGTTTGATGGAGGTTATGAAGTGAAGTTTCCTGCAGTGACAAATTTCGTACTTATGCAATTTACGCATGCAATGATCGGTATGCTTTGTTTGTTTGTTGTTTAACGCCGCACTCAGCAATATTCCAGCTATATAACGGGATTGGGTGGTCAGGCTCGCTGACTTGGTTCATGCATGTCATCGATCCAATTGCGTGGATCGATGCTCATGATGTCAGTCACTGGATTGTCTGGTCCAGAGTCGATTATTTATAGACCGCCGTCTTATAGCTGGAATATTGCTGAGTGCGGCGTTAAACAACAAACAAACAAACCAATCGTTGGTAGCTGAGGATCTTTATTCTAACCCGAAATCCTCACGAAAGCTATTCGTTTTTAACCCTCACGCAGTATACATGTCTATCAATATATAACAAGTATTGTCATGTTATTATATCTCACCGTAACTAATGAATAGTTTGTATTAATTTCACGCAAACAAACTATATAAAGATATCCATGAATGTTGAATAAATTGTAACCCATGTAACATAGCACATGCATTTTCAACACTGTTATATCAATATCCATGCCTGATAAAAAAAATTGTAAAAGAAATTGTAGTACAATTACCAAGATGTGTCTTATCTATTTTTTTCAGGAAAAGAACATAATTTCCAAGCCCATCCTAGTTCTGAATTGGACACTTTCGGTGTTCCATACGACTATGATTCGATCATGCATTACAATGCATACGAGTTCTCTAAGGACGACAACAAACCAACCATCATTACGAAGAAGCCAGGTGTTTTCATTGGTCAGAGAATCCGTCTCAGCACGCTTGACATCAAGAAGATCCAGATCCTCTACGGTTGCATACCGAGGGGCAGTTCATGTATGTGTAAAACAGTACTTATGTTATATGCGTTTATGGCAGTCACATCTATCATTGAGGGTAACTTTTGAAACCCTGGATTCATTTGCCGACATAGCTTTATTTGGGGAGTGAGCCACGTTCTTGAACACTCTCTCATAACTGACTCAGAACAGAATTTCTCTTACTCCAGGAAGTACTTTGATTGAATGGCTATGTGTAACCCGAAACGAATCCCTGGTAGCAAACTCATCATGATAATAATTTGCAATATTTTATAAGTAACAATGGATGTATTAACATAACCTGGTAAATCGAGGATATGCAAAACTATCCATTGCATCTTGAAGTCCATCTTGAAGCATGATACCCTTACAGTCATACATGACACTCTGCATTCGCTATTTTACATAGTTGAACACCTCTTTCCTTTTCCAGACATGCCACCAACTGTCGGCACTCCAAGTTAGTTTGGTTTATTCCTTTCACTATGGTGTTGGATGGTTTGGTTTGTTGTTTTACGCCGCACTCAGCAATATTCCAGCTATATGACGGCGGTCTGTAAATAATCGAGTCTGGACCAGACAATCCAATGATTTACATCATGAACATCGATCCACGCAATTGGGATCGATGACATGCATCAACCAAGTCAGCGAGCCTGACCACCCGATCCCGTTAGTCGCCTTTTACGGCAAGCATGGGTTGCTGAAGACCTATTCTACCCCGGATCTTCACCCTTTCACTATGTATAGCACTAAATGCTACTATTGGTTGTTGGTTTGTTGTTTAACGCTGCACTCATTAACATTCCAGCTATTTGTAAATTATCGAGTCTGGACCAGACAATCCAGTTATTAATATTATGAGCATCGATCCACGCAATTGGGATCGATCACATGCATCAACCAAGTCAGCGAGCCTGACCACCCGATCCCGTTAGTTGTCTCTTACGACATGCATGGGTTTCTGAAGACCTATTCTACCCCGGATCTTCACGGGTCTAAATGAAACTGACAACAGAAAATCTGTAACCGCGTGCTTTATACTATAATAACATCTACATCCTGGATGTCAGCATTGATTAGAGTATGTAGCATTTCGTAGAATTCCCCACCTCTATCCCCCTAAAAAGCATTTTCCAGTTGTCGTGTAGGAAAAACTTTATAAATAATCCGGCAAACAAGCCAATATCATAGTTTGTACATAGTGTTTCCGTGATATTATTAATATATCAGACATAGTCCCGCGTCATGGTAAATGGTTTTGGTTTGGTTTGTTGTTTCACGCCGCACTCAGCAATATTACAGCTATATGACGGCGGTCTGTAAATAATCGAGTCTGGACCAGACAATCCAGTGATTTATATCATGAGCATCGATCCATGCAATTGCAATCGATGACATGCATCAACCAAGTCAGCGAGCCTGACCACCCGATCCCGTTAGTGGCCTTTTACGACAAGCATAGTCACCTTTTACGGCAAGCATGGGTTGCTGAGGACCTACTCTACCCCGGAATCTTCACGGGTCTCATGGTTAATGAGATGTATTTCTGTCCTGCAGAGGTTTACAGCGATTCGTGTACATTCCAATCGGGCATGTGTGACTGGCAGAACCTTGGCAGTGACCGCACGAACTGGGTACGAAGGAAGGGCAGAACTCCGAGTGGAAGAACCGGACCAAACTATGACCACAGCCTCAGTTATGAAGGTGAAGTCAGAGACCATCTGTTACAACATTCACACAGAAGTATCTTCTTGTGATGCAAAATACTAATTAATCAATCATTTTAAACAATAGGAATAAGGAACAAGAGCTCCAACATTAGCCATTCAGTGTATGACTATGAAACATTCATGCTTTATCACAATTTTGAAGGGAGGGGGGGGGGGGGGGGGCACTTGGCGAGGAGACAGATTTAAGCATTGGCACATCGAATATCCAGGTTCACCTCACGTGGGTGCAATAATGGAGACGTATTCTTGTTCGTGAAAAGTATCAAAGCGGCGTAAAATTAAACTCACCTTTACTAATTTTATTACTATTCGTACATAACTAACGCCCATCAAATGTATATAAAACGTCAACGCCAGAGAATGCAGTCTTGGTTATTCGCCGAAACACATTCCGTTGGGTGTTAAAGGCAAAAATATCGCAGAATTTGTAAGAACAGATCACTGAAAATGAAATTGTATGATGACACCAGGTGTTCACGAAAAGGGGTTAGCCTACGTGTCCGAAATCCAGTGTTTTGTCCCTCGGGCGTGTCAGAAACCTATAATCCTGAGTTTGAGAAACATGTTCTCCCTGATTATGCTTCTTGGTTTGTCATCGCCAAACCAGTGCTCGTGGGTTTCCCCCAGGAACAACCCCAGGACCGCGTCATTTCGGGCTTCCTCCCACATTAATCTGACATGTCGTGATTAAAATACTGACAGTGTGCAAAGTGGCGTTAACCTCACTCATCCCTACAAGTTGTACCTGCCATCACTTCATCTACATACAGGTTACTACATCTACATGGAAGCGTCGCATCATAGTCACTACACAGCCGTCATGGCTTCCAAGCAGTATCCGGCAGGGACGTACTGTGTGACCTTCTACTACCATATGTATGGCCCCGAAGAGGGCAAAGTGTACCTGAGAGTTGCCCGTGGTACACATGTACAGAACATCCATACAATCAGCGGAGACCACGGAGACCTCTGGAAGAAGGCGGAAGTCCCATACACCTCTCAGGACTCATTCCAGGTAGTACATAGGAGCTGAACACGTCGTGTTTGGAAGTAGAGTTAGGATAAATCTTTTACATAATTTCGCAAAATTATATGTGTGTATTGGTGTGAAAGACGCGATCTGAACAGTTGAAAAACGTTCACAGTTTATTTAGCGGTATTCAAAGCAGGGGAATCGTCCAGACTTTTCACTGCGTATAAATACTTTGATTTACATGTGACCTTCCGCCTCGTGCTCTACAGGCCAATTCAGCTGTAAAATCCAGTACACTCCGCTAGTGACGCATGTAACTTGCTTGTTTTACTACGTCTTAGCGAGTTTGCAGAGATGTATTTTCTGTTAAATATGTTTGAGCGACCGCCAGTGGGCTCTTAATGGTAACTCAAAATGTTAAAAGGGTCAATTATGACGTGCCAAGCAGATGACGTCATATTAAACACCATGACGTCATGTTGTCTGTACAGGCCGTTCGGTCGACTTTTATGGGTTTTACAAGACGGCGGCCAGCCAATCCCATTCCTGGATTTGTTTCGTTTCATTAAAGAAAGCATGACGGCATGAATATCGCATCAAGAAAACTCGATTTAGTATTACTCACCTGGCGAGTTCAATTGTCATGGGAACATAAGACGTAATGTATTTTCATATGATATCATAACATACGCAACTCTGAATAATGCAAAATATTTATAAATATTATGAATTGTGTTTACATGAATTCTCTAAAGAATTTTACCCGACGCCAATAGGAAAGTTCAAAACAATTATTTGCGTTTTCTTTTTCTCTACCAGTTTCAGTTTGAGGGCATTATCGGCTCAGGGTCCAAGAGTGACATTGCTTTGGATGACATAGCTGTTCACACTGGTGCTTGTCCAAGCGGGGGTGGCATTATTGGGTGAACAGACTGTATCGCCTTGTGTCATTTATGTATCGAAGTTTACAATAAAAATAAGATCTGATTTAACATTTATGTTTTATTTGTATTGTGACTGGCTTTATTTGCGTCAATAACTAAAGAAACACAGCTGTAGTTTTCTCTTTCGCGAGATCGTTGTTTTTATTTCTACGATCTTTCCAAACTGTACATGTTGTTAAGTTATTTCACTGCAATTAATCACCTTAATAGAATTTCTTGACTTCAGGTCGAAAGCAATGGAGAAAAGAACGTTGTTTATTATATACTGTTACATAAGTAATCAGTGTTTCTCGCAAAATGCACAAGTAAATTTTATGGAGTCTAGAATAAGCGTTTCCGTTAGACGCTCGTAAACACGAATTTCTTCGAGGTAAACTCACTGTTCAATTCTCTGAAACGGAATGTGAAAAAAAAATACACATATAAATTTAGTTTTAAACAGAATTGAATGAATATTTTTTGTCAGCACTGCACATTCTACCCCGATTCGTGTTTATTTCAACGAACTTGAAATAGTAGTGAACTTATTCATCTCTTTACATGCAGTCTGGTGAAGTAAAGTTTGGTCACGTAAAGTAGAGGTAAAGCTTGAATGATTTATATTGTTACATGGCAACGTGTAGTGTTGTTTTGTGTAGTTACAATTATTGATACAGTATTACAACCATGGTGAACTAAGAAAACTGGATGGCGCCATTAAGAAGATTCCACTCAAGTAGCATATTTCATGTTGCCAGTCAGGAAGTACCGTGTGAACAAAAATCAACGCAAAAAAATCGTGATCGGCCATAAATCTACGTCAGGATAATTAGAAATATAGTTTTACAGTATATTTAAAAGTACTTTGGAATTATGCGTGATCAAGTAATGCTGTCCTTGTTCGTAATGCTTCATGTCGGCTCTGTTGTCTCGTAGATAGAACGTGTGTCCGGAGAGCGGTTGGTTGCCATCGGTGGTTCGTCCCCTGCCGCATCATACCAAACCATAACGTGAAGAATATGGTACTTGTTCTTACCCTGCCCGGCGCTCGGCATTAGGTGGATAAAACAACGACTGGTCGGCTCGGAGTCAGTATAGCTATCTGAGTGGGGTGTCCAGGTTAACCTGCTGCATAGTATCTCAGTGGGCTAGCACAATAAAATCGCATATCAGACAACACACACGCACACGCACACGCACACGCACACGCACACACACACAAACTGGACGCGACTTATCAATTTAAGTGGAATAACTTTTAACAGAGGGGTGCCTCAAGGGAAATTGCAATATAATCATTACAGTAAAACAGATTGTAAAGCCGTATGTTTCCAATTGAAACAAAACAAAAAAGCCCAAATGATATATTGCACGCCAAACGCCAGTGATTGTATGTCAATGATTGTTTTCTAATAGTGGATGCAATCGCCATATATCAATTTATTTTAGAATAATAGGGAGAAAATTACTTAAAAACACTTTTCTGTTAACTTAAAGTTTATTATGCATGATATCTTATACAGTTATCTATTGACCAGGGATTTAGAGCAAAATATGTAGGAACCCAATACAAATTGCAACAGAAACAAATTGTTTTGCTTCAAACTCAGAAATACCTGAGTATTCACATACTAAAAGTCTTTAGAAATCTTAGGTGGGGAACCTTATGAAAATTAAGGATAATTATGGACATATCAATATTTAAAAGTAAATAATGAACTGCGTCCTTATTTTATTAAAGAAGAATAATGACCGGAAACTGTGTCCGAGATTTTAGCTTCATGAAAAACAATATATATTTGACAAACAACCTGTCCATCCAAAAGCTTGTTATCTTAGAGTTATCATACAGCAATCTGCTTTAAAAACAATAACTGATAGAACATCACTTGAAACACTTTGTTAACATCAGTTGTTTAAGACCCTCGCGACACAGGCACTATCTCAGGCAAGCATTACAACCGAGGCTGAACATGACCGCCATACCACAGAGCGCAGTTCTCTTCTTAAAATGAGCCAGTAAACAAGACCAGATGAAAATATATCCTGCAAGAATTTAAAAAATGAATATTAGTTAAAATGAAACGGTTTTAATTATTGTTTGCCCTTAAACTTATGTTGGTGTCATTTATGATGGATGAAGCACAAAATAATGCAGCAACTAAAACGTAGTTTCAATGAATAACCTCCTAGCTTATAGGAAACACATGTTGTTTAATAAGACTCAGAAAGCTATGCGATTAAGATGGTTTAAGCTGGTAAAGTGATTACATACTTGTATCGTAGGCAAGGTAATGAGATCTTTGGAAGCCCTTGTCAGAACTCGGTGTCACAGGGGAAGAATCCTCCTAAGAGGATGAAGTACTGACGTGTTGTTGTGAGATAGTTAACTTACACAAGATTTCCTAATTGAGTTGAAAGTGGAGTCATTGCTTACCACTTCAGAATTATGTTTCCCCTCGTTCAATGTATTTTCAACGAAACTTGGCATGTGCATTACTCGTCAGATGAACTGGTGCCTTTAGCTATTTGAAATCCTTCTAAATTGTATTTAGTTACTTTTCCATGTAAACAGACCCGTGAAGATTCCGGGGTAGAATAGGTCTTCAGCAACCCATGCTTGCCGTAAGAGGTGACTATGCTTGTCGTAAAAGGCGACTAACGGGATCGGGTGGTCAGGCTCGCTGACTTGGTTGATTGCGCGGATCGATGCTCATGATATAAATCATTGGATTGTCTGGTCCAGGCTCGATTATTTACAGACTGCCGTCAAACCAAACCAAATCCATGTGAACAATTTTGTCTCAAATGCCTCAAGCCATAACTCAAACTAATGGATATGGTTAACTATATGGAAACTATATATGTGCAATGACGACATGCTCATCTATTGCCTTTTCACATTTTTTTTATTGAGTTTCCATGGAAACAATTTAGACCTAGTCTCAAACAAGAAGCATTTTATCCCGCCACATCTCTACAGCTAATGAATATTTGTGCTTGAAACCATTTTCTTTTCCAGTCTATAATTTGCTACTATTATTTTTTTTGGATTTGTAAACACTTTTACAGTAACACCTTGAACTAATGTATCAAAAGGGAGGGTAGACGTATGTTTTTGAGTAAAAATACATGGTGGTATGCTTCTGATTTCATATTCCTAAATTTCATTGCAAAGAACATAAACAGAGAGTCAAAACGGATGTTACATTTGCCACACCGGTTGCTAAGTGGTCATAACACGAGGCTTTTAGGTTTGCCAGCCTGGTGTGGAATAAATGACTGTGTTTAAGCTAATTCTCTCTGCTAACGACTGAATTACACATATCCAGACAACATCTGACATTCGCATTACCTCTCATTGCTAGCGAATATTGCTTGTTCCGAATAGGAATTGTTTTATTGAATATTAAGTACACTTTGCAGAGTCTGAAGGAACAGGACAACTGTATGGTTAAGATCAACCTCGCGATTGTTATTCTTCTGGATCGCATAAGATGAGTGTATGCCTGGTCTAACATGCTTTGTGGTAATTCTTTCATTATGAAAGGATATACCAGAGGGAAATTAAATTCCAACCAGCTAAATAATCAATGTTATTATATCATGCGTTGTGTAGCTTGCGTGCCGTGTTACGTGACACGCTACGATAATAGTATCTAGAAGAATACGGACACGGGTGTATAATGAATTACTAGGACAGTGCTTCTTTATGCTTCATGTTTTCCTTTGATGTTTCCAATAGTTTGTTGGTGTTTTGTTAAGCTTTTCACCGTGAATGGTAATATGATCAAGGACACGATCGGTAGGCTTTAGGATCAAAATAACGAAGCCTATTGTATATCTATTAATAATGTCACATGAGCGTACACGAAAAGAGAATTGTCAACGCCAGATACTAACCAGTCTCTATTATCCTCCGATACAGAATAGAGGTGGAAATGAAATGAATTGTTCAGTGAATATACGAAACACGATTGGGATGAATATCTGATATCCTCGTTTATTTTGGGGGTCAATAAATAGGAAACGCTATAACCATTGTAAATGAAAATAAGGAGTGGTGAAATGGGGTTTAATGTCGCGACAAATATTATTGCATTTATAAGAGACGTGTATGCAGGTGTGTGTGTGTGTGTGTGTGCTAACCCAATGAATACCCCACTCCGACACAGTATACTGCCTCTGAGCCGTTCAGTCCTTATTTTAGCCCCTTAATGTCGATCGCCAGGCAAGGTAACAACAAGTACCATATTTCCACGATCTAATGGAAATAAACACACAAAAACAGATTAAAGTATGCGATCTACATACATGTGTAGTCGCGCAGTCACTCGTCATGTCTGCAGACAAGGTTTCATTATCATCGTTAGTCGTTTTGTTATTTTCATAAATTCAATTCAAATATCAATTTCATAATTTTTTTGTCTTCATGGAAATGTGCAACTAAAGGAATCAACTTGTATATGTTCTAAACTATGGGAATGAACAAACACTGAGAACATACAAGAATGTATAAAGCATTTGGAGTGCTGTCGGGCTGTTGAAAATAGTCGATCCGGTATTTTGAGTAGTAGAATGTCCCCCTATGAACTAAATCACCGATGTGAAGTGAAGTGAAATGAGATAAGTGAAGTGAACTTCTAAAGTAGTTCCGCATTCAGTTTATGTATAAGGAGGGTACTTGGTTCAGAACTGTTATGTTGCCGCAGTAGACATTGGCTGTGGATTCCGAATATAATAAACGCAAAACAATATGGACATTTATCATTTTAAACATTTTGTGGAGACAATGTAAGTCGTTTACAAGTACGTTTGTGCAAATTACCATGCATTGCACAGTTTCTACATAAATCTTACTCCAGTGTCAAACCCTATTCGAACATTGAGGACCTTTTACTTTTTTTTAAACACACATGAATGGAAAAAAAGAATTGTCAAAAACTGTAGAAGAATATAGTAGTTTCCTGAAGGGTAACAAAGCTAAACAAACTCCTTGAAAGTATAAGTGAGTGAGTGAGTGAGTTGGGTTTAACGCCGCTTTTAACAGTATACCTGTTATTTCACTGCGTGTCAGCTTAATGTGGGAGGAAAGCCCCAAGTGATGCAGGTCTCAGACGTTTACCACTTCGGTCAAAGCCACGAGCACGGGTATGTTGCTGACAAAGCTAGAAACATAATAAGCTAATAATAAGCTAGAAACAGCTTAATGTGGGAGGAAAGATCGAAGTGATGCAGGTCTCAGACGTTTACCAATTTGGTGAAACGCACGAGTACGGGAATGGTGCTGAAAAACCTATCGGAAAGCGAATCGGGATTCAAACCCACAATCATAGGTTTTTGGGGTGCCCAAGGGACGCAACTCTGCACAGCGAATCGCGGCGCCTTAGACGACTGGGCCACCCGTGCCCCATTGAAAGTATAAAACGTCAATGCCACAGAATAATCAGTCGATTATATGCCGAATCAGATTTCATTGGGCACAAATGGCAATTGAAAAGAGTAACGAACAAGGATGAATATAATTACAATCTTATCTAATCATGACAAGTTTTCGGATCGATCTCATTGTTCGAAAAAGTGAAAGTAAACATCATATAAACTTCACATATTCAACACATTTGCGAACAGTACTACAATTTACAACCTCCAAGGTATGTTGGGTGTTGTATCAGAAACATCAATGAAGTTACTAAAGAGTACAACCGTCATTTAACAGCTGAATACTTGTCCAACATATTCTGGTGATCAATGTGGTACCTCACACTGGCTAATAAATATGATTAAAATACGTCAAACGTTACTTGGTACTGGGCGATCATGAAGATCCGGGGTAGAATAGGTCTTCAGCAACCCATGCTTGCCGTAAAAGGTGACTATGCTTGCCGTAAAAGGTGACTATGCTTGTCGTAAAAGGTGACTATGCTTGTCGTAAAAGGCGACTGACGGGATCGGGTGGTCAGGCTTGCTGACTTGTTTGATGCATGTCATCGTATCTCAACTGCGTGGATCGATGTTCATGATGTCAGTCACTGTATTGTCTGGCCCAGACTCGATTATTTACAGACCGCCATCATATAGCTGGAATATTGCTAGGTACGCCGTTCAACCATAAACAGAACAGAACATAGTTTATCAGTACTGGAACAGTCTCTTTTAATATCTCAAATTACCTTTAACAAGCAAAGAAGCAATGTGAAACACAGAACACAAACTTGGCGAGGAAACACATATCTAGGATTTTTATGATATATATTTTAACTTCATGTTGGAAAATCGACTGTTTCCAGTGTACCTTTTATCATGGCCGACATTGTGATGCTGCTCGTGTAGCTAACATGTGCTTCTGACACGCGCTACAGAGAGCAATTACATGCATTCAAGCCACGAATGTGGCGGCATATGTCACGACTGGCTTCCGGCAAGAATCTGCTGCCATTTCCAGGGTATACGTTTGTACGATTGGGTATTACAATGGCTTGACTGTCCTCCCATGATAGTAAGTGAGTGAGTATGATTTTACGCCGTGTTTAACAATGCTCTAGCAATACCACGACGGGAAATACATGTACCAGAAATTTGGTTATTTGGTCAGCTTTGTACTTGGCCCTTTCCCTAACCAAGGCGTACCAGTTGGTTTGAGATCAGCATTTTGTAGTGAAACAGAGGCTTTATTATATTTTAAGACACCTCCCACCCGAAAATAACGTGATGGTTGCTCCCCCATTTTGTTGCCGTTGAGGCAAACTCTATACATGTGTAAAGTTCCATTGTAGCTCATTTAAACACTACATCAATTGGACAAAGTTTGTTTCGGAAACAGCACATGTGCGTAATGTTTTCATCATAGTGGCATGCCAGTTTCCATTCAAGGCCAATATTTAGGGGTAGAATAGGTCTTCAGCAACCCATGCTTGCCGTAAGAGGTGACTATGCTTGTCGTAAAAGGCGACTAACGGGATCGGGTGGTCAGGCTCGCTGACTTGGTTGATGCATGTCATCGATCCCAATTGGGTTGATCGATGCTCATGATAACAATCACTGGATTGTCTGGTCCAGACTCGATTATTTACAAACCGCCATCATATAGCTGGAATGTTGCTGAGTGCGGCGTTAAACAACAAACAAACAAACCAACCAACCTGTAATGATTCATAGTCACTTTTGGTATTTGGAGTCGCATGTAGTAGGTAATTTCTTTTATTGAAATCACAACTACATGTACATTGTTTTGTATGGCAAATGGAGAGGCGGTGATACATGAGTAGTATTGTCAAGCAGTATTGATTTATTCTGTCAAATAAATATTTGATTTGACATCACCATGACGTGAATGGCGTCCTCTGAAACTAGTATCATCAAGATTTTATGACCATCGCGCAGGCATTGATACACAATGGCAATGTGTTGATTGGCCGTTTAGATGTTTCATGCTAGACTTGTTCCAGAGCCTCGTTGTCTGGATCATCACAATAGCCTTCTAAACAACACAGACACAAGCCACCAACTGATAATGTTTCAATACTGCCAAAGCGTTGACTGTCAGGATATTTATCAACGTCAAATCAATATAACTGGTTACATTTTATTAGGTGTTCTACTGTGTTGAAAACTAAACAGTTACCATAGGAATTTTCCTTTGATAATTGCAAGGTTTGAGAGGAAGGAAATTGTCGCCGCTTGTAACGACGTCTCGGTTAATGCAAGAGTATAATAACTCATTCATTAATGTCAGAAAGAGACGTATGTCGTAACTATTCATCCCTTTGGGGAATTCCACAATGTATAGCATTAGTAAACCAACTAGCGGATCCTGGCAAACCAAGGGACCAAACTGAGCATAAACAGTTTTCGCGCAATAGGCCACTGGGACACTGATTGCCCCAGTAGAAGTATTCGTGCAAGAATATATTATACATGAGAATGTTTCAGTCGTTAGGTTAGTCTACGTCTGTCGCTTATCTTAGGAACCTCCTGGGTGTCAAATTGTTTTGCCGTAATCGGTCTGCATGTTTCATGGTCCATATACCTCTGTAAAACCAACATCCTGGAAGTTAGGTGGGGTGAGGTGAAGTGGGGTTTAACGTCGCATCCAAGATTATTGCACTTATATAGCGACGTGCATGTACGTGTGTGTGTTTGTGTGGCTGCTTGTACTAGTCCGGACTGATGCCAATTGATAGTGCTAGCTCACTGAGATACCATTCCGCAGTTTAACATGAATACCCCACTCAGACACAGTATACTGACTCCGAGCCGACCAGTCCTTGTTTTAGCCCCTTAATACCGAGCGTCAGACAGGGTAACAACAAGCACCATCTTTTAACGTCTTTTGGTATGACGCAATCGGGGATCGAACCCCAGACCTTCCGCTCTCCGGGCAGACACTCTACCACTAGAACACGGAGGTGGTTCCTGGAAGTTAAATGCATTCATTTTATCGTATCACAAAGGAGACCACGCGTAAGTGTGACCTGTTCGTCAATAGGCATCGCAATTCGATGTGCAGAGTTGCGACCCTTAGACGAGCCAGGATTCTTGAGATCGAATCCCAGATTCGACATAATTCTGAAACTTGGTGTGTCAGCACCATACCCGTGCTCGTGTGTTTTACCAAAGTAGCAAAACGTCTCAGATTTGAAGCACGTCAGACTTTCCTCACATATTAAGCTGCGTGCCGTGACATAAATAAAACACTGTTACACAACGTTTAAAAGACAAAAAGACAACAAGACAACAGCTGGATGTTTCGTGACAGATATCGTGATAAGTAAATTCGGTTGCAATGACACAGTTTCACATTGTCACAAATCATAGAGCCGGTCTTGTAGATAAAATACATTGTCACTCATGTGACCAACTAAACCAATCAAACTTTCCATTCTTGTGGGGTGACAAGGAATATGAAAGACAAAGAACGTTTAAACATGTTCCTACACGTAAATCTCTTCAGGTCAGTTAAGGTCACAGAAACCTGGGAGAACAAACTGTACTCATCATTATGTGTGTTAAAGTTTTTAATTGAAATGGGGCCGCCTCCGTGGTCTAATGGTAGAGCGTCCGCCCGGAGAGCGGAAGGTCCGGGGTTCGATCCCCGGCCGCGTCATACCAAAAGACGTTAAAAGATGGTACTTGTTGTTACCCTGTCTGGCGCTCGGCATTAAGGGGCTAAAACAAGGACTGGTCGGCTCGGAGTCAGTATACTCTGTCTGAGTGGGGTATTCATGTTAAACTGCGGCATGGTATCTCAGTGAGCTAGCACCATAAATCGGCATCAGTCCGGAGTAGTACAAGCAGCCACACACATATACACGTGCATGCACGTCGCTATATAAGTGCAATAATCTTGGACGCGACGTTAAACCCCATTTCACCTCACCTTATATTGAAATGGAAACACAAACAAATATGATTGATGTGGACCTGATCCGAATTATGTTTTTACCATTCTACGTTTCGATGCGTTTGCAGGTTCATGTATTGTATTTTATGTAATATCCAATATAAAATAGTCCAGTTGTTAAAACACTGTCTAGGGCTAGTTAGAAGACCCTGGTTCGATTCACGAAATGGTTACTGTGTGTAACCAAATTGTGCAATGTTGGTAAAATTCAATGTTTCCAAGTGTAGTGAGTGAGTATGGTTTTATGCCGCTTTGAGCACCAGTCCAGCAATATCACGGCGGGGGTCACTAGGAAAAAGGGCTTCACACATTGTGCCAATGTCGGGAATCGAACCGGAGACTTCGACGTGATGAGCAACCGCTTTAACCACGAGGCTATTCCACGGCCCCCTTTCAAAGAGTTAGACTGCATGTTATGCACTCGGTTATGTACTTGAGCCTGCGAAACATCCTATAAATAAATATGTCCATGTTCTCATCAATGTGATCAAACCGTACACAGATGTAAACAAAGATATTGCCAGGTATAGGATTTGATAATGTCACTTAAACTTAAGACGTTAAATCTTCTTTTGTATTCATTTTGAGTTCAAACATATTGTAAATATACATGGTCTCAAGCTTTCGGCCTCCCGACTTTCATCAGGAACACTGTGCTGGATTAATACTACATTTGATAATTATCCTTTAGACGTTAAACTATTCATAATGCAAACTACGGCTACATCTGATGAGGAGGGGCGGTCGGGTAGCCTAGTGGTTAAAGCGTTCGCTCGTCACGCCGAAGACCCGGGTTCGATTCCCGACATGGGTACAACGTGTGAAGCCTATTTCTGGTGTCCCCCGCCGTTAATATTGCTGGAATATTGCTAAAAGCTATGTAAAACCATACTCACTCACTCACTCTGATGAGGAACCAGACATTCTAAATAAGATCTATCGTATAGACTTCGTCCCCCAGTACCCTGACAGTCTCATCAAGCTCACCAGGGACAGAGCCATACAACACTTAGAGGAAATAACACACATTAGCATTTAGATAAAACAAATTTATACAGGGCCTAAGTGATAAATAGCTATCTAATCTTTATTGTCCAAAGTCTAAATTCACGAATCTGAACACGAATGAACACGATTTAACGTTTTACCTTAAATCGTGTTAGAACGTATGAAGGTCGCGCACTCATTCGTGTTTGTTCGTGTTAAAGTCGTGGTCGGTCGCGCGCGGTCGTATGGACGTCGCAGCTCGGCTTAAATCGTGCTATAACACAATACAAAAATTTATAACACGATTTAAGCCGTGCTGAAAAGTCGTGTTCAGTCGTATGAAGGTCGTATGACAGTCGTGTTCAATCGTATGAAGATCGTGTTCAGTTGTATGAAGATCGTGTTCAATCGCGTTCAGTCGTGTTGGGGAAGAAACTCATACGGCCTTCATACGTTTTAACACGATTCAACAGGACTTTCATGCGCCTTTCATACGACTCCCATACGCCTGAACACGAAATCCATACGTTTTTTCATACGACCGGAAGAGCCCATCACGTGACTGAGTGAGAACGTGGGAAACCCCCTGAAAGTGAAAGCTCATTCTACAGACATACCAAACCTCAGGCGGCCGAAACGGAAGCTCAACATCCATGGTCGAACCCAGAATCTCTTCCTGTTCCTCACCATCAAAGCCATAGCAACCCGAAGTACTTCCTCCTCCTCCAAAGCTGCTTCTTACGAGTCTTGTTCGTTGATGAACATGTTGAAGACTGACACAGAAATGCTTTTGCAATGCAGCATATATACTACATGACCAACGTGAATAAAATAAACAAAAATATGTCGTATGAAGGTCTTGCTCAGTCGTATGGAGATTGTGTTTAATTATGGACATCGTAATGATTCGGGTTTAATCGTATGGCGGTCGTGTTGATTCGTGTTAAGTCGTATGGGCTTCGTATGACAGTAGCGTTTGGTCGTATGACAGTGTTTGGTCGAATGACAGTATTGGGGTCGTGGTAAATGAGGTTAAATCGTGTTGTATCGAATGAATATCGTATGACGGTCGTATGAGTGTCGTGTTCAGTCGTATGAAGGTCGTATGAGGGTCGTTTTTGGTCGTATGAGGGTAGTGTTTGGTTAAGAAATTTGCATAAACCACAAGGTGGAGCACGAATCAACACGATTTTTCAACTTTTCTTAAATCGTGTTTGCAATTTTTTAAATCGTGTATGTGAGATAGGGGCTTAAGTCTTCATCAAGGACCTATCATTCTGCTTTGAATGTGGCGTGTATGACAGATGTTTCAGTTGTACATTCTGAAGTGATGAAAGGAAGACATAGTGCAGGGAGTTGATGTAATCCTTGATAAATCCAGGATTCTGTTTCGAGGTTTGTAAATCTAAGGCCCCTATAAGTGTACTAAATCCTTGATACAAACACGACCCTTTTGACTGCGATTAATAGCTGATATTGATTGTGCCTTTAGGTTGTTTTAGCTGTATAAAGCGGTTCAAAACACAACTTTATGCTTGTCCTAGGAGGCGACTAACGGGATCGGGTGGTCAAGCTCGCTGACTTGGTTGATGCATCGTATCATATCTCAATTAATATGTCTTCAGCAACCCATGCTTGCCGTAACAGGCGACTTTGCTTGTCGTAAGAGGCGACTAACGGGATCGGGTTGTCAGGCTCGCTGACTTGGTTGAAGCATGTCATCGATGTCATCGATCCCAAATGCGTGGATCGATTCTCATGATATCAATCACTGGATTGTCTGGTCCAGACTCGATTATTTATAGACCACCGTCATATAGTTGGAATATCGCTGAGCGCGGCGTAAAACAAAACAAACAAACAACCAATCAATTGCGTGGATAGATGCTTATGATATCAATCACTGGATTGTCGGGTCCAGACTCGATTTTTTTACAGACCGCTGTCATATAGCTAGAATTGCTGAGTGCGGCGTTAAACAACAAACCAACCAACCAACTCAATTGCGTTGATCGATATAGCTGGAATATTGCCGAGTGCAAACAAACAAACACTGTAAAAGCTGTAGTTTTCTTATGTAATACTATATATAAGCGACAAAGCCTTTACATCCATAATCAAAAGAAATATCTGCTACAATTACAAACGCTGAAGCTACGCACTAAACAACTGTTACGGTCTGCATTACTGATTCACAATACTTTAAAAAGCATAGTCTGGAATGGAAGTCGCAAGTTTGAAACTGGAGCCGCAAAGCTCAAGAAAGCTGTTTGTTTAGTGGCTAATGTCGACTTCCTGCTAGTCATTTCATTGGTCGGTCATAGTTCGTGAAGGATCGTTCCGACATGACCTGTAATGGGATGTCCTCTGCGGTAGCGAGATCGTGTATCTGATTTTAATGAGATTGAGGTAATCTGAGCATGTGATTAATCCTGTTTTGTTTATTTAAAGCATTAATTGTTTATTGTTAAGCAAGTTTATCTCTGCAGCCGTTGTAATATGCAGCTATCAGCCGACTCGTCTCGCATTAAAGCACGAGGCTGTGTGCTCGCGGGCAGATTTTCACGGACGACGCTTATCACTGCGTCGGATTAACGAGACTGATTTCGGTAATTCGTCTAAATAGCACTGATTTATTCAGTTCCGATCATTAGTGTCGGATTAAGGCCGATTGTCGTATCAACGAGTGTCGGCAAGCATTAAACATATTATTTCCTAATATATAGAGGTTATCACGCGAATGTGTTTGGGGATGGTAAATATCCTGCATTAGGAATAAACATAAAAAGTGTTTATTCCTAATACAGGATATTTACCATCCCCAAACACACAAGCATGATAACCTCTTTATCATATAATGTCATTCTTTAATTCTGTGCTTGAACATCGCTTTCCCTCTCTCACAAACTTTACCGAAACATTGCGAGTTTTCATGGAATGCGCGCATTAATATTTATTACGTCACAGGGTAAGTGATGTGTCAGTCGGACAGTAACAGTAGCCAATATAGTTCCAAATGAAATATTTTCATATACAGTGGCGAAGCAACATATACGCAAAAGATCAGTTGTTTTTACTTTCCTTTCGCGGCAATCCATCGGTCTGTCCGCTAGAGTAACTGCCCTTTGTCAAAGGGAAGCTACTCTAACCCTGGTCTATAAAACGTCACGGCCACGTTCAGACGTTGCTGACGGTCGGCCTGTCCTGGCATAACGTTCAGAAGTGAAGTCAGATGTACGCACAGCAACAAAACGAAACAAGGTAACATTTCAAACATATTTCGGCCAAATCCAACTATTTTAATTGGTGGAAAAAGTTTCAAGACGCAGAGGTCTACAAGCACAGATATGCTGCTGATCCCGCTTGGCTAGGCCTAGTGCCCTAGCAAAATTGTTTCGAAATTTATATCTCCAAAGTTGCCAAAACGTATAAAATGTCTTAGCTACGTCACAGTTAGACACTGATTTTCAGTATATTAGACGGTTATTTTGATAATGATAGCAATTATCCCAGTAGTTTATCCAGATTCCCGATGGTTAATTCTGATTCGATCGCCGAATGACAAGGGCGACGCCATGTTTGTTTATAAACAGTGAAAGTAGTCCCTACTTGACCTTTGATATTTGCATCTCTATCCGCCTATGACCCCAATGGATATCGTTTTGATCCGTTGGCTTTATCCTGCCGAGAAACCTACCCATTATATGATAAATGGTATTACGATACAGAAACACGAGAGAGTACTAATCTATTTGTCATATAATTGCAGGATTCAATTTATCGAATTAAAATGAAAACATTTCTGTAATACATTTGATTTGACAGGTAATTAAGTCCTGTTCAAGTTAAATGTTTTATTTTCAATAAATTTTGTTTTTATTTATGGTAAAATAGTGTATGTCCATGCTTAGTTATTGAAGCACTAGAGAAATTTGAACAGCATAGTGAGTTCTTAAAATCGTGGAATATGATAACGCTTAAACAATTTCTACATTTAATTTACTTGTTTTACATTTGAATGGAGGCCATATGATACAATTGATACCATTAGTATTGTTCCCCTTAAAGGTTTTACAGAAACATTTAATAATGCACGTGGATTCCACGAGCCTTCGTATAGATTCTGACATGATTCATCGCTAATAGCTCAAATCAATACTGATTTGTCTGTTGATGAAAATACAGTGAATACAGTGAATACAGGTCTGTCGGACATACACCAGTTCAATGGGTATGAAGAATCTCAAGCACAAAGCAATATGATGGGAATCTGGAATTCCTTTGGAGGACAAAAACAAAATATAGGTTAGCAACGCAGTTTATGTTTCTGCTCTTGATTTAAAATTAATAATAAATGAAAAAGACACAAAGCTTTCCATATTACAAAGAAATCTCTGCTTAAAGCAGAGTTGATTTACGATTTGGCAAACATCATGAGCATTTTTTTATGAATCACTATCAAATAGTGCTGACAATGGTACAATTCAAAATAGGGAATTGCATCGGACATCATTGTGTCGCTGATGAGTCAAATGCTGGAATATTCCTCGAAAGTCATCCCTCTTGTTATCCAGTCTTGTGGAGAGTGTTTTGTCACTCTGAATCGTTATGCATAGATATAAATATGCAACAGATGAGGTGATCTCACTGATCTCCTTTATTTCTAGTTCCGGTGGGTAAATCAGTGGAAGGGAATTGGCTGTATGTTGGTTATTGAACGCCATGAGATCATCGATATACCGGAAACATAAGTTAGACCAAATAACCTCTCCCAAATCGAGCAGAAATTCCTATTCATATTCATAAAGAAAGAGATATGCAAGGAGGGGAGCTCAACTGGTGCCCATGGGGATACCTTCATGTACCTCTTGCCTAAATGTCATATCCCAATGTTTACACAGATGTTATCTACGGGGAAGTCCAGCTTTCATTTCAAATATTTCGCAAAAACATTTTAGGAAACATTTTACATATATAAGCTACAAAACACGTTCCATTATCATAAGAAATCTCTGCTGTAATGCATTAAAGTTATCAAATATCCCAGAGCAAACAGTGCCTTTGCCTCATAAAACCGTAGAACGTAGACTTAAAATTGGTGTCAAATGCACGACCATTCAGTAAACTCACAAATCTTTTGTTGGAATTTGAATGTTTAAATTAACCTCCGTTAGTCATAGCCCTTCTACATTCCCTGGCGAACGTTTAACTCAAATGAGCCTACGAGCGCGTTCTTCATCCCACAAACAGTGTGTCTCGTTTTCCTTTCAACTCAGAAGAAGCATGTGTGTCTCTCCTTCTCCCAGTCCCCTCCTTCATTGACTTGAGAGCTGTTTCAACTAATTCGATTGCATCTGCAGTATTGTCGAATACTTGCTGCTATTTCGGGCGGCCCTAGACGCCCATAGAGAAGGCATTACACCTCGTCTTAGTAACATAGATCCTCCACTCATGTACATGTACTCGACACATGGCATTAAGGTAGAGTCGGAGATACGTTGAGGATATAAATACAAGGGTTAAATGACTTGTGATTTGGGGCGCTGGACGAGGTTGAGTGTTTGAACATGTTCAGGAGAAATGCTGAAGGGGTGGTGTCTTAGCCTATTGGTTAAAGCGTTGTCTAATAACCCGAAGGCTCGGGTTCGATTCCCCATACACACTGTAGGTACAGCGTGTGAAACTAATACATGGTCTCCGCTGTGTTGTTGCTGAAATATTGCCAAAACAGGCGTAAAACCCACCTCACAATATTGAACGCTGAAACGCTTTGCTGCTAGAGAAAGACAGTGTCAAGTTGGTTTTCAAGAACTGTTTCCAACATACAACAGGACGTGCAACACTGTGGACAGCGCGAAGAAAGGACAATCACACAACAAGACAATTTACTGCTTCCCCAGACAGTGCAGACACAGTACCGCCTTACATGAAATGTCAATTGGATCATTCGTGGGAGAAGCCTTGGTCAATATGATCATGGCTAATGGAAGGGGATGGCTGCAGGAGCGTGTCTCTCACTCAGGTGGGCTGTTCCTTGTCACACAAGACATGACACAAGAAGCAGCTTTAAGGTTCATGGCATCCCGAGGGAAATATGTGTTTGACACATGTTCAGTGTACAGGATGATGAGTTTAGTTTTGCATGGATTTGACTAAACTTTGACATTTGGTGACCTTTGTTCTTACCGTTGGAGATACGCATGTAATACTGCATGAGAGGATTTATCGGTCAGATTATACTGTCGTAGTCACAGCTTACGCCAATGCCCGGCCTCGGCAAATGACCACGATTCCAAGTACGATATCGTGATGCTCTAGAATACAGACCATCATATAAAGTAACCTTATCGCCAGTGGCAGGTAGCAACCAGATATTGATGATCTCAATATTTTTTGTTTTTCATAGCAGACACCTTAGCGGCCGTCTCAAACGATTTAAACAGGGGAAATAATAAATAATTTCCATCAAAAGTTCAGTGTTTTGTAGTCAGGTAGATTAGTAATACAAAGTAAGTTTTGAAACAGCATGTTGTATAACGCATCTAGGATATGAAATGCGTCAACTAGGTCATCGAGCCTGATCACCCGATCCCGTCAGCTGCCTCTTATACATGTAAGCATAGGTTGCTGAAGCCCAATTCTAACCCGGATTTTCACAAGGTAGATATTTGTGCGATATGTAATGGGGTTTTGTTAACATAATACGTTTACGTTTACGTTTACTATATTACTGGGGATGTTCTTAGTTACTTTATTAACATATTGAATATATATCTACAGTATGTGCTTTCAATGTGTCCTGACTGACTTATTAACACCACACGCGACACACGTACATTACACACGTACATTACACACGTACATTACAATGTACATTACACACGTACATTACACATGTACATTACACATGTACATTACACGCGTACATTACACACGTACATTACACACGTACATTACACATGTACATTACACATGTACATTACGCGCGTACATTACGCACGTACATTACGCACGTACATTACACAGGTACATTACACACGTACATTACACATGTACATTACACATGTACATTACACACGTACATTACACACGTACATTACACGCGTACATTACAATGTACATTACACACGTACATTACACGCGTACATTACACATGTACATTACACATGTACATTACACGCGTACATTACACACGTACATTACAATGTACATTACACACGTACATTACACACGTACATTACACATGTACATTACACACGTACATTACAATGTACATTACACGCGTACATTACACGCGTACATTACACATGTACATTACACATGTACATTACACACGTACATTACACACGTACATTACAATGTACATTACACACGTACATTACACACGTACATTACACACGTACATTACACGCGTACATTACAATGTACATTACACACGTACATTACACACGTACATTACACATGTACATTACACACGTACATTACACGCGTACATTACACATGTACATTACACACGTACATTACACACGTACATTACAATGTACATTACACACGTACATTACACACGTACATTACACATATACATTACACGCGTACATTACACACGTACATTACAGGCGTACATTACGCATGTACACGTACATTACACTCGTACATTACAATGTACATTACACACGTACATTACATACGTACATTACATACGTACATTACACACGTACATTACACACTTACATTACACATGCACATTACGCACGTGCATTACGTATGTACATTACGCACGTACATTACACATGTATATTACACACGTACATTACACGCGTACATTACAATGTACATTACACACGTACATTACACATGTAGATAACACGCGTACATTACAAGCGTACATTACGCATATACATTACACACGTACATTACACGCGTACATTACACATATACATTACACACGTACATTACACGCGTACATTACAATGTACATTACACACGTACATTACACACGTACATTACACATATACATTACACATGTACATTACACGCGTACATTACAATGTACATTACACACGTACATTACACTCGTACATTACAATGTACATTACACACGTACATTACATACGTACATTACATACGTACATTACACACGTACATTACACACTTACAAGACACATGCACATTACGCACGTGCATTACGTATGTACATTACGCACGTACATTACACATGTACATTACACACGTACATTACACGCGTACATTACAATGTACATTACACACGTACATTACACATGTACATTACACACGTACATTACAAGCGTACATTACGCATGTACATGTACATTACACACGTACATTACACACGTACATTACAATGTACATTACACACGTACATTACAATGTACATTACACACGTACATCACACACGTAAATTACGCATGTACATTACAAACGTACATTACACGCGTACATTACACATGCATATTACGCACGTATATTACAAACGTATATACAAACGTAAATTACACATGTGCATCGCGTGGCTGACACTAATTGATGTGGTCTGAATAAGTTATCATGAGAATCCCCCTTTGTTGTTTGAAAGCCGCTATAAAGTGTTGATTTTATCGATAGTTACAGTAACATGTAACAGTATTTGTCAATAATATGCTATTATCTTTATTGTTGGTGCTTGTGGCGGGATGCTGGTGGACTGCATAAAAGTTACATTTGGCATCTTGGGATACATTCCAAATTATATATTTTGTAGGATAGGCTTGCCCGCTTTACAACAGGAACCAATTTTATCCATTCTGCTCACAGCGGATGGTCAGCTTGGCACAATATTAAGCAATAATTCTTGCCTGGTAGAACTACCTGCAGAGCAACATGGGTCGCTTGGCAACGGTAGTTGCTGGGCAGCGGTCGGTGCACTGGTAAGTGACATGGGCTGCTTGGCAACTGTTGTTGGAGGACTGCGGTTACTGCATTGGGTTCGCTTGACAGGGACAGGCTCATTTTCTGCATTCCACCAGTTCTTCATCATCAGCGACCATTTCATCCAAATAACTTCTCTCGTCTTAATTCCGCTGTCACGCAGAATGGCGGAACCCGGCCTCATGGCGTCATGTTCTTATCAAAGATGCTACCATCTTGATGTTCGGCATAATGCACCGGTTTTTAACTATTTATTCTTACAACAGACGTTTTAGAATGTTTTCCGACTCTAGGACATTTAAAAAAACACGCATTAGTGACAAACACTATGTACGATGCAATTCCCTTCTTTTGACTTGAGGGGCGGTCGGGTAGCCTAGTGGTTAAAGCGGGAAGACCCGGGTTCGATTCCCGACATGGGTACAATGTGTGAAGCCCATTTCTGGTGCCCCAGCCATGATATTGCTGTAATATTGCTAAAGGCGGCGTAAAATCTCAGTCACTCACTCACTCTTTTGACTTGTACCACATGAACCCCGGCGATTTTTTCAGGTGATAAATTTACTTGCTTTGCGTCTATTGGTGACGTGTGCAACCCGCGGTGGTGACTGGGGGAGCATGAGACGCTCGCCTTTTCGTGGACACTTGGTATCATCACTATACGATAGCGATTCAAAAACACATGCTCATGATATAGTCGGAATCGTACGGTCGACTCTTTCGACACAATCGAGCTTTCTTGTAGCCCTGGAGAGGGTTATGGGGCGAAGTTCTTTTGTAAGGCATATTTACTTCAATTGCTATAGAGACATGCGTCTTAGCTGTAACTATTGCTATAATTACAAATAATATATCGTAATGTATGTTGGATAAATGATTATTGTTATCCATATCCTAATTTGCTGGCAATAGTTATTAAGGGACGAGGGGCGGTGGGGTAGCCTTGTGGGTAAATCGTCATTAGTTAATATTAAAAAGATATCACAAAATGATCCACCATTGTCGGAATTCAAGAATGTGATGACTGGACGAATACTATCAAACAAAAGTGACACAACCCTTTCTATAGCAACAGAGCACCTGCTAAAAGCAGAGTCGATTTACGATTCCGACTGTGTCATGAGCGTGGCAACCGTCACAAACACATGCAAAGGCAAACCAACTGTTTACCCAAAACAGTTTCAACAAAAACAGGCCAACTTTGTGTTATGTGAGTTTAAATTTCATTTTTTTAATAAATTAGCCCTTTTGTTGCTTAAGAATCAAATAAAGGTTCCAATATGACTGATATTCTATGTGGTAATGACGGGATGCAGGACGATTCTTTCATATTACTATATGCCATGAGTAAGTGAGTGAGTATGGTTTTACGCCGCTTTCAGGAATATTCCAGCAATATCACGGCGGGGGACACCAGAAATGGGCTTCACACATCGTACCCATGTCGGGAATCAAACCGGGTCTTCGGCGTGACGAGCGAAACTATATGCCATGACAGATTAACTATAGTAATAGTATAGTAGAATCGGGGGTTCTTTTGAGTAGCACATTTGTTAGAATGCAGTTCATGCGATGAGAGATCTGCACCTTCTCTCTTGAATGGGATATTTGAGAATGTTGACTTTATTTAATGCCACGTTCACCAATAGTTCCGTTTCATCGCGTCAGATAACATCAAGAGTGATATTTACACATAACAGTCATGCGGGGGTCGAACCCGGTTTGACGAGCGAACCCTTTAACCACGCCACTACCCTCCTCATATAGAATACAGAGTCAATGTGTGCATATGTGAATATACTTTACATCTTTTTCGGTATTTTACGACACAGTTAAATTTCTACAAAATCGTTCACGTCTCTCTTGCCAGTTTGAAAGGAATCACACCGGCCGTTGTGTATGGTCAGATCGTCCACGGCGATGTCGCTTCTGTAGCTGGCACCGGTGTCGCCCTCAATCTCAAGCTGAAATAAACATATTCCACAATTATTAGCTCAAAGTGATGTTCCACTTCCCAACCGCAGAACATAGTTAAATCTTATTATTCCTTAAATGTACAATTTACAAGTAGGTCAAATGAAACACTCCCAGAGAGGAGCGTTCTTCTCTTATTATAGACAAAAGCGTGTGCACTGAGAATGAAAGTGGGTCATACCTAAACGATTACATATATCTACGTAGGATAGGTATTATTTGCACGAGACCAGCCATGTTATAAAGTCAGCAATACACACAATATAATGAAAATATTAAACAATCAATACAAAAGAGATATGGAGAGAATTTCATTGTGTCATCTCCAGAACAAGGTGAATTGCTGCAATACCTAATATACTGAACCGCAAAAGAAACGTCACCATGGATAGAGATATGAGAAACCTTATTTGTCCAAACACTGTAAACATACTTTGAGAAAGTAAAACTTGGTGAAACTTAGCAAAACTGATCATCAAGGTTGAAATTAAAGTGTCAAATGTTCTTAAAGTGAAACACAACACTAGACTCTGAGCAAATAGCATCAAAAGTCAGTATCTCGTGTGTTCGCCATATGCATTGTGGAATGCCGTGCAACGTCAATACATGGAATGGATGAGGCGGTTGATGAAGGCTAAAGGCACTTGAGCCCACACTCGGAGGAACGCCTGGCGCAGTTCAGCTGCAGTTGTCGGCCTTGGTCGGACGTCATTCAGCCGTCTTTGAATCTTGTCCCGTAGGTGCTCAATGGGATTTAAACCGGGACTGGGGGCAAACCACTGCATGGCTCTGATGCCATTCTGCTGGAGGAAGTCTCTCGTTGCTCCCGCAGTGTGGGCACGGGCTTTATCATGCTGAAACTCGTGGTTGCGGCGACGTGCCAAATGAGGTATGGCGTGTGATCAATGTACCGAGCTTCTGTGACACCATTGCCTCTCCCTGGACTGATGCTCTGGAAGACCACAGGTCGACCCTCTGTGCAAGACCAATTCCACCCCACACCATGATGCTCGGACCATCCCACGAGTCTCTCTCAACAACACAAGCATCCGAATGACGTTCCCCACGGCGTCTCTCTCTCTCTCTCTCTCTCTCTCTCTCTCTCTCTCTCTCTCTCTCTCTCTCTCTCTCTCTCTCTCCACTGCTGGTGGCGCTGTGTTGCCCACTGAAGACGGTCCCGACGATGACGTGGTGTCAGAATGGGTCTTCGGTGTAGCCTGTGACAGTGAAGGTGTCAATCGTCGACGCACGGTGTCCGCACTAATGTGTCACTGGTGTGTCCCCATGGTCTGTCGAACAGTTTCCGCAGCAGTAACAAAGCGATCATGAAGATGCTTTCGCACAATCTGACGATGCTGACGTCGGGTAGTGACCCTTGGTCTTCCACTACGTGGTCGGTCATCTGTAGTGTTGTAGATCTTGTACCGTTGCTGGAGTCTGTATATGGACCTTACGAGGACTTGAAATGCACTCAGTCTGGCTACTTGCCGGGCGGTTTGTCAAGCTTGCAATTGTCCAAGGGCTTGGTGTCGCTGATTTCTTGTCAATCTTGGCATGTGGTAGCAATTCAATAACGAATGAATGTTATCCGATCTGGGTGGATTTTTATAGGGCAAGAAATGGGGGAACGCATGTGCATTTCAATTTGCACGGAACTCACGTGCATCGGGTTACCATGGCCGTTGCGTTTGGGAGATCGCTTTTTTTTTTGTCTACTTTGTTTTTTTATCATCAAATTTCATTTTTCCGGACAAGGTTATGTTAAATTTTAGAAGCCTTGACAAAAATTACTCAGATATTTAAATGACAACTTTTCATGCAATGTTACATGGGGAGACGTTTCTTTTGCGGTTCTGTGTATATGAACGACAGTCAAAACCTTATCAGTCTGAGGCAAATGGCCTCACTGTGGACAGCATTTCAGTTATAAGGCATATCAGAGCAATGTGTGAGGATCTCACAAATATTTCACAGCTCCTGTAAAATATCCTCCAACTATACCTGGAAGTTGCCCGTGGTGTGAATATTGAGGAGGTAGTGTTTCCACACGTTGCCCTGATCACCAGACATGGAATGGATTACTTGTCTGCTAGTACCACCAGTGATAGCTTCTATCTTCAGGCTGCCCATGTCGTGTCCGTACATGTGATAGTAAATGCTGAGACAGTAGTCTCCCCCGGGCAATGTCTTGGATAGGAGATAAGCCTTCTGGTGGTAGTGGCCAGATGCTTCCAAGTAGGCGTAGTATCCTGCAGAAAAAGTAACATTGACATTCCACCTCGACGCCTACATGTAACTCGACTTCTGGAAAGGACCATTTTAATAGGAAAGGGTTGGTTCTATGTAGAGGTTATACTGAATAGGACAGCTAAAATGCTGCCCTGCTTAATTAGAAGGCAGTGTACACTGATTAGATGGCAGTGTACATGATTTCGGTAAACATGTTTAAAAATAATATTTCTCTGCAATTACATTGATGTGCCTTCTTTTGAAGTAAAAAAAATATTTTTGCAAATTGGAATCACAGAAGGGATGTGATGAGGTCATTAAGTTACAGGACAAAAGATGCTATTTGGTGTCTTCCTCACCTGACGCTGACCCGGAGTGATCGGTAGTGGGCCCTGTACCAACACTAGGTGTTGCGCCACGATGACGGAGCCAGTTGGTATTGTCACCGCCAGGGTTTGTCCAGCCACAGAATCCGGTACTGAAGGTGCACGTCTCAGCAGCTGTATAATGTCGGCGATGAGTGTATGCACTGATGACAACCGTTTTGCCCTAACATGGCACTTATTCTTAGGGACATGACGGAAATGCGTAACGATGTCGTCACTGGGCGTTTTCGACATGGCTGTCACCACACGCCTGTCTTAACAATCAAGCAAGGTAGCATGTTGCCTTCAGCGTGCGCGTCCTTGTAATTATTCAACATGACAATTCTATTCATGAACGTGTAAGATCTTTATCTTACTTGGATTGATTCTTTTTAGAGTAGGTCATCACTGATTTTCAGTGATCCTTTCGTATCATTTTCACCACTTTCAACCTTTTGTGCCCAATGGAATCTGTTTCATCAGATCATCGAGAGTCTGACATATCAAAACCTCAAAACCTCAGAATTCTCTAATATCACTTTGAAGATATTCAGCATAAATACTTTAATTTAATGCTTAATGAGTCTTATGTTACAATAGGTTTGATATTTCTTGGTGCATTAAGAAGAATGACGATTTATTTGAATAATCCTAATTCTCTTACCAATTGATGGTGACACTGTAGCGGCTGAAGCATAAAGAAACAAGATGTATATATCAAGATGTGTAACAATAAATATACTTAAGAGATTGGCATCATTTTGGAATATATATTATAAAATTGCAAATCATAAATCAGGTCTGTATATCAACGTTTCCTATTACACTATGCACTATGATTAGTATGTCTTCCGAATACAAACTGTGGTCGAGTCACATCAGGACAATTTAAAATATGGTACTTGCTGTTACCCTGCCTTGTGCTCGCTATTAAAGGGATAATACAAGGATTAGTCGGCGCGGAGTCAGTATACCGTGTCTCAATTGGGTATCCATGTTAAACTGCGGTATTGTATCTCAGTGCATTGCTACAAAAACAAAACCCGCATAAGTCGTTATATATGAGCAATAATCTTGAACATGACGTTACTCTCTATTTCCCACAACTCACCGCCTGAATAACGGATATAAAAGTCAGGAATTATACTTAACATTTAATTTGAAATTTATAGTGATTGTTTATGTTGTATTCAACGAGATCACTACAAATATAGGTCTTTGAAAGGCATTTAGAAGTGATACACATAAGGAAGAGAATTTATGGATGTCAACTTCTTTATTATGAGGAACACAGCATTTCAGAGTATGTGCTTACTCCTTCATCGGGTGATGAAGGATGATGAAGGAGTAAGCATATCCTGATGAATGAGTAAGCATATACTTCGAAACGTTGTGTTTCTCATGATAAAGAAGTTGACATACATAAATTCTCTTCCGTAATACAAATATAATTTACTATTATAGTGTAATTAAATCAACACCCTATTTGATAGGGTATAGTGGTAAATGAAGAGCGTGTATTCCTTTGTGGTCGTGAAAAGTCAGACAACGACAAAGAAATCACCAGATAATCGTCGTCATAAGTGGTGTCTCCAACCAACAATGTCTGTTGTTGAACACAGCAGTCAGCATCTTTCCAGCTGTACTACAACGGCTTGTACATAATCACGCGATGGGCCTGACCAGTGGATGACCGCATCGGCAACGACCATGACCCATCCAACACGGTACGATGACACCCAATACACACGTCATCGCGCCTTACAAGAATGAGGTTCTGATGACCTATTACAGTAAATTACGGTTATAACGAACACGCTTATAACGAACTGACGGATATAACGAACTTACTTTTTGGTCCCGACTATTTTCTGTAGTTATGCTGTATATAAGCTTATAACGAACTACGGTTATAACGAACTAAAATTACTAGTCCCTTTGAGTTCGTTATAACCTAGTTTACTGTAATTTGAACAGTAGTGCAAACGGATAAATATAAATAAATATTACACCATACCAAACTGCAGGTGGAGCAATAGTGTCATTGTTTGTGGCACATTGCTCTATTTCAATCATTAGTTAGGTGTCCACTTGACGCGTGAACCCTAAAAAGTTTTTCTTACGAGCTGGCGTCGAGACGGAGCCATGTTGAGCCAAACAACCATAGTACATCTGGATCTCCTTGATGTCAAAAGGACTCAGGTGAGTTCTCTGTCCAATGACTGCTCCCTTCTGCTTGACAAGAATGGTTGGCTTCCTGCGGTCGACGGCGAAGCTGTAGGCGTTGTAATGCATGACGGACTCGTAGTCGTACTGGAGTCCAAGAGTGTCAACCTGTGTGGTGGTGTACTTGTCGAAGTTGTGCTCGCGTCCTACGTAAATAAGTGAAAAGGGTAAGCACTTTGTTAAAGATTCCATGTTAGGCCATGGGGAAAGGACCAGGGCCCACTTGCAAAGCCATTTCGTAAGCCTATGTTAAAGTATGGGAGTTACGATCATCTTAGCGCTAAGATCGCTTTGTGCAAATAGGCCCAGTACGTTAAGATTATCATATATTCATGTTAATGTAACTAAATAAAGCAGAAACAGATGAGACATTGAATGAAGAGTTCCTACACATTGTTGCTACACATGTAACAATCAAGAATAACCGTGAATAGTTACAAGAAAACAATTCAGCACAGTTCCATGTTGTGCTGAAAGGAGGCTTGTTTTCGACCGTAGTCACAATAAAACATTTTCAAAATGCACAGTCAAACAGTTTCCTCATACTGGTACATATTGATTTGTGCTTATGTTCTCCAATCAGAGATGGGAAACATTTCTTTTAATGTCCAACCATTTCCGGAATATTTCTACCTGTGTTGTCCATTCAATTCAGTGGTTTATTGTTATTGTTGGCCCATATACAAGTGAGTTACATACACATACAGTTATAATAACAAATATTGTAGTATAAGAAATATCAAGATGACAACAACTGACGTAACATAAAACCATGATGAATGTATAAAGATACTTGTAGTTGTATGTTACATATACAGTTATTAGTTGATATGCATGAAAATGACCAGGCGGGTAAATATTAAATTTTATTTTCTTATTTACCGGTAAAATAAACATAAAATCAAATACTTCTTCAACACCAAGGGTACAGACGGGGCAAATTCTTAGGGATTTTTCAATATTAATGTCCTCTTTTTCTCGATTTTATATCATTTAGACCAAGTCTAAAACGTATAAAGGTATTGCTGAGGTTTTGAATCTAAAATTTAAAAGATACGACTTAAAACATGACGAGTGAATAAAGGGTCGTTCTCATTGTTCGACAGGTGGTTGTTAGGGTGAGTTCTTCAGGTGTAAAGTAACGGTTGCTATATACCTCAGAGAATAATTGTATCTTTTAACTTTGGGCATTGTCACACATCCCAGAGCAGTATAACACACAGTGACCTACTTTTATTCATATTTAGATCTTGCTAAGTTTAATTCGTTAGGATTTTATAACTATCTATCTCTGAATATTTACATACAGACCAGAGGACATCCATGTTAAATGAGACTAGGATCGGCCTAATTAGCAGGTCCAGACAATTTGATCTATATCCTTCCAACACCTATTTTGTTTGTTTGCTTATTCAACTTTATGATTTGTATCAATCTACAAGTTACTTACCAGCCTATTAACACAGATACACTTACCATACACTTCTAACCCATTACAATGTCTAGAACAAGGCAGACCATGGAGAATATCCCCCTCCATCTCGTCGACCATAATCATTTACTGACCACACATTTCCCGCCATCGAGTAGAAAATACAAGCGACAAAAAACATTTACATAAACATAACAATATCTGCTCAAGATTTCGACTATATCATGAGCATGTGTTTATGGAGTACTATCAAATAGTGATGACACTAGGTCATCACGAAAAGATGCGTATCCTGCTCCGGTGGCACCGATTACAAACACATGCAAAAGCAAGTCATGTGTGAGAGCAGATCGAATTGACATTCAGTAAAGACGCGGAAGCAAGTACACCTGAACAGCATCGTTCTTTACAACGGATCAACTGCACCGATATCACCTTGCATAGTGTTATAGAAGAAGTCATTTACCCTGCTGGATGTTGCTCCACTCAATAGTGACGTAGCTGTCTCTGTCGGGACGACTCTGCTCGTGCCAGAAGCCCATGGCGTGCATTGTCTCGTGCATGATGGTGCCGATTCTGCCACACCCAACTCCAAGGGTAATAGCTGACTGTCCATGATGATATCCTACTGGTGTGTGACATCTGCAACATTAACACAGTATGGATGTAGATGATCCACTATATTTGGTTTAAGAGATGGCTTCAGTTTCTCGAAGGTTACTGTCCGTTCCACAATAACAAAAATGAACAAGGAAATAGTAAAGGTTTCATTCCCTTGTTTCCTTTACCTGTTCACTAAACTTTACACAGTAAATATTACCCACTTCATATGAGCCGTTTATGGTCGCTAATTGTGAATGACCGACCTATCGCACTTATTCCAACTTAGTTTTTTTAAATGCATGTACAAAAATGTAAAATAAAACTTTAAAAACAAAAACAATAGCATTAAAATCATCGTTATGTAATGCATTTTATGTACCATCTGATATTCTGAGAAGTATTCCCTGATGTCATCCACCCACAGAATATTAATCCACATTAATCCAGAGAATTACTTTGTGGATCCATCTGGCAAAATGTGCCGAAAGTATTTAAGCGTAGCCAACCTACCCAGATCCACCAACATAATGAATGTAGGCAGCTTCATTCGTGCGTTTTTTGAATGTGATGCAGGGTTTGCCATTCACCATTGTCTTGTCGTGCAAGGTCTGCATCGCTTGATTGATGGTCCTCTGCTCAGAAGCAGCTGGAAGTGAATTTCATGTTTAGATCGATTATTTTCGTATATCGAATGCTGTTAGTGAGTGCGCATTGAAAGTACATGTGTTCCAGTTACATAGAGGAACTATTTTCAAGGGAACCCTTGTCATTTCAGCCACAAGAATGAAATGACAATCTTTGTTGCACGAGACACATCCTAGTAATTGGCATGTGGTAATAAACGTCACAACCACATGGTTCATTGATCGGGTACAAAGGAGGAAAATGACCCCCAAAGTATACATGACAGAAAATGAAAAGAATGAGCGCAATAGGCAAGATTGAAGAATGCTGTTGCCAGACACTTTGGTAAATCTCAAAGTGGGATATGACTGATGAAACGATATCGGTAAACGGGTGGCCTAAGGAATAGAGTGGGTAGAGGAAGGCCAAGTGGGAGGACTCCCAGGGAGGCTCGATATGTACGACCCAATGCTCTGAGGAACAGATCCATTTCTGCACCAGCACTTAGGGACAGCTTCAGGGTTGACACAGGAATCCGACTTACTACGTCAGCGATAAGAAACAGGTTGAAAACTGCGGGCCTGAACTCAAGACGTCCGTCCAGAAGAATACGTCCACCTGTGGCATACAGGCGTCTCACTTAGCAGTGGGTACAGCAGTTTGGAGTTCGTCCACAGCGGCATTGGAGATACACCATGTTTTCTGATGCATCGAGGTTCTGTTTACGCTTTACAGATGGTAGACAACGTGTATGGAGGCGGCGTGGAGTGAGGAACTTTCCGGCAGCAGTCCAAGAGCACGATATATAGATACGATGGTGGCAGCATCTTGGTCTGGACTGGCACAAGATACAACAGGACGGATTTGATGGTCGTACAAAGGAACATGGCCGGTGAACATTATGTGGACCAAATGTTACGTCCAGTGGACATCCCATTTGCCCAGCATGTAGGTCAGAACTTTCTGTTCCAGGATGACAATGCACGTCCTCACAGATCTCGTGTTGCAGTCGACTGTCTGAGGCAGAAAGGTGTCACAACATTGTCCTCGACAGCCAAATCTCAGGACATGTCACCAATGAACACCTTTGGGATGCTCTGGGACGAAGGGTTCGCAACCGACCTCAGTGTTCCCAGAATTTGCAAAAGCTTGAGTGGACCTTACGAGAAGAATGGCGACAGATATCACGCGTTTGATATCCAGTATGCCTAGAAGATGTGCCTGCATCGATGCTCACGGGGCATGGACCAGATATTGACTTTACTGTAGAGATTGATTTCCACAACGTCATTTCTTTACACATCATTCCTGAAAAAATGGGTGTTCCCTGAAATATTATTTCTAGTATATAATGGCGCGTCAGGTTAATGTCGAAATAAAGTCCAAAGTCATGCTGGTGTCTGACGTTTACCACTTCGATGAAACCTAAGAGCATGGGTATGGTTTTGACAAGCCAATTAAATTAATCAGGGCTATGCGGGATCCGGGATCCGAACCCACGATCATAAGTGTCTGGAACGCCTAAGTGACGCATCAAGTTAGGCGTATAAGACGACTGGGAAGTATGTGCCCCCAAGTAAGCAAATGTGCGGACAATTATGGGGATGAAAACGTGAGTTAACGTGTAAAACGTGGAGAAACCTGAGATTGACCCCTGGCATTTATCCTCAGAAGGTGCCTATTTGAAACCTCTGACCTTTTCGAAATCGAAATATTATACGCTTTCTCTTTTGGTTTGACTGAATGACATTACGATAAATTACAAGACTTTGGAAATATTTAAGGTCAGGAAGTACTCAGTGTCGATTATCTGAGAAACAGGTACATTCTGGTATTAAAGGCAAAATATTGATGAAAATGATGTGAAAAGATCACTGAATATCGATTGCTATCCTGATCTGTATAACCTTTTTTAATTGATTCGAACCTAAGAAAACCTATACTTACAGAAGTGGTTGGTGTCAATGACGTAGGGAAACACTCCGTTCGGCCATCTGTAATTTCTATTCCTCTGGGCATTTCGGTCCTAAAAAATGACACTGATCATAATAAGATCCAGAGTTGAAATTCGAATCTGTTCACATCCGTTTTTCATTAAACTCATATTCGCTGTTTGATAGAAATACGGTATTCGTAGAGCGGAAATAACGTTTTATTCACATTTCACGCAATGCAATACTACTCTTGACATAATGCTGCTTCAGCTGTTGTAACTCCTATATATGTTTACCATGGTTAACGGCAGTCGTATTAAATGTTATTTGAAAATTATTTACTTTTCTTTGTTTGTTTGTTGTTTAACGCTGAGCTCAGCAATATTCCAGCTATATGACGGCGGTCAGTAAATAATCGAGTCTGGACCAGACAATTGACATGCAATTGGGATACGATGACATGCAACAACAGAATCAGCGAGCCTGACCACCCGATCCCGTTAGTCGCCTTTTACGACAAGCATAGTCGCCTTTTACTGCAAGCATGGGTGTCGGAAGACCAATTCTAACCCGGATGTTCTGAACATAACTTATTCTATGAAATCTTCAACTACGTGACGGCATTGGCTGTACATAAGATAATCTATGAAATCATGAAGTACATGGCAGTATTGGCTTTACATAAGCTAATCTATGAAATCATCGACTATGTGACGGTATTGGCTGTACATAAGCTTATCCAGGAAATCATGTAGTACGTGACGGTATTGGCTGTACATAAGATAATCTATGAAATCATCGACTATGTGACGGTATTGGCTGTACATAAGCTTATCCATAAAATTATGTAGTACGTGACGGTATTGGCTGTACATAAGATAATCTATGAAATCATCGACTATGTGACGGTATTGGCTGTACATAAAATAATCTATGAAATCATCGACTATGTGACGGTATTGGCTGTACATAAGCTTATCCATAAAATTATGTAGTACGTGACGGTATTGGCTGTCCATAAGCTAATCTATGAAATCATCGACTATGTGACGGTATTGGCTGTACATAAAATAATCTATGAAATCATCGACTATGTGACGGTATTGGCTGTACATAAGATAATCTATGAAATCATCGACTATGTGACGGTGTTGGCTGTACATAAGCTTATCCATAAAATTATGAAGTACATGGCAGTATTGTCTGTACATAAGCTAATTCATGAAATCATGAAGTACGTGGCGGTATTGGCTACAGATAACTTACCCTGGGGTCATCGCCTGGTCTCAGTTCAATGTCCCCCTCGAAATATTCTGTAATAAATCAAACATTTATAATATTACAAGGAAACTCTGCAGCCAAGATGTTTGATTACATTTAACTTCATGTGTTTACATAGTGACATGGGTTTACCTTACCTTTGACAGATTAAAATCAGTCATGTTGATATACGAACCATTACAAAATTGTTTTAATCATGTTGATGGTGCGATTGACAGTGCATTGATATACTTAACATACCAGCATTCTCTTCTGGGTAGGCTTCTGAAATATAATGAAACATTCGTTTACAAAAGTACCTGCAAAAAATACGACCCTAAAGGAACTACAGCGATGTATAATAGATTAAACATAATTAGTATTTGATGTGAATGTGTATTACTCTTAGAATTAAAAAAATGTTACCCTGTTCTGGATTTAGGCTATGGATCATGTCATTGATATATTGCCTTCTCTTTATTTCCACTTTAACTATAATGAAGATGCAATTTAAAAAATTACAATTACTCACCAATTATCTCTGAATCCTGAAATGATCACAGTTTTTTTAAATAGATATTCACAAGAGAAATGTATAACGCTCTTGCATTTTACCACCGTATTTATTACCATAGACCGTACCTTGACATCAGAGTGGCAGCTTAATAATTGGAAGCAATGTCCTCGGTGTGTTATGTTTATGATGGTTGTTTTTTTTTTAAAACAACAGAAAAGTATTTCTTGCATAGGTTGTCAAACAGAAATCTGTCCAGACCGTGTCATGAACCGTGTGACAACAAGTATATTGACCTCAAGATATGAATTTCAACGGATAAAATTAAAGACAATTCATCGTATTGTTTTGATGCAAATCGGCTATTATATTATGGGAAATATTTATATACGTTTGTACCTTTTCCAGAGGCAGTGCTAGGGCGTACCCAAAGCACAGAAGAGCTGCAATACGCCACATAGTTCTGGCAGGAGTGACAGGCCAACACTAACCCTACCCAGAAATGTGCCTGGTGTATATTTGAACTTGTTTCACATAGATTAGCATGGTATCGTGTTGATTAACACAGTTTTGATAAGACACTGGCGACATACTTTGTATATATGAGACATATGGATAAGAACAAGTGTTATGCTTGCATCTTTTAATTTATGCCAGGTGTGAATATATATTTTGCTAACATATATTTTGTTTTCATATTTGAAAAAAAAATCGAACTGAAAATACATACTTTGGTAAAAAGAAACGTTTCAGTAGAAATATGTAGGCTAACTATAAATTATTGCTACTGTAGGTACATACACACTAGCAGAATCGACAAACAGCAAGCACTGAACGCTTAAAGAGATAGAAACGAATTGAAACCACCTAAACACAAATACACAGAACGTTTTCTTTTAATGATATCGCACAAACTGTTCGCATTTCGCGTGTAACACGAGTGTTTTTTCGATTGTTGGGATTGGCTATAGTGGCTGGAATGACAGAATCTCCTTCCCAACGTGTGCTCAGCTTTCCTTATCCGGACAGGTGTAGGAGGGGACATCAGACATCTGACATATCTAGGTTGTTATGCTTACGTGACACATATATCGGTATTGACTCCAGTGTCTTGTTGATAATTGACTTCGACTCTGATGTACTCTTCTCCCTAATATATTGCTGTTAATGCAGATGTTACCCCACCATATGTCACAATTAAACGTTGGGTGAAGGAATATCAGCGTGGGGGAGAGTTTGGAAGATGATCCCTGCACTGTTCAACCCTACGCCAGCATCACAAAGAAAACTCTGATGCCGTCCACAGCCTGGTACTCAACAATAGGCGCATTACATTCTAGATGGTTTAAGGCAGTCGGGTAGCGTTCGCTCGTCACGCCGAAGACCCGGGTTCGATTCCCCACATGGGTACAATGTGTGAAGCCTATTTCTGGTGTCCCCGCCATGTTATTGATGGAATATTCCTAAAAGCGGCGTAAAATGTAAAAGTCATTCACTCACTCACTCACTCACTCACTAGATGTTTTATGTATACTGGGCTCAAAAACCTATCATATTATGTATATATTTATTTATTTATTTATTTATTTATATTTACCAAGAGCAATGTCATCAAACGTCTGACGGCGGGGCTAACGCAACAGGGTATTGCTGAGGCCATGATTGTGGACCGGGTGACCTGGTTGTGGATGCTCAGCACAGGAAGACTCCTGCAACTTATATCATATTCTATATCATATTCCATTACCTTTGTGACACACTTTCATTTAGGCGGCATACATTATCTTCATGAGGTCAGAATCCGTACTTAGTCTCCGTGAGTGAAGATAATTCATGGGAGCGAACAGATGTTGAACAACATTTAATGATTCATCACATTATTCGAGTAAAGTCACGATGAGACTTCCATGTTTTATTTGTTTTGTGTAATATCTGTTTCATTCGTGACTATATGGTCTTTTGTCTTTGTGTGTTCTTTAAGAGGAGATACTGTTTGATGAAAGTCAATAGTGACTTTTGCCATGACACTAGAGGCCCAAAGTGAAACCTTATAATAGTAAATAAGAGCGACAAAACCTTTTCCATATTCATCAGAAATCTCTGCCAAAAGGCAGAGTAGGTTGTACGATTCCGACTATATTGTGAGCATGTGTTTATGAATCACTATCAAATAGTGATGATACCAGGTGTTCGCGAAAAGGTAAGCGCATCCTGCGCAAATGGTGGCACCCGCCACAAACACATGCAAAGGCATGTCAATTGTGAACCTGAAAAAAAACCACGGGAACATACGGTAGAAGTCACAATATGGAACAGCATCGGACATCACGTTTGTCACTGGATAGGCAAATATGTCCACCATAAAAATGTTGAATGCTTTACTGGGGCCTTGAATGTTGTAACCGTGATCAAACAACTTCTGCGCAAGAGTCGTATGACGCTCTTTGACATTGTGGTAGATAAGCATGCTCGACTGTATCCGAAAAGTTGTGACCCTAAGGCTGGTGCTGCTGGAATGCATTGCTGATTATTTGAAAGTTGAGGTTATCTCTCTTGTGGATTGTTTTCGTCACTCTGGATCGTTATTTATTGATCTAAATATGAAGGAGATTAGGCCGTTTCACTGGTCTCTTCTATGTCTATTGAGGTGGGTAAATCGCTGGAAGGGAACTGCCTATCTGGCCATTAGGGAAGAGAATTTATGGATGTCAACTTCTTTATTATGAGGAACACAACGTTTCGGAGTATATACTTACACCTTTTATTATCAAGTGAATAGATGCTACGAAGCAGAGAAAATATATATGTACATGTGAGAACAACAAAAGTCATAAGATAGCAAAGTTCAAATTTAACAAGAGAAGCCAACAGACATTTGGCGCTGATATGTGATAAGAATGGACATGGAAACCAGGGCCCCGTTCCACAAAGCGATCTTAGCGCTAAGTCGGTCGTAACTCCCATTCTTTAACCATAACTTACGACAGTCGTAGCGCTAAGATCGCTTTGTGGAACGGGTCCCTGGACTCAAATTATCACAGCATCGGACATAGGGAGACGGGGTAATTAGCACTGATGGTGTCCTCCCAACACGCCTACATGCCAAAACACATATAGCTTATAACAACAAGGTTCACAGTTGAATGCACACCTAATCCCCTGCCTGTTACCTTTGTCATTTCAATGGCGTAACCCCAAGAATATTTATATACATTTTGTTGTACTAATCAGTCAGATGATAATCACAATATGTCACGAGTCAAGTTTCAAAAGATGACCAACAGCATCCAAGTATTGGAAGGGTGTTGTTAATCCCTGGGACAAATGTTCATTTAAGCGACACATGCGATTCTCTACCCCTCGTTAGACTCGTTAGACTCGTTTTCTACTCCTGGGCCCACTTGCACAATGCGATCTTAGCGCTAAGATGATCGTAACTCCCATACTTTAACATAGGCTTACAATGGTCGTAGCGCTAAGATCGCTTTGTGCAAGTTGCCCCTGATGGCAGCACCAAAGTCGACCTGCGAAATCTTGGCCCGATCAGCATGTTCTACCTTTTTGATGACTTCAGTGAAGTGGCAGATGTTGGGATGTCGATCAAGTAGTCCACGGTTCAGTCTGCTGTGGAATAGCAATCGAAATGGCAATGGACAAATGGAAGCCAGCTGGATAATTACCACAGACAATAATGAAAGCAATAGGTTCCCTGGCCACGGTTCATGGCTGGCTGGTGTCTCCTAATGTCGGTGGCTTCTTGTAGTTTTCTTTGCCGCCAGTTGTTGTTGGTGGACTGGACTTTGGTGGTTTCCCACAAGATGTAATGGTCTTGGTTCTCAAGAATGCGTTGGGAAATAGCTGATTTCAGGTCTAGTTTGTTCTAGGTCTGATGTTCATTTCCGAACACATCCGCAAGAACCAAGACAATACCATCACGTGGGACACTGCGGGTCTTCATTAACCCATGCTTGCCGTAAGAGGCGACTATGCTTGTCGTAAGAGGCGACTAACGGGATTGGGCGGTCAGGCTCGCTGACTTGGTTTAATGCATCTCATCGTATTCCAATAGCGTAGATCAATGCTCATGAGATCAATCACTTGATTGTCTGGTCCAGGTTGATTATTTACAGACATATATAGTTTGAATAGTGCTGAGTGCGGCGTTAAACAACAAACAAACGAACTTACGAGTGAAAACTATGCTATTTAGCATTTAGCACTACTCGTCCGCTCCGTAATCTACAAGATCCCAAGAAGGAAAGAAGTAAATAATGTGCCGATAATTTGCGAACGGCTATAGGCATCATACGTTAAATTCACGAGTACGCAATGACAGCCTATGGGGTATTTGTTTTTTGGAGGATATGTGAGGTGTGGGAGTAGTACTGTAGGGATAACTACACTGACGTCATGAGGATGAGTCAGATTTGAATCACATCTGAGCACAATGCTGCGTAGGTAGGTGTCTTGCGGACAGTTTCCTCTAGCCAACGTGTCCGTCTCCAACCCACTTCTTCCTGCTCTCGACAGTTTTGTGCGAACCTTGACAAATACATTCATATGTATGAGAAAGGGATACACCTCTCCCCCCCCCCCCCCCCCCCCCACACACACACATACACACACACACACGCACACGCACATGCAGTACTTATCCACACTGGTCATTATAACCTAACTGGTTCATGGCAAGATATGTTCCACAGCAGATAGTTCTCGGAACTAATGCTTTCTAGATACATGTATGTCCATCCTCATTAATATGCCTGATACAGTTCATCCCTGTGCAAAATAATTAAAATTGCTGAATCGAATAATTTTTGAAAATAATATACGCATTTCTAGATATGTGCATTCTCATTAATATGCCTAATAAAGTTCATCCCAGTGCAAAACAAATGAAAATTACTGAATCGAATAAATAAAATATACACATTTCTGGAGACATGCTTTCCATTAATATGCCTAATAAAGTTCATCCTAGTGCAAAACAATTAAAGTTATTGAATCGATTAAATATTACAGATGTATGTTTATGAGATGCAATTTATAAACCCTTTGGACCAACGTAAGTTGAAACCTGAATTTTTTTTATTTCATTAACTGGCGTTTATCACAAAGTATGCACCACCGCATGCCATCTGTACTAAAAACGTATTGAAAACTCTCAGCATTACTCGTCTCTTGGATTATCAAAAGACATAGCGTGTAAAGCTGATAGATCACTGAGAGGAGCTTATGCACGACCGCTGCCTGTTGCTAATCTGACATCAGATGACAGTGCTTCCTTGGCTATCGTCCGACAGAAGCTCAAAAGCATACAGACTCACAGGCATTACGTATTACCAAGCAAGTGGATCTCAGTGAGAAGTCTTACACAGTGTACAGCGGTTATTGTGACATAACTATGTATCATTATTATCGTGTATGGCAAATATATGAGTTTGGTGTGTACATGTAACCAAAGGGTAATACTTTCCCTCGCTTATGGCAGCTGTATAAAAACATGCGTATTGCTTTAGTGTCTGAATTTGCTTTATCAAATGACACCACTTTTCAAGGACGCCAGAAAGATGTGCACATGCCCACCATTTCATTGTGTCCTGGGGATTGTAACATCAATTTGACGCCAGGGATGCTGATGTTTCTGGGGCTCTTCTCACACGTAAACGTCAGTGATTTAATTATAAACAGAAAGTGTTTTCCCCAAGTGTGTTACACAAAGTTTTTTTTCTATTCTTATAAACAGCAGAATGTCTGCAGTTGTAAACAGCAGACGTAATTCAAATTAATATATCATTTTAAATTTCTACAAAACAGTGTCACTGTATTTTCTGATCCATCGATCACTACATTGCCTGATTTGTTTACAGGCCGCCGTCGCATGGCAGGAGTACTGCTGTACGAGGTCAGGCAACAAATGCATACTTTGTCATACAAAGTGTATGAGTGGCGAGTGCCAGGGCAGGGCAGGGCAGGCCAGGGCATGTTTACCCTTTTCGCGAACACCTGGTGTCATCACTGATTTACCGTATTTTTACGCAAAATGAAATCTGTTGCGGTGGAAAATTGATACTGTTCATTCTCTGGCGTTGACGTTTTATATTCTAAAAACTACTAGCCTATAAACAAATTTCTGCTGTCGCTTTATTTGGTTGAATTTATGTCATTCTCATTGTACAGTACCGCCGGAATCTATGCCGTTTTACTTTACAACGTAGACCGACAGTGTGGTTTCCTCCTCAGGACGTTACGAACTGTTGAAGCTTATTATTTCAAAACTTTCAAAGACATTTTAGAAATGATACACATGAGGAAGAGACAGCTGGAAGCTAGCTCTTATATTATCATTGATTGGTAATTATTTCACTTATACAGCGACACACATGTACGTGAATGTGTGACTGCTTGTCGTTATTAGACCGGACTTTTATTTTATAGACCTGTGCTAGAACACTCTATTCTACGAGCTTCGAGCCGGCCATTCCTTATTTTATCCTCTTATTGTCGAGGCCGGGTAACAAACTTTTAACACAGTTTGGTATGACACTCCCAGGGTCCGTCCCTCCCGCTCTATCCAATACACGGAGGTGGTTGGCTGGTGAGGGAAGATGCATTACGTCGAACTATGTACTTGCCATTTTGGATCGTGAAGTGATTATGGGTGAGTGAGTGAGTTGGTTTAACGCCGATTTTAACAGTATTCCAGTTATATCACGGCGTGTCAGCTTAATGTGGGAGGAAAGCCCGAAGTGATGCAGGTCCCAGACGTTTACCTCTTCGGTGAAACCCACGAGCACGGGAATGGTGCTGACCAACCTAGAAACATAATCGGGGCGAACCGGGATTCCAACCCACAACAATAGGTTTCTGGCGTGCCCAAGGGACGCAACTCTGCACAACGAATCGCGGCGCCTTAGACGACTGGGCCACCCGTGCCCCCTGAAGTGATGATGAAGTGCGTTCCCCTCAATGCTACAATGTGAGTTTAAAAAGGTCATTCTTTAGAGCTGGCTTGCGAGAAAACTAAGTTTGAAATTTGTAATAACAGCAAAAGGGTAGCTTTAACATAACAGAATGCCAACCAATATGTCGCATCCAAGACACTGGCTTTAAATTCAGTGATTTATGGGAATGGTAATGAAACAAAATCTGTCAATTTAGATATTTTGAACTCGGTCCATATGTACATCCTGCGTTCTGGTAGATTTGCACTGATGTAATAACTTAAGACTTAATTCATATTTTAATATAGGTACTAAGTATTAAATAGTTAAAGATTTGCTTTTCTTAGTAATTGAACATTTTTCCATCATCTGCACCAAGCTGTTGACCACTCGTGTTTGTTCGGTTTTAATGACAGTGTATATGTATAACCTGTGCGACTAAATGTATGTATACTCACACGCAAAACAAAACGAAAGTGGTTTTAAGCAAATAGGTAACAAACATGTAACCATAAATTGATACGAGGTTTAGCATGTAGGAAGCCCGAGTAAAAACGCAGCATAAAAAACGAATCGACAAAACGCACCATTTCAATGAATATGTGGGTATTATGCACCCATTTCTCGCGAAATCGAAAATGCACGAACTGTCACGAACTGTAGTGGGTATAAAACTGTGGCCGATTCTTGGACCTACCACTCCTTGGTCAACAATGCAACGCCTAACTCAAATTCAGAGAAACCAGGCTTTCGGACGTTTGGAAGCTGGGGAATCTGTCCAAGATGTTGCCCGTAATTTCAACGTTAACATAACCACAATTTACCGTCTCCTGCATCGATACAATGCTACACAGACCACAGATTGCCTTCCTTGGAGCGGTCGTCCTAGGGTCACCATACCTCGACAAGATCGGCAGATTACCCGTCAACACCAGCGACATCCGTTCCTAACTGCAAGTGATAGTGCTCGACAGACCATAGGAACACATAATCCGACGTCTCCGTTCCAACAACCTCAAATGTCGCCGACCAGCACGTCGTCCTGTTCTCCAACCACGGCATCAACAAGCACGATTTCAGTGGGCACAGGGTCATCACAATTGGCGTCATCGTGAGTGGAGGCCTGTCATCTTCTCTGATGAAAGTCGCTTTTGTGTCTCCTATGCAGACGGAAGAGTCAGAATTTGGCGGCGTCGAGGTGATCGTTTCGCTGACAGAAACGTTGTGGAAAGGGATCCATGGGGTGGACCTAGCGTCATGATTGGACTTGATGCGAGACTTGGACCCATGTGCTTTCTGAATGTTGGTCAAGGTCGGGGACACGGCGTCACTGCTCAGCGATATATCGACCAAACGATCAGACCCCACGTTGTCCCATTTTTTGCACAACATCAACAACACATTTTCCAGCAGGACAACGCTCGTCCCCTTGTTGCCAGGGCTACCATGGCCTTTCTGCAACAACACACCATCCGTGTTCTACCGTGGCCAGCCCTCAGCCCTGATCTGAACCCCATCGAACACTTGTGGGATGAGGTTCAAAGGCGTCTGCACAATGTGCGCCCAGTCCCTACAACTGCCGATGAACTACGCACAGCTGTTCTGGATGTGTGCAAATCGTCTGATCCACTCAATATACAGGAGATGTGTGGCAGTGATCAATGCTAATGGTGGTCACACCAGGTATTGACTGACATTTTGGGTATTGACCCGAAACTGGGTAAGCCCTTAACATTTGAAAAAAACAATTACGTCATCTGCCTTTTAATCCATTAATTTGTCTTCAGTCATATTTTTGTCAATCTTGCCCTACTAGTATTTCTTGTCTTTACTGTTGAAAATAAATAGCATGTATAATGCATACTCGACTTGCGTTTCTTTTGCATGTGAGTATATTAGTTTGTACGGAGATGTGTTAACATAAGTCAGATGACTTGTTTACCAATCTAGATTCATTTATTGAATAAATATATGTTTTAATCAAGACAATGGCTTCCTGAAAAGACTCCAAAATGCATTGCTGTTGGACATGCCTGATACGTCGTCAAAATGTCCAATTTATCCACACAACACAAGAGGACTATCTCCACCATACACCTGCCCAAACCCAAACGAACCAGATCAGAATACGCCCCCATCACAATCACCCTCCCCTTCATTTGCAAGACCTCTCATCAAATCAGCAGATTACTTTAGCACCAAACAGGTATCGATACAATCTTTGCCCCCCCCCCCCCCCATAACTTAGAATTATCCTCAAAGCTAATTGCCGCACCCCCACCCCCGCCCTCTCGATTGTACATTTTGCTTCATCCAATTATCAGCTTGTTTTATATATACCTCTCATCACTTGGTTGCTCCAGCTTCATAACGGTGTAAGAATCTACATCAAAACGTGGCTGTATGCATCAAACCAGAAGTTGTTATCCATTTATCCATAAAGTTTTTCTTGTCAAATTTATGTTTGTGCTTGAATATTGATTCGATGCGATTTAAAGGCTTGTTCCAGCGGGTAGATTATCGTGTCCGATGTCTTTAGCGAGGTACTATTTATACCTGGTACATGTATATGTAGGTACATGCATATTTATTCTCTTTGCAACACATGTCCCACTTTCCACTCGCTTCGCAATCTGATGGCAACAGGCACAAATTGAGTCAATCTGGTGAACTAAATATTTTATCACATAAGTTCATCAGGAATTCTTTGATAAACAATTTATGAGAAACAAAATGAAATAATAACGCTAACTGTAAAACATTACAGTTTATTGACATTCCATGAAATAAGAATCATATCTTAATAAAGTCACGCTCGTCAGCTGGTAACTCTACTATAGTGAAGAACAGTCGCCTTTGGTAACAGTCAGATCATCAATGGCAATGTCACTTCTGTGGGCGCTGCCAATGTCGCCTTCTATTTTAACCTAAAACAAGGAAGATCGGCGTTACTCATGAAACAATAATACAAATGGTTAACGGTCAACTGGAGAGTCCATCCGCAAGACTCACATTAAAGGGCGGCACAGGTGGCACCCGTCACAAACACATGAAAAGACAAGTCAATTTGAAAGACAGCAAGACTGCATTTGTGATACGGTTTTCATGTTTGGCTCGTGGTATGGCTTTAACAGATCTCACGCATATCTCATCTCACTAAACAACTCAGTTTGAATTTTGATCTTGACAATTCAGCATTTGCAATCTGTTTGAGTGACATAGCATTGGTTCCATATCATGTTAGGGACGTACCTCGTCTAGCAGTCAACTCACCTTGAAGTCCCCAGTTTTAACTTCGAGGTTGGTCATGTAGTGATGCCACCCGTGACCCTGATCACCAGACACAGTGTGAAAGTTCGTATCATGGCCTCCTGATTGCATCCCTAGTTTCAGACTTCCTTCGTCATGGCCATACATGCTGTAGTAGACGCTCAGACAGTAGTGGCCTGCAGCTAATGTCTCGGACAAGAGGTAGCCTTTCTTGTGTTCATTTCCCGATGCTTCAAGGTAGGCATAGTAACCTGAAAGGTAATACATAATAAAGGGTTCTGTTCGTTTTCATAACTATATGTAATGAAAAGGCATTCATGGTCAGAATAAAATTCCAAAGAAATAATAAATATTACCATTGCTTTGGCGTTTGTTTTCGTTTTTCAACTCGCCTAGATGTATTATTTACTTATCGACTCCGGTATAGAGTTTTTGTACGAAGCATCTGCTCGCTGAATCACTTCAAGAAACAAATTATAAATTTCACGATTTCCATAGCGTATAAGTACTACCTAACAAACCAAGAAATATTCGTCTTTGGACAATAAATTGAATCATTGAATAAGTGAGTCTGAACGTGCTGCCCCATAGGTGATACACTGCAGACAACCCACCTTTGTCTGGCTACCGTCAGCCCGGAAGCCTGGCTTCCCATGTATTTCTGTTTGGCATAACAAAATATCATTAAATCATATGAAAGAGCTTATATTCGTTAATTCGGAAATGTCATTATGTGGAAGATTTTACCGGGTTTCAGAGTGTACCAATGGCACGCTAGTAACACCCCCACATCACTAACCGCTTGATGACCCGGAGTGATCAGTCGTGGGTCCTGTGTGTGAAGTCGAAGTGCTTCCTCTCGTACGGATCCAGTTAATGTCTCCACCATTCTGCCATTTGCAGAGATCAGTTTGGAAATTGCATGTTTCAGAGGCTACAAGAAAAGATCAAAACACGCACAAATTATCGAATGTCCAAAGTTTCAAGGTTTCTGAATGAATACTAAAAGTAAAATTATGTTTGAGCGTTATTGATGCGATTGCTCAGTAATATATTCCACCTGTTGTGTTACACCCGACCAAATGGGGATCGGTTGGTTCATATGCATAACTTCGCCGTGTGTAATCGCATCACGACGACGACATGCTAGAATTTTTAACAACAATGTTTATCTTGGCCATTTTTTCATACCACCTGAGATAAGGCACGTATGTTGGTAATGTTACTCCATTTAAAGATCACGAACGCTTTTGATATGGCTATTAAACTTACACGTAGAAGGATTTGATGTGTGTGTCCCCGAAGGAGTTGCACAGTCGTAGTAGATTTGTATTTCCTTAATGTCCCCAGGGCTAAGGTGGGTTCTCTGTCCAATCGACACCCCTGTCTTTTTGACGATGATCGTTGGCTTCGAGCGATCTTTAGCGAAGCCATAGGCGCTGTAATGCATCACAGACTCGTAGTCATAAGGCATCCCATATGTGTCGGCTTCTACAGAGCTTTTACGGTCAAAGTTGTGTTCATGGCCTGAATTAATAAAAATCATTTGAAGTATGGGTGAGGTGGTATGCTGAATTGAAGATTTCGGCTTTTGATATTCATTTATTTACACCGCCAAAGAGGTTTATTAAAAAGTATATATTAATGTATTTAATGAATCAGTTCATTTTAACAAAACATTTATATTACTATCTAAAGATAAACTACAGTGAACTACGTTTAAAACGAACACAATGAAGTGACGGATATAGCGAATTGTTGTTTGGATACCGGCCATTTGCGGTATCCTTTAGTTGAAACGCTTTTAACGAACTACGGTTATAACGAACAAAACATATTGGTCCCTTTCAGTTCGTTATAACCGAAGTTTACTGTTATCGTGTTACATACATTTACAGTTAACAGCAGGTAGATGTAGCCCCAGAAAACTAAAAAAATGAAAGACGTTACCCACGTCATGTTGACTGAATTGAACAAAACAATTTGCAAAACGACCTTTCATTTTGTGACTTTTCTCAATACTGGGTTCGCGAGGTAACCGGATCTTTGTGCTGTTCCCAATAAACTTGTCACATAAAAATAACAAAAAGTCGCAATATCAAAATTGTAGCAGCACAGATATTCGGATCTATCCCCTTACGTGGTGTTATATAAGAAAACATGTACCTTCCTGGATGTTGCTCCAAACAATAGTGATGTAATTATCTCTGTCGGGACGACTCTGCTCGTGCCAGAACCCCAGGGAGTGCATGGTCTCGTGCATGACGGTTCCTAACCTCATGCATCCACTGCCGAGAGTCACGACATCCAAGCCACTGTGACGTCCTACAGGAGTATGGCACCTGCACCAACATACATTTTATGGACTCAGTGGTATGTTTCGAAATGTCCCATTTGTTATATCGACACCGCAGTGCATGTTGCAGTTAAATCAGTTTGTGCTGGAAGGAAGAAACCTGCATTGATTGTTGGAGATATGCGATGAAGCATACCAAACCCAGCCACTCATTGTAACAATCTGTTCCCATTCCCAAACATAGGGTGATGGAGACATATTGTCCCCTATGACTTTGCCATGCATTACCCTTGAATTTGCCATTTTGATTACACATTCAGCGCAGTTACATGGACGAAATGCAACCCCTTGTTAAAATATTTCCAAACCAACCACATGTTTGGAGAGCTTTCATATCAGTTTAACATTCATGTTATTGCTGGATAGACACACGATCAACCATTGTAATTTATCCTTCTTATGAATAGAGTACTTTGGTTATGTTTTGCATCACCTGTCATGCATCAGTTCATATATTTACATGTTAACCCCTCCTTCATTTGTTTGTTTGTTGATTCACACCGCACTCAGCAATATTCCAGCTGTATGACGGCGGTCCGTAAATAATCGAGTCTAGACTAGACAATCCAGTGATTAACAACATGAGCATCGATCCACACAATTGGAATACGATGACATGCATCACCCAAGTCGCGAGCCTGACCAGTCGATCCCGATAGTCGCCTCCCACGACAAGCATGGGTTGCTGAAGACCTATTCTAACCCGGATCTTCACGGGTACAATCCCTCCTTCAAGTCAAGTGACACAAGTATATGTGTACCTTCTTTCTTGTATCCTCACATTTTGTATCGGAATGATGTCAAGTAAATTGATCAGATAATGAGTATGTAGAGCTTTTGCAAGTTACATGCATACCATTATGCAAGCAATTTAATTGAATAGTACAGTTTTTGTTTCAATGCATGATGGGTACAGATAGTTCTACATGTGGACGACATGCAAGCATACACTCGTGCAAGCAATATAACTGAATAGTGTAGTTTTTGTTTCAAATGCATGATGGGTACAGCTAGTTCTACAAATGGACGATATGCAAGCATACACTCGTACAAGCGATATAACTGAATAGTACAGTTTTTGTTTCAAATGCATGATGGGTACAGCTAGTTCTACATGTGGTCGATATGCAAGCATACACTCGTGCAAGCGATATAACTGAATAGTGCAGTTTTTGTTTCAAAGTCATGATGGGTTCAGCTAGTTCTACAAATGAACTATGTGGTATTTACCCCGATCCTCCCGCGTATCGTATGTAGGCATGCTCGTTTGTGCGGGGTTTGAAAGTGATGCACGCTTTGCCATTGACCTTGGTCTTCTCATGAATTGTCTGCATGGCAGTATGTATGGTACTCTCCTCAGACGATGCTACATTAAAAATACGATGTCATTCCAAACAGAGATATCCATAGCAACGTGTGTGAAGTGCTCTCTGATTACGTTAAAACTCATTGTTGTTACGGCAGCATTCATGTAGCTGTCCTATATTCAAAACTATGTCATTGAAACATTTGAAATTTTGAAAATAACTATTTTGGAATGATTTCAAATTATAAATGTGATATTTATTGTTTCAATTTCAAATTATTGTATTTATTCATGCACATGTATTGAAATCCAAATTCATCTTTAGTTGTTTATATTTGTTCAGAACAACTTTTCATTGCTTACAGAAATGATGGGTGTCAATTTCGAAAGGAACTTCGCCATTTGGCCATCGGTAGTTTTTGTCTCTTCTCGCATTTCTGTCCTGTAAAAATAGACATGTTTTGACAATACTGAAGTTTGCATATATCACAATGATTGAAAATATTCATTTTATGACATGATACTTTAAATACTTTTCCATTTTTCTCATCTTATTTAATTATATACAAAACAGAATGCCTTACGTTGGGGTTTTGTCCTGGCATCAGAATGATATCTCCCTCGAAGAGGCCTGACAAAAACAAATATTCATTTGGTTTATATTGTAAAATACTTTTATGACAAAAATGGATGCGTGGGTGGAAAGTGAATGCCTTTTTAAAAGAAACAATGACATCATGACTTCCTTATTTGCAAAATTGTTATCGCACTGATTCAAAATAAATAATGCCAGTGAGTATGGTCGGTTTTGGTCACATGAGGCCCAAGAGACAAATGGTTCCCAACCATTTGATATCATGAACAAATGTCTATCGACATAGCAAACATTTGGAACACTTTCCACAAATCATTTGACTCATTTTTCTGTGAATCTTCAAAAGTACAGATATATGTCTGTCCACTCATTATTTAGGTTCATATCATGAAACAGGTGCAGTGGTAAGGTGAAATGGAGTTTAACATCACGTTCCAAATTATTGCACTTATATAGCGACGTGATAATTAAAAGGACTTATACAAACTTTCGAAGGAAATCTTAATAATCTTAATTATTTGTAAACCTACCAGGGTTTTCTTCCGGATACGCCTCTAGAAAAATAAAACAAGAATTTAGTTTTAAAGCTTTAATTTGATATTGACATAAATTTGAAAATCGTGGTTTTTATTATGGTACTATTGTAGTGTTGATACGGAGGTCCGTACTTAATTGCAGACATGACTAAATGAACATTATCTTCAAATTTCAAAAATTAATGCAAAAATTACAAAACAATTAAATGTTCATTTATATATCAATTTCAACAAACACCTTGTCACTGAGTCTATTGTAGCATATGTGTGTCATAACTGAGACTTAAATTGGTGGATGATGCATGTCATGGTATCCCAATTGCGTGGATCAATGTTCATGCTCAATCACTGGATTGTCTGGTCCAGACTCTTTTATTTACAGGCCGCCGCTATATACCTGGAATATTGCTGAGTGCGGCGTTAAACAACAAACAAACAAAACTGAGATGACGGTATGTCCACAGATCACAAACTGGCTGTTTGCATGCATTCACTTGTGATTGCCAGTCATTAGGATAAGGTAGTGTAGCCAGGTGACGTAGTATCACACCATACACGAATGTTGCCTTACATCAACCAAACAGTTGATAAACAGCTTTAGAAAAAGAATGTGATTCGTTTATAAATAAACGCTTGTAAAAGCGCTTACCTCAAAGCTATATGTTTATGCATCATATTGGACTTACCATCGAAGTCTGGAAGCTGAATAAGAGAAACAAAGATTTTTGATCTTGAATGTTTCAAATTTGATCTTTAAGCATCTGGGGTATGTCGGTCTCTTTCCGATAAGACAATTATCTTGAGTGAGTGAGGTTTTACGCCGCGTTTAGCAATATTCCAGGAATATCACGGCGGGGGACACAAGAAATGGGCTTCACACAAGTCGGGAATCGAACCCGGGTCTTCGGCGTGACGAGCGAGCGCTTTAACCACTAGGCTACCTGACCGCCCTATTAAGAACGGTATGTGTAATATACTGACCTGATCTATTGGTATAGCAAGAGCATGCCCAACGAATAGGATGAGAACAACCCCTAACATGGTGCCTTCAAGAAACCGTTCTGAAATAATAGTAAGTAAAGAAGATAGTTATACTGATCTCTGTTCTTGATAAGGACCGTGGGAGCGGACGTTTGGCGAGTGTCAAAGTGTTACGTGTTGATTCCAAAGGTCGCAATGTATATTTAACCCCTTTAAGTGACTACAAACCCTTTGAGATAAAAGGCAAGTGCTCCTTTCAAAATATGGCAGACTTTGGTAACCGAACACTACAGCCATACTCAACCTCAATGTTAATGACATCAGAAATCGGCTAGGACTTGACATTCACAAAAGCATGGGGAGAAGTTTCTGATGTTTGTGATGAGCATGCGACGTGGCTTGTGACAATATCTACATCTAACAACTGACGAGAAATCTGAATCCTGTTTCGGATAAACGAGGGCATCTGGCTTTCCATGGAATAAACGATCTGACTTTCTTGGATTCGAAACTGTCTGAACCGAAGAAACTGACCTTTCCTAATATGAATTACCCTACTGACCTGACCTGAAAGTACCCTGACCATTCCTGGTAGTGACCGTACTGCCTAAAATCACCTGAGTTGCCGAGTAACCATCTGTCATCTGTTGCAGACTGGTGAAAATATAGCATGTCAAGGCCAGAGAATAACCAGTCTCGATTATCCGCCGAAACAAATTTCATTGGCCGTAAAAGAGCGGTGACAATTATATGAATTAATAATGACAATGAGAGATGACAATGATGTTTGAGAAAAGGGGAAGCATGTCTTGTCCTGATCTACCCTCAAAATAAGGCGTAAACACAGCATGAACATACTGCTTGAAACCTTCCTCCAAAATCAGTCATCAACGTATTGGCCTACATCCTTCCATGAAACAAAGTCTCCTTTTCCTTATCAAAATCCACACAAACATCCTCACATCTTTTTTCACTGCCTAAATTGTTGATTGTATGTTTCGGGATCCAACTCATAAGCCTTCAAAAATTGTCCTTTTTCAATTCATCATAGTTTTGACTAACTAGTTTCAATAATAAACGCCATGAGCTTTGCCCTTTAGAACACTTTGTATCAACATCCCAGTGCTCCTGTGGCCTTTTCAAATTTGTCGTTATCTTTTCAAAGTTTACAAATACAATTCCTTTAATTTAATATCTATCTCCTCTTTCTCATTCTTTCGGAAATTCTAATCCTTTCAGTTTTGATTCTTTCTGAAATTCCATTTTATAATTCAAAGCTTTCTTATTTTACCCCAAGCAGCGCCAACGCCAAAGCTGAATCGTCCCAAAGTACCTCCATAAATATATGTTTTAATCAAGACAATAATTCCTGAAAAGACTCCAAAATGCATTGGTGTTGGACATGCCTGATACGTTATGAAAGTGTCCAATTTATCCAAACAGGTATCGATACCATCTTCACTGACTACCCATCCCTTAGAATTATTATCAAAGCTAATTGCCGCACCCCAGTCCAACCCTCAACCCCTCGACTGTACATTTTGCTTCATCCAATTATCAGCTTGTTTTATATATACCTCTCATCACTTGGTTGCTCCAGCTTCATAACGGTGTAAGAATCTACATCAAAACGTGGCTGTGTGCATCAAACCAGAAGGTTGTTATCCATTTATCCATAAAGTTGTTCTTGTCAAATTTATGTTTGTGCTTGAATATTGATTCGATGCGATTTAAAGGCTTTTTCAAGCGGGTAGATTATCGTGTCCGATGTCTTTAGCGAGGTACTATAAATACCTGGAATATGCATATGTAGGTACATGCATATTTATTCTCTTTGCAACACATGCCCAACTTTTCACTCGCTTCGTAATCTGATGGCAACAGGCACAAATTGAATTAATCTGGTGAACTCAATATTTTATCACATAAGTTCATCAGGAATTCTTTGATAAACAATTTATGAGAAACAAAATGAAATAATAACGCTAACTGTATAACATTACAGTTTATTGACATTCCATGAAATAAGAATCATATCTTAATGAAGTCACGCTCGACAGCTGGTAACTCTGCTATAGTGAAGAACAGTCGCCTTTGGTAACAGTCAGATCATCAATGGCAATGTCACTTCTGTGGGCGCTGCCAATGTCGCCTTCTATTTTAACCTAAAACAAGGAAGATCGGCGTTACACATGAAACAATAGTACAAATGGTTAACGGTCAACTGGAGAGTCCATCCGCAAGACTCACATTAAAGGATTAAAAGCAGAGTCTCTGAAAAGATTCCGACTATGTCATGAGTATATGTTTATGAATCACTATCGAATAGGGGTGATACAAAGTGTCCACGAAAAGGCGAGTGTATCTTGCTCCATCGGTGACACCCGTCACAAACACATGGAAAGACAAGTCAATTGAAAGAAAGCAAGACTGCATTTGTGATACGGTTTTTATGTTTGGCTCGTGGTATGGCTGTAACATATCTCACGCATATCTCATCTCACTAAACAACTCAGTTTGAATTTTGAACCTGACAATTCAGCATTTGCAATCTGTTTGAGTGATATAGCATTGGTTCCATATCCTGTTAGGGACGTACCTCGTCTAGCAGTGAACTCACCTTGAAGTCCCCAGTTTTAACTTCGAGGTTGGTCATGTAGTGATGCCACCCGTGACCCTGATCACCAGACACAGTGTGCAAGTTCGTATCATGGCCTCCTGTTTGCATCCCTAGTTTCAGACTTCCTTCGTCGTGGCCATGCATGCTGTAGTAGACGCTCAGACAGTAGTTGCCTGCAGCGAATGTCTCGGACAAGAGGTAGCCTTTCTTGTGTTCATTTCCCGATGCTTCAAGGTAGGCATAGTAACCTGAAAGGTAATACATAATAAAGGTTTCTGTTCGTTTTCATAACTATATGTAATGAAAAGGCATTCATGGTCAGAATAAAATTCCACGGAAATAATAAATATTATTATTTCTTTGGCGTTTGTTTTCGTTTTTCAACTCGCCCAGATGTGTTATTTACTTATTGACTCCGGTATAGAGTTTTTGTACGAAGCATCTGCCCGCGGAAACACTTCAAGAAACAAATCATAAATTTCACATGATTTCCATAGCGTATAAGTATTACCTAACAAACCAAGAAATATTCGTCATTGGACAATAAATTGAATCATTGAATTGGTGAGTCTGGACGTGCTGCGCCATTGGTGATATACTGCAGACAACCCACCTTTATCTGGCTACCGTCAGCCCGGAAGTTTGGCTTCCTATGTATTTCTGTTTGGCATAACAAAATATCATTAAATCATATGACAGAGCTAATATGCGTTAATTCGGAAATGTCATTACGTGGAAGATTTTACGGGGTTTCAGAGTGTATCAATGGCACGCTAGTAACACCCCCATCACTCACCGCTTGATGACCCGGAGTGATCAGTCGTGGGTCCTGTGTGTGAGGTCGAAGTGCTTCCTCTGGTACGGATCCAGTTAATGTCTCCACCATTCTGCCATTTGCAGAGATCAGTTTGGAAATTGCATGTTTCAGAGGCTACATGAAAAGACCAAAACACGTACCATTAATGATCGAATGTCCAAAGTCTCAAGGTTTCCTAATGAATACTAAAAGTAAAATTATGTTTAAGCCTTATTGATGCGATTGCTCAGTAATATATTTCAGCTGTTGTGTTAGACATGCTCACATCCGACCGAATGGGGATCGGTTGGTTCATATGCATACCGTATTCGACGTACGAAGCGCCCATGGCGCTCTCAAAATTAGAAATAGGGGGCTCTTATTAAAATATTATTCTGGTGGAAAAAAAACAGAGTGAAAAGATAAATTTCGTGTTCATGTACGACAGATATATTTTTCCAGAATTTATTGCCCATAATTAAGGTTGCATATGACACACGAGTGCATATCATACGCGAAAAAATAAGTCTTGTGAACATTGATCAATCGGAAGGATGGTTAATTGGGATTGTTCACTAGACAATATATTCGCATATATCGCCGTAGGCGCTTATTAGAGCGGGGCGCTTATTACGTCGAATACGGTAACTTGGCCGTGTATTATCGCATCACGATGGCGTCGCTGCTTGCTGGTTTTTAACAACATGTTTATCTGGGCCATTTTTCGGACCACCTAAGATAAGGCACGTATGTTGGTAATGTTACTCCATTTAAAGATCACGAACGCTTTTGATATGGATATCCAACTTACACGTAGAGGGATTTGAGTTGCGTTTCCCCGAATGAGTTGAACAGCCGTAGTAGATTTGCATTTCTTGAATGTCCCCATGGCTGAGGTGGTCTCTCTGTCCAATCGACACCCCCTTCTTTTTGACGATGATCGTTGGCTTCGAGCGGTCTATAGCGAACTCATAGGCGTTGTAATGCATCACAGACTCGTAGTCATAAGGTCTCCCAAATGTGTCGGCTTCTACAGAGCTTCGGCGGTCAAAGTTTTTTTCATGGCCTGAATTAATAAAAATCATTTGAAGTATGGGTGAGGTGGTATGCTGAATTGAAGATTTCGCCTTGTGATATTCATTGTATTGACACCGCCAAAGAGGTTTATTAAAAAGTATATATTAATGTATTTAATGAATCAGTTCATTTTAACAAAACATTTATATTACTATCTAAAGATAAACTACAGTGAACTACGTTTATAACGAACACACTTATAATGAAGTGACGGATATAACGAACTGTTGTTTTGGATCCCGGCCATTTGCGGTATCCTTTAGTTGAAACGATTATAACGAACTACGGTTATAACGGAAAAAAAAATTGGTCCCTTTCAGTTCGTTATAACCGAAGTTTACTGTTATCGTGTTACATACATTAACAGTTAACAGCAGATAGATGTAGCCCCAGAAAACTAAAAAACTGAAAGACATTATCCATGTAATGTTGACTGAATTGAACAAAATAACTTCCAAAATGACCTTTCATAATGTGACTCTTCTCTATACTGGGTTAGCTGAGGTAACCGGATCTTTGTGCTGCTCCCTGTCACATAAAAATAACAAATTGAAGTCGCAATATCAAAATTGTCCACATGGAGCAGCAAAGATATTCGGATCTACACCAATATCCCCTTATGTGGTTTTATATAAAAAACATGTACCCTTCCTGATGTTGCTCCATTCAATAGTGATGTAATTATCTCTGTCGGGACGACTCTGCTCGTGCCAGAACCCCAGGGAGTGCATGGTCTCGTGCATGACGGTTCCTAACTTCATGCATCCACTGCCGAGAGTCACGACATCCAAGCCACTGTGACGTCCTACAGGAGTATGGCACCTGCACCAACATACATTTTATGGACTCAGTGGTATGTTTCGAAATGTCCCATTTGTTATATCGGCACCGCAGTGCATGTTGCAGTTAAATCAGTTTGTGCTGGAAGGATGAAACCTGCATTGATTGTTGGAGATATGCGATGAAGCATACCAAACCCAGCCACTCATTGTAACAATCCGTTCCCATTCCCAAACATAGGGTGATGGAGACATATTGTCCCCTATGACTTTGCCATGCATTACCCTTGAATTTGCCAGTTTGATTACACATTCAGCGCAGTTACATGGACGAAATGCAACCCCTTGTTAAAATATTTCCAAACCAACCACATATTTGGAGAGCTTTCATATCAGTTTAACATTCATGTTTTTGCTGGAACGACACACGATCAGCCATTGTAATTTTTCCTGCTTATATATAGAGTACTTTGGTTATGTTTTGCATCACCTGTCATGCATCAGTTCATATATTCGCATGTTAACCCCTCCTTCATTTGTTTGTTTGTTGATTCACACCGCACTCAGCAATATTCCAGCTGTATGACGGCGGTCCGTAAACAATCGAGTCTAGACTAGACAATCCAGTGATTAACAACATGAGCATCGATCCACACAATTGGAATACGATGACATGCATCACCCAAGTCGCGAGCCTGACCAGTCGATCCCGATAGTCGCCTCCCACGACAAGCATGGGTTGCTGAAGACCTATTCTAACCCGGATCTTCACGGGTACAATCCCTCCTTCAAGTCAAGTGACACAAGTATATGTGTACCTTCTTTCTTGTATCCTCACATTTTGTATTGGAATGATGTCAAGTAAATTGATCAGATAATGAGTATGTAGAGCTTATCAAAGTTACATGCATACCATTATGCAAGCAATTTAACTGAATAGTACAGTGTTTGTTTCAAATGCATGATGTGATGGGTACAGCTAGTTCTATAAATGAACTATGTGGTATTTACCCCGATCCTCCCGCGTATCGTATGTAGGCATGCTCGTGTGTGCGGGGTTTGAAAGTGATGCACGCTTTGCCATTGACCTTGGTCTTCTCATGAATTGTCTGCATGGCAGTATGTATGGTACTCTCCTCAGACGATGCTACATTAGAAAATCTATGTGATAACCGAGATATGCATAGCAACGTGTATGAAGTGCTCTCTGATTACGTTAAAATTCATTGTTGTTACGGCAGCATTCATGTAGCTGTCCTATATTCAAAACTATGTCATTGAAACATTTGAAATTTTGAAAATAACTATTTTGGAATGATTTCAAATTATAAATGTGATATTTATTGTTTCAATTTCAAATTATTGTATTTATTCATGCACATGTATTGAAATCCAAATTCATCTTTAATTGTTTATGTTTGTTCAGAACAACTTTTCATTGCTTACAGAAATGATGGGTGTCAATTTCGAAAGGAACTTCGCCATTTGGCCATCGGTAGTTTTTGTCTCTTCTCGCATTTCTGTCCTGTAAAATAGACATGTTTTGACAATACTGAAGTTTGCATATATCACAATGATTGAAAAAGTTCATGTTATGACATGATACTTTAAACACTTTTCCATTTTTCTCATCCTATTTAATTTTATACAAAACAAAATGCCTTACGTTGGGGTTTTGTCCTGGCATCAGAATGATATCTCCCTCGAAGAGGCCTGACAAAAACAAATATTCATTTGGTTTATATAGTAAAATACTTTTATGACAAAAATGGATGCGTGGGTGGAAAGTGAATGCCTTTTTAAAAGAAAAAATGACATCATGACTTCTTTTATTGCAAAATCGTTATCGCACTGATTCAAAATAAATAAGGCAAGTGAGTATGGTCGGTTTTGGTCAAATGAGACATCAAGACACAAATGGTCCCCAACCATTTGATATCATGAACAAATGTCTATCGACATAGCAAACATTTGGAACACTTTCCACAAATCATTTGACTCATTTTTCTGTGAATCTTCAAAAGTACAGATATATGTCTGTCCACTCATTATTTAGGTTAATATCATGAAACAGGTGCAGTGGTGAGGTGAAATGGAGTTCAATATCGCGTTCCAAATTATTGCACTTATATAGCGACGTGATAATTAAAAGGACTTATACAAACTTTCGAAGAAAATCTTAATAATCTTAATTATTTGTAAACCTACCAGGGTTTTCTTCCGGATACGCCTCTAAAAAAGTAAAACAAGAATATAGTTTTAAAGCTTTAATTTGATATTGACATAAATTTGAAAATCGTGGTTTTTATTATGGTACTATTGTAGTGTTGATACGGAGGTCCGTACTTAATTGCAGACAATGACTAAATGAACATTATCTTCAAATTTCAAAAATTAATGCAAAAATTACAAAACAATTAAATGTTCATTTATATATCAATTTCAACAAACACCTTGTCACTGAGTCTATTGTAGCATATGTGTGTCATAACTGAGACTTAAATTGGTGGTTGATGATGCATGTCATGGTATCCCAATTGCGTGAATCAATGGCCATGCCCAATCACTGGATTGTCTGGTCCAGACTCTTTTATTTACAGACCGCCGCTATATAGATGGAACATTGCTGAGTGCGGCGTTAAACAACAAACAAACAAAACTGAGATGACGGTATGTCCACAGATCACAAACTGGCTGTTTGCATGCATGCCTGCAGGTAGTGTAGCCAGGTGAGGTGGTATCACACCATACATGAATGTTGCCTTACATCAGCCAAACAGTTGATAAACACCTTTAGAAAAAGGATGTGATTCGTTTATAAATAAACGCTTGTAAAAGCGCTTACCTCAAAGCTATATGTTTATGCATCATATTGCACTTACCATCGAAGTCTGGAAGCTGAATAAGAGAAACAAAGGTTTTTTGTTTCTTTACAAATAAGGTGTGACTCAAACTTTTGTTTAATGTTTCAAATTTGATCTTTAAGCATCTGGGGTATGTCGGTCTCTTTCCGATAAGACAATTATCCATTAATCTTAAATTCAAACTTAATCAAGCGTTTACTTTGTATGGTTTTAGAAAAGTTACGAAAATTTAATCAATAGTGACCTGAAACAAATCGCCAAATAAGTGAGTGAGGTTTTACGCCGCTTTTAGCAATATTCCAGGAATATCACGGCGGGGGACACAAGAAATGGGCTTCACACATTGTACCCATGTCGGGAATCGAACCCGGGTCTTCGGCGTGACGAGCGAGCGCTTTAACCACTAGGCTACCCGACCGCCCTTATCGCCTATTAAGAACGGTGTAATATACTGACCTGATCTATTGGTACAGCAAGAGCATGCCCAACGAATAGGATGAGAACAACCCCCAACATGGTGCCTTCAAGAAACCCTTCTGAAATAATAGTAAGTAAAGAAGCTATTTATACCGATCTCTGTTCTTGATAAGGACCGTGGGAGCGGACGTTTGGCGATTGTCAAAGTGTTACGTATTGATTCCAAAGGTCGCAATGTATATTGAACCCCTTTAAGTGACTACAAATAAAGGCAAGTGCTCCTCTCAAAATATAGCAGACTTTGGTAACCGAACATACTCAACCTCAGTGTTAATGACATCAGAAATCGGCTAGGACTTGACATTCACAAAAGCATGGGGAGAAGTTTCTGATGTTTGTGATGAGTATGGGACGTGGCTTGTGACAATATCTACATCTAACAACTGACGAGAAATCTGAATCCTGTTTCGGATAAACGGGGGCATCTGGCTTTCCATGGAATAAACGATCTGCCTTTCTAGCATTCGAACCTGTCTGAACCGAAGAAACTGACCTTTCCTAATATGAATTACCCTACTGACCTGACCTGAAAGTACCCTGACCATTCCTGGTAGTGACCGTACTGCCTAAAATCACCTGAGTTGCCGAGTAACCATCTGTCATCTGTTGCAGACTGGTTTATAATGACAATTCAACACGAAAGTTGCAACAATGATTTAATACCTGAAACACGTTCAATATAACACATATCTAACAAGTTTGGCGTAAGGGGATTCTCACTGTAAACATGTGACTAGAAAGCTATTGGTACATGTACATGACTGAGCATCAGTCATGCCCAGCTAGGGATCGATTCGCCTTTCACAACTTCCCAAGCATTGGGTATAAACACAGGAGAATCGACTACATGTACCTGACTTATGTGTACCTGACTGAGCATCGGTCAGGCCCAAGCTGTTGGGATCAATTGTCGAGAGTGATACATAGAATACTAAGGTTTCGACAATTAACTACACATCTATCATTCTACACTACAGATAGAAACGTATTAGATGCTAAATACCATGGACATGATGGAGGTCAAGCCTGACCTGTGTTTTGACAACATGCATCCAATGCATCCCATCCTAATGACTGCAGGGGTAAATATACCCAATGACTGCAGGGGTAGATATACCCCGATTGCTAATACAAAATTTTAATATAACAGTGAGAATCCAGAAACAAACGAAAAAATAAGAGTGCAACAAGGAAAAACATGGACGGTAGTTGGGGATGGAGGTGGGATTGCTTGTCATTATTATGACCCCTGCACAAGATGGCTGACCTGAATCGTAATTGCGCATGCTCGTACTTGGCATGCTGGGAAATCGCCGTATCCTGTTACTATATATAGCATCACGCATGAGACATGTATGTATTACGGACGTTTGTTTATTCTAGATTCTTATAATAATATTAATACGTGACCGGGTAGTTAGTGTTACACTTATCTGGTTATAACTGCAGAAGATGTCTTCTGGCTTTTAAGGTTGTCTTATGTTACCTAATTACGAAACCATAGAATATAATTCATGACGTGCCAATGCCAAAGCTGATGGAATTAATACGTAACTATTTATTGTAGGTTACATTGAACTTGGAAAATATGAGAAAATAACGACATAGCAGTTTTTTAAGTTGTCATTATAAACTCACTCAATATACATTGAGCACCAATTTATAATGACAATTCAACACGAAAGTTGCAACAATGATTTAATACCTGAAACACGTTCAATATAACACATATCTAACAAGTTTGGCGTAAGGGGATTCTCACTGTAAACATGTGACTAGAAAGCTATTGGTACATGTACATGACTGAGCATCAGTCATGCCCAGCTAGGGATCGATTCGCCTTTCACAACTTCCCAAGCATTGGGTATAAACACAGGAGAATCGACTACATGTACCTGACTTATGTGTACCTGACTGAGCATCGGTCAGGCCCAAGCTGTTGGGATCAATTGTCGAGAGTGATACATAGAATACTAAGGTTTCGACAATTAACTACACATCTATCATTCTACACTACAGATAGAAACGTATTAGATGCTAAATACCATGGACATGATGGAGGTCAAGCCTGACCTGTGTTTTGACAACATGCATCCAATGCATCCCATCCTAATGACTGCAGGGGTAAATATACCCAAAATCGAAGTAAAGAATTGACTGAGAATCCCCAAAGGCATTAAATATACATCTAGGACAAGCAGTTACCCCTATTTTGTGCCATTGCACGCTGAGCCTGTGCTATGGATGATTTGGGCACCCTAATATATCGAACATAACAGTCTGATGACCACCGGCCTAGAGTCTTGATCAGGTGGTCTGGAATATTAGCCGTGGAAGCTGAGGTAGCCGCACCAATACGAAATGAGTGACCGTTGTATTTCTCTTGGTCATATCCTGTCATGGACAATGTGTGTTTTAATTTTTGAATAAAGAAAGACCTGGTAAGAGGTATATTCTGCTCATTAACAAATAAAGGATCATGCTGAGCAGCTCCCATGGCCCTCCTATGATGAATAAATTCCTGTAGACAACGCACCGGACAATAAGATGTTGGCACTGCATGGATGGACAATGTTATACCCCTGCGAAAAGGATCTGTCTTAGACGATTTAAGTGTCAAATCAAACGATGTACAATCTGGTCTAAACACGACAGAGCTTAGAGACAAATGAAATTTTGCATCAAAATGGTCACATGTAAATTCTCCACAACGTAGAAAGCCAAAAAAGGCGACTGAACACACAGTCTTCATCAATAAGTCTGTGAACGGTGAAAATAGTCCTTTCTCTAGGGTGATCCAAATCTGCTGTAAAATGTCAACAGTAATTGGTAATCGCACACTTGGGTTCACACCTTGTTCTTTCTTGATAGCTTTCATGATTGTTTCTACTCGTAGCAGATTCCTAGAACACCATGGATTTGGCACATTATGCCTCAGATAAGTGAATCTCACTCCACACAGATAACTCTTGATGGTCGTATAACGTAAATGTAGTCGCTGATGGCAGTGGGCTACAAACAATAACAATGAATCTTCCGATAATGGAGGTAACACACGGGGCTGCCACACAAACCCGCACATAGCCATGAAGGTTAAAAAGGCTTGAACCCCTGCTCTGTATACCGCCCTGGTGGCTTTTGACACAGCTTGCGACCACAAAACATCTAAGTCTGGACTGGCGGTAAGGTGAGCTGACATAGATGTAGACATGTTTCTGGAGCAGGTTCGGCAGTGGGAGCTAGTTGACGGAACTTGGTCATCTGGAAGCGAGATAAAGCATCACCAATATGGTTAACTCTTCCAGGTATATGTTGGGCGCTGAATACAAAATTATATTTGGCAGCTGTCAATACAAATTTCCTTATCAAACACATGATGAATGGAGATTTAGACCGACATTTGCAAAGGATGTCAACAGTAGCCATATTGTCACAATGAAATCTGATACTCTTGTTAGTCCATAGCTTCCCCCAGATTGCAGCCGCCATAACGATAGGGTAAAGTTCGAGTAAGGCAATGGACATGTCCTCTGTGGTAGCTTGCAGTAAGTCAACCGGCCATGGAGCAGCGAACCATTTACCCTGGAAGTAAGCTCCGAAACCAACTGATGCAGCAGCATCTGTGTACAGGTCAAATTGGGGGGCTGCGATTAGGTCTTCCAAGAAAAACGACCGGCAATTCCAATCGCGTAAGAATGTTCTCCACATATCAAAATCTAGACGACATTGTTTGTTCAAAGTGACCCGATGTCGTAGGTGTTTCACAGAGTGGGCCAGTTGAAGGAGGTAACTGATGAATGCCCTACCCGCTGGAATAATCCGCATAGCAAAATTTAGATGACCAATAATGCTGAGCAGTAACTGCTTTGTGACTTTCTTGGCACCTTGAATAGTTGCCATGATAGAGACGATTCTTGACACTTTCTCAGTAGGTAGACGCGCTTCCATTCTATCAGTGTCCAAAATAATCCCCAAGTATTCCAAACATGTGACCGGACCGACCGTTTTATGGGGGGACAGGGGGATATTCAGTTCCGAGAATAGGCATTCTAGTTTGTTCATGGTGCTGATGCCTTGTTCCAAATCCTTATCCACAGTCAAAAAATCATCCAAAAGATGCAATATATTGACAATGTCATACACATGAGTGGCAATCCAACACACTGCTGCAGACAGGCCATCAAACAGTTTTGGACTGGACCGACATCCGAAGACCAAGCGAGTGTAATAATAAAGCTGATGATCCCATGATATGCCATGTAAGTGATATAAAGAAGGGTGAATTGGAAGCATTTTGAATGCATCTGTTATGTCCACCTTACATAGGTAAGCATGTTGTCCCATGCCTTTGATAAGTTGGATAGCGTCGTCCACTTTCACATAGTTGAGGGAGAATTGTTCTTTATCAATTAATGAGTTCAAACTTGGGTTTTCCACATCATCATGTGGAGCCGAGAGGTCGACAATTAATCGCTTCTTTTTGGAATATTTTCCTTCCACAATGCCTATTGGATTAACCCTGTGGTGAGGGAAAGGAGACTGCGTAAATGGACCTATCAAATAGCCTTTGAATAGTTCATCTTGAATAATGGTGGCTACTGCTTCAGGATTGTTTCGAGCTGATAACAGATTCTTGCAGACAGTAGTGTGAGTAGGTGGACATGTAATGCCCGTGTCAAAACCAAATTTAAAACCATGCAGCAACGTCTGAACGAAGGCACGGTCTGGGTGATCAGACAACCGTTGAGACAGTCTATCCAAGTCAACAGGGGATGGGGTTGCCTGTAGTCACTGTCGGTGCTTTTTGGCCGAGGAAGAATTCTGGACAGGTATCGACTTGCCTGCTGGGAATTGAGTCTCTACTGTGTTATGCCAACATTCGAAAGCAGGGTGTGGCTTTCGACATACAGAACACAAATGTCTAAATCTACAATTCCCGTGAACACATTTCTCAGCATTAAAGTTGTTGCACAATGGGATACCTTTGTGTATGAGCACTTCCCTTCCCCGGCGATCCATGCCTCTGCGTTCTGTGTTGAGTTCTCTGTCCCTAGTCGTGGGAGTATGGTTAAAAGTCTCTCCTGGTTGGTGATGTATGGACTTGGCATCAACCATAGAACAGAACTGCGTCGAATGACCAATGTCATCACACAACTGGCAAGCGGTGATTCTGCGTCCTGTAAAGACAGCTCTATAGATGGCATCGTCAATCTCTCCCCATGGTATTTTGCAATTATGTTGCTCAAGATAAGCTGCCGCTTTAGCCGAGAAACGTTTGTGATATTGATAAAAGAGTTGATTTTGATATTGGTTGTGCATATCAACGATCAGGCGCTGATACGCGTCAAGTTCGGCTCGTCTCTGTGGCCAGCGTAAACACATGATGGCTTTGTACTTTCCAAAGGCTGTGATGAACATGTCAAATGTCAAGGGCAACTGCAATCTGGAGTCATGAGGACTTTTGAGTTGCATGTTTACATTGTCTACCTGAATGGTTCTAGCATTTGACGTTATTTCATCCGGAATGAGTAGTAAAGCAAGGTTCACATCCTTACCTTCCTGAATGCTCTTCCGGAGAGAGGGAGAAACAAGAGCTACGTCTGGTAAGTGCTGCGCTTGAGGCTCACTGGTGAACAGACGTGGAGTAGTTGATCCTGTGTTGGTCGATTCCCGTATGGCAGTAAATAAACTAAACGGCTGTGACGTCGCATGGATAGCGGCCGGATTGTCATGTGGTTGACCCGGTCCTGCAAAGGTGGTCTGCCAATGTGAAGTGCGTGGCACCGTAGCAGGCTGATTCCTGGCATCCATTTGAGAACTCAGCGTGGCCACAGTCTGCTGTAACTTGTTCACGGTGTCCACAAGCTGGGCGATTGTTGTGTCAGTGTGTGCCTCGTTAACAATCGAATGAGGGGGCACCGTTTCCTCATGAACTGCCACTGTGCTGGCTCTGGCTGACGACCCGTCCGACAATGCTGACCTTTGTCTGTCCATCCTTTTGTTACGGTCTGGGAGGTTTTCTGTGTAAAAGGTTTGATATTGCGCACGTGTCAACCCCCCGGGAGGCTTAATATCCAATATTTCCTCGATGTATGCACAGATACGTCCCGTAGTCCAATTCCGTGGAAACATCTCATATGGGCGGCTGTCCACTGCACTGAGAGGGATCGTCGTACTATATCGTCGCCGAGGCACCCCGACATCGGGCGCGGCCATGTTTGTTGAAGGCGAACTGTCTGGAACATCGCCAAAACTTGTGGCTTCACCGCGCACGGTATCCTGCCTGGATATCCTGCTTGACGTTCGCTTCTTGCGAGTTTTAGGAGCCATACTGCTGTGCGCCTGAGAGAAAGGGCACACTTGATTTTAACTATTCGCTCGTACGTACGGAATCAAAAATTGCTTGTCATTATTATGACCCCTGCACAAGATGGCTGACCTGAATCGTAATTGCGCATGCTCGTACTTGGCATGCTGGGAAATCGCCGTATCCTGTTACTATATATAGCATCACGCATGAGACATGTATGTATTACGGACGTTTGTTTATTCTAGATTCTTATAATAATATTAATACGTGACCGGGTAGTTAGTGTTACACTTATCTGGTTATAACTGCAGAAGATGTCTTCTGGCTTTTAAGGTTGTCTTATGTTACCTAATAACGAAACCATAGAATATAATTCATGACGTGCCAATGCCAAAGCTGATGGAATTAATACGTAACTATTTATTGTAGGTTACATTGAACTTGGAAAATATGAGAAAATAACGACATAGCAGTTTTTTAAGTTGTCATTATAAACTCACTCAATATACATTGAGCACCAATGAAAATATAGCATGTCAAGGCCAGAGAATAACCAGTCTCGATTATCCGCAAATTTCATTGGCCGTAAAAGAGCGGTGACAATTATATGAATTAATAATGACAATGAGTGATGACACTGATGTTCGAGAAAAGGGGAAGCATGTCTTGTCCAGGCCCCGAGGTTATAAAACTTCCATGAGTACGATTTCATGCTCAAATCCGGTTTCGTGCTCAACTCAAAACTCAGGCTCAATAAACGGAGGTTATAAATAATCTGAGTACGTTTTCGTGCTCAACTTGAGCATGAAATACGTACGATCTCAAGTACGCTTTGGACCGTGCTCAACGCTGAGTTCGATAACAACAATGGCAGCTCACCTGCGACAGACTCGACAAGGGAGGAGGAAAACCCGTGTTCCGAGAGTGTTTCGAGATCGTTCAAACCCGCTGGAAGATTTAGATGTGGAAGAAGTTTTTGAACGTTATAGATTTAGACCAAATACTATAATTTATTTACTTGGTCTTCTCGATCTAACCAGAGAGACAGCTCGTAACTGTGCGGTTCCACCACTGTCACAGTTGCTGGTATGCCTTCGCTTCTTGGCGACAGGCGCTATGCATCTGCTGGTTGGGGAGAGCCTAAACATTTCCCGATCGACAGCCGGCAGAAGCTTACGCGCAGTTTCGTTGAAAATATCTAAACTGTCAGGAAGGTTCATTAAATTCCCAGTTGGAGGAGACGCTGTACGAACGAAGGAGGCATTCGGCAACATTGCAGATACGTACATGGGATTTTCCCAATGTAAACATAATAAAGGATTTCACTGGTGTGATTCGTGTCAGTGCCATTTTGATTGGTCAGTAAAAAGAATATGGGTCAGAGGTCGAGGTCATGTATATAAATCAAATCAAATTATAATCAAGCGATAGATTTTAGGATGGGCTGTAAATGAAAACTATTAAACACTGCCCAGTACAGTATGCTATCTATTGTGACACCATGACACGTTTTACTTACAGGATTCCCTAACGTAGTAGGGTATATTGATAGAACGTTTATCAGGATACAGCGACCTACCGCTAACGAGGGAGACTTCGTGAACCGGAAAGGTTACCATTCCCTGAATGTACAGGTAAATAGGCATAATTTTACTCCTTAAGTATTCGTTATAATGTATGTGTTGGTTTAGGGGTGGGGAGATGAGTGATATTTGTAAGTCTTATGTATGTATTGTAAGTTGGAGTTTAAATTTCTGATTTTCTATCCCACAGATGTGCTGTGATGCAAATCTTTACATCACAGGTGGCAACGCCAGCTGGCCGGGATCGGTACATGACAGCCACATTTTCCGGACGTCAGCACTGTGCAGGCAATTTGAAAATGACACGTTTTTAGAACAATTTGGTGAAAGTATTCTGCAAGTGATCAAGCATATATTTTATCCTGTAACAAATAATATATAATCATTTCTGTTATTGTAATTATTAGTTAAGATGTCAAGAAGTAGCAAGTTAATCAGTTAGTAAATTTAAATCAATGTACAGATATTTTTGTATGACGTCTCATTGAATTGAAGTGACATACAAAGGGCAATTGCTTTGGAACCCTGGATATGACACTGTATAAAATCTCAGAATCTCCATACCCATTTTAATTAATAAATTAGATTGGATTCATATCCTCATTTTCAATTATTATTTTCTCACAAGTTATTTTTTAACTAAACAGTTCCATTAATTAGGATGAATGTATTTGTTCCTGGAGAAAAGTTTATTTCATTCATCTTGTTCAAGATCAATATTGAAATATTGTAATTCTTGATGAGACAATTTTATTCATTCATTTTATGTACTTTTTACCAGTATTCAAATCATAAAACATTCTGTTATTCTTTCAATAATAAATAACCTTATTTTATTAGGTTTAAGGACAGTGCAAAGGTTTTCTGCTGGGGGACTCTGGCTACCCATGTCGTTGGTTCCTCCTGACGCCTCTACTGAACCCCACCAACCGTGCAGAGGATCGTTACCATGGGTCATTGTGCAGGACAAGGGTGCTCATTGAACAGACCTTTGGTGTCCTGAAACGGCGGTTTCAGTGCCTGTACCATGAGCTCAAGGCGACCCCAAGACAGGCTGTGACCTATGTTGTTGCATGTGTTGTGTTGCATAATTTGGGTATAGAAAGGGGGGATATTATAAATCATGATGAAAATCTAATGCCTCCATCATCAAATGTGAATAATTATGTGCCACCTGTTACAGGTCAAAATGATGGAGCTGATGTAAGACGGCACATTATTCAGACATTTTTTAGGCGATAAACATAGGAACATTTATTCACTACAATTTAATCTATCTGAATTTGTGATTTCAAATGTATATCATCTTAATTAATGATTGTGTGAGTGGTATTGCTCAGTAAGTCAGATATGTCATGACGGTTAGACTTGAATACAGAATCAATTTGGTCATTCAATGTTTTATTCAGATACAAGCAGTGCACAAAATGGAACAATATTTGATTTGTATAGTCTGGCCATGCCAACAGTGCAGATTTATTTTGTGTTTAACTCCTCACTCAGCAATATTGTTCCAGCTATATGACGGAGGACTGTAAAGTAATTGTGTCTGGACCAGACAATCCAGTGATTGATATTATGAGCATCGATCAAGCACTTGTGATCGATGACATGTATCAACCAAGTCAGCGAGCCTGACCACCCGATCACATTTGTCACCTTTTACGGCAAGTAAAGTGCAGAATATTGGATAATATAGGGCACATACTACGGTAGAAACTTATATTTTTGGTGTACAAGTCCTTACAATGATAACATATAGCAAAAACCTGAAAAATGGCAAATGTCTACAAGTTCTTTCATACATTGACAATTGGACACTTTGGCACGAACTGCAGGACTAGTTCAAATTTCTAACATTGCACATTGTGACAGAGACATTCAGTTCATATTTGTTTCTTAACTTCTAAATTTGAACAAGATAAAGAGTTAGCTGGAATGAAATGTTGTCATTTGTTGTGAGTAAAGGTACAGAACTTATGCATGTCAGGATATTCATAATAGTCTGTATGAAGGACAAATATCTTGACCCAATGTTAGTATCAGCTTGACAAATGAAAAGTGCATGGTATTCATCATCTAAGTCTCTACAAATTGCATAAAGTTTAAGTAAAATCATGATCACTAGACATTCTATATTTATGTTTTTCTATTGGCACATCATACTTGCATAAATGCTGAATTATCATCACAATGTTAGAGTTACATGCTTTAAAATGATCTTACTTAAGAGCACATAACAAAAATCAGGATTTTTGGAGCAATTGCATATGTAATGAATAGTGATAAAACAATACAGATAGAGTTGATATTGTGTAACAATATTTCTTTCAATTATCATTAACTATTGTATCTGTCGAATTCAGCTGATCATGTCCAAGCAAATCAGTAAATGTTGTTGTCATTCAAATTGCATTTCTACATAACTGTCTTTAGTAATTTTGATAATAATTATTCTTCAGTTGGACATGATTCGACAAGAGAAACACCAAATTCCGCATTCATTTTTAGTTGGTAGTAGACTGATTTACACTGCAGCATTTGAATTTCAATTTCTTTTGATTTTTTCTAATAATTCAATTTCCAGTTTCAGCTTCCTTTGTTCGAGTTTGATCCTTTCCGTGTCCTGTATCGTGTTGTCATAGGTTGCCTCAGCTTGTGTTCTTTTTCGTTTGCACCCAGTCTTTTTGTCTGTAATTATAATGAGAATGACTTGTCACATTTTAGAAACATGATTTGTGTTCTCTGCGTCATCTTTGGGAGTATAGTAGTGTTGATAGCATTATGGGTGTTAGTGTGACTGAAATATAATTCGAATATATTTCCTGTCTCTTAGTATTTTCAGCTTATGACAAGACAGTGAATGTATTGTTTGGGGTAATACATGTATTAGCATCTTGCTATGAGTGTTTTCATTTCTATGCTGTCAATAAATCATACCAAGGTCATAGTTAATATGTAGTAGTATTATACTAGTATTATAGAAGGATTATGCAAACATAAATTTGTTCTGTAACTGCAATCTTGAATATACTGAAATAAACTCTGAAAATCTTCATTATTTAGTATAGTAATATGTTCTACAGATATCACTCAGATCCTTCTGATGTACCTTCAGCTGTGTTGTCTTGCTCATCAATGTGCACATCAACATGACCAATGTGTTGTGCTTCACCTTGCAGACCTGTAAATAAGTGGATACAATTTTTAACATTGAAAAAATGCAAAAAATTATTGTATCATTTTCAGACATTTATATATTTAAGCATTCAATAAAGTCACGCAATAAAGTTATACTTTAATGTTATTAATTGAGAATAATTACATTGATTGTATACAATGTGTCAGCTCAGACAATAATGTTATGACAGGAATAGCAAACTATGCTCTACAATACATGTTGGAAATTTTGGTATTATGTTCAAGACATGACCTATATAAGGGAAACAACCCACAGAGTAATTAGATATATGTCCCATGTTATAGATGTGATTATGTATAATAATACATGTTAATTAATAGTATTCAGACATATGGTGATATGTATTACCTTCTGGTGCAGCGGCAGCTACATCGCCATCATTAGATATATGTCCCATGTTATAGATGTGATTATGTATAATAATACATGTTAATTAATAGTATTCAGACATATGATGATATGTATTACCTTCTGGTGCAGCGGCAGCTACATCGCCATAATGAATGACTGAAGTGAACAGAATATTAAAATACAGTAATGCAGCTATTTTACAAATTTTCGGGTTAGAATTGACAAAAAACAATTGCATTTGTGACTGAAATTGTGATGAGTGATTAATTTGATTATCTGACAAATATTAATAATTATTTGAATAATTTTGTACCAGTGCAATTCACAACAAATGTATTCATTACTTTGATCACAGGCATATAAAGTAGGTGTCTGAAATTGTTTTTGTTTCCTTTTTCTTTTGACAGTACTTGATTTGTTTGTACTATATTTGATATGTATTTTTCTCATCCCAATACATTGTCCCAGGTGATAGGTCTCACCATAACCAACATTAATGAGAAATAGTTGGCTTTAAAATTTACATCAATCTTTTACATATTGAACTGCCCATACCATCAGTGTCAATGCCATGTTCTAGGCCATGAATACCTGGCCTCCCCTCCAAAGACTGAGAAAGGACCTCGTCCGCGTTGGACAGTGCTGGGAGTGGAGGCCCTCCTCCAGTTGTGGCCATTGACCTTTTGAGGCCGTCGATCTTGCTTTTAGCTACAATACAAACTTGCAGTTTAGTTTCAGTAACAATAACATATATATTGAAATATTAAATTTGGGTTTCATTGACACGTGTTCGTGTGTTATTGAGGGATAAACATGTGTTTCATCAATTATATAATAACCATTTAATACATTATGATGGAGTAACAATGTTGACACAATATGCCTCTTAGTATTTTTCTAATATAAAAGAGTACCTCTTTGTTTAAAATTGAAGTACTTCTTTTTCACTTCCAAAGCCTCCCTTTTGGCATTGATGTGTCTTCTGAAAGTATATAAAAGAATAGATATAATTTGAAAATTAATATACAGAACATGTTTTCTTCTTCACTGTCAAGAAATTGTGGAGGGGAAAGCCCATGAAAATACATGTCTCCATTTAGATTATATACAATAAAATTAATGCAACGAAGAATCAGGCATATCAAGAGTGTGCTTGTCATGACACACATTTTCGACTGTTTACTTATGCAAATCTGGGCACCACATTTCAACGCATGATCGAATACAGGACTCATTGCGATATGTTACGCCTACGCCTGAGAACTTTATAACTTAATTACCCCAACCTCCACTCGAAATTGGTGTGAAAAGAATCAACTAAAACTGTTTGAAGGATGTCCCTTGACCTTGACCCTAACTAGATCGTATGAATATTGATTATGCATAATCCAAAACAGGAAGTAATGTAACCCACATAATTCTCACGTATCCCACCACAATTAGTGGAAAGCGAAGACACAGCCCGCCCTTACTTTTTTAACTCGCTTATAACAGGTACTTTGTTTTACCGAACGCAGTAAATAAAATCAGCATCGATCAAGCCTGTGTCATTAAAGTTGAATGAACACTTTGCGCAAGACGTATTTATAACTTAACTACCGCGATAATATAGCGTACCATGCTGCAAATGATATTAAACAACGATAACATATGAACAACTTACGTGTTTAGGATGTCCGTGATACTTTGCCATCCATCGGTCCGCTGTCGATGGATGGACTTCACACTGCTTCCCTTTATTTCACCGAACAACAGTTGCTCTCGCTGAACAACTTCCTGGATTAGACAAACCTCCTCCGCTTCTGACCACCCCTTACCCTGCCTTCTCGATTCGGTCACGCCCTCCGTTGCCATTGTAAATAAGCAGACGACAACATCCGGATTGTTTTCTTACCATTCTCGACGGAAGAGTTCCAAATTGCCGCTTATATCATAAACAAAGAGTCCTTTGAGCATGCTCAAGCCGAGCGTGAGTTGTTCTCAGCTGAGTAGACTCAAGAAGTTTTATAACCTCTGCTTGAGTACAAATCTCAACTGAGTACGAAGTTGAGCATGAGCATGTATTTGAGCACGAAACTCAGTTGAGCACGAAAAAATTTTTATAACCTCGGGGCCTGATCTACCCTCAAAATAAGTCGTAAACACAGCATGAACATACTGCTTGAAACCTTCCTCCAAAATCAGTCATCAAAGTATTGGCCTACATCCTTCCATCAAAGAAAGTCTTCTTTTCCTGATCAAAATCCACACAAACATCCTCACATCTTTTTTGTGTAAGTGTAAGAGGAAAGTTTCGTTATTGAAAAGGAGGGACTAATCTGACTTCTCTTGTCACATCAAAGTAATTTTCTTGATGTTGAGAGGAATTATTTTTGTTTAAAAAAACAATTCCTTTAATTCAAAATCTGTCTCCTCTTTCTCATTCTTTCGGAAATTCTAATTCTTTCAGTTTTGATTCTTTCTGAAATTCCATTTCCAGCCTTTTTAATTCAAAGCTTTCTGATTTACCCCAAGCAACGCCAGCGTCAAAGCTGAATCGTCTCAAAGTACCTCCATAAAAATAGAGAGAGAAGAGAGAGAGAATATTGTTTATTAAAGTGTCACATGTTATATACACTTCGTGATAAGATATATACAAAACAGTAAAAAATAACATCCGGCCAAATATGACCTACGAGACACTATAAAATGTATCAATCATAAAACTATTGAAAAAAAAATTTAAAAAATAAAAAAATGTAGCACACGGACACATACCTACGTGAAGCTACTTTTCAGCCACACGGAGGCGTGTACTCATACTTAACATACATCGCACATATACAAACCACCATAGACACATTTACATAAATACATACCTCGTGATGCAGGCGCGGAGCACGGCCGTGGGCGGTTTTGCACGACCAGTATGCCAGGATACAGGGCAACTGACTTCGAAAGTCCTAAGTTAAAAAGTGCGCTCCCCCTTGACTCCCGCTCTCTCTCTCACACACACACACACACACACACACACACACACACATCACGTCACACATACATACATACATACTTGGCTTAAAAAGAAATTGCCTTCTTTTAACCATGTTGTAAATTGATTTGGCTAAAATACATTGGAGCGATTCTTCGTTCATAATAAAAAGAAACTTTTCTAAACTACTCATATAATGAAATGCTTTATCTACTGAAATTGCTTCTTTAGCTAAGTTGTATCTTAAATCATCATAAAATGGACATTCTATTAAAAAGTGATATTCATCTTCAACATAATTTACATGATCATTAATAGGATTGGCGTGTCAATACTTACAAGTCCTATCCAACAGTGGGGTAGGTGGCTTGGCGTAACGGCCGGTCTCAAAATGTAAAGGTAAAATACCACATCGAAACGATGCTAAAAGTCCTCGATGATCTCTAAAACGTACATGACATAAATAAGACTCAGCAGTAGGTAATGATTTGTACATTCTGTATGTGCGTAATTTATTGCCATTTGGATTATTCTTGTCATTCCAAAGCGCATTTTACCACATATCACAATCTTCAGCAGTTAAGAAACACTTTACACGGTCAACACACTCTATCCACAATAAGGTAAATATGACAAATTATAGTGAGCTAAGATATTTACGATTTTTTATCCCAGGATTGTGATCGGATTTTGGACCAATTATGAATGATAAGAGGAAGATGATGGGCCTGCATATTCCGAATTCTAAAATATAATCTAAAGCATTCAACGTGCTGTGACACTTTCACAGAACACCAGCCCATGTCCCCCCTAATAGCAGTAACTGGGGCATTTTCTCTTACGCCTAGAAACAAACGACAAGCCTTATTTTGAATTATTTCTACTTCCTTATACTTATTCAAACCCCAAATGTCAGCACCATAAAATAGAACAGGTTCTACAAGAGCTTTATAAAGCTTGTTAAATACTTCGTAGGACATGCCACCCGCGTGTTTAAACTTTGAATACAACGCAGAAAGAGCTCTGCTAGCCGATTTACACAACACCTGGACTGTTTTGTGCATATCTAAATGCTCATCAAAAGTTAAACCAAGATATTTGTAAGAACTTTCATAATCAATAATAGATTTGCCGCATACAAATACTCGCTCAGATCTAGCCACAGATTTGTTTCTGAAATGCATGATTTTGGTTTTGTCTGAATTAATATCCAAACGCCATTTTTGACACCATATATTTAAAACATTCAGCATTTTCTGTAACGAGTCTTTGTCTTCAGCTAACAAGGCTATATCATCAGCATTCAACAAAACTGATAACACAGAACTTTCAATAGGTATGACACAGTTTAACTTATTAATTTCTAACACCAAATCATTAACATAAACGAAAAATAACGTTGGCGATAACTTGCATCCTAGTTTATCGCCCAAGGTAACATTAAAAGATTCCGTGATAAAACCATTGAGCTTAACTGCACACTTTACGTCCATATATAAGGCTTGTATAGCTTGTAACATTTTAACATGAATACCAACAGACATAAGCTTGTACCAAAGGCAATTGCGATTAACCCTATCAAAAGCCTTCTTAATATCAACAAAACAGACACACGTAGATCGTTTAGAGGCTTTACGGCTATTAACAATATTATAAAGATCATATAAATGATCAGTACAGTTTCTCTTAGGTCTAAAACCATTTTGCTCTTCCATAAGAATATCATTATACTCCAACCACTTCTGTATCCTACAGTTCAGTATACACGTGTAGACTTTACAGGGTATTGATATGAGAGTAATGCCCCTGTAAGACAAAGGATCTGACGGGGTACTTTTGTCCTTAGGAATAGGAGTTATTAGTCCTGCTCACCACTGAGACGGCGACACTGAACGTTCAAAACAATAATTAATAATATCGTGAAGTAAGTTAATACAATGAGGATTTCGTAGTACTTCTACCGGTATACCGTCTAACCCAGCCGCTTTTCCTGTCTTCATCTGCATAACAGCAAGGTCAACTTCCTGGACTGAGACAGAGCGGTTCAACACCGACAGATCATAATCTGCACACTCCACGGTACCGATACGCACGCGTTCACACACAGTATCGCAATGAGAAAGTTCAAACGCTTTATTCCCACTACTGTTATGAAGCGTGCTGTAGGAGGTTTTCCAGTGATCCAATACAGTGTCAGTCTCACAGGTCACGGACCCGTCGTGCATCAACACCTCCATAGGGATAACGGAACGAGACTTTCTGTCGTTGGCTATACCAAGTCGACCTATCTTTTTCCAGAAGTCTCTGCCGCTGTTAATGTTCTGTAAACTGATTAGTTCTTCTTGTTTCTGTAGCTGGTATGATCTTCTCGCCTTGCGGTTTGCCTTGTCAAACAGTTTTCTTGCATCTTGAAAAACGCCTTTAAGAACACGTTTACGATGAACACAACCTTTAAAAGACAACCAGCGCTTTTCCTTTACACCAACCCCATCCCATAACACTTGTAATTCATCAGTCCAATATGGCTTTCGCCTACAATAATGCCTGTTGTTGGTGTTTTTCTCAGTAAATGTCTTTACCTTATTTAGCTTTAAGTCCATTTCTTTTTTAATGAAAGTAGTAAACTTCTCATATGCAGAGTGAGTGTCTTGACCTTGTGTTAGGGCATCGTCTATCTTCTGAAGTGTATCTTGTAATTTGCGTGCAGTATGTTCATCATTCAGGAAACTGTCCGGTACATTAGCTACGTTGTACCTTGGTATATCCCAGCAACCCGATAACAGCTTCATATCGTCAGACTGAGAATCTGGTTGAATTGCAAGTAGGTCTCGCGTTACATCCAGCACAGAATGATCAGGAATACAGTCACATCCCATCTGAGTAGTAAAATTCTGTACGTCTGACATAAGATGCACGTTAAAATCTGACACATCATTCAGCTGCTCATGAGGCACAATAATGTAATCTACTACAGCCCGACCCCTATGCGACACAGAAGTGAAGTTGTCGTTTCCAAGTCTACCGTTAACAACACACATATTACAGTCTATAAGAAAGTCTAGTAGTAGGTACCCAGCTGCATTACGCTCTCGTCTATCGCATTCCTTTCCCCCACACCGTCAACACTTCGATGTAGTCGGAGTTACTACCAATGCGTGCATTAAAGTCGCCAGCGATGACAACTTTTCCAAGATTTTGATATTCATAAACATGTTGAAGTAGAATATAAAAAAAACTCTTCTACATCATGTGACCTTGTAGAAGCGGCTGGAGGTAGATACGCTCCACACAAACATAGACTCTCGACTGTAGTATCAGAAGACAAACGGAGCCATAACACATCCTCCTGGTCACTGTACAGTGCTTCAACTTTATATCTAGATATAAATGATGTCTTTATAAGAACCCCAACACCGCCAGATCCACGTTTAGGCGTTGTATACAGGTTTGTTCTATCATTACCGAAACATACATATCCATCTAGACTAATGTCCTCTTGATCCCGTAGAAATGTTTCACAGAGACATAGTATATCATAGTCAAAGTACCCAACTGCATTTTCCCTAAAATGTCTATTATTTACATTCATTAGAGACCATCCACCGACGTTCCACAGACCAAGCCTGACCCCCTAGGCCCGGGGAGTTGTGGTATTTTTCTTCCTAGAAATAAATCCACTTCTGTTCACAGTATATAGATTTTCCTTCCCAATTTCCTTTAGTAATGTTCTCATATTGTTGCTATGCATTCTCTCCTCCAACGTTGTACAATTTTCAGTGAAAGTGTTACTATACTTACGGGAGCTCTTCAGAGATGATTTAACCTTCATAAGTTTTGTTTTCTGGTCCAAAGTGTCAATAGTTGCTAACACTACTCCAGGGTATTTACCATAGGATTTCTTCCTCTCAACATTAGATACATTCACGTCTGGTAGGTGTAACCCGTCCCTGATAAGAGCCGTTACCTTGTTAACTGTAACTTGTGGGTCCGTTACTTCGTCTGTGTGAACCTGCAGATTCTTGAAAACAACAGATCTCTCGAAGATCCTGTCTTGAGGTTGGGATTTAGCAGCTTCTGAGAAAGTCTTTTCAAATTGTTGTATTTTCTTTTCGAAGCTATCTAATCTTGAGTCTATATCATTTCTCGGCCTGTTTATTTCTAACTTTATCTTCTCGTCAGTTATTGCTGCTATTTTCTCAGTGAGCCTTGTTTCTAGATTATTCTCAAAGCTTGACATTCTGTCGTTGAGATCAGTTCTCATTTGTGACATTTCTTTAACCAGAAAGGTAAGCATGCCTTTAACTTCAGTGTCATTGGCTGGATTTGAAACTCCCCTGAGCCCGCCATGTTGGCTTGGGCCGACTGTGTCCTGCTCGCTCGCATTTCCCGAACTTTTCATTTTCTTCGATTCGTCTTGCCTAGAAGAACTTTCGTTGCTTTCTTCGTCTCTTGCTCTTTTTCGTTCTAATCTGTCTTCACTTGTGGACTGGCTTATGAGTGTAGCAGCCAAGACCGTCTCAACAAATTCACAGTCACTGTCTCTCAACACGTCACACATAGTCGAGGTTGCAAGTATGAAATATCTCGTGTAAAAGTTTCTTCTTGATGTAAAATCGAAGACGGTGCACAAGAATAAGATCCGGGATGATTTAAAACATGTAAAAGGCGATTAAGACTTACGAAATGACAGGTTTTTCACTTTTCTGTCGGAGCATTCAAATCCGTGACCTGCCTGTCTCGCGCATGCGCCCTTCTGGATATATGTTTTAATCAAGACAATGGCTTCCTGTAAAGCCTCCAAAATGCATTGATGTTGGACATGCCTGTTGCCCCTCGTGTTTGTTCGGTACTACTATATATATATATATATATATATATATATATATATATATATATATATATATATATATATATATATATAAAATAAAGTCCACGTTAGTCCATGATCTTCTTTATATCAGTTAGATATGCTTTGTAACAATGAGTTGTAAGATCAATGGTATCTGACAGGCACGAGTGCAGTAATCTGTTTCTTACACACCCTAAAATCGCACCTTTTTAGCATCGAACCGATGAATCTTGTCTATTCTCATGATTGCAGTAGCGCATTAATACATAACACATCTGTCATAAGTGACGTCATCCTATGTGCTGCTTACTACTCATAAATAATGTGACCCTACGCAAAAAAGGTTTCCGTCATATCTGTGGATTATCAAGGCGATGATGAAAATGCATACTAGACAAAAACCAAGAACACGCTGGGTGCCAAGTTGAAAGTTAACACCTCAAAGAAATTACCAAATATGTACAACAATGTTTACTTCCGTATGGCATCACTACCGGTGACCGACTTTTATAAAATGGCGTGTTCACTGACAACAGTACGTGGGATTTCCAGAGGAGGCTTTCGTTGATTGAGGGATCGTATACACATAAATGTGTCACGTAGGTAATCAGAAACATTCTGACAATCTGCGTACTGTTATTTGTTTACCATGTTTTTCAATGTATCAAAGAGAATTTGTCAGAAATGCAGACAACTACCGTCATCGTTGTGCGTGATTTAGCGTCAGTCATGGCGTCACACAGGACGGAAACTTTTACGGCTTCTGTTGAATTTACCACATCATTCTATTGTTTATATGTGTAATTCCATAATTAGTGCAACGATACTCTTCCCATGAATATTCTCAAACGCGTGATGGAGCCAATGTATGCAACAATTAGTCGAAAGTACCTCTAAAAATGCTACACAGTGTAAAATCTGAATTTTGCTTTGTTTACATTTCAGCAAGTACAGTTTTCCGAGCACAGTTTTCGTTTCCATACCTAATTTATTTCGCATGATTTCATCTAGATAATTTGCATTGGTGACAAAGACCATTTATCTATTGTTTCGAAAATGTATGAGGAATTCAGGGATGCATGTATAGCAGCTGAGTTTGAAATTTACCTGATCAAATAGGCGTCTCATACCCGGCATTTTGTAAACAATCCAATATGGCGGAACGTACACTTCGGCGTTCGTATATGCGTATTTTCCAAAACATTCTAAACGATTCTGGGCTTATCAGCGACGTTTCAGAATTGTCATTAGTGATGTGATACCCGTGATCACTAATATGCTAGTTTTCTACTTTAATTATTCGAGTTAATATCCGATATTTAGATTTCTAAACACACATTAAAAAATTATATAACGCCGTGAATTGTGATTTGGCGAGATTTACAATGTACCTAACTTTCAATCACTTTCAGTAATTTTGAATTGCCTAAAATGACAGTAAATGATAAACAGAAGGGGGAATTCAAAACTGTGAAGATTCTGCGTGATGTATTGTGAATTTTATTCGATTTCGAAGTGAGGGTTGAAGAGAAGGGACATATGTGTCGCTGTGGCATCCAGGGGGTTTACACTCTGAAAAAACGATAATGTTGCCATAACAACAGACAATGTAACTGATAATAATAACAAACAAACTCGCAGACGAAGACGAGTTTGTTTATTTTTATTATTAATTACACGGTCTTGCTGTTCAATACAGACGTAGGTGAACATTCGACTGAAGCACGAGCTACTTATGAATGACTTACACTCAGGAAAGTAGTCCGTCATCATCTGACCCCAGGTCATCACCATGGAGTAGCCAATCACGGGCCTGGAATTTGATCTCACACATATGTTTGATACCAGTTATCTCAAATGGGTTTCTCACCCACAGGTGTGTAAGAAATAGTACTCTCGCTGTCTCATGACAGCTCTTCAGTGTAACTGACAATGGCATATAATATGACGTCATACTTATGATGACGTCATAAATTACAAATGTGACGTCATAATGTATTTACACACTCCAGCGACGACACCAAGTAATTCAACAATTAAAAAACATAGTGAAGACTTCTCTGGAGATCTACACCCTAAAGAAAAAGACTACTTAATAAACTGTGACCCGCAGACGGCTAATTTCTACGGACTACCAAAGATCCATAAAAGTAAATTGATAAATAACACCATTGCCGAACAGAATGCGGAGTATATCGAGATTACCAGCTGTCCTGATTTGACATTCAGGCCGATTGTCGGAGGACCGAACAGCCCGACTCAGCGCCTAGGTAATCTCATCGATATCATTTTAAAACCATTAACCAAGCATGTACCGAGTTTTGTAAGAGACGATGTAGACTTTCTTACCCACCTGCCCGATGCAGTACCTATTGATGCGACTCTAGCCACCTTTGATGTGAAGAGTTTATTTAGCAACATACCCCATGATCTGGGATTGGAAGCAGTTCAATTTTGGCTGAGAAAACATCCTGAGGCTATTGACACTGAATTTTCGGAAAGCTTCATCGTGGAATCTTTAAGATTAGTCTTAGAAAATAATACCTTCTGTTTCAACGGAAAATTCTATCATCAAAGAAAGGGAACGGCCATGGGAAAGAAAGTCGCTCCAACATACGCTACACTTGTGTTTGGTTATATAGAGGATATATTTTACAGGAAGGTACACGATTCCATGTCAGAATCCATTGCCAAACATGTGCGCGAAACTTGGAAGCGATTCTTTGATGATTGTTTTTTTAGTTTGGCTCTCAACTCGTGAAAATTTAGACATTTTTCTGGATATTATTAATACGCTCCATCCTTCCATCAGTTTTACTATGGAATTTAGCGATAGCGAAATTCCATTTCTGGACGTCCTTGTAGTCAAGGAAGATACTAAATTGAAAACTGATATCTACTACAAACCAACGGACACCCATCAATACTTACAAGTCGGTTCATGTCACCCCAGGCATACAAGAACTAACATTCCTTATTCACTTGCGCGGAGAGTGTGTACCATCGTGTCGGAAACGAATAAAAGAGACTTAAGATTGAAAGAATTGATGGGGTATCTCGGGAAGCTAGGATATCCGCTTCACGTCATAAATGACTCTATAGAAAAGTCGTTAAAAATTCCGAGACATACTCTCCTGAAACCTAATGAAAAATCTGTGGGCGATCAAATTATACCGTTTGTGTCCACCTTCAATCCTAATAACTGTGATATCATGCCAGTCATAAGGGACAACCTCCAAATTCTACAGCAAAGCGTTAAAATGAAACAAGGACTGAATAAATTTTAAATTATAAAAAGTACCAGGCAACCAAAAAATCTCAAGCAAATTCTTTGTCCATCCAAATATTCTTGTACAGAGAGTGTACCATGTGTAAGTAGATGTAACACACCAAGATGCAGCACGTGTAACATCATAAGTGAAGGTACAACTTTCCTTTTTGCAAATGGCAAGGGTTTTAATGTAAAAGCCGACATGAACTGCCGCAGCAAAGATGTGGTGTATGTTATGAGATGTTTAGTATTTTTCCGTTTTATAAATTGTATACAAAGTAACAAGCAGCTGAGACTGGAAAAATAACAAATGTTTATCCAATTGATGAAACCCAAATTGAACTCGAGAATGTATTAATAGATTTGTCATTTCAATCGTAAATGTTACACTGTTACTTTACAAATACTGTATATTTTAATTCAAATGTCTCCTTACAATTGTTAGATTACTTGGTGTCGTCACTGGAGTGTGTAAATACATTAAGACGTCACAGTTGTAATTTATGACGTCATCATAAGTATGACGTCATATCATATGTCATTTAGGAGATAAACCTACAGTGTTTTGAAATTTGATGTTGTCCCACTGTAGAATAGATACCTCTTTATTATAATTTTGAACCGAGCGCTTTAAATTTATAATAAAGAGGTATCTATTCTACAGTGGGACTACATCAAATTTCAAAACACAGTAGGTTTATCTCCATTCTACCATGACGGCAACAACGCTTTGAAAACGGCGCTCTCTTGCAACGCGTATTAACACAGGTGCACAGGTCCGCAATCTTAGAACATTCCGAAAAGTGGTCACAGGTAGTCATATATGTAACAAATATTACTGAAGGTCAAGATTACAAAACACCTAAGTCGTGAGTAGTTTATAATAAGTGTTCAAAACACATAGTTTTTCAAACGAAGTTGACAAATAACACTCCTAACTTAATCCAAAGATAGATGTTTTAATTTCTATCAAACTGTTGCACACTGTTGAACACTGTGGACTGGCTGTCGTTTCTCGGAAATTTGTGAGAGAGGTCATTTCTTGGAAATCGAACATGCCATCATTTATGTTGTAGGGGTGAAGGGTAATAGAAAAATGTTTTAAAATGTTAAACGAATATATTTCTACAGCAAACTTTATGAATTTACATTCTGATATACATTTAGCATGTCTAAGAGTTATTAGTTAGATAGCAATTACCCCCAGTAAACAATGATAACATCAAAGTAAATGCCTCTCCACCCGAACTTGGATGTGGCAGAACTTGACCTAAATCACGGTTACTCACACCTCACAGCTGTCAATGGCTGACAATCATGTGTTTACATTAACTTGATCTAGTTAAAAGAAGCAAGATGACAACCTCGATCTGTGATATGGTTCAACATTTACCTGTAGATTTACTGGGATTGATCGAGCCTGCTGGTACATCCATATGATTACCAATGGAACTGAGTATGACTGAACAGCCGCTGTTTAGGCTGCAGACGAGTCGGATATTTTGAAACGAGGAATCTGCATGGTGTGACCTGTCAATTTCAAGATTTCACGGATCAAAAGCCAAATAGTGACAGAACTTAGACATTTTTGGTCCAGAAATAGTAGGTCGTGTATAATTTTCATAATTGTGCGTGTTCTGAAAAGAATTTCATCAAGTTTGATAAGCTGTCACTTCAGTTGGGACATTGTTTTCGTGGACTTTCGAAAGGGAGTGTTTTCTGATGCGCTTTCAAATCCCCTCCTGCCAAATTCTAACGGTGGTGGTTGACGGAGATAATAGGCTAATGGATATCGATCAGAAAAAGGTTTGTAAACACCATGTTGTCATGAATAAAATGTCTTCAAACACATTTTATCACGTTATATTTCACTGTCATTGTCGGTTGTTTCAATAATGAAATTAGATTTACCTGTTCGTGGGTTTCAGAAAAAGTTACCAAAAAAATGAACAATTATTATTTTGTAAACAAAATTTATTAGATATCACTCTTTCACTTATTTTGAATGTGTGAATCTTTGAATTATACCTCCCCACCCTGAAATGAGAACCGTCCTAACGTGTCCCGGTTGTCTCTAGATCTGCAATGCACTCAGTTATGGCTGCCAAAGAAATTGTTAACAGTAAGAGTGCTGTTAAAGAATTGCAGGAAACCAGAAGACAACCCAGTACTGATGCACAGTGTGATGCTGTTCAACATTAACACGTTGACTAACTATCCCTGCTGATGTGATGTTGTTTTTTCAAACAATTTTTATAATGTTATATTTTACTTTCATTGTCGGTTGTTTCAATGAGGGAATAGCTTAAATTGTTCCGATTCTGATCACCATAGAACATTTCTCTAACAGTTTCATAAACATTTCATTTGTATGCAAAAGATATGTCTTCGTTAAATCTTTTAATGTCATCATCGAAGCAGTCAGGGTTGCGGCCTAGAACGCCCCAAACATCCGATATCAAACTACCGTATTTCCTCTATTTTACACTATACGCCGTTTATTAATTTCGCGAGAGCCCTTGACTCGGCGTGTATTGGAGATCTGTCTGGTATTAGAGACCCAGCGTGTATTAGAGGAAATATAGATATGTTTTACAGTTCATATGGGGGTGATCGATCGGCAGCCATTTTCTGTGAATCGATATATGGGCTATCTATGTATTCATACGCACGTTTTTTTGTGACAAGGCTTAATATATTTCAAAGGGGTTTCCGTAGCAAAAAGAAAACCTCTTCTTAACCAATCAGAATCAAGCATTCATCAATGTCATGGTAGAATGTCAGTTACACTGAAGAGCTGAGTGAACACCGAGTGAACATTTACCTCATTTTTGTATGTATACATATATATATATATATATATATATATATATATATATATATATATATATATATATATATATATATATTAGTATTAGTATTACAGGTTTTATTTATATATTGAATAAACATATGTTTTAATCAAGACAATGGCTTCCTGAAAAGACGCCAAAATGCATTGGTGTTGGACATGCCTGATACGTTGTCAAAGTGTCCAATTTATCCGCACAACACAAAAGGACCATCTCCACCACACACCTGCCCAAACCCAAACCAACCAGATCAGAATCCGCCCCCATCACAATCACCCTCCCCTACATTGGCAAGACGTCTCATCAAATCAGCAGATTACTTTACAGCCAAACAGGTATCGATACCATCTTTACTGGCTCCCCATCCCTTAGAACTATCCTCCAAGCTAATTGCCGCACCCCCACCCCATCGACTGTACATTTTGCTTCATCCAATTATCAGCTTGTTTTATATATACATTTCATCACTTGGTTGCTCCAGCTTCATAACGGTGTAAGAATCTACATCAAAACGTGGCTGTATGCATCAAACCAAAAGTTGTTATCCATTTATCCATATCTATGTTTGAGCTTGAATATTGATTCGATGCGATTTAAAGGCTTGTTCCAGCGGGTAGATTATCGTGTCCGATGTCTTTAGCGAGGTACTATAAATACCTGGTACATGTATATGTAGGTACATGCATATTTATTCTCTTTGCAACACATGTCCCACTTTCCACTCGCTTCGCAATCTGATGGCAACAGGCACAAATTGAATTAATCTGGTGAACTAAATATTTTATCACATAAATTCATCAGGAATTCTTTGATAAACAATTTATGAGAAACAAAATGAAATAATAACGCTAACTGTATAACATTACAGTTTATTGACATTCCATGAAATAAGAATCATATTTTAATGAAGTCACGCTCGTCAGCTAGTAACTCTGCTATAGTGAAGAACAGTCGCCTTTGGTAACAGTCAGATCATCAATGGCAATGTCACTTCTGTGGGCACTGCCAATGTCGCCTTCTATTTTAACCTAAAACAAGGAAGATCGGCGTTACACATGAAGCAATGGTACAAATGGTTAACGGTGCATTTGTGATACGGTTTTCATGTTTGGCTCGTGGTATCGCTGTAACATATCTCACGCATATCTCATCTCACTAAACAATTCAGTTTGAATTTTGAACCTGACAATTCAGCATGTGCAATCTGTTTGAGTGATATAGCATTGGTTCCATATCCTGTTAGGGACGTACCACGTCTAGCAGTCAACTCACCTTGAAATCCCCAGTTTTAACTTCAAGGTTGGTCATGTAGTGATGCCACCCGTGACCCTGATCACCAGACACAGTGTGCAAGTTCATATCATGGCCTCCTGTTTGCAACCCTAGTTTCAGACTTCCGTCGTCATGGCCATACATGCTGTAGTAGACGCTCAGACAGTAGTTGCCTGCAGCAAATGTCTCGGACAAGAGGTAGCCTTTCTTGTGTTCATTTCCCGATGCTTCAAGGTAGGCATAGTAACCTGAAAGGTAATACATAATAAAGGGTTCTGTTCGTTTTCATAACTATATGTAATGAAAAGGCATTCATGGTCAGAATAAAATTCCACGGAGATAATAAATATTACTATTGCTTTGGGGTTTTTTTTTTCGTTTTTCAACTCGCCCAGATGTATTATTTACTTTTTGACTCCGGTATAGAGTTTTTGTACTAAGCATCTGCACGCCGAAACACTTCAAGAAACAAATCATAAATTTCACATGATTTCCATAGCGTATAAGTACTACCTAACAAACCAAGAAATATTTGTCATTGGACAATAAATTGAATCATTGAATTGGTGAGTCTGGACGTGCTGCGCCATTGGTGATATACTGCAGACAACCCACTTTTGTCTGGCTACCGTCAGCCCGGAAGCCTGGCTTCCTATGTATTTCTGTTTGGCATAACAAAATATCATTAAATCATATGACACAGCTAATAATCGTCAATTCGGAAATGTCATTACGTGGAAGATTTTACGGGGTTTCAGAGTGTACCAATGGCACGCTAGTAACACCCCCATCACTCACCGCTTGATGACCCGGAGTGATCAGTCGTGGGTCCTGTGTGTGAGGTCGGAGTGCTTCCTCTCGTACGGATCCAGTTAATGTCTCCACCATTCTGCCATTTGCAGAGATCAGTTTGGAAATTGCATGTTTCAGAGGCTACATGAAAAGATCAAAACACGTACCATTAATGATCGAATGTCCAAAGTTTCTTAATGAATACTAAAATTAAAATTATGTTTAAGCCTTATTGATGCGACTGCTCAGTAATATATTTCAGCTGTTGTGTTAGACATGTTTACATCCGACCGAATGGGGATCGGTTGGTTCATATGCATACCGTATTCGACGTACGAAGCGCCCATGGCGCTCTCAAAATTAGAAATAGGAGGCTCTTATTAAAATATTATTTTTGCTGAAAAAAAACAGAGTGGAAAGATAAATTTCGTGTTCATGTACGACAGATATATTTTTCCAGAATTTATTGCCAATAATTAAGGTTGCATTTAACACACGAGTGCATATCATACGCGAATAAATAAGTCTTGTGAACATTGATCAATCGGAAGGATGGCTAATTGGGATTGTTCACTAGACAATATATTCGCAAATATCGCCGTGGGCGCTTATTAGAGCGGGGCGCTTATTACGTCGAATACGGTAACTTGGCCGTGTATTATCGCATCACGATGGCGTCGCTCCTTGCTAGATTTTTTAACAACATGTTTATCTGAGCCATTTTTCAGACCACCTCAGATAAGGCACGTATGTTGGTAATGTGACTCCATTTAAAGATCACGAACGCTTTTGATATGGCTATTAAACTTACACGTAGAAGGATTTGAGTTGCGTTTCCCCGAATGAGTTACACAGTCGTAGTAGATTTGTATTTCCTTAATGTCCCCAGGGCTAAGGTGGGTTCTCTGTCCAATCGAAACCCCTGTCTTTTTGACGATGATCGTTGGCTTCGAGCGGTCTATAGCGAAGCTATAAGCGTTGTAATGCATCACAGACTCGTAGTCATAAGGCATCCCATATGTGTCGGCTTCTACAGAGCTTTTACGGTCAAAGTTGTGTTCATGGCCTGAATTAATAAAAATCATTTGAAGTATGGGTGAGGTGGTATGCTGAATTGAAGATTTCGCCTTGTGATATTCATTGTGTTGACACCGCCAAAGAGGTTTATTAAAAAGTATATATTAACTAATGAATCAGTTCACTTTAACGAAACATTTATATTACTATCTAAAGATAAACTACAGTGAACTACGTTTATAACGAACAAACTTATAATGAAGTGACGGATATAATGAACTGTTTTTTGGATCCCGGCCATTTGCGGTATCCTTTAGTTGAAACGCTTATAACGAACTACGGTTATAACGAAAGAAAATATTGGTCCCTTTCAATTCGTTATAACCGAAGTTTACTGTTATCGTGTTACATACATTAACAGTTACCAGCAGATTGATGTAGCCCCAGAAAACTGAATTGAACAAAATAACTTCCAAAACGACCTTTCATTATGTGACTTTTCTCTATACTGGGTTAGCTGAGGTAACCGGATCTTTGTGCTGCTCCCTGTCACATAAAAATAACAAATTGAAGTTGTAATATCAAAATTGTCCACAGAGAGCAGCACAGATATTCGGATCTACACTAATATCCCCTTACGTGGTTTTATATCAAAAACATGTACCCTTCATGATGTTGCTCCATTCAATAGTGATGTAATTATCTCTGTCGGGACGACTCTGCTCGTGCCAGAACCCCAGGGAGTGCATGGTCTCGTGCATGACGGTTCCTAACCTCATGCATCCATTGCCGAGAGTCACGACATCCACGCCACTGTGACGTCCTACAGGAGTATGGCACCTGCACCAACATACATTTTATGGACTCAGTGGTATGTTTCGAAATGTCCCATTTGTTATATCGACACCGCAGTGCATGTTGCAGTTAAATCAGTTTGTGCTGGAAGGAAGAAACCTGCATTGATTGTTGGAGATATGCGATGAAGTAAACCAAACCAAACCACTCATTGTAACAATCTGTTCCCATTCCCAAACAGAGGGTGATGGAGACATATTGTCCCCTATAACTTGGCCATGCATTACCCTTGAATTTGCCGTTTTGATTACACCTTCAGCGCAGTTACATGGACGAAATACAACCCCTTGTTAAAATATTTCCAAACAAACTACACGTTTGGTGAGCTTTCATTTCAGTTTAACACTCATTTGATGGCTGGAACGACACACGATCAGTCATTGTAATTTTTCCTTCTTATGTATAGAGTACTTTGGTTATGGTTTGCATCACCTGTCATGCATCAGTTCATATGTTTGCAGGTTAAGCCCTCCTTCATTGTTTGTTTGTTGTTTAACGCAACACTATTCCTAATACATAGGAACTCAGATTTCCGGGCCGACGGTAGCCGCATTATTCTAGCTGCATGACAGCGGTCTGTAAATAATCGAGTCTAAACCAGACGATCCAGGGATTAACAACATGAGCATCGATCCACGCAGTTGGAATCGAGCCAAGTCGCGAGCCTGACCACCGGATCCCGATAGTCGCCTCCCGAGACAAGCATGGGTTGCTGAAGACCAATTCTACCCCGGATCTTCACGGGGAAAGACAAGCATGGGTTGCTGAAGACCAATTCTAACCCGGATCTTCACGGGAATAGACAAGCATGGGTTGCTGAAGACCAATTCTAACCCGGATCTTCACGGGTACAATTCCTTCTTCAAGTCATGTGACACAAGCATATGTTTACCTTCTATTTTTGTATCTTTACACTTTGCATCAGAATGATTTCAAGTAAATGGATCAGGTGAGTATGTAGAACTTATGAAAGTTGAATGCATACTATTATCCAAGCAACTTGCTGATTAGTACAGTTTTGGTTTTGAAAGCATGATGGGTGCAGTTAGTTCTGCATATATGGACGATGTGCAAGAATACAATTATACAAGAAATAAGCTGAATAGTACAGTTCTGGTTTAAAATGAAAGATGGGTACAGTTGTACCATTGGGCGATGTGCAAGCGATATAACTGAATAGTGTAGTTTTTGTTTCAAATGCATGATGGGTACAGATAGTTCTACAAATGGACGATATGCAAGCATACACTCGTGCAAGCGATATAACTGAATAGTACAGTTTTTGTTTCAAAGTCATGATGGGTTCAGCTAGTTCTACAAATGAACTATGTGGTATTTACCCCGATCCTCCCGCGTATCGTATGTAGGCATGCTCGTTTGTGCGGGGTTTGAAAGTGATGCACGCTTTGCCATTGACCTTGGTCTTCTCATGAATTGTCTGCATGGCAGTATGTATGGTACTCTCCTCAGACGATGCTACATTAGAAAATATATGTGATAACCGAGATATGCATAGCAACGTGTATGAAGTGCTCTCTGATTACGTTAAAATTCATTGTTGTTACGGCAGCATTCATGTGGCTGTCCTATATTCAAAACTATGTCATTGAAACATTTGAAATTTTGAAAATAACTATTTTGGAATGATTTCAAATTATAAATGTGATATTAATTGTTTCAATTTCCAATTATTGTATGTATTCATGCACATGTATTGAAATCCAAATTCATCTTTAATTGTTTATATTTGTTCAGAACAACTTTTCATTGCTTACAGAAATGATGGGTGTCAATTTCGAAAGGAACTTCGCCATTTGGCCATCGGTAGTTTTTGTCTCTTCTCGCATTTCTGTCCTGTAAAATAGACATGTTTTGACAATACCGAAGTTTGCATATATCGCAATGATTGAAAAAAATCATGTTATGACATGATACTTTAAATACTTTTCCATTTTTCTCATCATATTTAATCATACACAAAACAAAATGCCTTACGTTGGGGTTTTGTCCTGGCATGAGAATGATATCTCCCTCGAAGAGGCCTGGCCAAAACAAATATTCATTTGGTTTATATAGTAAAATACTTTTATGACAAAAATGAATGCGTGTGTGGAAAGTGAATGCCTGGATCATATCCTTAAACAGGTGCAGTGGTGAGGTGAAATTTTAATATCGCGTTCAAAACTATTCCACTTATATAGCGACGTGATAATTGAGAAGACTTATACAAACTTTCGAAGAAAATCTTAATAATCTTCATTATTTGTGAACCTACCAGGGGTTTCCTCCGGGTACGCCTCTAGAAAAATAAAACAAGAATGGAACAATGAATAAATGAACATTATCTTCAAATTTCACAAATAAATGCAAAAATTACAAAACAATTATATGTTCATTTATATATCAATTTCAACAAACACCTTGTCACTGAGTCTATTGTAGCATATGTGTGTCATTACTGAGACTTAAATTGGTGGATGATGCATGTCATGGCATCCCAATTGCGTGGATCAATGCTCATGATGTCAATCACTGGATTGTCTGGTCCAGGCTCGATTATTACAGACCACCGCTATATAGCTGGAATATTGCTGAAGGCGGCGTTAAAAAACAAACAAAATACCAAACTGAGATGACGGTATGTCCACAGATCACAAACTGGCTTCTTGCATGCATTCACTTGTGGTTGCCAGTCATTAGGATAAGGTAGTGTAGCCAGGTGACGTGGTATCACACCATACATGAATATTGCCTTACATCAGCCAAACAGTTGATAAACAGATTTAGAAAAAGAATGTGATTCGTTTATAAATAAACGCTTGTAAAAGCGCTTACCTCAAAGCTATATGTTTATGTATCATATTGCACTTACCATCGAAGTCTGGAAGCTGAATAAGAGAAACGAAGATTTTTTATTTCTTCACAAATAAGGTGTGACTCAAACTTTTGTTTAATGTTTAAAATTTGATCTTTAAGTATCTGGGGTATGTCGGTCTCTTTCCGTTAATACAATTATCCATTAATCTTAAATTCAAACTTAATCAAGCGTTTACTTTGTATGGTTTTAGAAAAGTTACGAAAATTTAATCAATAGTGATTTATTAAGTGAGTGAGTGAGGGTCTTCGGCATGACGAGCGAGCGCTTTAATCACTAGGCAACCCCGACCGCCCCTATCGCCTATTAAGAGCGGTATGTGTAATATACTGACCTGATCTATTGGTACAGCAAGAGCATGCCCAACGAATAGGATGAGAACAACCCCCAACATGGTGCCTTCAAGAAGCCGTTCTGAAGATATAGTGAGTAAAGAAGCTATTTATACTGATCTCTGTTCTTGATAAGGACCGTGGGAGCGGACGTTTGGCAATTGTCAAAGTGCTTCGTGTTGATTCCAAAAGTCGCAATGTATATCTAGCTCCTTTAAGTGACAACAAACCCTTTGAGATAAAAGGCAAGTGCTCCTTTCAAAATATAGCAGACTTTGGTAACCGAACACTACAGCCATTCTCAACCTCAATGTTAATGACATCAGAAATCGGCTAGGACTTGACATTCACAAAAGCATGGGGAGAAGTTTCTGATGTTTGTGATGAGCATGCGACGTGGCTTGTGACAATATCTACATCTAACAACTGACGAAAAATCTGAATCCTGTTTCGGATAAACGAGGGCATCTGGCTTTCCATGGAATAAACGATCTGACTTTCTTGGATTCGAAACTGTCTGAACCGGTCTGGTAGCCTAGTGGTTAAAGCGCTCGCTCGTCACGCCGAAGACCCGGGTTCGATTCCCGACATGGGTACAATGTGTGAAGCCCATTTCTGGTGTCCCCCGCCGTGATATTGCTGGAATATTGCTAAAAGCGGCGTAAAACCATACTCACTCACTCAATCATTATTTATACGTCAATCTGGATGCGTCAATTGTGAGTTATGTAAATGAATTTATCTCTGGATGTCATCACTGTTGTCTGCTGGAAGATCATGACATCTCAGCTGAATACATCCAAGCAGGGAAGTCATTGGACAAATTTCTACTTGCATACAAACCATTTCACAACTAAAATGTATTGCTTATGTTTAAATGATTAAACTTGGCACGTTTCAGCACCATCAGATGCCAGTCCTTTGTTTAAACTTGGCACGTTTCAGCACCATCAGATGCCAGTCCTTTGTTTAAACTTGGCACGTTTCAGCACCATCAGATGCCAGTCCTTTGTTTAAACTTGGCACGTTGCAGCACCATCAGATGCCAGTCCTTTGTTTAACCTTGGCACGTTTCAGCACCATCAGATGCCAGTCCTTTGTTTAAACTTGGCACGTTTCAGCACCATCAGATGCCAGTCCTTTGTCTAAACTTGACACGTTTCAGCACCATCAGATGCCAGTCCTTTGTTTAAACTTGGCACGTTTCAGCACCATCAGATGCCAGTCCTTTGTCTAAACTTGGCACGTTTCATCACCATCAGATGCAAGTTCTTTGTTTAAACTTGGCACGTTTCTAATATGAAAAGAGCAGTAAAATACTGATGCAGACATGTAGGTCTTCAACCTCACCGGCTTTTCCATCAAGTTTATAAAATGTTACATTTTAACGCTTCATATATATAAAACACTACCTGTCATTTTAATGTGAGAGGACAGGCATACGTCACAGGTTGTAGATGTTACAACGTTGATACCACACAGCGGCAAAGATCATACACGTCCCTGGGATGTGATCTGTGTACAGTTAATATTCACTACCTACAGCTGTTCTTATACGTCGAAGGAGACGGCCTTTATTTAATGTGGACAAAGCTGTTGGCGTAATACACCTCCTGACGTCTCAGTGTATCATTCATGACGTCGGGACACTGGGTTTGTTTGTGTGTTTGTTCTTTCACCCCGCACTCAGCAATATTATGATGGCGATCTGGAAATAATCAAGACTGCCCCGGTCAATCTGGCGATTGACATCATCAGCATCGGTCTACGCAATTGTGATGCGATGACACGCATCAACACTAAGCCTGATCACCCGATCCCGATTCAGCATAGGTTGCTGAAGATCAATTCTAACCCTGATCTTCACGGGCCCGGGTCAGTGGGGATAGTATTGTGGTAAAAGCGTTCTTTCGCCACGCCGAAGCCCCGAGTTCGATTCTCGACATGGGTACAATGTATGAAAACCATTCAGGAGCTACAACATTGTAAAAAGCGGCGTACGACCTTCGTAATCCCTCTTTGGCCAATATGTCGATTATATCATAGCGTACGAGTACGTGGCACCTTGATGTAGGGGGACAGCACGAAGTGATGCGGATCGTAGACTTACACTTTGGTCAGACCGACATGCATTATCAGCATTATCATTTTCAGAACGAATCCCACGATCATATGTTTCACGCCTAAAACCCCGTTATGCGCCTCTATTCATATGTCTGTATATATGCACACGTGTGTAGAAATACATACGTGAGTATACTTGTTATGTGTGTATATTTACACCAGGAGCAAATTTGCATGGAGCAGGTGGAAATGTAAATGTAAACTTGCACTGTGTGTATATGTTGCAATGTGAACGTTTATGTCAACGTCAGAGGATGATCTAATATCTGTTCTTTTGCCAACACCAAACAAATTGTCAACACTTGCCAACCTTTGAGTTGAGCGGAAGGTGTTTTCTTTTGGTTTCAAGGTGTCAAAACTTTGTGTACAAATTAAATCAAACACATCTCGCTTCACGCGAAACTTTTCGGTGATGCAACTCTCTTCTCATTCTCATTCTGACGAATATGTGTGCCTTACACAATTTAAACACTTTATTTACACATCCAAGAGGCTTTTCATGTGAAGGCGTAGTAAATTTACATATACGCACGTATGTATAATTACACATGTGTAAAATCACTTACGTATGTAAATGTTGTGCATGTGAACGGGTTATAAGACGGAACACTGCATTGCGAAATGCGGCATCAAAACGCCTGGGCCACCCGTGTCGTTACTCTTTTGTGAACCGATGGATATGAGACATAGTTTAATACATTAGTTCTAACTTAATAACAAATAACAACTCCGTATCTAAAGTCCGAAATATTTACGAGCTTGATGTTGTTGCTATATTTCAGATGTCGATGTATCCTGTCTCCACGCCCCTCTAACCGGCAGCGGGAAAAGTGGTGCAGTCACCGCTATGAATTGTGATGTCATCGATGGCGATGTCGCTTCTGTAGTTATTGCCGACGTCACCTTCGATTTCGAGCTGAAGTTAAATAAATAAAAAGGATACAAAAATGGACCAATGGTCTCAGTTCGGGGTACATATTATCAAAGTTCAAGTGTACTGGAAATGCATGTGTATTCTTATTTCCGTAATGCTTACGTGAAAGTTGTTTCCGTTCAGATTCACGTTTACGATGTAATGATGCCAAGCGTTGCCCTGGTTACCAGTAACGGTATGAATAACTGTCCTGTTGTTATCTGCCAAAACAGCCTCGACCTTAAGGCTACCTTCATCTTGACCGCTCATGTAGTAGTACATGCTGAAACAGTAGTATCCGGCCGGCAGGGGGCGAGACAGCAGGTACCCCTTCTGACTGCTGTGTCCTGAGGCTTCAAGGTAGGCGTAGTAACCTTACAACAACATTAAAATATGACTGTTATTTACACTACAGAACATAAAATGAAGTGGGGTTTTATAAGTATTTAAGAAAGACATTAATGGATGGTGACTATTTTATGTTTAATTTATATTTTTTATGGGTATTATATACAGATTAAAATAAAAATGCAGCAAAGATGGTGTGGGTGATCCTGGCACAGTCAGGGCCCCGTTCCCCAAAGCGATCTTAGCACTAAGCTGATTGTAAGTCCCATACTTTAACATAGGCTTACAATCATCGCAGCGCTAAGTTCTCATTTGAGGAACGTGGCGATGGCTGGTTAGGCTCATCAAAAGCTCAGGGCCCTTCTCACCTCTACATGCAGCCCAAACAGCGAAGGAGGGCTGCCTAGTCGAACCCACCCAGAACTTTTCGGAGAATATGAAGACTGCCTTCTGCATTACACGGTTTTTTCAGAAGGCCTGTATTCCTGGTAGCAAACCCGTGTACACTCCCAATTTAAGTTAACAAACTGAGAGGTACCAAACCTAAGACACCGAGAACAACGGGGAGTCGGACAACTTCTTACTTGGGATGCAAGCGTGACATTTCGAAAGCGAGGTCCGCATATTTTCCATCTTTTTCCTGAATCTTGTCAATCACTTTAGTGTCAAAAGTGACAGAAAATTTAATAATATAAATGATGTCATTTGATTTATCAAAAAGGACAAGATCAGATTTGAGGGCCTGGATAAGTCTGAGGCTGTATACCGTCCTATTCAAAAGAATTTTGTATTTATTTTTTTCCATAACGCCTGTCAAGGACGGTAATAAAATGATCGAGCCACGCCATTATGTCGCTTGTCCACAGACAATGTGTTGGACAGTCTCATTAACTTCATTGCATAATGTACATTTATATTTACATTTTGATACAAAGTATACACACTGACGGTTTCGAGTGTGAAATTACTGGTCTTGAGCAGCAAACAGAAAGCCTTCTGTTTCACTTTTCAGGCCAGCCGACTTCATCCAAGCTAAGGACTCTGCAGGGTTGCTCACCTTCTCAACACACTGCACATAAACTCGATGCAGTGGTCGTTCAGAAAGCCTCACCCTGAGATTTGATATGGCACTTCGCTTGGATGACACTCATTTCCGTACAGTCCAGCAGTACAGAACCGTCAACAAAATTAACATTGACATTGAGAGTATGTCCCGGCTTGGCTCGTTTAAGAAAAGTGTGGAATGCCTTTTTTTTCATTATGAGTCTTCACATGCTTCACAAGAGGATCATCAGACAAATAAATGTGTGCAAAAGTGAACAATCCAATTCTATCATGAAGAGCCTCCACTTTAATCAAACCACGCCTTCCATGATAACTGGTAAATATACTCTTTAAAAAAAGAAACGCAATACGAATATTTTTGGCAATTAAAGCAAAATTAGCGGACCAAGAGGTGCAAAATGAAAAGGTTTAATGTGTTATGGTGTCAGTGACAAATTTCCCGGATCAAAATGATCGCAACAAGGACATGCAAACCATTGGTATGGGAAACACGTACGATTCGGAAAAGCGCACCCAGTGCATTAACAAAGGGACCATGGAGCTGCACGTACTTCGCGTGCAGCTGCACTATGAACGGTATTATAGTGCGGGATTTTGGATTGCCTGGCATCTGCATCAATCGAACAGTGACAGTTCAACAACATGACAAGATTAACAGAAGTGCAAAGAAACAATGTCGCTTTCAGAGAGGGGAATCCCGATCAGCTGTAGCCAGGGTTTTCAATGTAGCGCCCAGAACCATCACAAGGCTATGGGATCGGTCTCAACGGCATGGATCAACACGTTATCAGCCAAGTTCGGGACGACCAAGAGTACCACCCCCGCCCAAGATCGCTACATCCGACTGCGCCACCTACGTGAAAGGACAACCACAGCCACTTCAACCGCATCCCAAATACCCGGACTGTGCAGAATCTCCGACCAGACCGTACGAAACCGTTTAAGAGCAGCAGGTTTACGAGCAAAACGTCCTGTTCGACGCGTCATATTGAGTAGACAACATCGTCAACAACGACTACATTGGTGTCGTCAACACAGGGTATGGCCTCAACTGCGATGGAGAGATGTCTGGTTCAGCGACGAATCAAGATTTCTTCTCCGTGGAGGAGATGGAAAAGCACGGGTCTACAGACGTCGGCGAGAACGTTACGCCGGAAACTGCGTACAGGAAGTGGACAGGTTTGGTGGGGGTAGTGTTATGATGTGGGCGGCTGTCTCTCATCATTGCAGGACATGTTTGGTCCATATCCAGGGCAATCTTACGACTCAACGATACATCAACGAAATTCTCTTAACACACGTCCTCCCAATTGCAGCCAACGGCAACGGTGTATTCCAGTGGGACAACGCTCGATCGCATTCAGCACGGATCACAAGAACCTGTCTACACAACACCATCGTTGATGTTCTCCCCTGGCCCTCCAGATCCCCAGATTTGAACCCGATAGAGCATCTACGGGATGAATTGAATAGACGGCTACGCCGACGTCAACTTTTTCTGTAGCAGGTCGAGTGAGCTACCATTCCCTAAGATGTGATTCGCATACTTGTCTCTTCAATGGCCAGGAGATGTCAGGCCGCTATCGATTCCAACGGGGGACATATGCGTTATTGATAGTAGCTGACCTTTACCTTGGACTTTTCCTATGTACCGAAAACTGAGATGACTACAATCACCATGTGTTCTCTCCACAATATCTTGGCTCAATACCTTGTACGGTTCCTCGTGTAAATGTATTTTTCTAGCTCACACAAATCTGGCTTTGCGTTTCTTTTTGTGAAGGGTATATAAGCGATTAAGGGAAGATTGAGGGTGGTGGATCTATTGTCTGACATGATTCTTTGTGTGAGGGTGTCAGTACCCTGAATTTCTCGTTTCGTCCAATCAACAACACCAAACGAATACGAAAGGACGGGTACAGCAGCATTATTATTATTATTATTATTATTATTATTATTATTATTATTATTATTATCAGATTAAAAAATTAAAATGCAGCAGAGGGGGGGGGGGGGGAGATGATCGTGTATGACACGATTTGTTCACGTCATTTGTCCAGTATTTAATTATCGCTTGCTTGATTACGGTGTTAGAACCTACACCGAAACGTCGCTCCTGATTGTAATAAAGAAGCTGTTCATCCATAAATCGTATCCTTACTTACTGAATTTAGGGAAGTTAAAATAGTGTATCAATGATTATTTGAACTAGAATGTGTTTTATGTTCAGTGTATTGGTGTCACACAGCTGAAGATGCTCAGTGAACCCCGTCACAGACTGACCTGTTGATGATCCCGAGTGGTCGGACGTGGGACCAGTCTCGACACTTGGGGTTTGGCCCCTCTGACGGAGCCAGTCCATGTTGTCTCCTCCAACGTTGCTCCATGTGCAGAAATCGGATTGGAAGGTACAGGTTTCAGCAGCTAATTACAAACAGAGAAAAGGGTTCAGGGATATGTGCTGAGACAAACTGGTGTCTGCTGTGGAAGTTATTTCATACAATCTGCTTGGTGTTATTTGTCGGATTGATAATTATAAGAGTGTGATATTTTTCTATCAACATTTCAAAAATAGTGAGTGGGTCAGTATGGTCTTACGCCGCTTTTAGCAATATTACAGCAATATCAAGGCGGGGAACACCAGAAATGGGCTTCACACATTGTACCCATGTCGGGAATCGAACCCGGGTCTTCCTCGTGACGAGCTAACGCTACAAACATAGAAGCACATGCACATATTGTCATTTTCATCATCTTCATAACGTGATTCATCGTTTCTACAACCCAGTACAATGCACATAATGGACATGAGTAACAGGGGGTATATAGTCTCCATGTTGAAAGTAGATATAACAATACTATTTAGTTGACATCAAGGACATTCTTTTGTTTGGATACAGTGGGTGACTTGAATTACTTTAGTAATGTGTAGCGTAATACTAAATCTATGCACCTTCATGACTTTATCCCTGAAGAACAGTGTTTAAAGAAAAGGATGTATGCCTTACTTACATTGGCCAGATGACAGTGTTGCAGCTGAAAAGCAGTGTGAAGGTCGTGATGTTCATTTCTACAGTACAATAACATTTAACAAAAACAATTACATAAAAAGGAACCACAGTTAACCATTTGTATGACGTTGAAATAAATTAAAGAAACCAAACGAAGATCTACTCCTGGGAACTCTGAACAAGTGGATGTAAACTGCCGGGCAAAATTCACACTTCACTCTGCTCAGTACCGTGAACTGTGAAATTGCTACCTCCGTGTTCCTTCAGACGCCATGTTCACGTCACCTCTTATGAGTTGATCGTTTATATGAAGCATGGAATATCGCCTATGATACACGTATCAAATACATCACCATCGAATAATCATTTCATTTATGTATGGCGGAAATACATAAATAACACAACTTCCAATAGCGCTCCTCAGTTTAACGTGATTTACGTTTACAAGAATAACTATCCTTTATGCTGAAGTTTTTAGTTGACTTACGAGCTGGCGTGTTGAGGGAGCCCTGGGAAGCCAAACAACCATAGTACATCTGGATCTCCTTGATGTCAAAAGGACTCAGGTGAGTTCTCTGTCCAATGATTGCTCCCTTCTGCTTGACAATAATGGTTGGCTTTCTGCGGTCGACGGCGAAGCTGTAGGCGTTGTAGTGCATGACGGACTCGTAGTCGTACTGGAGTCCAAGAGTGTCAACCTGTGTGGTGGTGTACTTGTCGAAGTTGCGTTCGTGCCCTACAATATAGAACGGTATATGGAGGATATCTCATGTGTAGAGTAGAATATCTCCTTTGAGAGAAACACGACATTTGAGTCGACACATGGAATATCATATTTAACAGATATAATTGAGTAGTTGTTAACCGGAAGATTAAAACCATAAAACGCATATTCTCCCTACCTAACCCATTGTAATTGCGACTTAAAAAGTAGTCTCATGTTCACAAAATTTGAAAAAATATAAACAAATGTAACAGAAAATGTTTAAGGTAAATACAAGTTTTTATCTTACATTTGGATATGATTTTGTACAAAATCAACAAAAATTCTTGAAATCTACGAGACAGTTGTTGGAAGTGAAAGAATACACGCTGGTCAAGTTACAAAATTGGCTCTTTGAAAACCAAAAAATCTCGATTTATGAGTTAAATGAGAATTTTACAGTTTATAATGAAACTTTTTCAAGACAATAACAAACGACAAGAAGCGATAACAACTATATAAACACAAAACCCAATGGTACCAGTTGTGTAGCATATGTTTGTCTAACATTTCGCGTTAATTTAATTATTTATATTATTTTTTCTCGTTACTTCGAGTTTTTCTCGTTATTTCGATTATTTTCTCGTTATTTCAAGTTCATTTCACACTCGAAAGTTTTTTGTCATTGTTTCCCTTATTTTCTCGTAGTTTTAATCATTTCAAATAAACTTGAAATAACGAGAAAATGCTCGAAGTAACAAGAAAATACACGAAGTAGCAAGAAAATACACGAAGTAACAAGAAAATACACGAAGTAACAAGAAAATACACGAAGTAGCAAGAAAATACACGAAGTAACAAGAAAATGCACGAAGTAGCAAGAAAATACACGAAGTAACAAGAAAATGCACGAAGTAGCAAGAAAATGCACGAATTAACAAGAAAATACACGAAGTAGCAAGAAAATGCACGAAGTAGCAAGAAAATACACGAAGTAGCAAGAAAATGCACGAAGTAGCAAGAAAATACACGAAGTAGCAAAATAATACACGAAGTAGCAAGAAAATACACGAAGTAGCAAGAAAATGCACGAAGTAGCAAGAAAATGCACGAAGTAGCAAGAAAATACACGAAGTAACAAGAAAATACACGAAGTAGCAAGAAAATACACGAAGAAACAAGAAAATACACGAAGTAGCAAGAAAATACACGAAGTAACAAGAAGGAATTCGAAATTAAGAAAATGATGGAAAGTACGAGAAAATTCGATTTTGGAAAAATACAATTATGCTACTAAAGTGGCACTATTAGGCTGTCGTACATAAATGACCATCTGTTATTATTTTGCCTTGTCAGTGTGGAACTAACGTAAACAGGATGTCAACAGTTTGTGTACGGGCTAGATACATACGTTAAAGGGGAGATAATTGGCAGGGAAGTAAGACAATAGTTCCGTCAAAGTGTTATGTTCACTGCAGTGAATTATCAAGTGTTATGTTCATTGCAATGAAAATATCACTTTTTTCAACTTCAGAAACCTCAGTGTTTCACACTGAAGTATAAAATGAAGCTTTTTACTTTATGATGAGCTGAATTTGCAGATCTAGTGAATTAATTCACAAGAGAACTGAATTGATTAACTCAGCTTACTTATCTGGAAGTTAAATTGAAAATGTTAACATTCAAATAATTAATTTCTGTTCACCTACGATATACCTTTTTGGATGTTGCTAAAGTCAATGGTGACGTAGTTGTCTCTGTCGGGGCGGCTCTGCTCGTGCCAGAAGCCCAGGGCGTGCATTGTCTCGTGCATGATGGTGCCGATTCTGCCACACCCAACTCCAAGGGTGACACCGGACACAGTGTGGTGATAGCCAACTGGTGTGTGACACCTACAACAACGATCATATCTTTGCAAGAAGGGGCGGTCGGTTGGCCTAGTGGTTGAAGCGTTCGCTCGTCACGCCGACGACCCGGGTTCGATTCCCGACATGGGTACAATGTGCAGTGCCGTAGCCACTCACTCACTCACTTTGAAAGAACACAACAGAACTAGAGGAACTACCAGCCCAGGTTTATTTTCGCGGGGATGCGTGAGCGAGTGCTTCAGGACAAGCTCACCCTTTTCCTGGTGTCATCACTGATTTTCAGTGATCAATTCATATTATTTCCCTCACTATTTTGCCTGTTACGCCCCATGGAATCTTTTTCGGCAGATATTCACTGAGAACTACATCACTTCAGGCTTTCCTCCCACATTAAGCTGACACGCCGTGATATAACCGGATAACTGTTGGAAGCGGCGTTAAACCTAACTAACTCACTCACTTTAATTCATCTCATCTCGGACTGAATTTTACATAATGACTGTCCTCAATATTAACTGCTTCACATCGTCACTACCACACGGGATTAGATACACTACTTTCCTCCACCCACCCATTTCTGGAGTCCCCCGCCGTGATATTGCTGGAATATTGCTAAAAGCGGCGTAAAACCATACTCACACACTCACTCACCTGATACTGAAGCAATGTGTGAAGCAAATGACACGTGTTGCATGAGACATTGCAGTTTGTGCAATGTAATCTGAGCGCTAATTGGTACTCACTGGAACCAGATCGTGGCTTGATTCGTTGGTTATAAACTGCCAAACCGCCCCGTGTATTCACGGGTGATGAAGGAACTGACTAAAGACAAAACCCGTGCCGATAGCTGATTGTTAAAAGCACCCCACATTGCCACTTATTTGTTTTATTTTGACAGCGCCAATTTGCGTCTTTTAGTGTACACGAGAAGAAAGTTTTTCTCATTCTCTTATGGCCTTTGCACTATATATCATACAAATATATCACCAGACTGAATTGTCTTATAGGCATACTTAGAAGTATGACATAAGTAGATACAATTTTGGATAACAACTTCTTTGTTTCCCGAAAATTCGACGTTTCTGTATAGGTCCTTTTACCATAGTCAGCCTTGTTTAGCAACGGTATAAGGATCTATACCGACACGCCGCCTTTACAGTATATAAATAAGATGTTATCCATACATTGTGTCTACTTTGAAATCACTATGCCCCGCTTGACGAGTCCCATTCTCTCTGTCACTACTACATTTACTGCAGCAGGTGTTGACTGAACTGCAGATTTCGTGAGACACTGTGTAAGGAATATTTACGTTGGCAACATAAAATATAGTGTAGCATGGACACACCCGGTTCCTCCTTGGTATTTGATGTAGGCGGTCTCGTTGGTGCGGGGTTTGAATGTCAGGCACGCTTTACCATTGACCTTGGTTTTCTCCTGTAAGTTGCTTATGGCTTGATGGATGGTTTTCTGCTCAAGGGCGCCTTGACAAAGATAGTACCACAGACAATACCACCTCTTGATAATACCACAGAGACGATCAAGCGAAACAGTTTACAAGAACAACATAAGCAGATTTCGAAAAACCTTTAAAAGTCCTTTGTACTAAGAAATCGATAAAAAGTTTTGTAAAAGTTGCAAAACCTTGTTGATGTCCATGATTTGTCTAGATTGTCTTAATTTAGTTGAGTTCCTAAATAAAACAAGCTAAATATTTTGGAAATATGTCAATAGGTAAGGATATTGAAACACTTTACAACAACATTAAGATTTCTAAAAACCTCCAATAATCCATTTCACTAAGAAATCGAAAAAGCGTTTCAGAAAGTTACAAAATCTGTGTAGTAAAGATGTCCACGATAGTAAAATCCATTTATTAAAGATTGTCTTAATTTAGTTGAGTACAGAAATAGAAAATAAAAAAGGAAAAAGGAAGGTCAATTAACAGATTTTGTAAGTTAAAGAAAGTTTCATTCAAAGATCTCAATTTTCAGTCGACCTGCTGACGTTCTAACACGTCATGCTACAGCTTTGGTATACTGCAAACAGTACTCACTGAAATGGTTGGTGTCTATGACGTAGGGGATGACGCCGTTCGGCCATCTATAATTCCTGTTCCTTCGAGCATTTCGGTTCTTCAAAGGAAAAATATGTTGAATTCAGTTTGGGGATGATTTACTTTAAAGTGTGGAATTTCTTGTTCAAATAATGCGTCATTTAATTGAAAACTGTTTTATTCAACTAATTTGACAGTGATACAGTAAAGGCCAGATGAATGGTTACCTTAGGGTTTTGACCCGGATGAAGAATGATGTCACCCTCAAAGAGACCTGTGTGGGGGAAGATATAAGGTTTACCATATACATGGGATCTCGTGCTCAGACCTATGGATGATTGTGCGCATGTTACCACAACATTGACTTTATTCAGTTCATGTATCTTCCATTGCCTAAAGAACTTGGGTTTGGGTCAAAAACAGCTGTTTATCCTGGATAATGTACGTGAATGTGTGGATTTGAAGACCACTTTGTACAGTATTTCCGTTGTATCAGGGCATGTCAGAAATGTCCGACATTCCTAGACATTTACCACTTTTGGTAATATCCAAACAATCAATAATAGGTGCATTATATCAATGTTAAATTACATTAGAGGGTAAAATCATATCGTTTAATGTTTAATCATAACTCACCAGGGTTTTCCTCAGGATATGCCGCTATAAGAAAATATAAACATGTTTACAATATTCAATTTAAAATTGATCATCATGTGGAATAAGGATAAACATTATATGTTTCATAACTTCCATATTTTCCCCTTTATTGATTTTAGTTATTATTCCCCGTTGAAATTATTCTGAGGCATTACGGGTTTTGATATGTTTTTCATAAAGATACATACATTTAGATTTTCTGGTAAGTTATGCTAAATATGTGAATACATTTTGTTCCTTTCACGTTGGGCCACACGCCCATTAATGTTTGTTCCTTGTGTTGTATATATAATTATCATCAATGTACTTACGATCGAATGCTGGGGCCTGGTGGTTAAGAGAGATAAGCATAATTATAGTAGGATACAATTAAGATATACGGTTGTGTTTGGACTACTACTAATTTGGTGTGAACGTATTTCAAATCATTTGAAAAACTTTAAAATGTGACTCCGACATATTAATGACGTGAGTTAATTAGCATACACGTCTGTTACCTGTTCCAGAAAGCGATTTTGGTAACTCTGATTCCTTTAACACAAAAGTAGGATCGTCATAAGATCGATTATGGCATTGTGAAAGGGAGCCTAATCGAGGCTATATTTCTGCAATCTTTCCTGAAAATAAGTTGTGATTGTGTTTCAATTACAAGAAGAAAAAGAAACTATCGATATCGCCCTTATGAATATGTGCATAATATGACACACAAGATATGACATAGATCTCATCATACCATAAATGGTTAATCCTATAAATGTTAGCACATTTGACATTATGACTGGTTACTGAAAGTACAACGAATTATATCCCCTATTTTTTAAAATGCTTTTATACCTTCCAATCACGTGAATTAGTAATGACACTTTTCCATAGAAAAAAATTCATTCGATAGCAATGTTACATATAGTATTTTCAAAACTCTTAATTATAATCCCATAACAAAATAACAAAATAAAATTAAACTATTCTTTAATTTAACTCTGCCAGGGTACGAAGTCACACAATCAACCAAGTCACCAATTCTGACCTACCGATCCATTTAGTCACCTTTCAAAACAAGCATCGGTTACAGGGAACCACGTGATATCTGAGCTTACCAAATTTCATGAAGAAACATTCAATGAGTTTTGAACTACTGCGTTTGAGTCCATGTTGTTTTTGCCTGATATATAAAAACATCTAAACAATTTTAAAAAGTAGCAAAAGGCATCAGTTCAACATGTACCTAAAGGACATACTTAGTTTCACAAAAATGTACAGTTTATGATTTACGCAACGACACGAACCCTACTCATATACCTTCATTTCCATGTGTTGCCTTTGAAATGCAAATACAATAATACAAAATCAAAACCTTCTAATTAACAAAATGCCCAGTTCAGTGCTTGCCTGATGTGTTTAAACGTTTCACAAAGTAATAATAACTGTTTACGAGTTATACTCCTGAAACGATCCCTATTTTCTATTTGAAAATGTTTTCTTGGAAACGAGAAAAAAAATATTTAAAAATTCATACATTCCCGAAATAAAAAGGACACTAGTTCAGAGCATGCCTGATGTGTATACAAAGTTTCATGAAGAAATATGAAACGGTTTGTGAGTTATGCTCCAAACATGAACACTACCCTCATTTGTCGTGAGGTGCATTACAAAGATGGAGATATTTTAAACGGTTTATGAATAATGTTCTGGAAACGAAACGTGACGGACAAAGCCCGGTTCTTCATATCCCTGCAAATGTATTTTCCTAATACACTCCTAAAAGCACAAATGTTTGAGTTAACCTGGAAATATGAATGAACTAACACGTTCGAACTCGCTTCTTTCGACACTTCCCTTGTGTCATGTCGAATGTGTTAACCATATCAATGTTTAAACTTCACAGAACTTTTCGAAAAAAGATGTGATAAGTCTCTCTTATCAATAAGCACAGCACGGCAAGGCACTGCATATACATAAAAAAGCGTATAAAATGCGTTGTTACGAAAATACTTTTTCCAAGGGAACTAAAACAGAAATGCAATTAAAAGAAAGATGTCCCCAAATACCTGCTCAATAGGCACAGCAAGGGTATACCCCAAACACAAAGCCAAGAGAACCCTCAACATGTCTCTTCGATAGAAGTCAGAGTTATATAAATATGTCCACATTCCAGATTTTTGCTGACATAATAATGGGAATGTGTCACATGGTCTCATAGATATCTCGCAGTCGGTGTAAGAAGCCGAGTTTGTTGGTGTGCTTGATAAGAACTGAGTTTAGGTTATTTTATTGAGAGATGGAAAACATAAGTCACAGGTTGTAGATGTGTACAACTTCGAAACCACTGTCCGGTAGAGCAGTCATCACGTCTCTGGGATGTGATGTGTGTACATAGTCTGACTGACCATATAACCATATAACCAGCCTGACCATCCGATCCCGTTATTCACCTCTTACTACAAGCACAGATAGCTGTAGATTAATTCTAACCCGGATCTTCACGGGGCCTGGACAGTAAAGGTATAATTATGGCTTCAGCGTTCTCTCGCCAAAGGCCTGAGTTCGATTCCCCAAATGGGTACAATATGTGAAGCCCATTTCAGGAGCTAGAATATTGTTAAAAGCGGCGTAAACCCAACTCATTAAAGTTCTCATGCTTTTGCTCCCCGACAGTTTTCCAATATATACTCTTCAAAAAAAGAAACGAATTACGGATATTTTTGGCAATAAAAGAGGCGCAAAATGAAGAGGTTTAATATGTTATAGTGTCAGTGATATATTTCTCGGATCAAAATGATCGCAACAAGGACATGCAAACCATTAGTCGGGAAACACGTAGGATTCGGAATAACGCACCCAGTGTATTTAACAAAAGGGCCTTGGAGCTGCACGCACTGCACGTGCAGCAGCACTTTGAACGGTATTAAAGTACAGGTTTTTTATTGCCTGGCATCTGCGTTAATCGAACAGTGGCAGTTCAACAACATGCCAAGATTAACAGAAGTGCGTCAGAAGAAACGTCATAGGCCGCTTTCAGGTAGGGGAATCCCGATCAGCTGTAGCCAGGGTTTTTAATGACGCGCCCAGCACCATCACAAGGCTATGGGATTGGTTTAAACAGCATGGGTCAACACGTGATCGGCCAAGGTCGGGATGACGATCCCCGCCCAAGATCGTTACATCCGACTGCGCCACCTACGTGAAAGAACGACCACAGTCACTTCAACCGCATCCTAAATACCCGGACTGCGCAGAATCTCCGACCAGACCGTACGAAACCGTTTAAGAGCAGCAGGTTTACGAGCAAAACGTCCTGTTCGACGCGTCATATTGAGTAGACAACATCGTCAACAACGACTACATTGGTGTCGTCAACACAGGGTATGGCCTCAACTGCGATGGAGAGATGTCTGGTTCAGCGACGAATCAAGATTTCTTCTCCGTGGAGGAGATGGAAAAGCACAGGTCTACAGACGTCGGCGAGAACGTTACGTCGGAAACTGCGTACAAGTGGACAGGTTTGGTTGGGGTAGTGTTATGATGTGGGCGGCTGTCTCTCATCATTGCATTACATCATTACATGTTTGGTCCATATTCAGGGCAATCTTACGACCAACGATACATTAACGAAATTCTCCTACCACACGTCATCCCAATTGCAGCCAACGGCAACGGTGTATTCCAGCAGGACAACGCTCGATCGCATACAGCACGGATCATAAGAGCCTGTCTACACAACAACAACGTTGATGTTCTCCCCTGGCCCTCCAGATCCCCAGATTTCAACCCGATAGAGCACCTGTGGGATAATTTTGAATAGACGGCTTCGCCGACGTCAACCACAACCTCAGACGTTGCAGCAGTTTGGATTTGCGTTGCTGGTTGAGAGGGCTACCATTCCCAACGATGTGATTCGCATACTCGTCTCTTCCATGGACAGGAGATGTCAACGGGGGCCAATTGCGTTATTGTCGGTAGCTGACCTTTACCTTGGACATTTACCGATAACTAAGATGACTACAATCACCATGTGTTCTCTCCACAACATTTTGTCTCAATACCTTGTGCGTTTCCTCGTATATATGTATTTTTCTACACACAATTCTGGCTTTACGTTTCTTTTTTTTATTGAAGAGTATATTAAATCCTCCAGTTACAGGAATTTTCCTCGGATCTGAGCAGAGATTGTGATGTTTGAAGTTCAGCTCTGAGCTTGCCAACATGGTGAAAGCTGGTGATTAATGACCAACCTTGGCTCTGCATTTGTTCCCAAAAGAGAGAAAATAAGGGCTTGAGAAATACAGGGCTGGAAAAAAGGACGAATACCTCGTTTGACATGGGAGGGCGGAATTAGAGGGAGAGGACAGATAATGGATTTTTTATTTGTCTGTTGTTTAACGCCGCACTCGCCAATATTCCAGCTATATGACGGCGATCTATGAATAATCGAGTCTGGACCAGACAATCTAGAGATTGACATCATGAGAATAGATCCACGCAATCGGGATACACGGCATGTATCATCAACCAAGTCAGCAAGCCTTACCACCTGATCCCGTTAGTCGCCACTTACGACGAGCAGACTCGCCTTTTACGGCAAGCATCGGTTGCTGAAGACCTATCCTACCCCAGATCTTCACGTGTCGGCAAAATGCGGCACCAAAACGACTCGGCCACCCATGTCGTTACTCTTTTATGAACCGATGGCTATGGTTTATATTTGAAGACAGATCATTGTTCTAACTTAATAACCAATGACAACTCCGTATCAAAAGTTCGATATGTTTATTGGCTTGATGTTGTTGCTATATTTTAGATGTCGATGAATCCTGCTTCCACGGCCCTCTAACCGGCAGCGGGAAGAGTTGAACAGTCACCGCTATGGATTGTGATGTCATCGATGGCAATGTCGCTTCTGTAGTTATTTCCGACGTCACCTTCGATTTCGAGCTGAAGATACAACAAAAATTCATTATACAGAATGTCAATCTGATGTGGATTTTTTTCTGAGAAACTATAGGCAATTTAAAACAAATACATATCTTACGGCAAACTGTCAATAAACTTGGAAAAAATAAAACCGATAAAGATATTGAGCAATGGTCTCAGTTCGGATGATAAATGATCAACTGTACCGGAACTGCATCTGTATTTTTATTTCAATAATGAATTCTTACGTGAAAGTTGGCTCCGTTCAGATTGATGTTAACGAGGTACTGATGCCACGTGTTGCCCTGGTTACCAGTAATGGTATGAATAACTTTCCTTGTGTTGCCTGACGAAACAGCCTCGACTTTAAGGCTACCTTCATCTTGGCCGCTCATGTAGTAGTACATGCTAAAACAGTAGTGTCCCGCGGGCAAGAGGCGAGACAGCAGGTATCCCTTCTGTCTGGTGTGTCCTGATGCTTCAAGGTAGGCGTAGTAACCTTTTCAAGGCAAAATTTAAACATTACTGCTATTTACAAAATAAAAACATGAAATAAAGTGTGTGTGTTTTAAGTATTTAAGAAATGCTTGGATGGAAGGTCACTCTTTTATTGATATACCTAATATTAAAAACATATTATTAATATTATTATTATTAACATTATCATTATTATTATATTAATATTATTATTAGCGTATTCCTCAGTAAACCTTGTCATTGAAACACATCATTATTTTAAGGTATTTAAGAAAGACCTGAATGGATAGTAGTAGTAGTAGTAGTAGTAGTAGTAGTAGTAGTAGTAGTAGTAGTAGTAGTAGTCACAGACTGACCTGTTGATGATCCCGAGTGGTCGGAGGTGGGACCAGTCCCTATACTGGGGGTTTGGCCCCTGTGACGGAGCCAGTCCATGGTGTCTCCTCCAACGTTGCTCCATGTGCAGAAATCGGATTGGAAGGTACAGGTTTCAGCAGCTAATTACAAACAGAGAAAAGGGTTCAGGGATATGTGCTGAGACAAATGTCTTTTTTCATACAATCTGCTTGATGTTTATTGTTGGGATTTATAATGTGATTTTTTTACAGTACAAAACTAAGAAGCACATGAACAAAAGGCACTATCACGACCTTATCCCTGAATAAAAGTGTTTAAAGATGAAGATGTTAACGTTACTTACCTTGGACAGGTGACAGAGTTGCAGCTGAAACACATTTTATTTGACCACAATGAAAAGTTGGTAATGTTTATTTCTACAGTACAATGTCAACAATCAACAAAGCAATTATCAAAATAAAGAATTTTCAGTTAACGCTGTTACCGTTTCTAAGAGGTAGAAATAACACAAGAAAGTTTAACTAATACCTGCTTCACTCTGCTCATTACCGTGTACTGTGAAATTGCGACCCCCGTGTTCCTAAAGACGTCATGTTCATGTTACCTCGAGTCCCATATGCTCAATGATATGATACATGGAATATCGCCTATAATACCCGTATCAAATACATCACCATCGAATAATCATTTCATTTTTGTATGGTGGAAATACATAAATAAGTAACACAACTACAAGTAGCGCTCCTCAGTTTAACGTGATTTACATTTATAGGAATAACTATCCTTTATGCTGAAGTTTTTAGTTGACTTACGAGCTGGCGTGTTGAGGGAGCCCTGGGAAGCCAAACAACCATAGTACATCTGGATCTCCTTGATGTCAAAAGGACTCAGGTGAGTTCTCTGTCCAATGACTGCTCCCTTCTGCTTGACAATAATGGTTGGCTTCCTACGGTCGACGGCGAAGCTGTAGGCGTTGTAGTGCATGACGGACTCGTAGTCGTACTGGAGTCCAAGAGTGTCAACCTGTGTGGTGGTGTACTTGTCGAAGTTGCGTTCGTGCCCTGCAACATCACCGTCATTGAAACAAGAGACCGGAAACCATTATCGTAGAGAAATATGTTACTTTATGATAAGCTGAACTTTCAGATCGAGTGAATTATTGTTGATAACTCAGCTCACTTTTCGGGGGTTACTTACTAAAAAATAACTTTAAGACAATAACTGCATTTTTTAATTTCTGTTCACTCATGATATACCTCTCTGGATGTTGCTAAAGTCAATGGTGACGTAGTTGTCTCTATCGGGACGGCTCTGCTCGTGCCAGAAGCCCAGGGCGTGCATTGTCTCGTGCATGATGGTGCCGATTCTGCCACACCCAACTCCAAGGGTGACACCGGACACAGTGTGGTGATAGCCAACTGGTGTGTGACACCTACAACAACGATCATATCTTTGCAACAACACAACAGAGATGGAGCTAATACCAGCATAGGGTGCGTGAATTTAATGCCATTTTTAACAGTAATTCAAAATTAACGTATCGTTTCTAGTTTCAACAAACTCAGTAACTGTGCTATCGTGTCACTGGATTGTCTGTCAAGACTCGTTTCACAGGCCGCCGGCGTACGGTAGAGTACTGCCATTTACTTTTTCATGCAAATGTGTGGCTGGTGCTACCGGTAGAGCAAGACACACTTACCCTTTTCGTGAACTACTGGTGTCATCACTGATTTACAGTGTTCCGTTCATAACTTTCGTCCATTCATACCTTTCGTCGCTATTTTCCTTTTGCATTTTACGCCAAAAGAATCTTTTTAGGCAGATGGTGGACACTGATTATTCTCTGGCGTTATAATTCATAATCACTAACTTCTGACGTGTCACTGTAGACAACTTGATGCATGTCGTAAAAGCTTCAGACTTTTAGTATAGTACAGGTATTTACGACGATTACGATTTGGCTGTTCATACACTTGCTGAGTTTCAAGGACCAGTGAAAGCCTGTTCAGTTCGAGCTTTACTGGTTGTCATCAACCCGGCACGTGTTTCCCGGCACGCTTGATTGTTTTTTGGGGTGTTTTTGGTTTGTTTGTTTTGGGGGGTTTGGGTTTGTGTTTTTTGCCTTTTCCCTTAAGGAAAGATGTCTGATATCACCTATCCTCTCTCAGTTGGGACCCGTGAAGATCCGGAGTAGAATAGGTCTTCGGCAACCCATGCTTGCCGTAAAAGGCGACTTTGCTTGTCGTAAGAGGCGACTAACGGGATCGGGTGGTCAGGCTCGCTGACTTCATGTAGTTCATCGTATCCCAATTAAAGTGGATCGATGCTCAGGATGTCAATCACTTGATTGTCTGGTCAAGATTCGATTATTTACAGACCGCTCTCATATAGCTGTAATATTGACAAGTGCGCCGTTAAACAACAAACAAAAAACTCTCAGTCGGTGTGGGAACGTCTGTTTCGGCCTCATCAATGAGATTGAAAGACTCTGTTGTTTCATTTTGTTTCACACTGACTGAGAGAGGATAGGTTATATCATTAGCACGTTCTTAGCCCGACTAACTTTCAACTGTGGACCATAAGAAAGTGAACTAGTCAATGTAGTACATTGTTTGGGTAGTTCATTGCAAGTGCATTTGGTCTTTTGACCCGTTTGTATATTAGTGACAGCCTGTTGAACGTGATAGGGGTTCAAATGGACACAGAAATGAAAAGGAACGGGTACTGAGCAGTCATCAAGTCTTTGACTTAAAAGAATAGTACTCCCCAAGAAATTCATGACCGCATATCACAAGTGTATGGGGATATATGCCCTAGCTATTATTCTACTGTTAAATATTGGGCAGCTTTGTTTAAGGTTGGGAGAACAAGCCTTGATGATGACCCTAGGTCTGGACGTCCTTTGTCTTCAATCAAGATTCAATCAAGGAAATTAAAAAAACTTATACTGTCAGATAGAGGTATTATCATTGCTGAATTTAAGGAAGACACAGGTCTAATCCATGGATCCATTGAAACTATTATTCATTAACATTTACAGATGAATAAGATATCTGCTTTTTGGGTGCCAAAGTTTCTGAATTTGTATCTTAAGGCGGGAAAAAACAACATTGCCAGAGAAAAATTAGAGCTAATTGAGGAGGATTTCGCCAAATTCAAAAGAGATAACAGGTGATGAAACATGGGTTAACCACTAACGTCAATCCATTGAATGGCACCATTCCAGTTCAAAAAAGAAATTCAAGTCTTCAAGATCAGTGAAGAAATCTATGGCCACTGTATTCTGGGGAGCAAAGGGTGTGATCCTTGTTGATGACTTAGAACGTACATAAACTAACAGCATGAACATACCCGCTTCCTCCTTGGTATCTGATGTAGGCGGCCTCGTTGGTGCGGGGTTTGAACGTGAGGCAGGCTTTACCATTGACCTTTGTCTTTTCCTGTAGGTTGGTTATGGCCTGATGGATGGTCTTCTGCTCAGAGGCGCCTAGATACACAGTATAGACATGGCCAAGTGAAACACTTTCTAAAAACCTCCAATAATCCATTTCACTAAGAAATCGAAAAAGCGTTTCAAAAAGTTACAAAATCTGTGTAGTAAAGATGTCCATGATAGTAAAATCCATTTTTTTTAAATATTGTCTAAATTTAGTTGAATACAGACATAGAAAATAAAAAAAAGGTCAAATAACAGATTTTATAAGTTAAACAAATTTTCATTCAAAGTTCTCAATTTTAAGCTGACGTTCTAACTCGTCATGCTACAGCTTTGGTATACTGCAAACAGTACTCACTGAAATGGTTGGTGTCTATGACGTAGGGGATGACGCCGTTCGGCCATCTATAATTCCTGTTCCTTTGAGCATTTCGGTTCTTCAAAGGAAAAATATGTTGAATTCAGTTTGGGGATGATTTACTTTAAGCTGTGAGAATTTCTTGTTCAAATAATGAGTCATTTAATTGAAAACTGTTTTATTCAACTAATTTGACAGTGATACAGTAAAGAACAGATGAATGGTTACCTTAGGGTTTTGACCCGGATGAAGAATGATGTCACCCTCAAAGAGACCTGTGTGGGGGAAGATATAAGGTTTACCATATACATGGGATCTCGTGCTCAGACCTATGGATGATTGTGCACATGTTACCACAACATTGACTTTATTCAGTTCATGTATCTTCCCTTGCCTAAAGAACGGGTGTGAGTCAAAAACACAACTGATTATCCTGGATAATGAAAGTGAGTGTGTGTATTTGAGGGCCGCTTTGTACAGTATTTCCGTTTTATCACAGCGTGTGAGGAACGGCCGAACTTCTCAGACATACACCACTTTGGTGATATCCAAACAATCAATAAGTGGTACATATATCACCTACATGTAGGTGTTAAATTACATTACCGTGTTAAATCATATCGTTTAATGTTTAATCATAACTCACCAGGGTTTTCCTCAGGATATGCCGCTATAAGAAAATATAAACAATATCACAATATTCAGATAAAACTTGATCATCATGAGGAATAAAGGTATGTGTTTCATATGTTCCATATTTTTCCTCTTTCATTAATTTTAGTTATTATTCGCCGTTTAAGTTATTGTGAAGGCATTACGGCTTTTGAATTGATTTTGAAAGAATACATACATTTATTTTTGCCAGTAAATTATGCAAAAGATGTATAAATGATATTTGTTCATTGTGTTGTTTATTACTCATACTTACGATCGAATACTGGGGCCTGGTGGTAAAAAGATAAACATAATTATAGCGGGATACAAATAAGATATACGTACGTGTTTTTTCTTTGAAAAACTTTAAAATATAACTCCGACATATTAATAACATTTTCGTGAGTTAAATTAGCGTACACGTTCCTTGCTCGTTCCACAAAACGATTGTAGTAACTCTGATTCCAAACGTATTATCGTCATAGTATTTTCACAACTCTAAATCATAATTCCTTAACAAACAGCAAAATACAATTAAACAATCCTTGAATTCATGAATGATATTGTGCATGTTTTTGAATAAACACTGCATTAAGAGAAACGTCCCACTCTGCCAGGGTACGAAGTCACACAATCAACCAAGTCAACAATTATGACCTACCGATCCCTGAAGTCCCCTCTCAAAACAAACATCGGTTGCAAGGAACCATATGCTATCAGATGAGCGAACCAAGTTACCATCGTAAACACATTTTATGGTTTCTATTGACAATAAAGCACATCACTGCCTGTATAATAAAATACGCCGAAAAGTACTAAAATAGTAATGCAGATAAAAAGTAGATGCCCCCGCATACCTGCCCAATAGGCACAGCAAAGGAGTACCCCAAACACAGGACGAGGACAACCCTTAACATGTTTCTCCAATGAATGTCTTTGGAGAATAACCTTTGAACGTGTCTGTCCGTTTAATACATATGTCCAGATACCTGGTTTTTACTGATAAATTAATGGGAATGTGTCACATGGCCTCACCTATATCTCAGTGCAAGAGGTGGAGTTGTTCGAGTGGTTGATTAGAACTGGGTTTGGTTACACAAATACTAGGTGCATGGTTTTATTTGTGAAACGTATGAAGCAAACATTATCTATTGGGGTTTAACTTTACTTATTGGAACTGATGAAGAGGCCGTCATCGCAGATGAGTGTGTGAGTGAGTGAGTGAGTGAGTGAGGTTTAAAGCATCAGTTATATCATGGCGTGTGGGACGAAAGCCTAAAATGGACGTTTTATCGCTGTAACTTTGAATCAAAATAAGGGCGAATTAGGGATTCGTGTGAGTGAGTTGGGTTTAACGCCGCTTTTAACAGTATTCAAGTTATATCACGGCGTGTTAGCTTAATGTGGGAGGTAAGCCCGACGTGATGCAGGTCTCAGACGTTTACCACTTCGGTGAAACCCACAAGCACGGGTATGGTGCTGACAAACCTAGAAACATAATCGAGGCGAACCAGGATTCGAACCCCAATCATAGGTTTCTGGCGTGCCCAAGTGACGCAACTCTGTACAGCGAATCGCGGAGCATTTGGGATTCGAAACTACCATCAACTCTATGTAATTCATTCTTCATGAAAAGTCTATATTTTAATGCTGATGCACAAATAAAAATGTGGTATGAGCATGGCCTCAGTGCAAAAGCAGGCAACTCATAGGTAGAAAAAGACATCCTTCATTATCTAATGTATTACATTTCCATCCTATAACTGTATATATATATTAATATATCTTAATGCAATGAAGATTTGACACACAGGATAATCGTGGGTGAAGGGTCCTGTTTTCTTTAAATAGGTAGATCAGTTGATCTGGATCCCGAAACAGACGTTGCCACAGCAACAGGGAGTTTTTTGTTTGTTGTTTAACGTCGCACACACCAATATTCCAGTAAATGACAGTAGTCTGTAAATAATAGAGTCTGGACCAGATAATCCAGTGATTGATATCATGAGCATCGGTCCACGCCATAGGGATACGATGAGACACATAAACCAAGTCAGCGAGCCTGACCACCCAATACCGTTAGCCGCCTCTTACAAGTATAGTCGCTTTATACGGCAAACATAGTCGGTTTTACTGTAAATAAAAGTGACATAACACATTCCATATTCACAGGAAATCTCTGCTAAAAGCAGAGTCGATTGTACGATTCAGACCATAGCATGTGTATGTGTTTATACATCGCTGTCAAATAGTAATATGATACCGGTTATTCACAAAATGGTGAGCGGATCCTGCCCTATCCGTGACACTCGTCACAACGCATGCAGAGGAACGTACCTATGGTGGAAATCAAAATAGGGAATTGCATCGCACTTCATTTTTGTCACTGATACCTCAAAGTTGGAAATGCGCTCCACATGTCTGCCATAAGACTTTCACAGCTTTAGTGAGGTCTTGAATGTTGTAACCTTTATCAAACAACCTCTCAGCAAGAGTTGTATGACGTTCTTTGAAATCTTCATAGAAAGGGCATGCTCGATTGTACCTCAAAAGTCGTGCAATGTAGACATCATAGGCTGGAGCGAAATGGAAATTGTCTATCAAACGATATCAGATCAGGTCGTTTTCAATATTGCTACATGACCACCGTAGTATAAGTGTTGGCATTGTTCTCCCTTGAGGATGACACTGCAACCATGACGATGGTGAGGTGAGATAGAGTTTAACATTGCGTTCCAGATTATTGCAAATATATAGCAATGTGCATGCATGTGTATGCGAGTCCGGACTGATGCCGATTTGTAGTCCTAGCACACTGATATACAATGCCGCACTTGACTCCGAGCCAACCACTGCTTGTTTTAGCCCCTTAATGCCGAGCGCCAGACAGGGTAACAACAAGTACCATTTTTTAACGTCTTTTAGTATGACGCGGTCGGGGACCGAACCCCTGACCTTCCGCTCTCCGGGCGGACGCTCTACCACTGGACCACGGAGGCGGCCCCATGACAATGGAGTAACGTAGATATTGGGTGGAATGGCCTTGGCCGCTATATCTCGGTCAGTGAGATCCGAGGCCATGCTATACATAGATTCCTGGCTATAGTTCGGCTCGTCGCAGGTGACAAGACAAATAGCTTTGTAGATAGCAGGCCTTAATAGCAGAATGCTTCGAGCCTCATGGCTTATGCTCCCTGCAGAGTTTTATTGTACGATAAAATACTCCCACTCGTCGTTTATTTCTTAATTATGACATAATCTCTATCATGAGAAGAATGTTGTATATTTGAAGCTTTTGTCTTTTCGCCGTGAGGATTCCTAGTTCGAATCCCCGGCGACCTAGGCTTGTCGTAAAAGGCGACTAAGTGGATTAATCTCATTGAAATCAGATCTTAGTGCTCGCTACCGTGTTTAGCTGTAGAGACAACTACTTAATGGATCTGGTAGTCAGGCTCGGTAACCTGGTTGATTGAATGGCATCCTATCCCGACATCGTGGAAAGTTGTTCATATAAATATAAATCACTGGTTTGTTTGATCCGGACTCGAGTACGTACAGGGCGCCGTTATATAGCTGGAACATTGCTGAGTGCGATGTTGTAAACACCCAAAGAAACAAAAACCACTCCTCATATATTTACCATAATGTGGCTGGTGTTGCACACTGCTGTAGTCATCAATATTAAAGCTACATCAGTAAATGATTGTCTGAACCTGTGGTTGACAGCATGAGCAACGATCCTCGCCATTAAGGTACAACGATAATACTCTCAGGATATCTGTTACGACGTAAAGTGTAATTAACCGCGTTTTTACAATTTACGTCGTAACAAGATCTCCATGTACTTGTCGTAAGAGGCGCGACTAACGGAATCGAGTGGTCTGGCCTTCCGACTTAGTTGATGCATGTCATCGTATCCAAATGTGCCTAGATCGATATTCATGACGTTACTCCAGATTCGATTGCTTTGAAGCCGCCGTCTAATCGCTGGAAAATTGGTGATTGCGGTGTTGAACAACAAACAAAAAACAAACTTCAAACAGAATTCAAATCCTGACCCAAATCCATGTCCTGGAAATGACGTGGGCACTGACAGATAAGGTGCCTAACAAAAATCGTGTCGTAGATAACACTGGGGCTCTATACTGAGCTGTCACATCTACTGCTAATCAAACATTAAAATATGTTTTGTCGAATTTGGACAGTAAGCGTTCCAAATTCAACGGAAAAATCCATTTCCTTTGAACAGGGAACTGCGTGTGGAGTGTAACGCAATGCACGTGGATTTCATGTAGCACGTCTTTATAGATTCGTCACCTTACACCCATGCTGATGTTATGGAATGCGCGAATTGTACAGATCCGAAGGTCACAAATTATCAGATCATGCTTTTATTTATGTTCGTTTAGCAGTGTGGCCAGGAACCAATTTTACCAGAGAAGTTTTTATACTCATTTACTGGTTGGAATAAATTCTCAGCGGAACTGGTCGTTTACTCAAGCAATATGAGAAATCCATAAGAAGAGAACAGTTTACGACTCTTCTCGTTTCACTAAAATGAGGGCAAATATTTTCGGTCACTAAAATATATCCTCACGCGCAAAAGAAACGCAAGTCGAGTATGCAGTAAACATGTTATTTATTTTCAGCAGTAAAGACAAGATATACTAATAGGGCCAATTTGGGTCAATACCCAAACTGTCAGTCAATACCTGGTGTGACCACCATTACCATTGATCACTGCCACACATCTCCTGTACATTGAGTGGATCAGACGATTTGTGAAGGCCCTAGAGATCCTCCTGCACACATCCAGAGCAGCTGTGCGTAGTTCATCGGCAGTTGTACGGACTTGGCGCACATTGTGCAAACGCCTTTGAACCTCATCCCACAAGTGTTCGATGGGGTTCAGATCAGGGCTGAGGGCTGGCCACGGTAGAACACGGATGGTGTGTTGTTGCAGAAAGGCCATGGTAGCTCTGGCAACGTGGGGACGAGCGTTGTCCTGCTGGAAAATGTGTTGTTGATGTTGTGCAAAAAATGGAACAACATGGGGTCTGATCACTCGGTCGATATATCGCTGAGCAGTGACGCCGTGTCCCCGACCTTGACCAACATTCAGAAAGCACATGGGTCCAAGTCTCGCATTAAGTCCAATCCCTGCCCATATCATGACGCTAGGTCCACCCCATGGATCCCTTTCCACAATGTTTCTGTCAGCGAAACGATCATCTCGACGCCGCCAAACTCGGACTCTTCCGTCTGCATGGGAGACACAAAAGCGACTTTCTTTCATCAGAGAAGATGACACGCCTCCACTCACGATGACGCCCCTTTGCCCACTGAAGTCGTGCTTGTCGATGCCGTGGTTGGAGAACAGGACAACGTGCTGGTCGGCGACATCTGAGGTTGTTGGAACGGAGACGTCGGAACACAGTGTCCCGGCTAATGTGTCGATTATGTTCCTATGGTCTGTCAAGAACTTTCACTTGCAGTTAGGAACGGATGTCGCTGGTGTTGACGGGTAATCTGCCGATCTTGTCGAGGTGTGGTGACCCTAGGACGACCGCTCCGTGGAAGGTCATCTGTGGTCTGTGTAGCATTGTATCGATGCAGGAGACGGTAAATTGTGGTTATGTTAACGTTGAAATGACGGGCAGCATCTTGGACAGACTCTCCAGCTTCAAAACGTCCGATAGCCTGGTTTCTCTGAATTTGAGTTAGGCGTGGCATTGTTGACCAAGGAGTGGTAGGTCCAAAAATGGGCCACAGTCTATACCAACTACAGTTTCGCGAGAAAAGGGTGCATGATACCCACATATTCATTGAAATGGTGCGTTTTGGCGATTCGTCTTTTATGTTGCGTTTTTACTCGGGGCTTCAAAAATACAACCAAAAATATTGATAACACCATCAGGCTTCACTACATGCTAAAAATCGTATCAATTTATGGCTCCGTGTTGTTACCTATTTGCTTAAAACCACTTGCGTTTCTTTAGCGTGTGAGTATAGATATTGGTCTGAACATTTTTCTGGGATGATTACCATTATAAAAATCATAAGATAATAAACATTTTTACGAAATGATTATGAATCGCACCTATGTTTAAAATGTTCCCATTGCAAGGTCATCTTGTGCACGGGAGCTAAATGAGGTGGAGCTGTTTTTTTCTAAGTTTTTCTTCCGGATTGCATTGCTCAATGTTGCATTTTACAAGCGCTTCAATACATTACAGAGACCTAAGCTTCAGCAGGTGAGTGGTGGCTCATTGACATATCATCGTAGCAGCTTGTTCTGTCTAAGTGGTCAGTGGTTGTTCTTGGTTTTCTGTGCAAGTGGGGGTTCGCCTTCGCATGTTTTCCTTTTTCCCGAAAAGAGTGTACATATTACCCAGAGAGATCTAGAATCGAATTCGTGAATATATTAAATCATATTTTTCACGAATAATGTACAATGTTTCGAGCAATCTGTTTTAAAACTAATGTCACATTTAAGACCCAAAGCTCTGGGTTCTTTCGGGTAAGATCTTTCGGGTATCACTCCTAGATCCGGCGACCATCGAAGCTCTCTTGTGTAGTAGGGAGAAATAGTAATTTAGAGTTACCTCCCTTGCTTTGTTTGAGTTTTGCTCTCTCTGTCACGATCACACGTGAGACTGTTTCAGGGAGATAAGGAATTTGACCTCGATCAAATCGATGCTCCGACACACCATGGCGCGGGTGTTGGTTGCAGGCACAGGCATCACAGGAGCGGCAACCGCGGCTGCGTTGCGTCAGGAACTACCTGAGGACGCGACGATCACATTGTGGGACAAGTCTCATGGGGCAGGTTAGCAGCAGCACGGTTCCTCCCTAATGAACAAGACATGATAATTATGATCATTATCCAGAACGTAGGAATATGATGTGATGTAATAGGTAAACGTGATCGAATGTCGTTACTGGCAGGTGCTTGTGTAAGCAAGGATTCTATCCTACCTAAATATTATCCCAGGAGAAGTTTTACTCTAGAGTATAGTATAGGATAGGATTAAACACACTGGTATGGGTTCAAATTCCCTAGGGAGAATCATCCTGACACGAGAGAATTTCATCACTGGGATAAAAAAAATAGGGTAGGAGAATATTCACTCTTATATTGCACCCACACTCCGTGAATAAACTCGTTGACAGTACACCTGGGCATTGAGTCCTGCAATCATTTATCACAAGGGACATGCATGTTTGAAACTGATTTTACCATACCTAATCAGGTGATCAAATATAGTTATAAACCAACAGTTGCAGAACTGTCATGGATTATGGTTCACCTGGTAATCTATTGTTTGAAGCGTGTCCATGGTAAACTTTATCAGATCTGATTTAAACATCGATCTGGACAGCGATATTAAAATTGTAATTCTTGCCTATTACTCAATCATTTATGTGCAGATTGTTTTGAAATTTGATATCCAGTAAGTGTGAGTTATGCCTAATCTATTAAACCAGAGACCATATCTCTGATTAAACAGACCCTGAAATAAATATATCCAATACAGCCCGTGCAAGTCTGTAATGTTTGGCAAGTCTAAATTACTACTGTGTCATACTATCATCTGAAAATGAAAATTTCATAACTATAATTTAACAACTGTTGTTTTTTTCTTTAAAATATATTCATTCCAGAGACCAGATATTAGTCTAATGTATGCCCAATAACATGTTGCTAGTTACTGTGAGATTTAATTGACACAATCTTTTCATCTTTACATGTGTCCTTGTGGCAGCCAATATAGTGCCATGACAGTCCTGATGAATATGCTATTCATGCTCTCTGTATAGCCAGTTAGTCACGTATTACCATATTCGACGTAATAACCGCCCCGCACTAATAAGCGCACACGACAATGTCTGTTGTGTAAAGACTTCTTTTAATTATGCTCCTTTTCTATTTGTATGACCTTTCTGATCAGAAAAGAAAAAAACTCAGGTGACCTGCAGAGCTTTGTGGCTCTAATTTTGGAATCTGGTTTTAAATTGATTTCTGTTCTGTAGGATCTCCTCATACTTTTGTCTATCTAATAACTATTTTGCTGAGGCCAAAACCAAGTGAAAAGGTTTAGGACAACAGAAACACACAAAAATCAGTTTTGGGGCCCGAGCCAATATGGCTGTTTGATTACCTATGTAATACAGGGATACACATGTGGCAGGGTGTGGAGTCATCCCACAGATGACATCCTTACTTTGTCAGCTTGCTGACAGGGTTAACCTCTATGTTCATGTCGACAAGGCGTACGACCTCGGATCAGAAGGTCTGTGGTTCGAATCCCATCACGGGACTCGGAAATTTGATGGCCGTTACATTGGCACCCAACGTTGGGCAGAGCACGTTCATATTAAATTTGAGCAAAGTAAGCCTCACTACCCAACTATGCAGCCCAGGACATGCCTTCCATTGACGAGGGAGTGTGTAGCAGGGCGTGGAGTCATCCCACAGATGACATCCTTACCTTGTCAGCTTGCTGACAGGGTTAACCTCTTTGGTCATGTGGACAAGGCGTCCGACCTCGGATCAGAAGGTCCGTGGTTCGAATCCCATTACCGGACTCGGAAATTTTATGGCCGCTACACACACAATAATGTAAATCCAACCACCTGAACTAGCCTACATGCTAAATGTTATATGTATACATGTTCATTCAATGTTTTTTTCAACTTTTGGGATGAGCAGACTTGTGGCCATGTTTTAACTCAAAATATGAACATGCCTCCAAAAGGCTGGCTGAGTTTGTGGAACATTACCTTAGTTCTAACATCTTAAACCCTTGTTTTTCTGATTTCCCATCTGGGCAAAGATATCTCACTCCAAAAGTTAAATGGAAATGATCCCAGACCTCTTTTATTCCAGTTTTTTTCTTGTATTATGTTTCGTGATGCTCTGATGTAAGAGAATTCTGGGCAATACAGAATTGTCTCACCTCACCTCACCTCACCTCACCTCACCTCACCTCACCTCACCTCACATCACCTCACCTCACATCACCTCACCTCACCTCACCTCATGGTTCATCTATGGAGCCAAATATACTCTTATCATGTTTCATCTCTTCAAATTTCATCATGCTCTTTGGACAAGAGTTAAACATTTTTGAGTGGGTGGAAATCTTTTGTGGGGTTATTCAGCGATGTCATTGTTTATTAGACCGCCTCCGTGGTCTAGTGGTAGAGCGTCCGCCCGGAGAGTGGAAGGTCCCAGGTTCGATCCACGGCTGCATCATACCAAAAGACGTTAAAAGATGGTACTTGTTGTTACCCTGTCTGGCGCACAGCATTAAAGGGCTGGTCGGCTCGTAGTCAGTATACTGTGTCTGAGTGGGGTATTCATGTTAAACTGCGGCATGGTATCTCAGTGTGCTAGCACTATAAATCGGCATCAGTCTAGACTAGTACAAGCAGCCACACACACACATACACATCCATGCACGTCGCTATATAAGTGCAATAATCTTGGACGCGACGTTAAACCCAATTTCACCTCACCTCATTGTTTATTATTGACAATCATTTTTACAGGAGGTCGCATGTCAACATCGCGAAAGCCAGGAGATGACACTTGTACTGTCGACTTGGGAGCTCAGTACTTCACCTTGACACCACAATACAAGACCAAGAGACAAAGGTTGATTCACATGGACTACTTTTGTTTTGTTGATTTACAGATACATTTTTCTCTAAAAAAGGATTATATACTACATTTTTTTTTTTTGTGATTGCAGCTCATTTCAGCTGAATCTGCAAACAGAAAAAATAAAAAAAGACACCTTAATATATAATCAAGAATCTGAAGAATCGGTGAAGCAGAAATAATAAAATGAGCTGTAATTATTTGAAACATAGGGCAAATGCACCAGAATAAATGAAATAAATGAAAACTGTCAATTTTCCTCAATGTCCAATTGCAGCATTGTAATATCAGTCTTCATTGCTGAAGAGTGTACAAATGACAACAAATAACCATCGTCCTCTCTGTTGCAGTCTGTTTGATGAGCTGGAGTCTGCTGGAGTAGTTAAACCCTTCAAGGGCGTGTTAGAGGGAGACAACTCCGTCGACTGCCGGCATTATGTGACGCCAGCAGGAAGCGGATCTCTCGTCAAACACTACCTCGCTAAATCAGGTAATTTATGTCCTTGTACAACCCAAGCTAACCATGAGGCACTGGAAGGTCAACAGTGACATTGCCATCTCCTCTTACCCCAGCTCATCAAATGAATATGTATTACAGCTATTAAGCTACAGTACTATGAAATCAATGCCAGTGAAGAATGAGTGTCACTTACATTGAAAACTTGATGCATTTTAATCTGGATATGTTGCCAGGTTCACAGCACATACAGGAAAAAAGGACATAAATCATTTTAAAGCAGCCAGAATTAATATTACTTTCAATAAACCGTTCTATACATTTTGGCCAACAAAATTATATGTGTTTCCAATTTCAGCCCTTCAAAATATGGTGTAGGGGGTTTATGAGAGGGGTTTTTAAACCTTATTTCTTTCGTCAACCGTAATTTGGTGTATGGCAGACAAAGCCAGCTTTCAAATGAAGACAGTGACTGGAGGATCTATAGTGATAGTATTATTGAGAAAAATCCCAAAGAAGGGCCAGGGATTAGGGTCAGTCACTTAGCCAGAAACACACATGTATTTAGGGGTCGTACCCAGTGGATAAGACTGATGTTTTTGTGTACAAGGGGCTGAGGCCAAGTATGAGCACCACATATCTCAGGTGGACTTCAAGTCAGGAGATTGTCAAGCGGTCCAGGTGACAACTCAGGCAGGCACCAGTCAGGAGTTTGATGCTGTTATACTGACCATGCCAGTACCCCAGATTCTCCAGCTCAAAGGGGCCATACAGCGAAGTATAGGTAAGTGACTACTTACAGGAAATGTTTGTTGAGAGTTTGACATCTGTTTTCTTATAATTTTATCTGTGGGCTGTTGATCCAATGTAGGGAACTCTGGTGGCCAAGTTGTTCAAGGAGCCACGATTAACTGTGCAGAGTTGCATCCCTTAGGTGTGTCAGAAACCTATGATAATGGGTTTGAATCCCTAATTATTATTTTTGTAATCCCTGGATTGTTTCCAGGTTGGTCAGCACCATTACCATGATTTTTGGTTTCCCCAAAGTCTAAGACAATTCCGCCAATATCGAGCTGATGTGCTCCATACTGTTCAAAGCGGCATTAAAACAAACTCACTTATCCAGTGTATAGATGCACAGGTGTAACAAAGTGTATATTCCTTCTCATCATGCAATTAAAACCATACAATTCTGCTGTTTTCATCCCTCAACTCTTTCATACAATTTATGAGGTTAGGTTTACCCTTTTCTGGAGTGTTGTCAGAGTGTGGCAGATACAGGGGAAGAAGTTGACTATTCATAAGGGGAGACTAGGATTAGGGGTACCATATTCCTATTCCATAGGTCATACGTTCTCAGCTGTGAGCCACGGAAGGAAGTGTAACCCAGAAATGGTCCCATGTCTTCTAAATTTGGCATTGGGGGCAGGTGGTTTTACTATGGGGGCAGTGGGGTACGCTAGTGGTTAAAGCGTTCTGTCGTCGCGCCGAAGACCCGGGTTTGAATCCCGACATGGGTACAATGTGTGAAGCCCATTTCTGGTGTCCCCCCATCGTGATATTGCTGGAATATTGCTAAGTATTGGAGAAAACACGCTCATGAGGTTTTGGTAGACAGAGCATGCCCTGGGGAGAGGGAAAAACCAAGGGGGCAAACCGAAGTTCCCACATAAAACTTCATTCTGTCACTCGCTGTTGAAAGCTGAACAGCTGCATGTTGTATTTATTTCAGCTGGCCAGTCCAGTGTGAGGGCGTGTCTGGAGAAGGTGTCGTACTCTTCACGGTTCTGTCTGGGTCTCTTCTACCCACCAGGAACACAGCTGCCCTTCCAGTGGGATGCCAAGTACTTCTTTGATGGTCCCTGTATACGATTTGTGGCCATAGATAACAGGAAACGAGGATTGCGTGGTAAACTATTTATAGAATAACCTACAACTGTGCATCATCTGTACTTACCTGGTTGGAATACACTACGTTCATCCCATCACCCATGACAAAACGCTCAGTGTTTAGTGCAGTCACTATTTTTACCCAGTGCATCGTGTCTTGGCCTGGTCCCAGTGAGAAGGAAACCAGTGTGTACTCAGACGATTTGAGAATATTATGAACAAGAAGGAGTTATGATCATCGGTCTAGAATGAATTAATTTTCAAAGTCTTGGGGGGAAAAGATAATCTGTGATGCCGAGTTTGGAGTCAGTTTATCAACATATTGCCCACAGTCTATTTGCTGCATCTCCTCAGGCAAGGGTGTTAATTGACTATAAAAGTACAGTTTCCACACTTGCCAACCTTGGCCGGAATTATGGAGGTATATTTTGGCTTGACTAACAAGTCTGTGCATAGTCCAATCAAAATCAAAATCGACATCTATTTTATAAATGCCTTACTGATTTCGGTTCATTTGTTCAGATTGTCTTGCCTTAGCCCCGCCATTTTTTTTTAAACAAATGCAAGTGATGTGAGAGATGGAATCTGATTGGTCAATAGGAGGGACATAGAAGAGACATAACTCATAAAGGCCAGTGGTGGCGCTATGATCAAGCACAGAAATTTCAGCCTAGTTCGGCAATGGTGGAAGCTTGACTTTCACAGTTATCTCCCTTGCCTTGGGAAGACGATTTTCTGAGAAAATGTGGAAAAGTGTGAGATCGTGAACAATGGATGACTATCTTGTGTTATTTGCAACAATGTATTTGTATGGCATCACGTTGCTATGAGCTTCTTTGCAAACAGTACAACAATTGGGACAAACCAGCCAATCAGCATAAAGCCAAAATTATAATTACGGTATAATAATACATGTAATTACTGACATTATTCCTCCTCTATTGATCCTCCAATGGACAGTCTCAATCAAATCTTTATCTCCCATATGATATATCTCTGTATGATTTTAATGAGATTGTTCCTATGGGTAATATAGCACTGTACCTGATTCCCCTTTTGGAATGACAACATAGTGATATAGCTTGGAGGTTTGTTTTGACACTGGTGTGATCTGCCTCAGATGTGCCCCCGTCGGTGCTAGTCCACACCAGCGTGCCCTTCAGCCTCCAGCACTTGGAGACAGACAAGGAGGCTATGAAGCCCCTGATCATGCAGCACCTGCGTGACATCCTACCTGATCTACCCGAGCCAGAGGTCGTTAAAAGTCACAAGTGGAGGTATTCACAGGTAAGCGACCTGTGAAGATCCAGAGTACTGATGAACGAGTGGGTGAATGATGTTGAATGCAACAGCCAGAAATGGTTTTAGCAATATCATAGTGATGTGTATGTAAACACATAAGGATCACACAAAGTAGTGACCAATCTGTGCTACCTATTCCCAATGTCAGCTCCAGCGTGAGAGGCCTTATTATAAATTTTGACCTTGGATCCCCTCTCACCCAACGTGTTATGATTACTTCCACATAGCTTTTCCACTGTGTAATTCACTTTTTCGACACACTCAAGGACCTGGAATCGTGTCCACCTGAGAGGGGTCACTCGTATGCGTGACGGTCTGTCAGTGGACCATGGATTTCTTGCACACAAATGTCTCTACAAGTGTTATTTGTGAAAATAATGAAACAAAATTACGTAGAGTCATTGATCATCATACTAGTTATCGTATGACATGAAAAAAATGTCAGAAGAAAAATAATAAACAGTCAAATTTGGAGAAAAATGTGCAAAAATTGAGCAAAATGTTCTGTTTTTACAGCAATTTTCTCCTGTGTACATATTTTTCAGAAACTTACATGTAGTATTTTCTAAAAGCTTATTCATCGTAGAGTTACAAAATATATGAATTATTTCACGCACACTAACGCACACCCATTTGCCATCGCGTTGAAACATGTTTACTTTCTTCGAAACTGTGCGAACCGCGTGTACAAGTGACTGGTCAACAAGTCAATAAAGGGAGGTAAACGATGCCTGACTAAAATGTTCAATCAGAACATCCGTCTTGTTACACTAAATGTGTCTGAATCAGAATGGTGCGTGTATAATATCCACGATATTTATTTAGCGCGTAGTTTCGTGGTTAGAACAAGGAGGAAATGTATTTTGATCACGTATAAGAAAAACAATTTTGAAATGGGTAATATATATATTATATAAAATGTAGAAAAATAAATTAAAAGAGTCAAATTTGGAGAGAAATGTACGAAATTGGAGCCAAATTTGCCCATTTGTTCATATGCCTCATGCCCATCTTCACGATGCACTAATTTACATCACTTACAGGTGTTCCCCAGTTACATGTGTGACCTTGTTCCAGGTGTTCCCCAGTTACAGGTGTTCCCCAGTTACAGGTGTGACCCTGTGTTACAGGTGTGACCCTATGTTACAGGTGTTCCCCAGTTACAGGTGTGACCCTGTTCCAGGTGTTCCCAAGTTACAGGTGTTCCCCAGTTAAAGGTGTGACCCTATGTTACAGGTGTTCCCCAGTTAAAGGTGTGACCCTGTTCCAGGTGTTCCCAAGTTACAGGTGTTCCCCAGTTACAGGTGTGACCCTATGTTACAGGTGTTCCCCAGTTACAGGTGTGACCCTGTTACAGGTGTGACCCTATGTTACAGGTGTGACCCTATGTTACAGGTGTGATCCTATGTTACAGGTGTTCCCCAGTTACAGGTGTGACCCTGTTACAGGTGTGACCCTATGTTACAGGTGTGACCCTATGTTACAGGTGTGATCCTATGTTACAGGTGTTCCCCAGTTACAGGTGTGACCCTGTTCCAGGTGTTCCCCAGTTACAGGTGTTCCCCAGTTAAAGGTGTGACCCTATGTTACAGGTGTTCCCCAGTTAAAGGTGTGACCCTGTTCCAGGTGTTCCCAAGTTACAGGTGTTCCCCAGTTACAGGTGTGACCCTATGTTACAGGTGTTCCCCAGTTACAGGTGTGACCCTGTTACAGGTGTGACCCTATGTTACAGGTGTGACCCTATGTTACAGGTGTGATCCTATGTTACAGGTGTTCCCCAGTTACAGGTGTGACCCTGTTACAGGTGTGACCCTATGTTACAGGTGTGACCCTATGTTACAGGTGTGATCCTATGTTACAGGTGTTCCCCAGTTACAGGTGTGACCCTGTTCCAGGTGTTCCCCAGTTACAGGTGTGACCCTATGTTACTGGTGTTCCCAGTTAAAGGTGTGACCCTGTTCGAGGTGTTCCCAAGTTACAGGTGTTCCCCAGTGACAGGTGTGACCCTATGTTACAGGTGTTCCCCATTTAAAGGTGTTCCCCAGTTAAAGGTGTGACCCTGTTCCAGGTGTTCCCAAGTTACAGGTGTTCCCCAGTGACAGGTGTGACCCTATGCTACAGGTGTTCCCCAGTTAAAGGTGTGACCCTGTTCCAGGTGTTCCCAAGTTACAGGTGTTCCGCAGTGACAGGTGTGACCCTATGTTACAGGTGTTCCCCAGTTACAGGTGTGACCCTGTTACAGGTGTGACCCTATGTTACAGGTGTTCCCCAGTTAAAGGTGTGACCTTGTTCCAGGTGTTCCCCAGTTACAGGTGTTCCCCAGTTACAGGTGTTCCCTAGATACAGGTGTGACCCTATGTTACTGGTGACCTTATGTTACAGGTGATACTATGTTACAGGTTTGGCCCTATGTTACAGGTATTCCAGCAGTATGAAGGTTCCCCAGGCTGTGTGGTGCTGGAGACCAAGCCTCTAGTCATCCTCGCTGGGGATGCATTTGCTCAGAAAGGAAACTTCTCTGGGGCCCTAGATTCTGCTGAGGCAACTGTACAAGCTGTTACAAAGTGCATCAACAGTAGCTTATAACACAGGCTGAAGCTGGAGATGTGTGGATTGTCCTAGTGAAGTGTGTACAGTATTAGGCCGGAATATATGCAGATAAATGTGACCAGAGTTGTGTGCAGCATATGGGATGAATACCATGGCAGCAGCATACTGCCTGCCTTTGGAACACAGCTCCACTCCCTGTTACCAAGATCTATCTGAAGGCTGACAGAAGCCATGGTTCTCAGACAGGTCATGGCAACAGGAACACCTCCCCATTGAGGTCTGCGTGACATTCTTCTACAATCAGAATGTTGTAAAGGGATGATGTCTTGTTATTAAAGTGATGAGTGATTTACATTATACTTTATATACAAGTTATGTTATTCTGAATATATATTTAGAATACTGTATTCCGTGTGATGGTTTCAGAAATATCATCTTCTACCATGTCTACTCAGGTAATGAATATGATATTAAACTCTTTGATTGTGATGTTTTGCTTTCTTGTTAACTTCTTTGTATCTGAAATTGAGTGAGTATGGTTTTACACAGCTTTAAGCAATATTCCAGAAATATCACGGCAGGGGACACCAGAAATGGGCTTTACACATTGCACCCATGTCGGGAATCAAACCCGGGTCTTCAGCGTGACGAGAGAACACTTTAACCACTAGGCTACCCAATCGCCCCTCATATCTGAAAGATCTAAGATGAGTCTGACTATTGATGGTGTTAAAATGTCGTATAAGCAAATTGATATAAAAGATCTTTTATAATCCTTTGAGAAACAGCAACACAATGGTGTTCAGATAGGTTCATGCCAGTAATATGTAATTAAATAAATGACACTAGTTTCTGTCTTATCACATGAACCAGGCTACATTATTCTTTGCTTATTTAGTGGCTAAAGATTTCACTACAAATTCCATTCCACTTGCAACTGGGATGAGAACCACCTAGAAATTAACATTTAGATACTCTCACTATTGACCAGTGACTTCTGGTTGGTTGGTCAAGGCTGCAGTGGTATAGCTCTTATGTTGCCGACAATGACTGCTGGTTGGTCTGTTGGTTGGTCAAGGCTGTAGTGGTATAGCTCTAATGTCGCTGACTATGACTGCTGGTTGGTTGGTTGGTCAAGGCTGCAGTGGTATAACTCTTATTTCGCTGACTATGACTGCTGGTTGGTTGGTTGGTCAAGGCTGAAGTGGTATAGCTGTTATGTTACTGACTATGACTGCTGGTTGGTTGGTCAAGGCTGAAGTGGTATAGCTCTTATGTTGCTGACTATGACTGCTGGTTGGTCTGTTGGTTGGTCAAGGCTGTAGTGGTATAGCTCTAATGTCGCTGACTATGACTGCTGGTTGGTTGGTTGGTCAAGGCTGAAGTGGTATAGCTCTTATGTTGCTGACTATGACTGCTGGTTGGTTGGTCAAGGCTGCAGTGGTATAACTCTTATTTCGCTGACTATGACTGCTGGTTGGTTGGTTGGTCAAGGCTGAAGTGGTATAGCTCTTATGTTGCTGACTATGACTGCTGGTTCGTCAAGGCTGCAGTGGTATAGCTCTTATGTCGCTGACTATGACTGCTGGTTGGTCAAGGCTGTAGTGGTATAGCTCTGATGTCGCTGACTATGACTGCTGGTTGGTCAAGGCTGTAGTGGTATAGCTCTGATGTCGCTGACTATGACTGCTGGTTGGTCTGTTGGTCGGTCAAGGCTGTAGTGGTATAGCTCTGATGCCGCTGACTATGACTGCTGGTTGGTCAAGGCTGTAGTGGTATAGCTCTGATGTCGCTGACTATGACTGCTGGTTGGTCAAGGCTGTAGTGGTATAGCTCTGATGTCGCTGACTATGACTGCTGGTTGGTCAAGGCTGTAGTGGTATAACTCTGATGTCGCTGACTATGACTGCTGGTTAGTCAAGGCTGTAGTGGTATAGCTCTGATGTCGCTGACTATGACTGCTGGTTGGTTGGTTGGTCCAGGCTGCAGTGGTATAGCTCTGATGTCGCTGACTATGACTGCTGGTTGGTCAAGGCTGTAGTGGTATAGCTCTGATGTCGCTGACTATGACTGCTGGTTAGTCAAGGCTGTAGTGGTATAGCTCTGATGTCGCTGACTATGACTGCTGGTTGGTCAAGGCTGTAGTGGTATAGCTCTGATGTCGCTGACTATGACTGCTGGTTGGTCTGTTGGTCGGTCAAGGCTGTAGTGGTATAGCTCTGATGCCGCTGACTATGACTGCTGGTTGGTTGGTTGGTCAAGGCTGCAGTGGTATAACTCTTATTTCGCTGACTATGACTGCTGGTTGGTTGGTTGGTCAAGGCTGAAGTGGTATAGCTGTTATGTTACTGACTATGACTGCTGGTTGGTTGGTCAAGGCTGAAGTGGTATAGCTCTTATGTTGCTGACTATGACTGCTGGTTGGTCTGTTGGTTGGTCAAGGCTGTAGTGGTATAGCTCTAATGTCGCTGACTATGACTGCTGGTTGGTTGGTTGGTCAAGGCTGAAGTGGTATAGCTCTTATGTTGCTGACTATGACTGCTGGTTGGTTGGTCAAGGCTGCAGTGGTATAACTCTTATTTCGCTGACTATGACTGCTGGTTGGTTGGTTGGTCAAGGCTGAAGTGGTATAGCTCTTATGTTGCAGACTATGACTGCTGGTTCGTCAAGGCTGCAGTGGTATAGCTCTTATGTCGCTGACTATGACTGCTGGTTGGTCAAGGCTGTAGTGGTATAGCTCTGATGTCGCTGACTATGACTGCTGGTTGGTCAAGGCTGTAGTGGTATAGCTCTGATGTCGCTGACTATGACTGCTGGTTGGTCTGTTGGTCGGTCAAGGCTGTAGTGGTATAGCTCTGATGCCGCTGACTATGACTGCTGGTTGGTCAAGGCTGTAGTGGTATAGCTCTGATGTCGCTGACTATGACTGCTGGTTGGTCAAGGCTGTAGTGGTATAGCTCTGATGTCGCTGACTATGACTGCTGGTTGGTCAAGGCTGTAGTGGTATAACTCTGATGTCGCTGACTATGACTGCTGGTTAGTCAAGGCTGTAGTGGTATAGCTCTGATGTCGCTGACTATGACTGCTGGTTGGTTGGTTGGTCCAGGCTGCAGTGGTATAGCTCTGATGTCGCTGACTATGACTGCTGGTTGGTCAAGGCTGTAGTGGTATAGCTCTGATGTCGCTGACTATGACTGCTGGTTAGTCAAGGCTGTAGTGGTATAGCTCTGATGTCGCTGACTATGACTGCTGGTTGGTCAAGGCTGTAGTGGTATAGCTCTGATGTCGCTGACTATGACTGCTGGTTGGTCAAGGCTGTAGTGGTATAGCTCTGATGTCGCTGACTATGACTGCTGGTTGGTCAAGGCTGCAGTGGTATAGCTCTGATGTCGCTGACTATGACTGCTGGTTGGTCAAGGCTGTAGTGGTATAGCTCTGATGTCGCTGACTATGACTGCTGGTTAGTCAAGGCTGTAGTGGTATAGCTCTGATGTCGCTGACTATGACTGCTGGTTGGGTGTTCCAGGCTGCAGTAGTATACATGTAGCTCTTATATTGCTGACCTAGACACGGTTGTCGTCATGATACAGCAGAGTTGGCTGTGTCATGGAGCCTTTGATTACAACAACGTTGTCCTATTACCGACAATGATACAGAACACCATGGCCTACCAACTGCTAATTGTATTGATTCAGACAGATATTCTACAGGACAGGTGATAATGGCAACACTATTCCCTTTGAAAACAAAGAACACAAACTGTTTAACAATTTATTTTCAATTTATTAAGAATTTGTCAATAAGACCTGATGATATACAGCAACAAGAGTTCAAATACAATCTTAAGAATTTGCTATGGATTGCCACAATAAAATAACTTGTACAAACTCATTTTTGAAGAAATTGTTATGATGTTTGAATTTTGTTTGAAGGGCACATATACTTAAGACATAAACATACTATGTAATCATGCAGAAGTTTCAAATCATAAATTTAGCACAGTTAAATCTGTACATATTAATTCAAAATGCCTACCAAAATTATTGAGGAATTTCTTTGTATATTAGCTTCCGCTTTGAGGCATTCCTCAAATCATCAGTTGTGGTAACTGTGGTTTGAAACCTCTGATTGACCAGTCAAAATCAAGTAATTTCCAAATTCATTGTAGCATTGAATGTTTAAAAAACACCTTTTCTCGCATTAACAATTGAATATATGAACATCAAACATCCGATTCTTTCTCAGTCATAGAGATTCTATAACTTAAAAGATCCTGAACTATACATCTAGATTTCATATATATATCTGTTTAACATGTATATATAACATAAAGTATCAAATATAAATATGTACATCTCATTCAGTACTGATACATAATGGTTTGTCTCTAATCACTGAGGCCTAGAAGAATTGATAGTATAACGGCATATGTTTGTGATGAAGTTCTCTTCCCTGCCTACGCTACGCCCCAGGTTACACAGGGCAATGCATTACTGGGATTGATGTGAACTGCTGTGATACCACATCGGTTGTTTCTGCACAAATAGATGAAAGGACTCGAGTGGACTTCAAGGTGTGAAAGAAAAGCAGCAGAACGGAGGGAAACTCTGTAGTCCATATCACAGGCCGACCAAACACTTCACAGCTTTAGTAGATGAATATGAAAAACCTCCACAATAATGGACTGCTTTGTACATACCCGGTACCAACTGTGAAAAGTTGATTATTTGTAGACAACAAAGATTACTATCATTGTCATATGTTAGCCACTTTGTGGTTTATTGGGTTACTGGCAAATACACTGCCTCCGTACCATCACAAGGGAACACTAAATGACCACAAGTGACAACTGAAAAGGATTGAACCAACAATTTCATGATTGAACAAAATGACTTGTGAAGTATATGATAGTATGAATAAAAGCATGAGGAAATTAAACTGCTAAAACACACTGTACACAGACAGGAATGTACACCAACATAGTCCGACATGACAGTGTTGTTTATGGATGAATCTGCTCTCAAACATTTCAGGAAGTTCAAACCATGCTATGGTTGATACAAATCACTTGCACAAAATGCACCTCCTGAATGGCCAGTGAAATCCTGGCTCAGAATCAACTGCAACAACATCAGCGTGACATAATCACAATGGTTTAATTCTAGGGAAAACATCTCAATCAGTAAACATTAAATATGTACAATTATTGTATACCTATCAATGATATGAGGCATTTTGCATGTGCGATAGAGCCAACATGGAGATGGTCATATCACAGGGGGAGTCGTATTACATCCCCTGCTCTGCTGATATGGCTTGTTAATGCATTTTGAATGGGCGGTCAATATCAGCCCAGACGGTAAGAAATTAGAGTTACGTCCCTTAATTTTTCGTCTGCTCAGCTAGCTTTCCTGTGATAATGACATCCAAACGTGAAAATGTTTTGCATTCACTTGCAAATGGATACATTTTCCAATATTATGTAATGGTATATGATAAAATGGTTATATTGCATTTTTCATATCAAACCCCATATCAACCCTCGACCCCCACATTAGCCCTTAGGCTGATATGGGGTCTCCTGTTGATATGGGGTACGATATGAAAACTGCCATATTTATAACCGTAAGTCTGCCTCATACATTCTGTCCACACACACATTCAGATTCCTGCCTGCTGCAGAACAACATACTTCTATTATTAAAATATTCTTCACCAAGTAACATTCTCACTTTATTTGCACATATCCCTGTGTACAAAGTAATGAATGAAGATATTGTTGCATTAAACTCATGTCAGACTTGCACCACAGCACTGTGTACCCTGGCTTTGTTGACCCCTAAGGGACAGGTCATTTATTACATAGGGGTGGCAAGAGGCTTTTGATGCATTTTTGTACTGAAAATAATTACATATGACCCTCCCCACATCCTTGTACATTTTTGTCTTGACCCTCCAAAAATATGTGTATTTCTTTTTTCTAACACTCCGCAAGAGACAAGTCATATTTTTGGCGATGCTCCCATGATTCCCTCTGACCCACTAGCAGCTATAACAAATGATTGGTCCCTAACTATGCCAAATATAGAAACTGGTACCCTTCAACCGCTTGGTGTTCCCACATACTTGGATATCTGCATATGTTCATGTTAGCCTTTGATTAATTACAGTAGGTATGAGTGAGTAAGGTTTTACACCGCTTTTAGCAACATTCCAGCAATATCACGGCGGGGGACACGATAAATGGGCTTCACTCATTGTACCCATGATGGGAATCGAACCCGGGTCTAAGGCGTGACAAGTGAACACTTTAACCACTAGGCTACCCGACCGCCCCTTGAAGGTATCAGTGAGTAGGGTCTTGCATCCCTTTCAGCATTATTCCCACCATATCACTGCAGGGGGACACCAGAAATGGGGCTCACATTGTACTCATATTGAGAATTGAAGCCAGGGATTCGGGTAACAGGACAAAGCTTTAACCAGTAGACTACTCCACTGCCCATGTTGAGCATGACACAATATTGTCAGCAACTACTAACCATCTCATTAATATAACATTATAGCAATGTTTTTGCCAATGCTTATTTAATACAGTATCAGGGTTTTTTTCATGTTATCACTGCCTACTTGAAAACATTTCTGCCAGTAGGCCCAGTTACATGCGATACATTGTCAGAGAGGCAGTTTTCCCCAGCTATTTAAACAATTCTGGACCAATCCCTTTCTTTCCATCCCACACTTTTGACTTTAATGGACAAGATCAATTAATAAAATAACATTATCTTTTCATTGGACACTTCGTAGAACATCTTTAATAGCTTTATACAGTGCTGCATAACCAGTAAAATTCTGTCAGTTTCTATTGTTTGTTCACTGTAAATCTGTAGTGTGCTCATTTAATGTGAAGATGAACAAATCAAAGTCTTCTGGGAAAATATGATAGGGATTTTTAGTGTAACACTGGCTAGAAGCTTTATTGCACTTCAGTCACAGTACCAGTCTGCAAGTTTCACTGCATAGCAGTATGTTCAACATGTCGAGATCCCTAGCAGAAATCTGACTTGACTTGAAGTTGATGCCTTGCAAGGGACACTCTGGAATCTGGGTATCAGCTTATGTCCTTAACTCCTCCCCTGATACAGAAACAGGACCCGAGACATCATACCCACATCGTTACTTGTTGTTAAAAGCCAGGAACTACACAGAATCTTCATTCAATAATCAACTCCGTAATAATTTCTCAACGTACATACATGTACATGTACCAGTACACAAACACACCAACCATCACGACCTTGTATGTCAACATAAACATGTCACACGACCACTGATACTCCCCACTACACGTATGTCAACATAAACATGTCACACGATCACTGATACTCCCAACTACACATATGTCAACATAAACATGTCACACGATCACTGATGCTCCCAACTACACGTATGTCAACATAAAGATGTCACACGATCATGGATTCTCCCCACTACAAGTATGTCAACATAAACATGTCACACGATCACTGATACTCCCCACTACACGAATGTCAACATAAACATGTCACACGATCACTGATACTCCCCACTACACGTATGTCAACATAAACATGTCACACAATCACTGATACTCCCCACTAAACGTATGTCAACATAAACATGTCACACGACCACTGATACTCCCCACTACATGTATGTCAACATAAACATGTCACACGATCACTGATACTCCCCACTACATGTATGTCAACATAAACATGTCACACGATCACTGATACTCCCCACTACATGTATGTCAACATAAACATGTCACACGACCACTGATACTCCCCACTACACGTATGTCAACATAAACATGTCACACGATCACTGATACTCCCCACTACACGTATGTCAACATAAACATGTCACACGATCACTGATACTCCCCACTACAAGTATGTCAACATAAACATGTCACACAATCATGGATTCTCCCCACTACAAGTATGTCAACATCTACAACATTCATCCCCTCAACACACATATATTTACCAAACATGACAATCATCCCTTGGTGACAAACACAAACATGATGATCATCCTGTGATGTCGCACACAAACATAACAATCACCCCCTCGATGTCACACACAAACAAGACAATCATCTCCTTGATGTCACACAAATATGACAATCACCCCTTAATGTCACACATATTCTTGAATCACACTTCACAACTCTTCCTTCGACTTCTTCCCTTTCTTCTTCTTGGTCTTGTTAAGCGAGCTACAGTCCCCCTGTACGCCCTCTCCGTAACACAGGAACTTCTCGAGGTGCTTGCCGTGCTCCTTGTAGGCGTGGTAGATCTCCTCCTCCCCCAGTTCCCCGACGTAGTTCTGGCACATCTGCTGCAGCCTGCCAACACAACGCCACACACATGACAACCACTCACAGGTTCATGGGAAGGAGGGGCACATTTTGTGATCTCAACTCAACAAAGATGTAAGATGATTACAAATAACATGTCAAGCAATTGCTATTTGGTACTGTGATTCTTTGGATGATGACATATATACCACGTGAGTTGGATGAAGTGCTGTAAAATGATTACACTTTGTATATCTGATCACCTATAAAACATATGCAGTCTGCAATTTCAGCAGCTGGTCCAAAGTCTGAGTCTACTAAAGTTTTGTTTTGTCGCGTAGTTTGGTGTTTGGTCTAGCTGATAATAGTCCATATTTTAACACTAAAATCTATTGGTGAGGTAAAATGGGTGAGTGAGTGAGTGAGTGAGTTTGGTCTTACACCACTTTTAGCAACATACCAGCAATATCACGGCGGGGACACCAGAAATGGGCTTCACACATTGAACCCATGTCGGGAATCGAAACCGGGTCTTTTCAGCGTGACAAGCGAACGCTTTAACCACTAGGCTACCCAACCGCCCCTGAGGTGAAATGGGGTCGCATCCAAGATTATTGCACTTATATAGCAATATGCATGTACGTGTGTGTTTGTGTGGCTGCTTGTACTAGTCCGGACTGATGCCCATTTATAGTGCTAGCTCACTGAGATACCATGCCGCAGTTTAACATGAATATCCCATTCAGACACAGTATACTGACTCCGAGCCGACCAGTCCTTGTTTTAGCCCCTTAATGCCGAGCACCAGACAGGGTAAAAACAAGTGCCATCTTTTAACATATTTTTGTGTGACAAGGCCGGGGATCGAACCCCGGACCTTCCACTCTCCAGGCAGACACTCTACCACCAGACCAAGGAGGCAGTCCTAAGATCTTCTGAAATTCATGCTGAGAGACCATATGTATAGGGCACAGACTGCAAATGAATGTTCAGTATGCGTAAAACAAAGCACCTGCACTGTGTGTGTTTGTTGTTTAACAATGCACATTGCAATATTCCAGCAATATGAGGTCTGGATCATACGATCCAGTGATTGATATCATGAGCATCGATCCAGACAATTGGGAGATGATGACATGTATCACTCAAATCACCAAGCATGACCACCCAATCCATTTAGTCACCTCTTACAACGAGCATAGGTTTCTGGGAACATATTCTTTCCCTGGATTCCCTACTGGTTCCCCTGCACTCTGGTTGGTCGGTTTGTTGTTTAACGCCGCACTCAGCAATATTCCAGCTATATGACGGCGGTCTGTGAGTAATAGTCTGGACCAGACTCCAGTGATTGACATCATGAGCATCGATCCACGAAATTGGGATCGATGACATGCATCAACTAATTCAGCGAGCCTGACCACCCGATCCCCTTACTCGCCTCTTACGACAAGCATAGTCACCTTTTACTGCAAGCATGGGTTGCTGAAGACCTATTCTACCTGCACTGTAAATTGAGCGGCCTCAGACAACTGGATCACCCCTGGTTCCTGTGTACATGTCAAGCCTAATGAGAAAACAGGCAACTCACCTGCCAGGCCATTTGCCACCCCCCTGCATCACCCCGGGGACATCAGCTGTCTCCAGCCCGGGGCCTGACAACCGCTTAACTCCCTTGATGTCCTTCACCCCACAGCTGTATATGGTAAAATAGATAATAATGTAAATTTTTCCAAACATAATTTTCTTCTATATTAAGAAACACAGATAAGAATGTTAAATATTCATAAAACAATCAATAGATTTTTTAAAGGTCATTTACAACTAAATACATGCATGCGCACAACAGAAATTTCACAGTTTGGCTTTCTTTATTAAATATCTCTTTTTTGATCAGAGAAAATACAGTAAATGGACTACTAATCGGAAGATGTGCTAATTGGGATTGTTCACTAGACAATACATTAGCAAATATCGCCATGGGCGCTTATTAGAGCTGAGCGCTTATTACATCGAATACAGTAATCAATGTTATAATTATGGGAGATCTTATTAGAGATCATATTACTTGTTACACTGCTCACATTGTTTTCGACAAACAAGAGTAAAACATCATTTTGATATATTGTAAACAACAGCCAAAGTTGAATACAGCTCCTGATTCTGAAACAAAGTATTTTCAGCAGAGACAACTGACAACCAACAAGATGACACAACCACCACACAAGTAGTCAAACTGCACAGGCTATATTAGATCACTTGGACTCTTTCCCAGATAACTGTGATCCTGACTTACCTTTCAAACTTATCTGTACAAACGACTTCAAAGATGTCGAGAATCTCATGTTCTGGTAAAGTTTTCACAGACGGTCTATTCTTATGAATCTTGTCAAACTTGGAATGCATCTGGAAGAAAGGATGCATAAACAAGTCATTCTATACATAAAACATGATCAGGATTCCATCCAAGATTATCCAGTTAATAATTAGATTAAACAGATTTCCATTCAGTTCGTCACGGTCCTGTGATTGTAGTGCCTCCCTAGTCGTAAATGTCTCGAAGTCAGTGCGATCCGGCACTGTTGTGTCTCTATGCTAATTAGGGTATTGTTAGAGAATTTTTTGTCCTTTTATTCTCTAGCAGTTTAATCTCCTACTCTTATCATGTACTGTTTTAATATATGTTATCTACCATTGGGTAGTTTACAGAGCTCCTGATAAACTGAGTATCTGCGTAAAATACGCATCAGAAATGCCGAAATATGCAGTAAAATAATATTCAAGCTTATCAAATACGCAACGAACATTACAGATACGCTACACAAATAAAACTTGTGCATATCATCAAAATATTGTGAAGTCACCCTGTATATTCGATTAGCAAATCAGCAACTTATTTTGAAATTATATACGGACATTCCGTCAACCTTGCCAAACTCCACGATGACAGTTACATCATGATCATTTGCCATCACACTTTCTTATGGAAGTATCGTGGTATTTTTTAGTCCTATAAAGCTCTCGAACACCAGTTTGCAGGGACTAAATGAATAGTGTTTTTAAATATTTAACTTAATTACCCACATGTGTAAAAACAAGAGGGTAACAGAAATTTGAATACCCAGATAGAATTACTGATACCCAATGATTTTAAAATGCATGGGTAAAATACCCACAACACCAAAAGCTTATCTGGAGCTCTGGTTTATGTTCATTCCTTCCACTAGGCCACGGAGGTGGTCGGATATATGGGGAATTAGGCAGTGTTGTTATACTGTTGGGGTTAAGAAATGTTTCATGTGTATCTGTATGCAATCAACTCAACCTGAACTGGGAAATAATGATATATTTCAAACATTAGTCAATTACACAGGTTATCTGGAGCTCTGACACATACCAACTGAAAAGAATCTGACACAAGCTATAAATACATGATTCAACATTCCCACTCTTCATTAATGTAAAAGTATAAGATTCAGTCACTGGTATTAGTATATGGTTGTTTAACGTTTATTTAATTAATAACATTTGAACAATAAGACATGAAGCAGGATTCATGCTTGCAAAACACTTACCTGACGAACCTTGGTATTATCTGCAATTTGCATAGCTACATATGCAACCCTACCAAATCCTATTGGAAGGTGTCCTAACACACACAGCCATAGTCAGTTTCTCACATAGCACTAATTACATCTAGGCCTAGACTAGAAATGGCCACCATGACCACACCACACCGAACCCCTTTAAAATGTATAAAGGACTATCATTACACATGTGGTACAGACTGCTTCACATTCATTGACTGACTGTTAGCCCTATATTCTTTTCAAAACTGATACTGGCATAGAAGAATGTCCTTTCCAAATTTGATAAATTCATATACATGTTTCAGTACGTTTTCATGTCATTTAAGCAGCATTTGTCTACTTCAAAATCACTGACTAACATTAATAATGATATTATTTATTCATTTGGATGTAAAGGTTAGAAGCAAATACAGTCCAAATACCAATCTATAATCCAAAGTATGCATATGTTAGGTATGTCCTAATAATCTAAATGTGAACAGGCACACAGATGCCATGAACAGCTGTTGAACAGTTTCGTGTATTATTATTTTTATTTTAACAAAACTATATGCTACCCGCCACATATCTTTTAACAGGTTAATTTACTTTGATGACAATCTACATTTGTTGGGGCCATATAGAATTTAAGTTTAAACGTTTCAGTCCGATATGCTATTGATTCCAAAGAACCTAAGTCCTCCAATACACATAACTGTCTCAAATCTTATAACCCATGTAATCTCCATAATGACACTCCCAGTCAACCCATAAAACAAAAGTGCCACGCCCACTTCTGAAGTAAACAACGTTCAACAGCAATTCACAAAAGTCTGACAACAAAGCAACATCGTCAGTATGGACACGTATACTTCCGCACTCACCAAATGTGCAATCACCCTGCATCCGTCACACTTGAGAGATGAGGGCATATGAAAGCTGTAAGCATCTTCATCGTCCAACTCGGGTGTTTTGAAACTGATTGTTCCGGAAGAACCATCATCACTTTGATCCAACCCCTTGATGGCTCCGTCACAGTAAACATGAGAGAAGAGGGAAAACAGGAACACCGATGAGATGAATTGCACCGCCATGACTACCCGGTTTCCTGTCAATGAGACAACACACACAGAACTGGTGTATTATTCAATGTTTCGCTACATATCAGTGATATTTCGCGCCGCGACAAATGAAGGGAAGACACGTTATGCGCAGTGAGAGTGCGCAGAGGTTACATCCTGGATCGTGTTTCCGCGATAACCCCCGCTGTGTTTATATGCTGCTATGGTTACCAGAATGTTTTAATTTAAGTCTCAGATTGTAGTATTTCTCCCGATAAAAGGTTAAGATTCACGTTGCATTATAAATATTTCATTAAGTCGGATAAAACATTAGACGACAGTAGATCAGAATGAATTATTAAGCATAATTGGAGATTGGAATTCAATGTTAAATCTTGTCGTGTTATTTCAGGCTTGCGTGAGTGGAATAACGGGTTTTGTTTGTATCAAATTATTAATCAAGATTCGACTTTATTAACAAGAGTAGATGATTTGTTAATACAGCGAGTCTGCGTAATTAGCCTCCTTGTTTCATATTAGGGAGCCGTTGTGTACACAAAAGTAATTGAAGCAAACATAAAATGCCTAATGTTTTCTATCCATGGTCACGTTATTCTATGCGGTAACCCAGCCCTGTTGGTTTTTTGTTCTCTAATCCATGAGCGTAACAGCAAAAGATGCAAGATAAAATTGTGTCTACTTTATCATCCGCCAAGTTCTAAGTAATGCCTATCAAACAATTTGTTCCTTACCTATAAGCTAAAATGTTGAAAATATTGTTTTTTGAAATATGTCTCATACAAAACGCAGAACTGATCCGTCGATATTTAAAAGATGTCAGGTAATTGAGACTTTACTTATCAGGGCGACTAAAATAGATCAAAGAAGTACTGAGGGTGGTTAGAAAGGTCCAATAAACAATCTGCAAAGCTAGTTTACGCATACGGGATGTGTGAGGTAAACCCAAATATCATTAGCTAAGTTCCAGCAAAATAAAGTTGTGATGTGCCAAATCATACAAGTGGAAGCGTGACATACCATCAGATCAGCTATAGTCTTAACCAGGGAACGCTTTGATATTAAACTATCCACATTGTCGAAAGACATGCACTCAAAGTATTCAGCGCGTTCAGCCAGTGACAGTTTTTGCTGTAGAGTTGCCTAAATGTCGGTGATGTATTTGGCACGTGTCCTATCTTCCCGGAGCACCTGGTGCATGGCATGGTATGGAGGTCTTCTGATGTTTACCTGGATGTCGATGGAATATATCTTATGCATGTTAGATATAAACACATTGCAGGAAAGTAGCTCTGGTCGAGAACTAACGATTTGTTTCACATGTCGGTGTTTACAGTGGCTGTTATATCAACCACACAAAGTTGTCGGAGTTAGTATAAGTGAGAGTAAATATTTCTTCCCGTCGATCGCATCACCAATTTTGCACATTTTTCGAAGCTGGAGCCCATTTGAATTCGCGGTCCTTTCCTCGTGCATATTGTTTGAAGATGATTTATACACTGTGCGTAGACATACGACCACTAGTGTATAGTCCTAATGGTATGTACCATGGAACCAATCCGTCAAAGCCTTACAGTGGTACTAATATTTCACATATCTGTCGTGAAAAGGAACAAAATTCAAACAAGGAAGCAACAATATCACTTAAATTGCACTGACGAATTATTGTAAACTATCACTTCACTAGGGCTAACGGGTTGGAATTATTGCAAACGATCACGTCACTGGGGCTAACGGGTTGGAATTATTGTAAACGATCACGTCACTGGGGCTAACGGGTGGGAATCATTGTAAACGATCAGGTCACTAGGGCTAACGGGTTGGAATTATTGTAAACGATCACGTCACTAGGGCTAACGGGTTTGAATTATTTCATGTCCTGCCCTATTTCTGCCATCTGTCGACCGAAAGTCGGGGTTACAGTGCATGTGCAGTTGCCTCTAGAAAGAGCATACGTCCTTCCAAATTCTGGAATATTTGACTCGCCATGATTATTGCATTGCATGGCACCCAGGAGGGTCACAGATGTTACCTCCAGCATGTTTGTTTTTTGTTTAAGGCCGAACACATTCCAGCTATATGACGTCGGTCTGTAAATGATCGAGTCTGGACCAGACAAGCCAGTGATTGACATCATGAGCACCGATCTGCGCATTTGGGATACGACAATGCAATCAACCAAGTCTGCGAGTCTGACCAGTGACTACCCTACCCATCGAGTCGTCTCTTACAACAAACATATGTAGGTTGCTGGAGACCTATATTTTTACCCAGAATCCCACGGGTCTGCAGATGTATAGCTCTTCCACGGCTGACCTACGTTCTCGTCATGATAGAGCGGTGTTGTCTTTGTACAGGGAGCCTTTGAGCCCACCGACCATGAAACATGTTTGACGGACAATCAATTATAACCACCACATGCGTAGCAAGAATCCATAGCTGCCGTTACCGCGCATCATCATCAGTCCATCGTCTTATATCAGGTATTCACCACAGAGGACCACAGATCGTCCGGAAAGAAAGTCCGTCAATGCGCACTGTAGGATTTAAATCTTTACACCTCTGACTGGCTACAAATCATAAATATTTACTTTATTTCATCAAAAGTGGATATCATACAAGGATTCCAGATGAAAAACAAATACTCGTGATATTTCGAGATTTTCTGGCGCCATAACATGGTTTGTTTGTTGTTGCATTTTACGCCGCACTCAACAATATTCCAAGTGTATGACGGCGGTCTGTAAATAATCGAGTCTGGACCAGACAATCCTGTGATTGATATCATGGCTTTACCAATAAACTAATATTATGCCATGCCATTCGGACTGTAGGCAGATTAGTTTTTTGTTACCTTACTTTCGTCGCACAAATTATTTTGTTGCACATTTTTGCAGTATAAATTCATGACTTCCTGTGCAGACATTCTCAACATCAGTTGCATATAATAAATACACATAATTGTTTACGTGGAGTGCAGGGTATGACTAGTGTACGCACAATCCCTGCATATCTGCTTATGTCATGAGCAAATTATATTTCTACATCTCTGCCTAATTTCATATTTGCGTTCAGTCCATCAACAGCTCCACATGCACTCTATCTGTGTTGAAAACAAGGGAGCTGGAATCCTGTCTAGCAGGACTGTATAGAGGACTGCCCGTTCCATAAGTGCAACACAAAAATCCACCTTTCCGTAACCCGCAAGAAGACTCGTCCCACTATCGATGAATGTCATTTGCGAAAATACGACTTGTCCTGGAATAGCACGAGCTGGTCACGAATGAATAATACAATGACGTCCTCATCGTTCACATAGGCTGGTTCCTCGCTTTCTCTACGCATCTATCTTTTGTCACTCTCCTACACAGAGTTCCATGCGACCATCATGGTACCTCTGCCACAGGCAAGCGCCATGACTGTGACGATTCGTCACATCTTTCACAGTCCATTCAACATATTGCATATGCTTTTCATCCGTTTCATGTTTGACAAATCTACACATTTTCATTAACAAATGTCAAAGAATGGTTACGGTTCATTAAGAAAGTATCCTAATACGTGAAAATCTACTTGTTTTTGCGTAGTTATCCTTTGTTTACATTGGTTGTACGGATCCACGTGCTGTCATCGAAGCCCAACGGAGAGCTAGCGATACGGTCACTTTGATGTGTAAATATATATTGTCATGCAAATCACTGTCGCAGTTGTAGTAGCATATCTTTCTAATTATGCAAAACAATATGTAAAGCGCCCCCAAATACTTGTATTTGTCCGCTCTATACTGTTTACAAACAAGAGAAAAGTCCGGTCATGTGATATGCAAATTAGCTTGTGGCAACGGTCTTATGCTGAGTCACCACTGCGCCGGAGTTCGAAGCTGGACTTCGTCTTTAATATCGCAAGTTGACGACGCGCAAAGAGAGCCGAGAGCCAGCTTAAGATGGAACCCAGCTAAGTCTACGCAAACACGTGACGTCACTGGTGTTACACGTCACAATTGTCACTATGTGTCATGACGTCACAATCACGACAAAGCTGTCTGCCTGCATGGTACTAACTTGTCACGCTCTTCGAGTTTTCGTCTTTTTGAACACCAAGATGCCTCCTAACTGGAATCTACCGGCTCGTACGAGGTAAGATTGTCTTGTTTTTGCTTGGGGGAGGTGGTATGGGCCAGTGGGTTAAGTTTTCGCTCGTCAAACCGAAGACCCGCTTCGAGTCCCCACATGGGTACAACGTGTGAAGCATATTGTAGGTGTCCCCCGCCGTGATAATGCTTGAAGCGGAATTAAAACCCAACTAACTCACTCAACCCTGATGGTAGCAGTCGTTGCATATAAATCCAATTAAGGGCCTTTAATTGTCACATTTTTACTTAGTTTAAATAACTAATCATTATTGGGACAGAATATCAACTCAACACTTTTGGATCATTATGTCAAAGTAGAGGTAACGGGCAAATGAAAGTGCAAACTTGAAAAATAGATTTGACCAAAACATTAACACACATTATCAAATCGTTACTTGGCTGAAAACAGACGCCGAAACTCTTCAAAGTTAAGAACCAAACATTACTTTGATATCCATATTGAATACATCATCCCCTAATAATCACTTTGGTTTGTTTCATTTTTAGCCATCTTCAATCATGGATGTATACTTTCTTTTGCCCGACATTTAGCTTATCACAATAAAATTATTTTCATGCTATTATCTTTATTCAAAACAACTTTATGGTTACAAGATGACTTTATGCCATATGTCATCCCTCTTTTTATTAATCCCACTCTGTTCCAGTACTACGACACTCTCGTCAGCTGACGTCACCTCCTACGTTTCTTTTCGTGGTGAGTATATTACACAGCAGCCGACAACTGATGTTCATTAATGAATATTTGATGTATCTGAATTCTATGTTGGATGTCATTTCATATATATAATACATCATCATTATATAAACGTATTAAATAAACTCATGGGAAATGTCCAATATCAGTCCCTTAATGATGTAAAAGGTCGAACATCTTGTTACGTTTGAAATAGTACACATGTGATTGTTTTCTTTCAGATGTCACGTGGTTTTGCCCAGGAAACATCTGTCTTCTCACTCTCGCAATACTTGCAGGAATTGGTAGGTTATTTCTCTCTTCCTCCTCTTCTGAATCATTTAGTACCTCAAAATCACACACTATCAAGATTTAACGCATTTCACAGTTTCTAAAGTTTCCCATTTTAATATTCACACTTTAATATTCTGTTTCAGCTGTGGTAGTTACTGTCTACGTCCTGTTGAAGACTTTCATAAGGACACAGAAACCTGCATGGCGGACAAGCAACCGTCGTCTATCTCGCTGCGTTGACGCCGAGATGGCAAGCATAGACATTATCGATATCCTGCAGCCCAACTTCCAGCAGACAAAAACCCAGAAAATGGACATTGAACGAGAACTGAAGTTCCACCCTGAATATTGTCTGGACAATGGTGTGAATTGGAGTGACGTGGTTGGGGATATGGCAGGGTTGGGGCAGAGGTGGCCCTAGAGTATCAGCTGTGTGAGGAGGGGGAGTCACGTGCCACTGTGTGGGGACTGGAGGTGATGGAGGAGGAGGAGGAGGAGTAGATATGTGTTTGTATTTGTACATACTTGTAAATAAGGAAAATGAAAATAACTGTGTACATTTTTAACTTTAAATCAAAATCAGTTTTGTATTATTTTGTTTGAATATGTTTGTGTTTAATTAAATGAATAACATAGAACCGTTTCTTGTGTTCTTTCGTTGATATCTTTCATGCTACATGCAGGATACACGTGTATACTAGCGGCACCTATTATCGTGGGTTCGAATCCCGGTTGGCCCTGATTATGTCGCTAGTTTTGTCAGCACCATACCCGTGCGTGTGGGTCTTACATAAGTGGTAAACGCCTAAACTCGCTGACACGCCGTGATATGACTGAGACACACTGTCCAAACCAAACTCACTCACTCACAATACCCTTCCAGCCTACCAGTGAGTGAGTGAGTGATACCTGGGTCAAAGTTGATGTTGTATCCGCTTCTAGACACTGGGGTTGATAAATGTCTAAGGCCGCTGGTTAATGAAGGACACGGGGCAACTCATTGTACAGTATGTATTCCCCAAAAGTAAGTCAAAAATGGTGGTGGTACAGAACAGCCCCAACAGAAGGCACAGTTTTGACTGGCAGCTAGCGTTTAGGAAATGCATGGAATGAGACAATGTGTAATTTTGGCAGGGGGAATTGTACTGGACTTGAACATTGATGATGTGTCAGATGCACCCGCTTCAATTATTGTCGACACGTCAAATGAAAATAGGACAAGTATTTGTCACAAAGTGACAAAATGTCCCCCCGCCTGTATATACACCATAGTACCAAATATGAAGACAATCCAGCGATTAGTTCTTGAGATATCGCGGCAAATACCGTTTTCCAACTCCAAAAGCAGATTTGCCTGCTGTGACCTTGAAAATGGGGTCAAGGTCACCAAAACCGACTGGTGTCTGCGGAGTCTTTATATACACCATAGTTCCAAATATGAAGACAATCCAGTGTTTGGTTCTTGAGATATCACGGCAACACCGTTTTCACACTCCAAAAGCAGATTTGACTGCTGTGACCTTGAAAATGAGGTCAAGGTCACCAAAACCGACTGGTGTCTGCGGAGTCTGTATATACACCATAGTTCCAAATATGAAAACAATCCAGTGTTTAGTTCTTGAGATATCGCTGCAACACCGTTTTCCAACTCCAAAAGCAGATTTGCCTGCTGTGACCTTGAAAATGAGGTCAAGGTCACCAAAACCGACTGGTGTCTGCGGTGTCTGTATATACACCATAGTTCCAAATATGAAGACAATCCAGTGTTTAGTTCTTGAGATATCGCGGCAACAAACAGGTAGAACGTACGTACGGACGGTCGTGAATACTATCTCCCCCGCTTCGCGCTTTCGCGCGGCGGGGGACAGAAACTTTCACAAATATACTCTTACAACACAGTTGGGGGTAATGAAATATAAATATTAATACCAAGTATTAGAACAAAGATAAGTGTTGCCGACAAACATCCTATGCTAGAACAGATGTATCTGTAAAACTTCCTATAGTTTCACGTGCCACACGGAGTAGCACCATACACGTGCGTAGGCTGTCATTCCTGATTTTGAAGCTTTCAAGAAAGGTCAAGTAATCTCCGTGGACCATTATTTATGTCAATCCTATTAATTCTTATCATACAGTTGTGATTTACATGGTTGCATTCAATGTTTGTCAATTAACTTGCGATTCAGCGTCTGCATCGCGCGGAGCGTTTAAGGCTATTGGCATGCTTGGAAGTCAGCGTGCAGTGGCCAATGTTAAGACTATGGCAGGGGTACCAGCAAACCCAAAATGTTGACGATCTACCCCGTTCAGGGGTAAAAAGATTACAGGACCGATTGATCCGAAACCAGGCTCTACGAAATCGAGCTCAAAAGGTGAATCAAACTGATACAAACTATCGTCAGGCTACTGGAATAGGAGGTACGGGTCAGATGATTAGAAATCGTCTACATGCAGCCCATCTCCATGCTCGATGGCCACGTGTTGTGCAACTTCTCACACATACGTCAATGATGTACATAACCTCGAAATCGTCGCTGGTCACGTCTCATGATTTCAGATGAGTCCCGATTCATTTTGCAATGCCTTGATAGGCGTGGTCGGTTCTGGTGACGTCGAATTCTACCATGACATTGATGAATGCTTGATTCTGATTGGTTAAATAGAGATTTCCTTTTTGCTACGGAAACCCCTTTCAAATATTAAGCCTTTTCACAAAAAAACGTGCGTATGAATACATAGATAGCCTACACATATCGATTCACAGAAAATGGCTGCCGATCGATCGTCCCCTTATGAACTGTAAAACATATCTATATTTCCTCTAATACACGCTGGGTCTCTAATACCAGCCAGATATCCCATACTTTAACATAGGCTTACGATCATCTTAGCGCTAAGATCGCTTTGAGGAACGGGGCCCAGGTCTCTAATACACGCCGAGTCAAGGGCTCTCGCAAAATTAATAAACGGCGTAGTGTCAAATAGAGGAAATACGGTAGTTTGATATCGGATGTTTGGGGCGTTCTAGGCCGCAACCCTGACTACTTCGATGATGACATGAAATGAAATGTTTATGAAACTGTTTGAGAAATGTTCTATGGTGACCAGAATCATATTCCCGAGGCAAGAGAGAAATAGCTTAAATTGTTCCGATTGTGGTCCATCTTCCCGAGGCAAGTGTGTTAATTGACTTTAAAAGTCCAATTTCCACCCTTGCCGAACTAGGCTGGAATTCCTGGGCTCGATCGTAGCGCCACCAGTGGCTATTACGAGTAATATCCTTTCTATGCCTCTCCTATTGACCTATCAGATTCAACCTCTCGTATCACTTGCATTTGCTTCAAACAAAACGGTGGCGCCCAGTCAAGACGATCTGATCGATAATCAAGATCTATATTGTGATCAAACGAGTCTTACATCGCGAAGTGCATCAAATCACGTGAGCACCTTGATTAAAAACATGAAAAGATATAGAAAATATCTGTTGACAACGAGTTAGCGGTGCACATACTTTGCAAATTCTGCAGTCGACCGAAATCTGCATGACACTTTACGAACCGGATTTCGATTTCGGAGCGCGACTTTGATTGGACTATGCATAGACTCCATAATACCAGCCTAGTTCGGCAAGGGTGGAAACTGGACTTTTATAGTCAGTTAACTCACTTGCCTCGGGAAGATGGACCACAATCGGAACAATTTAAGCTATTTCCTCATTGAAACAACCGACAATGAAAGTAAAATATAACATTATAAAAATTTGTTTGAAAAAACAACATCACACCAGCAGGGATAGTTAGTCAACATGTTAACGTTGAACAGCATCACACTGTGCATCAGTACTGGGTTGTCTTCTGGTTTCCTGCAATTCTTTAACAGCACTCTTACTGTTAACAATTTCTTTGGCAGCCATAACTAAGTGCAGTGCAGATATAGTGACAACCGGGACACGTTAGGACGGTTCTGAATTCAGGGTGGGGATCCAGAGGTATAATTCAAAGATTCACACATTCAAAATAAGTGAAAGAGTAATATCTAATAAATTTTGTTGAGAAAATAATAATTGTTCATTTTTTTGGTAACTTTTTCTGAAACCCACGAACAGGTATTGGTAATTTCATTATTGAAACAACCGACAATGAAAGTGAAATATAACATAATGAAATGTGTTTGAAGACATTTTATTCATGACAACATGGTGTTTACAAACCTTTTTCTGATCGATATCCATTGCCATCTCCGTCAACCACCACCGTTAGAATTTGGCAGGAGGGGATTTGAAAGTGCATCAGAAAACACTCCCCTTCGAAAGTCCACGAAAACAATGCCCCAACTGAAGGTCAAAGCTTATCAAACTTGCATTTCAGAACACGCACAATTATGAAAATCATACACGACCTACTATTTCTGGACCAGAAATGTCTAAGTTCTGTCACTATTTGGCTTTGGATCCGTGAAATCTTGAAATTGACAGGTCACACCATGCAGATTCCTCGTTTCAAAATATCCGGCTCGTCTGCAGCCTAAACAGCGGCTGTTCAGTCATACTCAGTTCCATTAGTAATCATATGGATGTACCCGCAGGCTCGATCAATCTCAGTAAATCTACAGGTAAATGTTGAACCACATCATAGATCGGGGTTGTCATCTTGCTTCTTTTAACTAGATCTAGTTAATGTAAACAAATGATCGTCAGCCATTGACAGCTGTGAGGTGTGAGTAACCGTGATGTAGGTCAGGTTCTGCCACATCCAAGCTCGGGGTGGAGAGGCATTTACTTTGATGTTATTATTGTTTACTGGAGGTAATTGCTATCTATCTAATAACTCTTAGACATGTTAAATGTATATTAGAATGTTAATTCATAAAGTGTGCTGTAGAAATATATTCGTTTAGCATTTGAAAACCTTTTTCTATTACCCGTCACCCCTACAATAGAAATGATGGCATGTTCGATTTCCAAGAAATGACCTCTCTCACAAATTCCGAGAAACGACAGCCAGTCCACAGTGTATAACAGTTTGATAGAAATTAAAACATCTCCCTTTGGATTAAGTTAGGAGTGTTATTTGTCAACTTCTGTTTGAAAAACTATGTGTTTTCAATACTTATTATGAACTACTCACGACTATGGTGTTTTTTAATCTTGAACTTTAATAATAATTGTTACATATATAACTACATGTGACCACTTTGCAGATTGTTCTAAGATTGCACCTGTGCACCTGTGTTATTACGCGTTGCAAAAGAGCGCCGTTTTTAAAGCCTTGTTGCCGTCATGGTAGAATGGAGATAAACCTACTGTGCTAAAGCGCTCGGTTCAAAATTATAATAAAGAGGTATCTATTCTACAGTGGGACTACATCAAATTTCAAAACACAATAGGTTTATCTCCTAAATGAACACGTCTTGGACATGGTAGGGAGACGTGTGATCGAACCAACGTCATATGCTGCCGACAACGTTGGTCGAACTTGGCCAGGTGTAGCAAGAGGAGTGGAACAGGCTCCCTCAAATCGCATTTCGGAGATTCATACGCAGTTTGCGTCTTGGAGTGAATGAATGTTTGACAAATCGTAACCGGATAACGCACTACTGATCCAAAAACGTCCACTCTGAAATTTCCCATCTTAATATTATCGTCCTTCAACATCGTACGTTGGCGGTCATAACATCTGCTGTCAATCTTCACTACCCCTTGTAACGCATTACAAATTCGTTCATTACTATCATACAACTATTACGACAAACTAATACCTCTTACATTCTTGGACATTTTACATTATTTCTGTGTATCCGCTATTTTGTTTAGAGTATATATGCGGAAATACGTTCGATGTGTGCATGTATGACTGGTTGGAGCACTATTGGAAGACTTTTCTTACGGGACATTCCGTCGTTCCCAGTAATGACATATAGAGAGAAAAAACTATATAGAACGATGAGGGGAATGCGGTAACGGCAGCTTGAATTCATGATTCACATGTGGAAGTTACAACAGATTTTCTTATTCTTGGTAGATGTGTGCAGCTCAACGTCGTGTTTTGACTCCATATGGAAAGTTCGATTCCATGCAAAGTTATAAAATATGGTGTGCTGTTGGGTGGTAAATGTCCTGTGGTGGGAGTGAAGGCGATGAATATTACCAACTTAGGACATTTACCAATCCAAAACACACCCGCGTGATAACCTCTCTAATTTATGGCCATAAATAAATAGTTTTCCAAATGGTTTGTGCGTAAAATAGTTAAGAAAATTCCGTTCTTAATTGTCGAAACTGTAATTATCATCTATGACAACAGTACCTAAACATTGCAAGTTTTCCTGGAATTTGTGTAAAATAGTCATCATTATGTTATCCTCAAATTTATCGTCTAATTTGTTCTCTTATCTCTACAACAGTACATAATCATTGCAGGTCGAAACGGCAATCGCTTATCCATGATTTTCAACTTTGTCAGTGATCGCACTTCAAGGCAATCCAATCCAATCCAGTCCTTTAGGGCTCAGTCACACATTCAGGATTTTTACTGCAGTCCTTGATAGGACCATTCCCGATTAAAATTCATCAAATTCTGATCAAGAACCTGTTATTCATGGCGGCGAGAAATTCACAAACAAACAGATATTTTTCAGGAAGCGTCCCGATTCAACCGTTTCCAGCCGAATTCGTCCCCATTCTCCCGTTCTCAATCCGAATCTGATCCGATTTGCATCTTCCGCATGGTAAAAAATGGTGATTGATATCATGGCTTTACCAATAAATTAATATTATGCCATGCCATTCGGACTGTAGGCAGATTAGTTTGGTTACCATATTTTTGTGGCACAAATTATTTTGTTGCAAAATTTTGCAGTATAAATTCACGACTTCCTGTGCAGACATTCTCAACATCAGTTGCATATAATAAATACACATAATCGTTTACGTGGAGTGCAGGGTATGACTAGTGTACGCATAATCCCTGCATATCTGCTTATGTCATGAGCAAATTATATTTCTACATCTCTGCCTAATTTCATATTTGCGTTCAGTCCATCAACAGCTCCACATGCACTCTATCTGTGTTGAAAACATGGGAGTTGGAATCCTGTCTAGGAATAACTGTATAGAGGACTGCCCGTTCCATAAGTGCAACACAAAAATCCACATTCGTCACCACTCGCCCCTTTCCGTAACCCGCAAGAAGACTCGTCCCACTATCGATGAATGTCATTTGCGAAAATACGACTTGTCCCGGAATAGCACGAGCTGGTCACGAATGAATAATACAATGACGTCCTCATCGTTCACATAGGCTGATTCCTCGCTTTCTCTACGCATCTATCTTTTGTCACTCTCCTACACAGAGTTCCATGCGACCATCATGGTACCTCTGCCACAGGCAAGCGCCATGACTGTGACGATTCGTCACATCTTTCACAGTCCATTCAACATATTGCCTATGCTTTTCATCCGTTTCATGTTTGACAAGTCTACACATTTTCATAAACAAATGTCAAAGAATGGTTACGGTTCATAAAGAAAGTATCCTAATACGTGAAAATCTACTTGTTTTTGCGTAGTTATCCTTTGTTTACATTGGTTGTACGGATCCACGTGCTGTCATCGAAGCCCAACGGAGAGCTAGCGATACGGTCACTTTGATGTGTTAATATATATTGTCATGCAACTCACTGTCGCAGTTGTAGTAGCATATCTATATAATTATGCAAAACAATATGTAAAACGCCCCCAAATACTTGTATTTGTCCGCTCTATACTGTTTACAAACAAGAGAAAAGTCCGGTCACTTGATATGCAAATTAACTTGTGGCAACGGTCTTATGCTGAGTCACCACTGCGCCGGAGTTCGAAGCTGGACCTCGTCTTCAATATCGCAAGTTGACGACGCGCAAAGGGAGCCGGGAGCCAGCTTAAGCTGGAACCCAGCTAAGTCTACGCAAACACGTGACGTCACTGGTGTTACACGTCACAATTGTCACTATGTGCCATGACGTCACAATCACGACAAAGCTGTCTGCCTGTATGGTACTAACTTGTCACGCTCTTCGAGTTTTCGTCGTTTTGAACACCAAGATGCCTCCTAACTGGAATCTACCGGCTCGTACGAGGTAAGATTGTCTTGTTTTGGCTGGGGGCAGGGGTATTGGCCAGTAGGTTAAGTTTTCGCTCGTCAAACCGAAGACCCGCTTCGAGTCCCCACATGGGTACAACGTGTGAAGCATATTGTAGGTGTCCCCCGCCGTGATAATGCTTGAAGCGGCATTAAAACCCAACTAACTCACTCAACCCTGATGGTATCAGTCGTTGCATATAAATCCAAATAAGGGCCTTTAATTGTAACATTTTTACTTAGTTTAAATAACTAATCATTATTGGGACAGAATATCAACTCAACACTTTTGGGCCATTATGTCAAAGTAGAGGTAACGGGCAAAGGAAAGTGCATACTTGAAAAAATAGATTTGACCAAAACATTAACACACATTATCAAATCGTTACTTGGCTGAAAACAGACGCCGAAACTCTTCAAAGTTAAGAACCAAACATTACTATGATATCCATATCGAATACATCATCCCCTAATAATCACTTTGGTTTGTTTCATTTTTAGCCATCTTCAAACATGGATGTATACTTTCTTTTGCCCGACATTTAGCTTATAAAAATAAAATTATTTTCATGGTATTATCTTTATTCAAAACAACTAAGTCTTTATGGTTACAAGATGACTTTATGCCATATATCATCCCTCTTTTTATTAAACCCACTCTGTTTCAGTACTACGACACTCTCGTCAGCTGACGTCACCTCCTACGTTTCTTTTCGTGGTGAGTATATTACACAGCAGCCGACAACTGATGTTCATTTATGAATATTTGATGTATCTGAATTCTATGTTGGATGTCATTTCATATATATAATACATCATCATTATGTAAACGTATTAAATAAACTTATGGGAAATGTCCAATATCAGTCCCTCATGATGTAAAAGGTCGAACATCTTGTTACGTTTGAAATAGTACACATGTGATTGTTTTCTTTCAGATGTCACGTGGTTTTGCCCAGGAAACATCTGTCTTCTCACTCTCGCAATACTTGCAGGAATTGGTAGGTTATTTCTCTCTTCCTCCTCTTCTGAATCGTTTAGCACCTCAAAATCACACACTATCAAGATTTAACGCATTTCACAGTTTCTAAAGTTTCCCATTTTAATATTCACACTTTAATATTCTGTTTCAGCTGTGGTAGTTACTGTCTACGTCCTGTTGAAGACTTTCATAAGGACACAGAAACCTGCATGGCGGACAAGCAACCGTCGTCTTTCTCGCTGCGTTGACGCCGATATGGCAAGCATAGACATTATCGATATCCTGCAGCCCAACTTCCAGCAGACAAAAAAACAGAAAATGGACATTGAACGAGTACTGAAGTTCCACCCTGAATATTGTCTGGACAATGGTGTGAATTGGAGTGACGTGGTTGGGGATATGGCAGGGTTGGGGCAGAGGTGGCCCTAGAGTATCAGCTGTGTGAGGAGGGGGAGTCACGTGTCACTGTGTGGGGACTGGAGGTGATGGAGGAGGAGGAGTAGATGTGTGTTTGTATTTGTACATACCTGTAAATAAGGAAAATGAAAATAACTGTGTACATTTTTAATGTTAAATCAAAATCAGTTTTGTATTATTTTGTTTGAGTATGTTTGTGTTTAATTAAATGAATAACATAGAACCGTTTCTTGTGTTCTTTCATTGATAACATTTCATGCTACATGCAAAATACACATGTATACTGGCGGCACGGGTGGCTCAGTCATCAAAGGCGCCACAAATCCCAGTGCAGATTTTTAGAAGCCTATTATCGTGGGTTCGAATCCCGGTTGGCCCTGATTATGTCGCTAGTTTTGTCAGCACCATACCCGTGCGTGTGGGTCTTACCTAAACGGTAAACGCCTAAGATCTGCTTTACATCGGGTTTGTCTTCCACATCTCGTTGACACGGCGTGATATGACTGAGAAAATTGTTCAAAGCAGTGTTAACCCAACTCACTCACTCATAATACCCTTCCAGCCTACCAGCGATCGAGTGAGTGAGTGAGTGATTCCCCGGCCAAAGTTGATGTTGTATCCGCTTCCAGACACTGGAGCTGATCAATGTCCAATACCACTGGTTATTGTAGGAAACAGGGCAACTCTTTATACAGTACAGTAGTAAGTCACCAATGGTGCTATCTCGCTGTACAGAACAACCACAACAGAAGGCACTGTATACACATAAGTAGTTTCGACTGTGGCAGCTAGCGTTTAGGAAATACATTGAATAATACAATGGTAATTATGGCAGAGGGAATAGTACAGGATTTATAAAATGATATTGCGTTAGCAACCCCTTTAACTCTTGTGGCCAAGTCAAATAAAAATAGGAAAACCTTCCATATTGTATACTCTTAAACTATATAGTGTCATGTTTTCAGATAAGTCCCAATTCACCTTGCCCGTGTTCACCGTTCACCGTGTGTGTGTGTGTGTGTGTGTGTGTGTGTGTGTGTGTATGTGTGTGTGTGTGTGGTTGCTTGTACTATTGCCGCAGTTTAACATGAATAGCCCTCCCTGACACAGTATACTGACTCCGAGCCGACCAGATTGTTTAATGCCCCTTATTGCCGAGCGCCAGATAGGGTAACAACAAGAACCATCTTTTAACATCTTTTGGTATGATGTGACCGGGGATCGAACCCCGGACCTTCGCTCTCACGGCGGACGCTCTACCACTAGACCACGGAGGCGGTCTTTTTCCAAAGAGTATATATGCGAAAATACGTTAGAAATATGCAAGTATGACAAGACAACGCACTATTCATACGGGACATTCCGTCGTCCCCTGTAATGACATGTAGAAAAAAAACCTAATTTAAACGATGAGGTGAATGCGGTAACCGCAGCTTGAATTCATGACACACATGTGGTAGTCATAATAGATGGGTGTGTGCAACTCGACTTCGTGTTTTGACTCCATGAGGAACGTTCGATTTTCGGGCTTCTCGCAATTTAATTTTCCTATGGTATGTATAATTTCGTAAAAAGGGTGAATGTTTTTTCCAAATGGTTTGTGCGTAAAATAGTTAAGAAAGTTCCGTTCTATATCGTCGACAGCATTATCTGAACATTGCAAGTTTTCCTGGGATATGCGTTAAATAGTCATCATAATGTTATCCTCAAACTTATCGTCTAATTTGTACTCTTATCTCTGACAGCAGTTCATAAACATTGCAAGTCAAAACGGCAAATGCCTTCACATGATTTTCATCTTCCTCAGTGATCGCCCTTCGAGGCAATCCATCGGTCCATCTAGAGTCCCTTATCAAAGGGGCGCGACTCTAGTCTCTACGACGTCACGTTTGTTTAGATTCTGCGTGGCCTGTGATAACGTTACAGAACGCAGTCAAATGTCCCACACAAATGTTGGCAAAATGAAACAAGGTTACCGTACAATTTAGGCCAAATCCAACTGTTATAAACTCGGGAAGGACACACACACACACACACACACACACACACCTCAAAGTCGCTTAGGTCCATAGGCACAGATATGGATATTGATATGCCATCTGTATTCGCTAAATCACTTCGCTTATGTCTCAAGGGCAATGTTGCTGCACATGTAAAATACTCCAGTTAGCTGGAAAGGCAACAGATCCCGATAGCGTCCTCGCTACATCTATGTGCCTACACTTCCATGTAAATGCACGTGCCAGGAACTGGGTTTCTGTATCCTTCCATTATCTTGATAGTAATAAAACAAAACGTATACCAGTTATTAGTCCAGATTTGTCAATTCTGACACGATCGCCCATAGACGTGGTGACGCCATGTTTGTTACAAACACTGAAATTACGGAGTACTTCCCTGGCCTTTCATATACATTCTGCACAGTAATTCGATAATGAGTCCAACGTTATGAGAAAAATAACCACTAATGGTACATCTAGGCCTACATTTCTGCCTAGTTACATCAGCAATATATAGTTACAATTTATGACATATGTCTCATTCGAAACGCTAAATTGATCCGTGGATATTTTAAAGATGTCCGGTAAATTGAGATTTTACTTATTAGGGCGATCGAAAGAGATCAAAGAAGTACTGAGGGTGGTTAGAAAGGTCCAATAAACAATCTGCAAAGCTAGTTTACGCGTACAGGATGTGTGAGGTAAACCCAAATATCATTAGATAAGTTCCAGAAAACTTTTGTGATGGTGCCAAATCATACAAGTAGAGGTGTGACATACCATCAGATCAGCTATACTCTTTACCAGGCAACACTTTGATATTAAACTATCCAAAGTATCGAAAGGCATGCGCTCAAAGTAAATCGCGCGTTCAGCCAGTGACAGGTTTTGTTGTAGAGTTGCCTAAATGATGGTGATGTATTTGGCACGTGTCCTATCCCGGAGCACCTGGTGCATGGCATGGTATGGAGGTCTTCTGATGTTTACCTGGATGTCGATGGAATATATCTTATGCATGTTATATATAAACACATTGCAGGAAAGTAGCTCTGGTCGAGAACTAACGATTTGTTTCACATGTCGGTGTTTACAGTGGCTGTTATATCAACCACACAAAGTTGTCGGAGTTAGTATAAGTGAGAGTAAATATTTCTTTCCGTCGATCGCATCACAAATTTTGCACATTTTCGAAGCTGAAGCCCATTTGAATTCGCGGTCCTTTCCTCGTGCATATTGTTTGAAGATGATTTATACATTGTGCGTGGACATACGACCACTAGTGTATGTCCTAATGGTATGTACCATGGAACCAATCGTCAAAGCCTTACAGTGGAACTAATATTTCACATATCTGTCGTGAAAGGGAGCAAAATTCAAACAAGGAAGAGACGATATCACTAAAATTGCACTGACAAATTATTGTAAACGATGACGTCACTGGGGCTAACGGGTTGGAATTATTTCATGTCGATTTGATTCCATGGCAACAAGTTGGACTTAGGTTCTATAAGGGTGCTGTTCGTTTCCGGAGCGTAACTCAAAAACTGTTAAATAATTTCTTACAAAACTTTGAATGTTTACCAGACACACACTGAACTGGTGCCTTTTGCTATTTAGGAATTTTATAAATTTTTATTTTTTACGTTTCCATTGCAACATGTTGGACTTAGGTTCTATATGGTAGAGTTTGTTTCCGAAGCATAACTCAAAACCCATTCAATACTTTCCAACAAAAACTTTGCATGTTTACCAGACACATACTGGACTAGTGCCCCTTGCTATTTAGGAATTTTAGATTTTTTTATTTTTCACGGTTCCATGGCAATAAGTTGGACTTAGGATCTACAGGAGTGGTGTAACTCAAAAACCGTTAAATACTTTCTTACAAAACTTTGCATGTCTACCAGGCACATACTGAACTGGTGCCTTTTGATATATAGCACTTTTAGATTTTTTTTATTGTTTATGTTTTCATGACAACAAATTGGATTTAAGTTTTAATATAGGATTGGTTTACTTAAAGAGTATAACAAATAAAGTGTTAAATATTTCCTTGCCAAACATTGCATGTCTATACATAAAGCGCACACTGAACTAGTGCCATTTGATATTAAGGAGTTTTAGAAATGTTTATTTTAGAATTTCCATTGCAGCTATTTTGACAATGGCTAAGAGTAAAGTTGGGTCAGTTACCTGGTTTGGGACCATAACGTGTTAAAATGGGCTGGGGATATAGATGACTTTGTCAACTATACGTTTGTTTTGGTTGTTTAAAGCCGAAATCATTCCACCTATACGACGTCGGTCTGGACCAGACAAGCCAGTGATTGTCATCATGAGCACCGATCGGCGCATTTGGGATACGATAATGCAATCAACCAAAACCGCCTATATGGTGCGAGTCTGACCAGTGACCACCCTACCCATCGAGTCGTCTCTTACGACAAACATATGCAGGTTGATGGAGACCTATAATTTTACCCAGAATCCACGGGTCTGCAGATGTATAGCTGTTCCACCGCTGACCTACGTTCTCGTCATGATAGAGCGGTGTTGTCTTTGTACAGGGAGCCTTTGAGCCCACCGACCATGGAACATGTTTGACGGACAATCAATTATTACCACCACATGCGTAGCAAGAATCCATAGCTTCCGTTACCGCGCCCCCTCATCAGTCCATCGTCTTATATCAGATATTCACCCCAAGGGACTACAGATCGTCCGGAAAGAAAGTCCGTCAATATGCACTGTCGGATTAAAAAAATTACACCTCTGACTGGCTACAAATCATAAATATTTAAAACGTTTTTACTTTATTTCATCAAAAGTGGACATTAGATAAGGATTCCAGATGAAAAACAAATACTCGTGATATTTCGAGATTGTCCGGCTCCATAACATGGTTTGTTTGTTTGGATTTTTTTACGCCGCACTCAGCAATATTCCAGGTGTTTGACGGCGGTCTGTAAATAATCGAGTCTGGACCAGACAATCCTGTGATTGATATCATGGCTTTACCAATAAATTAATATAATGCCATGCCATTCGGACTGTAGGCAGATTAGTTTTTTGTTACCTTACATTCGTCGCACAAATTATTTTGTTGCATATTTTTGCAGTATAAATTAATGACTTCCTGTGCAGACATTCTCAACATTAGTTGCATATAATAAATACACATAATCGTTTAAGTGCAGAACAGGGTATGACTAGTGGACGCACAGAACCCTGCATATCTGCTTATGTCATGAGAAAATTATACTTCTACATCACTGCCTAATTTCATATTTGCGTTAAGTCCATCAACAGCTCCACATGCACTCTGTGTTGAAAACATGGGAGTTGTACTCCTGTCTAGGAATAACTGTATAGAGGACGGCCCGTTCCATTAGGGAAACACACTAATCCACATTCGTTACCAATCGCCCCTTTCAGTAACTGCAAGAAGATTCGTCCCCCTATCGATGAATGTCATTTGCGAAAATACGACTTGTCCCGGAATAGCACGAGCTGGTCACGAATGAATAATAAAATGACGTCCTCATCGTTCACATAGGCTGGTTCCTCGCTTTCTCTTCGTATCTATCTTTTGTCACTCTCCTACCCAGAGTTCCTGCGACCAAGCGCCATGACTGTCACGATTCATCACATCTTTCACAGTCCATTCAACATATTGCATATGCTTTTCATCCGTTTCATGTTTGACAAGTCTACACATTTTCATAAACAAAAGTCAAAGAACGGTTACGGTTCATAAGGGTAGTATTCTAATACGTGAAAATCTACTTGTTTTTGCGTAGTTATCCTTTGTTTACATTGGTTGTACGGCTCCACGTGCTGTCATCGAAGCCCAAGGGAGAGCTAGCGATACGGTCACTTTGATGTATAAATATATATTGTCATGCAACTCACTGTCGCAGTTGTAGTAGCATATATATATAATTATGCAAAACAATATGTAAAGCGCCCCCCAATACTTGTATTTGTCCGTTCTATACTGATTTCTAAAAAAGCGCGTTTGTTTACAAACAAGAGAAAAGTCCGGAGCTGGACTTCGTCTTTAATATCGCAAGTTGACGACGCGCAAAGGGAGCCGGGAGCCAGCTTAAGATGGAACCCAGTTAAGTCTACGCAAACACGTGACGTCACTGGTGTTACACGTCACAATTGTCACTATGTGCCATGACGTCACAATCACGACAAAGCTGTCTGCCCATATGGTACTAACTTGTCACGCTCTTCGAGTTTTCCGTCGTGTTGAACACCTAGATGCCTCCTAACTGGATTCTACCGGCTCGTACGAGGTAAGAGTTTCTTGATTTTGCTGGGGGCAGTGGTATGGGCCAGTGGTTTATGTTTTCGCTTGTCAAACCAAAGACCCGCTTCGAGTCCCCACATGGGTACAACGTGTGAAGCATATATTGTAGGTGTGGCCCAGCCGTGATAATGCTTGAAGCGGCATTAAAACCCAACTCACTCACTCAACTCTGATGGTATCAGTCGTTGCATATAAATCCAAATAAGTTTGTTTTAATAACTAATCATTATTGGGACAGAATATCAACTCAACACTTTTGGGTCATTATATCAAAGTAAAAGTAACGGGCAAAGAAAAGTGCATACTTGAAAAATAGATTTGACCAAAACATTAACACACGTTATCAAATCGTTACTTGACTGAAAACAGTCGCCGAAACTCTGCAAAGTTAAGGTCCAAACATTACTTTGATATCCATATCGAATACATCATCCCCTAATAATCACTTTGATTTGTTTCATTTTTAGCCATCTTCAAACATGGGTGTATACTTTCTTTTGCCCGACATTTAGCTTATCACAATAGAATTATTTTCATGGTGATATCTTAATTCAAAACAACTTTATGGTTACAAGATGACTTTATGCCATATGTCAACCCTCTATTTATTGAACCCGCTCTGTTTCAGTACTAAGATACTCTCGTCAGCTGACGTCACCTCCTACGTTTCTTTTCGTGGTGAGTATATTACACAGCACACGACAACTAATGTTCGTATCTGAATTTAATGTTGGATGTCATTTCATATATATAATACCTCATCATTATGTAAACGTATTAAATTACTGCTGGGAAACTGACCAATATCAGTCCCTCATGGTGTAAAAGGTCGAACATCTTGTTACTTTTGAAATAGTTCACATGGGATTGTTTCCTTTCAGATGTCACGTGGTTTTGCCCAGGAAACATCTGTCCTGTCACTCTCGCAATACTTGCAGTAATTGGTAGGTTATTTCTCACTTCCTCCTCTTCTGAATCTTTTAGTACCTCAAAATCACACACTATCAAGATCTAACGCATTTCACAGTTTGTAAAGTTTCCAATTTTAATATTCACACTTTAATAATCTGTTTTAGCTGTGGTAGTCACCGTCTACATCCTGTTGAAGACTTTCACAAGGACACAGAAACCTGCATGGCGGACAAGCAGCCGTCGTCTATCTCGCTGCGTTGACGCCGAGATGGCAAGCATAGACATTCCCGATATCCTGCAGCCCAACTTCCAGCAGACAAAATCCCAAGCCTTCATTTCTGAGAAAAAGGACATGGAACGAGAACTGAAGTTCCACCCTGATTTTGTTCTGGACAATGGTGTGAATTGGAGCGACGTGGTAGGGGATATGGCAGGGGTGGGGGCAGAGGTGGCCCCAGAGTATCAGCTGTGTGAGGAGGGGGAGTCACGTGTCACTGTGTGGGGACTGGAGGTGATTGAGGAGTAGATATGTGTTTGTATTTGTACATACCTGTAAATAAGGAAAATGAAAAAAAGTGTGTACATTTTAAATTTTAAATCAAAATCAGTTTTGTATTATTTTGTTTGAATATATTTGTGTTTAATTATATGAATAACATAAAACCGTTTCTTGTGTTCTTTCATTGATAACTTTTCATGCTACATGCAGGATACACGTGTATACTAGCGGCACCTATTATCGTGGGTTCGAATCCCGGTTGGCCCTGATTATGTCGCTACTTTTGTCAGCACCATACCCGTGCGTGTGGGTCTTACATAAGTGGTAAACGCCTAAGCTCTGCACCACATGGGGGGCACGGGTGGCCCAGTCGTCTAAAGCGCTGAGATTCGCTGTGCAGAGTTGCGTCCCTTGGACACGCCAGAAACCTATGATTGTGGGTTTGAATCCCGGTTCGCCCCGATTATGTTTCTAGGTTTGTCAGCACCATACCCGTGCTTGTGGGTTTCACCAAAGTGGTAAACTTCTGAGACATGCATTACTTCGGGCTTTCCTCCCACATTAAGCTGACACGCCGTGATATAACTTGAATACTGTTAAAAGCGGCGTTAAACCCAACTCCCTTACTCACTCACTCACTCTGCACCACATGAGGTTTCTCTGCCACATCACGCTGACACGCCGTCAAACCAAACTCACTCACTCACAATACCCTTCCAGCCTACCAGTGAGTGAGTGAGTGAGTGAGTGATACCTGGGTCAAAGTTGATGTTGTATCCGCTTCTAGACACTGGGGTTGATATATGTCCAAGGCCACTGGTTAATGAAGGACACGGGGCAACTCATTGTACAGTATGTATGCCCCAAAAGTAAGTCAAAATGGTGGTGGTACAGAACAGCCTCAACAGAAGGCACAGTTTTGACTGTGGCAGCTAGCGTTTAGGAAATGCATGGAATGAGACAATGTGTAATTTTGGCAGAGGGAATTGTACTGGACTTGAACATTGATGATGTGTCAGATGCACCCGCTTCAATTATTGTGAACACGTCAAATGAAAATAGGAAAACGTTCACAAATATACTCTTAAAACAGAGTTGGGGGTAATGAAATATAAAAACTAATACCAAGTATTAGAACAAAGATAGGTGTTGACGACAAACATCCTATGCAAGAACAGATGTGTCCGTAAAACTTGACATCAGAACACGTCCTGTAGTTTGCACGTGCCACACGAAGTAGCACCACACACGTTCGTAGGCTGTCCTTCCAGATTTTGACACATTAAAGGAAGGTCGATTAATCTCTGTGGACCATTATTTCTGTCAATCTTATTGATTCTGCTTATCATACAGTTGTGGTTCACTTGACTTCATTCATTATCAATGAACTAGCGTCCAGCGTCTACATCGCGCAGGGCATCTGCGGGCTATTGGCATGCTGGAATGCGTGCAGTGGCCAATACGTTCAATGTTAAGACTGGGGCAATGGTACCAACAAACCCAAAATGCCATATGCTGCAGACCACGTTGGCTGAACTTGGCCAGGTGATGCAAGAAGAGTGGGACAGGATCCCTCAAATCGCCATTGGGCGATTCATACGCAATATGCTTTGTCGAGTGTATGAATGTTTGACAAAATGTAACGGTATTACGCACTACTGATCCAAAAACGTCCACTTTAAAATTTCCCATCCTACCCGAATCGTTCTTCAACATCGTTTTTCAACATCGTTGGAGGTCATAACATCTGCTGTCATACTTCACCACCCCTTGTAATGCGTTACAAATTTGTTCATCACTTTCATACAACTATTACTAGTAGAACAAACTAATATCTCTTACATTCTTGGAAATTTTACGTTATTTACGTGTATCCCCTACTTTTTGGGGAGTATAGGTGCGAAAATACGTAGAAATATGCATTTATGACAAGTCAACGCACTATTGGAAGACATTCCGTCGTTCCCAGTAATGACATATAGAAAAAAACCGATGTTTTTAATCGATGATGAGAATGCGGTAACCTCGGCGTGAATTCATGACACACATGTGGTAATTATAATAGTCTAAGATTATCTTTTTTTTGGTGGGTGTGTGCAACTCGACGTCGTATTTTGATTACATGTTAAATTAAATTTTGATTTTAGGGCATCTCGCAATTTATTTATGTGTAAATTCAAAAGTGAGTTTTTGAAATGCTTTGTGCATATAATAGTTAAGAAAATTCCGTTCTTTAATGGTTGAATTTGTCATTCTCATCTCTGACAGCAGAACCTTAACATTGCAAGTTTTCCTGGAATATACGTAAAATAATCATTATAATGTTATCTTCATATTGTATCGTCTAATTTATTCTCTTATCTCTCACAGCAGTACATAAACATTGCAAATGCCCACACATGATTTTCATCTTCCTCGATGTGATCGCCCTTCGAGGCTAGCCATCGGTCCGCCCGCTAGAGTCCTTTATCAAAGGGGAGCTACTCTAGTCTCTACGACGTCACGTTTGTTTAGAGTCTGCGTGGCCTGTGAAATGTTACGGAATGCAGTCAAATGTCCCACACAAATGTCGGCAAAATGAAACAAGGTACAATTTAGGTCACATCCAACTGTTATAAACTCGGGAAAACACCCACAGTCGCTTACATCAGGTAAAGCACAGGTATGGGTATTGACATGCCCCCGTCCTCGCTAAATTACTTCGCTTATGTCTCCAGGGCAATGTTGCTGCACATGTAAAAGACTCCAGGTAGATGGAAAGGCAACAGATCCCGATAGCGTTCTCGCTACATCTATTTGCCTACACTTGCATGTAAATGCACGTGCGAGAAACTGGCTTTCTATATCCTTCCAATATCTTGATAGTAATTAAAAAAACGTATACCAGTTATTAGTCAAGATTTGTTAATTCTGACACGATCGCCCATAGACATGCTGATGCCATGTTTGTTTGCAAACACTAAAACTACGGAGTACCTCCCTGGCCTTTCATATACATTCTGCACAGTAATTCGATAATGAGTCCAACGTTATGAGAAATATACCCATTATATGATACATCTAGTCCTACATTTCTGCCTAGTTACATCAGCAACCTAGTTACAATTTATGAAATATATCTCATTCGAAACGCTAAATTGATCCGTGGAGATTTTACAGCTGTCTGGTAAATTGAGATTTTATTTATTAGGGCGATTGGAAGAGATCAAAGAAGTACTAAGAATAGTTAGAAAGGTCCAAGAAACAATCTACAAAGCTAGTTTAATCGTACGCGATGTGTGAGATGTAAAAGGTAAACAAAAGTATCATTAGCTAAGTTCCAGAAAAATAAAGTTGTGATGTGCCAAATCACACAAGAAGAAGCGTGACATACCATCAGATCAGCTATACTCTTTACCAGGGAACGCTTTGATATTAAACTAGCCACAGTGTCGAAAGTATACACTCAAAGTAAATCGGCGTTCAGCCACTGACAGTTTTTGCTGTAGAGTTGCCTAAATGATGGTGATGTATTTGGCACGTGTCCTATCTTCCCGGAGCACCTGGTGCATGGCATGATATGGAGATCTTCTGATGTTTACCTGGATGTCGATGGAATATATCTTATGCATGTTAGATATAAACACATTGCAGGAAAGTAGCTCTGGTCGAGAACTAACGATTTGTTTCACATGTCGGTGTTTACAGTGGCTGTTATATCAACCACACAAAGTTGTCGGAGTTAGTATAAGTGAGAGTAAATATTTCTTCCCGTCGATCGCATCACCAATTGTGCACATTTTCGAAGCTGAAGCCCATTTGAATTCGCGGTCCTTTCCTCGTGCATATTGTATGAATGTGATTTATACATTGTGCGTGGACATACGACCACTAGTGTATGTCCTAATGGTATGTACCATGGAACCAATCGTCAAAGCCTTACAGTGGTACTTATATTTCACATATCTGTGGTGAAGATTCAAAATTCAACCCAGAAAGCGACAATATCACTAAAATTTGCCCTAATGAATTATTGTAAACGATCACGTGACTAGGGCTAACAGGTTGGAATTATTTCATGTCCTGCCCTATTTCTGCCATCTGTCGACCGAAAGTCGGGGTTACAGTGCATGTGCAGTTGGCCCTAGAAAGAGTATACGTTCTTCCAAATTCAGGAACATTTTTCTCCAGTCATGATCATTGCACTTCATGGCACCCCGACATGGAGGGTCATAGATGTTACCTCCTGCATGTTTTATATTTTATTTTGATTGTTTAACGCCGAAATCATTCCACCTATATGACGTCGGTCTGGACCAGACAAGCCAGTGATTGACATCATGAGCACCGATCGGTGCATTTGGGATACGATAATGCAATCAACCAAAACCGCCTAAATGGTGCGAGTCTGACCAGTGACCACCCTACCCATCGAGTCGTCTCTTACGACAAACATATGGAGGTTGCTGGAGACCTATATTTTGACTTTATTTCATCATAAGTGAATATTAAATAAGGATTCCAGATGAAAAACAAATGCTCGTGATATTTCGAGATTTCCCGGCGCCATAACATGGTTTGTTTGTTTTATTTTTTTACGCCGCACTCAGCAATATTCCAGGTGTATGACGGCGGTCTGTAAATAATCGAGTCTGGACCAGACAATCCTGTGATTTTGATATCATGGCTTTACCAATAACCTAATATTATGCTATGCCATTCGGGCTGTACTCAGATTAGTTTGGTTACCATACTTTCGTCGCACAAATTATTTTGTTGCAAATTTTGGAGTATAAATTCATGACTTCCTGTGCAGACATTCTCAACATTAGTTGCACATAATGCATATAATCGTTTACAAGGAGTGCAGGGTATGACAAGTGTACGCACAAACCCTGCATATCTGCTTATGTCATGAGAAAATTATATTTCTACATCTCTGCCTTATTTCATATTTGCGTTCAGGCCATCAACAGCTCCACATGCACTCTATCTGTGTTGAAAACATGGGAGTTGGAATCCTGTCTAGCAATAACTGTATAGAGGACTGCTCGTTCCATAAGTGCAACACAATAATCCACATTCGTTACCACTCGCCCCTTTCCGTAACTGCAAGAAGACTCGTCCCCCTATCGATGAATGTCACTTGCGGAAATACGACTTGTCCCAGAATAACACGAGCTGGTCACAAATGAATAATACAATGACATTCACATAGGCTGGTTCCTCGCTTTCTCTACGCATCTATCTTTTGTCATATGAAGAGACACTCTCCTACCCAGAGTTCCATGCGACCAACATGGTACCCCTGCCACAGGCCAGTGCGATGTGACGATTCGTCACATCTTTCACAGTCCATTCAAAATATTGCATATGCTTTTCATCCTTTACATATTTGACAAGTCTACACATTTTCATTAACAAATGTCAAAGAATGGTTACGGTTCATTAAGAAAGTATCCTAATGCGTGAAAATCTACTTGTTTTTGCGTAGTTATCCTTTGTTTACATTGGTTGTACGGCTCCACGTGCTGTCATCGAAGCCCAAGGGAGAGCTAGCGATACGGTCACTTTGATGTATAAATATATATTGTCATGCAACTCACTGTCGCAGTTGTAGTAGCATATATATATAATTATGCAAAACAATATGTAAAGCGCCCCCCAATACTTGTATTTGTCCGTTCTATACTGATTTCTAAAAAAGCGCGTTTGTTTACAAACAAGAGAAAAGTCCGGAGCTGGACTTCGTCTTTAATATCGCAAGTTGACGACGCGCAAAGGGAGCCGGGAGCCAGCTTAAGATGGAACCCAGTTAAGTCTACGCAAACACGTGACGTCACTGGTGTTACACGTCACAATTGTCACTATGTGCCATGACGTCACAATCACGACAAAGCTGTCTGCCCATATGGTACTAACTTGTCACGCTCTTCGAGTTTTCCGTCGTGTTGAACACCTAGATGCCTCCTAACTGGATTCTACCGGCTCGTACGAGGTAAGAGTTTCTTGATTTTGCTGGGGGCAGTGGTATGGGCCAGTGGTTTATGTTTTCGCTTGTCAAACCAAAGACCCGCTTCGAGTCCCCACATGGGTACAACGTGTGAAGCATATATTGTAGGTGTGGCCCAGCCGTGATAATGCTTGAAGCGGCATTAAAACCCAACTCACTCACTCAACTCTGATGGTATCAGTCGTTGCATATAAATCCAAATAAGTTTGTTTTAATAACTAATCATTATTGGGACAGAATATCAACTCAACACTTTTGGGTCATTATATCAAAGTAAAAGTAACGGGCAAAGAAAAGTGCATACTTGAAAAATAGATTTGACCAAAACATTAACACACGTTATCAAATCGTTACTTGACTGAAAACAGTCGCCGAAACTCTGCAAAGTTAAGGTCCAAACATTACTTTGATATCCATATCGAATACATCATCCCCTAATAATCACTTTGATTTGTTTCATTTTTAGCCATCTTCAAACATGGGTGTATACTTTCTTTTGCCCGACATTTAGCTTATCACAATAGAATTATTTTCATGGTGATATCTTAATTCAAAACAACTTTATGGTTACAAGATGACTTTATGCCATATGTCAACCCTCTATTTATTGAACCCGCTCTGTTTCAGTACTAAGATACTCTCGTCAGCTGACGTCACCTCCTACGTTTCTTTTCGTGGTGAGTATATTACACAGCACACGACAACTAATGTTCGTATCTGAATTTAATGTTGGATGTCATTTCATATATATAATACCTCATCATTATGTAAACGTATTAAATTACTGCTGGGAAACTGACCAATATCAGTCCCTCATGGTGTAAAAGGTCGAACATCTTGTTACTTTTGAAATAGTTCACATGGGATTGTTTCCTTTCAGATGTCACGTGGTTTTGCCCAGGAAACATCTGTCCTGTCACTCTCGCAATACTTGCAGTAATTGGTAGGTTATTTCTCACTTCCTCCTCTTCTGAATCTTTTAGTACCTCAAAATCACACACTATCAAGATCTAACGCATTTCACAGTTTGTAAAGTTTCCAATTTTAATATTCACACTTTAATAATCTGTTTTAGCTGTGGTAGTCACCGTCTACATCCTGTTGAAGACTTTCACAAGGACACAGAAACCTGCATGGCGGACAAGCAGCCGTCGTCTATCTCGCTGCGTTGACGCCGAGATGGCAAGCATAGACATTCCCGATATCCTGCAGCCCAACTTCCAGCAGACAAAATCCCAAGCCTTCATTTCTGAGAAAAAGGACATGGAACGAGAACTGAAGTTCCACCCTGATTTTGTTCTGGACAATGGTGTGAATTGGAGCGACGTGGTAGGGGATATGGCAGGGGTGGGGGCAGAGGTGGCCCCAGAGTATCAGCTGTGTGAGGAGGGGGAGTCACGTGTCACTGTGTGGGGACTGGAGGTGATTGAGGAGTAGATATGTGTTTGTATTTGTACATACCTGTAAATAAGGAAAATGAAAAAAAGTGTGTACATTTTAAATTTTAAATCAAAATCAGTTTTGTATTATTTTGTTTGAATATATTTGTGTTTAATTATATGAATAACATAAAACCGTTTCTTGTGTTCTTTCATTGATAACTTTTCATGCTACATGCAGGATACACGTGTATACTAGCGGCACCTATTATCGTGGGTTCGAATCCCGGTTGGCCCTGATTATGTCGCTACTTTTGTCAGCACCATACCCGTGCGTGTGGGTCTTACATAAGTGGTAAACGCCTAAGCTCTGCACCACATGGGGGGCACGGGTGGCCCAGTCGTCTAAAGCGCTGAGATTCGCTGTGCAGAGTTGCGTCCCTTGGACACGCCAGAAACCTATGATTGTGGGTTTGAATCCCGGTTCGCCCCGATTATGTTTCTAGGTTTGTCAGCACCATACCCGTGCTTGTGGGTTTCACCAAAGTGGTAAACTTCTGAGACATGCATTACTTCGGGCTTTCCTCCCACATTAAGCTGACACGCCGTGATATAACTTGAATACTGTTAAAAGCGGCGTTAAACCCAACTCCCTTACTCACTCACTCACTCTGCACCACATGAGGTTTCTCTGCCACATCACGCTGACACGCCGTCAAACCAAACTCACTCACTCACAATACCCTTCCAGCCTACCAGTGAGTGAGTGAGTGAGTGAGTGATACCTGGGTCAAAGTTGATGTTGTATCCGCTTCTAGACACTGGGGTTGATATATGTCCAAGGCCACTGGTTAATGAAGGACACGGGGCAACTCATTGTACAGTATGTATGCCCCAAAAGTAAGTCAAAATGGTGGTGGTACAGAACAGCCTCAACAGAAGGCACAGTTTTGACTGTGGCAGCTAGCGTTTAGGAAATGCATGGAATGAGACAATGTGTAATTTTGGCAGAGGGAATTGTACTGGACTTGAACATTGATGATGTGTCAGATGCACCCGCTTCAATTATTGTGAACACGTCAAATGAAAATAGGAAAACGTTCACAAATATACTCTTAAAACAGAGTTGGGGGTAATGAAATATAAAAACTAATACCAAGTATTAGAACAAAGATAGGTGTTGACGACAAACATCCTATGCAAGAACAGATGTGTCCGTAAAACTTGACATCAGAACACGTCCTGTAGTTTGCACGTGCCACACGAAGTAGCACCACACACGTTCGTAGGCTGTCCTTCCAGATTTTGACACATTAAAGGAAGGTCGATTAATCTCTGTGGACCATTATTTCTGTCAATCTTATTGATTCTGCTTATCATACAGTTGTGGTTCACTTGACTTCATTCATTATCAATGAACTAGCGTCCAGCGTCTACATCGCGCAGGGCATCTGCGGGCTATTGGCATGCTGGAATGCGTGCAGTGGCCAATACGTTCAATGTTAAGACTGGGGCAATGGTACCAACAAACCCAAAATGCCATATGCTGCAGACCACGTTGGCTGAACTTGGCCAGGTGATGCAAGAAGAGTGGGACAGGATCCCTCAAATCGCCATTGGGCGATTCATACGCAATATGCTTTGTCGAGTGTATGAATGTTTGACAAAATGTAACGGTATTACGCACTACTGATCCAAAAACGTCCACTTTAAAATTTCCCATCCTACCCGAATCGTTCTTCAACATCGTTTTTCAACATCGTTGGAGGTCATAACATCTGCTGTCATACTTCACCACCCCTTGTAATGCGTTACAAATTTGTTCATCACTTTCATACAACTATTACTAGTAGAACAAACTAATATCTCTTACATTCTTGGAAATTTTACGTTATTTACGTGTATCCCCTACTTTTTGGGGAGTATAGGTGCGAAAATACGTAGAAATATGCATTTATGACAAGTCAACGCACTATTGGAAGACATTCCGTCGTTCCCAGTAATGACATATAGAAAAAAACCGATGTTTTTAATCGATGATGAGAATGCGGTAACCTCGGCGTGAATTCATGACACACATGTGGTAATTATAATAGTCTAAGATTATCTTTTTTTTGGTGGGTGTGTGCAACTCGACGTCGTATTTTGATTACATGTTAAATTAAATTTTGATTTTAGGGCATCTCGCAATTTATTTATGTGTAAATTCAAAAGTGAGTTTTTGAAATGCTTTGTGCATATAATAGTTAAGAAAATTCCGTTCTTTAATGGTTGAATTTGTCATTCTCATCTCTGACAGCAGAACCTTAACATTGCAAGTTTTCCTGGAATATACGTAAAATAATCATTATAATGTTATCTTCATATTGTATCGTCTAATTTATTCTCTTATCTCTCACAGCAGTACATAAACATTGCAAATGCCCACACATGATTTTCATCTTCCTCGATGTGATCGCCCTTCGAGGCTAGCCATCGGTCCGCCCGCTAGAGTCCTTTATCAAAGGGGAGCTACTCTAGTCTCTACGACGTCACGTTTGTTTAGAGTCTGCGTGGCCTGTGAAATGTTACGGAATGCAGTCAAATGTCCCACACAAATGTCGGCAAAATGAAACAAGGTACAATTTAGGTCACATCCAACTGTTATAAACTCGGGAAAACACCCACAGTCGCTTACATCAGGTAAAGCACAGGTATGGGTATTGACATGCCCCCGTCCTCGCTAAATTACTTCGCTTATGTCTCCAGGGCAATGTTGCTGCACATGTAAAAGACTCCAGGTAGATGGAAAGGCAACAGATCCCGATAGCGTTCTCGCTACATCTATTTGCCTACACTTGCATGTAAATGCACGTGCGAGAAACTGGCTTTCTATATCCTTCCAATATCTTGATAGTAATTAAAAAAACGTATACCAGTTATTAGTCAAGATTTGTTAATTCTGACACGATCGCCCATAGACATGCTGATGCCATGTTTGTTTGCAAACACTAAAACTACGGAGTACCTCCCTGGCCTTTCATATACATTCTGCACAGTAATTCGATAATGAGTCCAACGTTATGAGAAATATACCCATTATATGATACATCTAGTCCTACATTTCTGCCTAGTTACATCAGCAACCTAGTTACAATTTATGAAATATATCTCATTCGAAACGCTAAATTGATCCGTGGAGATTTTACAGCTGTCTGGTAAATTGAGATTTTATTTATTAGGGCGATTGGAAGAGATCAAAGAAGTACTAAGAATAGTTAGAAAGGTCCAAGAAACAATCTACAAAGCTAGTTTAATCGTACGCGATGTGTGAGATGTAAAAGGTAAACAAAAGTATCATTAGCTAAGTTCCAGAAAAATAAAGTTGTGATGTGCCAAATCACACAAGAAGAAGCGTGACATACCATCAGATCAGCTATACTCTTTACCAGGGAACGCTTTGATATTAAACTAGCCACAGTGTCGAAAGTATACACTCAAAGTAAATCGGCGTTCAGCCACTGACAGTTTTTGCTGTAGAGTTGCCTAAATGATGGTGATGTATTTGGCACGTGTCCTATCTTCCCGGAGCACCTGGTGCATGGCATGATATGGAGATCTTCTGATGTTTACCTGGATGTCGATGGAATATATCTTATGCATGTTAGATATAAACACATTGCAGGAAAGTAGCTCTGGTCGAGAACTAACGATTTGTTTCACATGTCGGTGTTTACAGTGGCTGTTATATCAACCACACAAAGTTGTCGGAGTTAGTATAAGTGAGAGTAAATATTTCTTCCCGTCGATCGCATCACCAATTGTGCACATTTTCGAAGCTGAAGCCCATTTGAATTCGCGGTCCTTTCCTCGTGCATATTGTATGAATGTGATTTATACATTGTGCGTGGACATACGACCACTAGTGTATGTCCTAATGGTATGTACCATGGAACCAATCGTCAAAGCCTTACAGTGGTACTTATATTTCACATATCTGTGGTGAAGATTCAAAATTCAACCCAGAAAGCGACAATATCACTAAAATTTGCCCTAATGAATTATTGTAAACGATCACGTGACTAGGGCTAACAGGTTGGAATTATTTCATGTCCTGCCCTATTTCTGCCATCTGTCGACCGAAAGTCGGGGTTACAGTGCATGTGCAGTTGGCCCTAGAAAGAGTATACGTTCTTCCAAATTCAGGAACATTTTTCTCCAGTCATGATCATTGCACTTCATGGCACCCCGACATGGAGGGTCATAGATGTTACCTCCTGCATGTTTTATATTTTATTTTGATTGTTTAACGCCGAAATCATTCCACCTATATGACGTCGGTCTGGACCAGACAAGCCAGTGATTGACATCATGAGCACCGATCGGTGCATTTGGGATACGATAATGCAATCAACCAAAACCGCCTAAATGGTGCGAGTCTGACCAGTGACCACCCTACCCATCGAGTCGTCTCTTACGACAAACATATGGAGGTTGCTGGAGACCTATATTTTGACTTTATTTCATCATAAGTGAATATTAAATAAGGATTCCAGATGAAAAACAAATGCTCGTGATATTTCGAGATTTCCCGGCGCCATAACATGGTTTGTTTGTTTTATTTTTTTACGCCGCACTCAGCAATATTCCAGGTGTATGACGGCGGTCTGTAAATAATCGAGTCTGGACCAGACAATCCTGTGATTTTGATATCATGGCTTTACCAATAACCTAATATTATGCTATGCCATTCGGGCTGTACTCAGATTAGTTTGGTTACCATACTTTCGTCGCACAAATTATTTTGTTGCAAATTTTGGAGTATAAATTCATGACTTCCTGTGCAGACATTCTCAACATTAGTTGCACATAATGCATATAATCGTTTACAAGGAGTGCAGGGTATGACAAGTGTACGCACAAACCCTGCATATCTGCTTATGTCATGAGAAAATTATATTTCTACATCTCTGCCTTATTTCATATTTGCGTTCAGGCCATCAACAGCTCCACATGCACTCTATCTGTGTTGAAAACATGGGAGTTGGAATCCTGTCTAGCAATAACTGTATAGAGGACTGCTCGTTCCATAAGTGCAACACAATAATCCACATTCGTTACCACTCGCCCCTTTCCGTAACTGCAAGAAGACTCGTCCCCCTATCGATGAATGTCACTTGCGGAAATACGACTTGTCCCAGAATAACACGAGCTGGTCACAAATGAATAATACAATGACATTCACATAGGCTGGTTCCTCGCTTTCTCTACGCATCTATCTTTTGTCATATGAAGAGACACTCTCCTACCCAGAGTTCCATGCGACCAACATGGTACCCCTGCCACAGGCCAGTGCGATGTGACGATTCGTCACATCTTTCACAGTCCATTCAAAATATTGCATATGCTTTTCATCCTTTACATATTTGACAAGTCTACACATTTTCATTAACAAATGTCAAAGAATGGTTACGGTTCATTAAGAAAGTATCCTAATGCGTGAAAATCTACTTGTTTTTGCGTAGTTATCCTTTGTTTACATTGGTTGTACGGCTCCACGTGCTGTCATCGAAGCCCAAGGGAGAGCTAGCGATACGGTCACTTTGATGTATAAATATATATTGTCATGCAACTCACTGTCGCAGTTGTAGTAGCATATATATATAATTATGCAAAACAATATGTAAAGCGCCCCCCAATACTTGTATTTGTCCGTTCTATACTGATTTCTAAAAAAGCGCGTTTGTTTACAAACAAGAGAAAAGTCCGGAGCTGGACTTCGTCTTTAATATCGCAAGTTGACGACGCGCAAAGGGAGCCGGGAGCCAGCTTAAGATGGAACCCAGTTAAGTCTACGCAAACACGTGACGTCACTGGTGTTACACGTCACAATTGTCACTATGTGCCATGACGTCACAATCACGACAAAGCTGTCTGCCCATATGGTACTAACTTGTCACGCTCTTCGAGTTTTCCGTCGTGTTGAACACCTAGATGCCTCCTAACTGGATTCTACCGGCTCGTACGAGGTAAGAGTTTCTTGATTTTGCTGGGGGCAGTGGTATGGGCCAGTGGTTTATGTTTTCGCTTGTCAAACCAAAGACCCGCTTCGAGTCCCCACATGGGTACAACGTGTGAAGCATATATTGTAGGTGTGGCCCAGCCGTGATAATGCTTGAAGCGGCATTAAAACCCAACTCACTCACTCAACTCTGATGGTATCAGTCGTTGCATATAAATCCAAATAAGTTTGTTTTAATAACTAATCATTATTGGGACAGAATATCAACTCAACACTTTTGGGTCATTATATCAAAGTAAAAGTAACGGGCAAAGAAAAGTGCATACTTGAAAAATAGATTTGACCAAAACATTAACACACGTTATCAAATCGTTACTTGACTGAAAACAGTCGCCGAAACTCTGCAAAGTTAAGGTCCAAACATTACTTTGATATCCATATCGAATACATCATCCCCTAATAATCACTTTGATTTGTTTCATTTTTAGCCATCTTCAAACATGGGTGTATACTTTCTTTTGCCCGACATTTAGCTTATCACAATAGAATTATTTTCATGGTGATATCTTAATTCAAAACAACTTTATGGTTACAAGATGACTTTATGCCATATGTCAACCCTCTATTTATTGAACCCGCTCTGTTTCAGTACTAAGATACTCTCGTCAGCTGACGTCACCTCCTACGTTTCTTTTCGTGGTGAGTATATTACACAGCACACGACAACTAATGTTCGTATCTGAATTTAATGTTGGATGTCATTTCATATATATAATACCTCATCATTATGTAAACGTATTAAATTACTGCTGGGAAACTGACCAATATCAGTCCCTCATGGTGTAAAAGGTCGAACATCTTGTTACTTTTGAAATAGTTCACATGGGATTGTTTCCTTTCAGATGTCACGTGGTTTTGCCCAGGAAACATCTGTCCTGTCACTCTCGCAATACTTGCAGTAATTGGTAGGTTATTTCTCACTTCCTCCTCTTCTGAATCTTTTAGTACCTCAAAATCACACACTATCAAGATCTAACGCATTTCACAGTTTGTAAAGTTTCCAATTTTAATATTCACACTTTAATAATCTGTTTTAGCTGTGGTAGTCACCGTCTACATCCTGTTGAAGACTTTCACAAGGACACAGAAACCTGCATGGCGGACAAGCAGCCGTCGTCTATCTCGCTGCGTTGACGCCGAGATGGCAAGCATAGACATTCCCGATATCCTGCAGCCCAACTTCCAGCAGACAAAATCCCAAGCCTTCATTTCTGAGAAAAAGGACATGGAACGAGAACTGAAGTTCCACCCTGATTTTGTTCTGGACAATGGTGTGAATTGGAGCGACGTGGTAGGGGATATGGCAGGGGTGGGGGCAGAGGTGGCCCCAGAGTATCAGCTGTGTGAGGAGGGGGAGTCACGTGTCACTGTGTGGGGACTGGAGGTGATTGAGGAGTAGATATGTGTTTGTATTTGTACATACCTGTAAATAAGGAAAATGAAAAAAAGTGTGTACATTTTAAATTTTAAATCAAAATCAGTTTTGTATTATTTTGTTTGAATATATTTGTGTTTAATTATATGAATAACATAAAACCATTTCTTGTGTTCTTTCATTGATAACTTTTCATGCTACATGCAGGATACACATGCATACTGGCGGCACCTATTATCGTGGGTTCGAATCCCGGTTGGCCCTGATTATGTCGCTAGTTTTGTCAGCACCATACCCGTGCGTGTGGGTCTTACATAGGTGGTAAACGCCTAAGCTTTGCACCACATGGGGGGCACGGGTGGCCCAGTCGTCTAAAGCGCTGAGATTCGCTGTGCAGAGTTGCGTCCCTTGGACACGCCAGAAACCTATGATTGTGGGTTCGAATCCCGGTTCGCCCCGATTATGTTTCTAGGTTTGTCAGCACCATACCCGTGCTCGTGGGTTTCACCAAAGTGGTAAACATCTGAGACCTGCATCACTTCGGGCTTTCCTCCGTCATTAAGCTGACACGCCGTGATATAACTGGAATACTGTTAAAAGCGGGGTTAAACCCAACTCACTCACTCACTCTGCACCACATGAGGTTTCTCTTCCACATCACGCTGACACGCCGTGATATGACTGAGAAAACTGATTAAACCAAACTCACTCACTCACAATACCCTTCCAGCCTACCAGTGAGTGAGTGAGTGAGTGATACCTGGGTCAAAGTTGATGTTGTATCCGCTTCTAGACACTGGGGTTGATATATGTCCAAGGCCGCTGGTTAATGAAGGACACGGGGCAACTGACACAAAAGTAAGTGAAAAATGGTGACGGTACAGAACAGCCCCAACAGAAGGCACAGTTTTGACTGTTGCAGCTAGCGTTTAGGAACTGCATGGAATGAGACAATGTGTAATTTTGGCAGGGGGAATTGTACTGGACTTGAACACTGATGATGCGTCAGATGCACCCGCTTCAATCATTGTGGACAAGTCAAATGAAAATAGGAAAACGTTCACAAATATACTCTTAAAACACAGTTGGGGGTAATGAAATATAAATATTAATACCAAGTATTAGAACAAAGATAAGTGTTGCCGACAAACATCCTATGCAAGAACAGATGTATCTGTAAAACGTCCTATAGTTTCACGTGCCTCACGGAGTAGCACCACACACGTGCGTAGGCTGTCATTCCTGATTTTGACGCTTTCAAGAAAGGTCGAGTAATCTCCGTGGACCATTATTTATGTCAATCCTATTGATTCTTATCATACAGTTGTGATTTACATGGTTACACTCAATGTTTGTCAATTAACTTGCGATTCAGGGTCTGCATCGCGCGGAGCGTCTAAGGCTATTGGCATGCTGGAATCTTGCAGAAGTCAGCGTGCAGTGGCCAATGTTAAGACTATGGCAGTGGTACCAGCAAACCCAAAATGTTGACGATCTACCCCGTTCAGGGCGTCTCAGGTCAACAAGATTACAGGGCCGATTGATCCGAAACCATTCTATACGAAATCGAGCTCAAACGGTGAATCAAACTGCTACAAACTATCGTCAGGCTAATGGAGTACGAGGTACGGATCAGACGATTAGAAATCGTCTACATGCAGCCCATCTCCATGCTCGACGGCCACGTGTTGTGCCACTTCTCACACAGACGTCAATGATATACATAACCTCGAAATCGTCGCTGGTCACGTGTCATGTTTTCAGATGAGTCCCGATTCACTTAGCAATGCCTTGATAGGCGTGGTCGTGTCTGGTGACGTCGAAATGAACGTCAAGCCAATGTCAACCTCAGACCTCATTACATAACTGGCGGTGGTTCGGTTATAACTGAGCGAACCCCACTCCATATTGTGCAAGGAAGGAGTCACTGGGCACAACTATCGGGACAACATACTGACACCCTTTACTGTCCCGTTTGCAAAGGCGTGGGGGTCGACCTGTTGTCTTTCACGTCAACGCCCGTGTTCACCGTGCACGAATCGTCAATGCTCACCTCCAGCAGCACAACATCTATAAAATACCCTGGCCAGAAACAAGCCCAGACCTTTCCCCCATTGAACACGTCTTGGACATGGTAGGGAGACGTGTGAGCCAACGTCATATGCTGCCGACCACGTTGGTCGAACTTGGCCAGGTGTAGCAAGAGGAGTGGGACAGGTTCCCTCAAATCGTATTTCGGAGATTCATACGCAGTTTGCGTCTTGGAGTGAATGAATGTTTGACAAATCGTAACGGGATAACGCACTACTGATCCAAAAACGTCCACTTTGAAATTTCCCATCTTATGCCTATCGTCCTTAAACATCGTTGGCGGTTATAACATCTGCTGTCATACTTCACTACCCCTTGTAACGCATTACAAATTCGTTCATTACTACCATACAAATATTACGACAAACTAATACCTCTTACATTCTTGGACATTTTACGTTATTTTCGCGTATCCCCTAATTTGTTTCGAGTTTATATGCGGAAATACGTTCGATGTGTGCATGCATGACTGGTTGGAGCAGTATTGGAAGACTTTTCTTACGGGACATTCCGTCGTTCCCAGTAATGACATATAGAGAGAAAAAACTATATTAAATGATGAGGGGAATGCGCTATCCGCAGCTTGAATACAAGATACACATGTGGTAGTTACAACAGATTCTCTTTTTCTTGGTAGGTGTGTGCAGCTCGATGTCGTGTTTTGACTCCATATGGAAAGTTCGATTCAATACAAAGTCATAAAAATATGGTGTGCTGTGGGATGGTAAATGTCCTGTGGTGGGAGTGAAGGCGATGAATATTACAAATACAGGACATTTATCAATCCAAAACACACCCGCGTGATAACCTCTCTAATTTATGACCATAAAAATGAGTTTTCCAAATGGTTTGTGCGTAAAATAGTTAAGAAAATTCCGTTCTTAATCGTCGAAACTGTAATTATCATCTATGACAGCAGTATCTAAACATTGCAAGTTTCCCTGGCACATGTGTAAGATAGGCATCATTATGTGATCGTCAAATGGTATCGTCTAATTTGTTCTCTTATCTCTCACAACACTACATAATCATTGCAGGTCAAAACGCCAATCGCATATCCATGATTTTCAACTTTGTCAGTGATCGCACTTCGAGGCAATCCAATCCAATCCAGTCCTTTAGGGCTCAGTCACACATTCAGGATTTTTACTGCCGTCCTTGATAGGACCATTCCCGATTAAAATTCATCAAAGTCTGATCAAGATCCTGTTATTCAAGGCGGCGAGAAATTCACAAACAAACAGATATTTTTCAGGAAGCGTCCCGATTCAGGCGTTTCGAGCCGAATTCGTCCCCATTCTCCCGTTCTCAATCCGAATCTGATCCGATTTGCATCTTCCGCATGGTAAAAAACGACCGAATCTGTCCCGACAGCGTCCCGATTCTCCCGAATGCGATCCGACAGATATCAGACAGTGACCGGACAGGGAATCGACAAAGTCGGTTCCCATTCGGCAAAATCTTGACACAATCTGGACTCAATCGACAAGAAACGGCAATGAACAATTCATGCCCGTTCATCACGACATCACGATCTACAGGACACCGTCCAGACAACACAGGACGATTACGATTGTGATCCGATACAGCAGAATCTGTCACGACATAGTCACGATTGTAATCCGACTAGACAAAATCGGCCGAGTTTCCCGAATGTTACGGGACTCGCCATACTGTCGGGAGTGCTTGGTCGATCTCTCTGGACCTTTCCCGATCCATAGGATTCTTTTACGAACGTATACGACTGCGTTCAAACAATGATAGGACATTCCAGATCATTAAGGATAGTAATCAGACTTTTTTCACTTTCCGTGTCGTAGCGCTGTCTGATCTCAAACGGGAGCCATAACCGGCACTGTGTGAACCTGGCCTTATCAAAGGGAAGCTACTCTAGTCTGTTCGACGTCACGTTTGTTTGGAGTCTGCGTGGCCAGTGATAACGCTACGGAATGCAGTCAAATGTCCAACACATCGGCAAAAGCGAACAAGGTACAATTTAGGTCAAACCCAACTGTTTTAAAGTCGGGAAAGGCCCTTAAGTCGCATAGCTCCAAGTATGGAAATTGATATGCCAACTGTCCTCGCTAAATCACTTCGATTATGTCTCCAGGGCAATGTTGCTGCACATGTAAAAGGCTCCAAATAGATGTAAAGGCAACAGATCCAGACAGCCTCCTCACTAAATCTGTTTGCCTACGCTTGCATGTAAATGCCCGTGTTAGACACTGGCTTTCGATACCATTATCTTGATAGCGATAAAAAAAATGTACACGAGTTATTTGTCCTGATCGTCGATAGTCAATTCTGACTGGATGGTGCATGGACGTGGTGACGCCATGTTTGTGTGTAAACACGGAAACTACGGAGTACCTACCTGGCCTTCCATATACATTCTGCACATGTATTCGATAATGAGTCCAACTTTCCGAGAAACATGTCCATTCTATGATACATCTAGGCCTACATTTCTGCCTAATTTCATAGGTACATCAGCAGCTCCTCATACGGTGGTTCTGCGCTCTTTCTGCGCGTCCGTCATCTCGTCATATGAAGAGACGGAACCCAGCTAAGTCCACGCAAACACGTGACGTCACTATGTAAATATGGTCCGTGACGTCACAATCACGACAAAGCTGTCTGCCCGTATGGTGCTAACTTATCACGCTCTTCGATCTTTCCGTCGTTTTGAACATTAAGATGCCTCCTAACTTGATTCTACCGGCTCGTACGAGGTAAGATTCACATCTTCTTTGATGTGAGCAGTGCTATTGGCCAGTGACTTAAGCGTTCGCTCGTCACGCCGCAGTCTAGGGTTCGATTCCCGACATGGATACAACGTGTGAAGCGTGTTCTGGGTGTCCTCAGAATAATGAGTCCTGATAATGATACAAGCGACATAATCACTAGTTCACCCACTCACTCAATCTTCCTTGAAGGTATTCGACGATGTATGTAAATTCTAAATATAGGTCTTTAATTGTCACATTTAACTTAAGTTAAAATTTACATTTGATTTTATGTCAAGAGAATTTATTGCGAAAATAGAACAAAATATCAACTCCAACCATTAGTGTAATTATGTCTAAATGAGCTCCAGGGAAAAATTAACCATACACTTAAAAATTGGACATGACCAAAATATTACAAACATTATCAAAACGTTACTTTGGTGACAACAGTGCAAACTTAATGCCCAAAACACAGATATGATACCCATATCAAATACATTACCTTCGAACAACCAATTGTTGTTTGTTTCAGTTTTAGCAACCATCAAACATGGGTGTATACTTTCTTTTGCCCCACAGTTTAGCTAATCATAATAAATCATTTGCATGTAATATCCCAACATTCCCAACATGGGTACAACGTGTGATACATCTTCTGGGTGTCCTCTTGTTTTTGCTGGGGACAGTTGTACTGGCAAGTGGTTAAAGGGTTCGATTCCCAACATGGGTACAACGTGTGAAGCATATTGTGGGTGCCCCCCCCCCCCCCCCCCCCCCGTGATATTGCTTGAAGCGGCATAAAACCAAACTCACACTCTCAAACCTGATAGTATCCGACTTTGCATATAAATCCAAATACGGGCCTTTCATTGTCACATTTAAGTTTAGGTATGATAATTTATCAGTATTGGGTCAGAATATCAACACATTTGGGTTATTATGTCAAAGTAAAAGTAACGGACAAAAGAAAAGACACACTTCAAACTTGGATTTGATCAAAACATTTACAAACGTTATCAAATCGTTACTAGGCTGAAAACAATCGCTGAAACTCTGCAAAGTTAAGGTCCAAACATAACTATGATATCTATATCAAATACATCATCCCCGAATAATCATTTTTGTTTTTTCAATTTTAGCCACCATCAAATATGGGTATATACTTTGCCCGACAGTGTAGCTTATCATAATCAACTCATTTTCATGGAATTATCTTTATTCTAAACGACTTAATGCCATATGTCATCCCTCTTTTTATTAAACCCGCTCTGTTTCAGTACTACGACAATCTCGTCAGCTGAAGTCACCTCCTTCGTTTCTTTTCCTGGTGAGTATATTACACAATCAACCGACAACTGATTATCCTCTTTAATAACTTGATGTGTCTGAATTTTATGTTGGATGTCGTTTCACATAATATAATACCTCACCATCTTGGACATGGTACCTGAGTACTTAACGGAAACTGACCAATATCCGTCCCTCGTGATGTGAACGGTTGTACATTCTAAACACTTTGTTACCATTGAAATAGTACATGCGTGATTGTTTTCTTTCAGATGTCACGTGGATTTGCCCCGGAAAAATCTGTCTTCTCACTCTCACAGTATTAGCAGGAATTGGTAGGTTGATTTTCTCTTCATCCGCACTGATACCTCGTGGCATGGGTGGCCCAATCGTCTGAGGCGCCACAATTCGCTGTGCAGAGTTGAGTCCCTTTGGGCACGCCAGAAACCTATGATCATGGGTTCGAATCCCGATTCGCTTTCCGATAGGTTTTTCAGCACCATACCCGTGCTCGTGGGTTTCACCAAATTGGTAAACGTCTGAGACCTGCATCACTTCAGGCTTTCCTCCCACATTAAACTGGCACACCGTGATGTAACTGAAATGCTGTTCAAAGCGGCGTAAAACCTCTCTCACTCACTCACTCACTCACTCACTCATTACTTCAAAATCACGCACTATCAAGATTTAGCGCATTTCCGCATTTTGTAAACTTTCCCATAATAGGATAATGCATATTTGATATGAACATATTTGAGGAATAAACACAGATATTTTCCCGAAAGTTTACCTTAACGCTGTATATAGTGACGGAAACGTTTGCCTTTTGTGCTATCCTTAGGTGTTTTAACTCTTACCTGACAGTCATACACACTTTAAAACTCTGTTTCAGCTATGGTAGTCACCGTCTACTTCCTGTGGAAGACTTTCACAAGGACACAGAAACCTGCATGGCGGTCAAGCAGCCGTCCTCTATCTCGCTGTGAAGACGCCGAGATAGCAAACATTGACATTCCCGATATTCTGCAGCCCAACTTCCAGCAGACAAAAACCAAAGCCTTAATTTCTGAGAAAATGGGATTGGAACGAGAACCTGAATATTGTCTGGACAATGGTGTGAATTGGAGCGACGTGGTTGGGGATATGGCAGGGTTGGGGCAGAGGTGGCCCCAGAGTATCAGCTGTGTGAGGAGGGGGAGTCACGTGTCACTGTGTGGGGACTGGATGTGATTGAGGAGGAGGAGGAGTAGATGTGTGTTTGTATTTGTACATACTGTAAATAAGGAAAATGAAAATAAGTGTGTACATTTTTAACTTTAAATGTTTAATTATATGAATAACATAAAACCATTTCTTGTGTTCTTTCATTGATAACTTTTCATGCTACATGCAGGATACACATGTATATTGGCGGCACGGGTGGCTCAATCATCACAGGCGCCGCAATTCGCAGTGCAGAGTTGTGACCCTTTGGCGATTTTTAAGCCTATTATCGTGGGTTCGAATCCCGGTTGGCCCTGATTATGTCGCAGTTTTGTCAGCACCATACCCGTGATTGAGGGTCTTACATTAGTGTGGTGAAACAGTGTTAACCAAACTCACTCACTCATAATACCCTTCCAGCCTACCAGCGAGTGAGTGAGTGAGTGAGTGGGCCAAAGTTGATGAGTAGCACGTCTTACCGTACAGAACAGCCACTACGTAGCCTTGGTTGTGTCAGGTTAAGTGGAAGCATTCAGGAGTGAGTGAGTTGGGTATAACGCCGCTTTTAACAATATTCCAGTTGTCAGCTCAATGTGGGAGGAACGCCCGAAGTGATGCAGGTCTCAGACGTTTACCACTTCGGTGAAACCTACGAGCACGGGTATGATACTGACAAACCTAGAAACATAATCGGGGCGAACCGGGGTTCGAACCCACAATCATAGATTTCTAGCGTGCCCTAGAGACGCAACTCTGCACAGCGAATCGCGGCGCCTTAGACGATTGAGCCACCCGGGAAGCTTTCAGGAAATACCCGGAACTATACACTGATTATTTACCAACACATGACGTGAACACTGATACTGCGTTAGATGCACCCTGTTTAATTCACGTGGCCAACGTACGATGAAAATGAAAAAGTTCTCAAATATATCATTCTATATGCAAAATGAATTTGGGAATATATGACTAGCCAGCGTAGAAGACTTCAATGCATTCTCGATAATTCAGTGGTATCAAAAAATAGATTTTGGTAACTGTTTGTTACAGAAAAGACTTGTGACACGTAAATAAACAAGATACCTTTGCGCACTGCTATCGTGTCTCTGTTACCGCCTGTTTACTCACTTACTATTAAGGCCCACATAAAGACGCTGTGACTATCTCAGATAGTAGCATCCGCGCATTTACTGGAATGTTATCTGAAGACTGCACGTGTGGAACTTCTAATGAGTCCATATTAGAGAAAGCAACATTGTGCTAGAGTGACATTTTAGCTATAACTTAGGCCTATTTGTTTGGTTGGTGAAGCTTAATGAAGAAAGTTCCTCCGCGTTTGTTTCAACAAAATATCTTTACATAAAACTAGGGCTGACTTGTGGATTTCAACTTATTTTGTTCTGTTGAATGCGACATTTCGGTAGATATTCTGCAATGTTATATATGTACCTTTATTTAAACAAGACTTCATAAAGGTACTCGTATCTGAACCGGAATGTGAGTCCCGTGAAGATCCGGGTCAGAAATGGTCTTCAGAAACCCATGATTGTCGTAAGAGGCGATTAACGGGATCGGGTAGTCAGAGTTGCTGACTTGGTTGATGCATGTCATCATATCGAGGCTCATGATATCAATCACTGGATTGTCTGGTCCAGACTCGATTACTATATCGCCTATATTGCTGAGTGCGGCGTCAAACAAGAAACATCACAACATCACATCTACCCTTACATCCACACTACTCCTCCAGCCTAAATACAGACAGTGCACAAACATCGTGCATCATTGACTACTCCCCCTTTCCATTCCTTGGAATCTCATACTCGTTATCTGCAGACTGCATATGTGGCGTGACATAAACTGAATGGGACCACGTTATTTCATACATTTTATTACCTACATGTCGGTCTACGTCGCATCTACTCTTTCTCTACATCCAGGATCAGTGGTCTAAGACGCCGCATTTCTTTGTGAAGAATTGCATTCCTTAGTCGTGGCAGGATCCGCTGGTCGCAGGTTCGAATCTCAGATTTGTGCCTATTAAGATCATTGGATTTTGTTAGTACCATACCCGCACTTGTTGTTAACGCTTGTCTAGACTAACATCTAGTCTATGAAATGAAAATATTTTACAGAAATAAATTATTTTATTAATTTAATCCAAAGGAGTCATGAGACTTTATTTCCAAAACTGTGTGTGGCTGCTTGTATTCCTCCAGACTAATACCGATTTTATAGTGCTAGCCCACTGAGATACCATGCCGCAGTTTAACATGAATACCCCACTCAGACACAGTATACTGACTCCGAGCCGACCAGAACTTGTTTTAGCCCCTTAATGCCGAGCACTAGGCAGGGTGACATCAAGTAAATCTGTCAACGCCTTTTGGCATGACGCGGCCAGGGATCGAACCCTCGACCCCCCGGTCTTACTAGACCACAGAGGACGTCTGTGTCATTCGAACAGGACTCAAACGAAACTGTGGTAGTGAATATTTCTAAAATATTTTGTAAAAAAGAATTGAGTTATCACTCCACCTACACTTGTAAATCTGGATATGTTCAAAGCGGTTTTAAACCCACCTCACTTTCTTAGGTTGTAAGTTCCAAGTATCTAGCAAGCCTAATTGTATGTGGTTAGTCACTTTAACACTGCAACATAGTATGTGTCAATCTGGTCTCGCGATATCCACCTTGGCATAATGGCTTTTATGTGATGTCAATTTGGGAATTCCGAATCAGAATAGGTCCTGCCGTTAGAGCCGATTATAATGAAGATTGAGTGGATACTATTTTGGACCTGGTTAATTGTGTCATCAGCTACACGTGCTTTCAATCACCGGTTCGTCGGATCCAGATTCGTCTGTAAACTAGCATATGGTCCATGAAATATTTTATCAGGTAATAGGTTTCTGTTAAATATAAAAATCTAACTGGACTTGCCTATTTTCATCATCTTAACTGGTCTTAATTTCATTGAAGACATAATGTTGCAGGACCAATTGCCCTTCGGTTCTCAAAATCGCATAGTACTATTATATCCGTGACGATCCGTGGTAGAATAGATCTTCAGCAACCCATGCTTGCCGTAAAAGGCGATGAACGAGATCGGATGTTCAGGCTCGCTGACTTGGTTGATGCATGTCATCGTATCCCAATTGCGTGGATCGATGCTCATGATGTCAATCACTGGATTGTCTGGTCCAGACTCGATTATTTACAGACCGCCGTCATATAGCTGAAATATTCCTGAGTGCGGCGTTAAGCAACAAACAAGAAAACAAAACAAGCATATTACTATTACAGACGGACGGACGGACGGACAGACTGATTGATCAATATAGAAACAATAAACTATAATGAGAAAATGCAATAAACTGCACGCACGCACGCACGCACGCACGCACGCACAATAACGTTATCACCGACACTGATCGCGGTCTGTTTCCTTTTATTTGAATCAACAAATACTCACGTGCAAAACCCATTCTGGTCCAGATTACGGACTTCGGTAGTAGGTCAAGTGACCACATTGGTTCTCATTAGTACGTACGTATACTGCAGGCAATGCAGTGTCCAGCTGGGTGAGCATGCGTCTGTGTTTAGATAGCTGGACCAACGATAGCCGCTCGGCTGACCACCGCCTCGGGGGACCTTCAAACACACTGGGGGGTCCTATAAATAAAGATGCCAGGTGGACAGTGAAGGTGGTCATTTCTTGGGTTTCTCTGTGTTGACAGAGCACAATATTTACCATGCCCATTAAGACAGAATTATCACGTCCCTTGTTTTATGTTATAGTTGTGATACCGTATTCGACGTAATAAGAGCCCGTCTTCAATAAGCGCCCAGGGCGATATTTGTTAATATATTGGCAAGTGAACAATCCCAATTAGCACCCCTTCCAACTGATCAATGTACACAAGACTTAGTTATTCGCGTATGATACACACTCGTGTGATATATGCACCCTTAATTATGAGCAATTTAATTCTGGAAAAATATATCTGTCGTACATAAACATTTCAGGCTGTCAGCTTAAACAACAAAATTTATCTTTCAACTCTGTTTTTTACACCAAAATAATATTCTAATAAGAGCCCACCTATTCCTAATTTTGAGAGCGCCCTGGGCGCTTATTACGTCGAATACGGTAATTCTTATTTCAACCTATTTCTTCAACAGGTCAACAACAGAACACAGTTGCGGTAAATTAATACACTGTTGCAACAATAGTACGCAGTTGCAAAATAGGAACAGAATACAGTTGCAACATCGGAACACAGTTGTAAATGTAAAACCCCGTTACACTATTAAAAATTTGGTTAAAGAAAACTTTGACCACGTTTTCTTGGTCCAAGTTGGGCTGTTTACACTCATCAAAGTTTTTGACAGGCCGTCAAAGTTTTGGCGGGAATTATATTGCCAAGATGGATGCTACTGACAGAGAATGTTTTGCTGTTGCCATGTTCAGAAAGCGGTGGCGGGACAGGCAAGGGCATATCTGGTCCCACGAATAGCTGCTCGTTGTTGAACCAAATCAATTAATTCTTCCAACATCTCGTCAGTCCAAAACAGTTGGCTCATTTTCACTTGACTCTCCGCACTTCCGGTTGAAAGAGGGAAAATGTTCTTTGCATTCTTATTGGCTAAATTAAATCAACGTCATCAAACTTTGATCAAAGATTGGGTGAGTGAGTGAGTGAGTTTGGTTTAACGCCGCTTTTAACAGTATTACAGTTATATCGCGGCGTGTCAGCTTAATGTGGGAGGAAAGCCCGAAGTGATGCAGAACTCAGACGTTTACCACTTCGGTGAAACCCACGAGCACGGGTATGGTGCTGACAAACCTAGAAACATAATCGGGGCGAACCGGGATTCGAACCCACAATCATAGGTTTCTGGCGTGCCCAAGGGATGCAACTCTGCACAGCGAATCGCGGCGCCTTAGACGACTGGGCCACCCGTGCCCCCTGATCAAAGATTGACGAGAAATAGGATCGGTTTCTATTCCATCAAAGTCCGTCAAAAACTATCAAAAACTTGGTCAAAATGGACTTTGACGAAGTTTTTTATCAAAGTTTTTGATAGTGTAACGGAGGTTTAAGAATACAATAGAATACGTTTGCAACATTGTAATACAACAAAAGGCCGACAATGCGACAATATCCCTGCTAGGATTCCATATCAACCTATATACAACCTATTTACAATACATCCCAACACAACAAATAGTTTGGACACAGACGAAAGGCAACACAACACTGAATGTATTATTCAACAATTCAACACCAACCCCGCGTCCTCGGCATGTGGAAGTTCCCATCTGCGAAATGCTAGATGCTACTTTGATTGATTGATCTCCTGGCCTTCGGTTAATAAATCTACCAAAGACAATCGTTAGAACATGTACAGGATCCCGATAAGAGCTGATCCTACAAAGATATTGCAGATTGTAATCTAACCATGTGATTATGAACATTTCCAGATGGAGACAGTTGATCATCACAGACATAACGCCCGTCACTAATTGATTTTTAATAATCGTGTTGCAACACAAGTCTTGATTAGCAACGGCGTCGGTGTGCATGCTGAACCTGCCGCATACCATGGTAAGACAGTGCCACTGTTATGTAGGGTATGCAACTATGCATGATTCACGCCAGAGATCCACGGCGAACATATGGATCAGATTGAACGATGCAAGCATAATAACACAGGTGAAATACACTGACACCTCGTCCATTCGAATTCCCAGGGACGATCGAATATAACGTGCTGGGCAAAAGAAACTATACACTCATGTTTGATTGTGGCTAGAAACTAAATTTAAATATGGTTATTAGATATTGATGTATTTCATACAGGTATCATAGTAGTGTTGTGACCTTTAGTTTGAGGTGTTTCGGGGACTGGTTTCAGCCTAGTAACGTTTTGATAACATTTGTTATTTTTTATTCTTTTGCCCAAATCCAGTTTGAATTGTATATTTTCTTTTGTCCGACTGTTGAGGTCGAGTTACTAGTCATATTCACTATCACCTGTAGTTCCGACAGTGCAGATATGGATATTGTCGGAACCGTGGAATTCGATTTCACAGTGTGTGTTTTGACGCTGGTTAAAAATGGCGTAAGTTACAAACAAATGTTTAGACACGTTAAAATGACGATTGAACGTTGCTTTTTATTTTTTCGTAGTGACTGTTTGAACATATTCTTGGTGGTACATAAATGCTTTGTCTGAGTACTGTGGAATCTGTCTTACCGACATTTGAGTTTTCCCATATTCTCCTTTAACTGATTCAGTTTTCACGTCTTGATTCTTCATTACCTGGACTAACATCAATTTTGGTGTATGAAATGAGTATTTTTAAAAGATATTTTGATGTTAAATTATCAATTGTAGACGTGTACGGGTGTTTTGTTTCAAGGTTCATGTATGTATAAGATACTACAGTAACTCAAAATCAGTTAGAATCTACGAAATACCGAATAATGACTTGGTAATTACAACCAGCTTCCGGATACGGTTCATTAAAAGCAAGGTTTAAATCTAGGTGAAAATATATCTAGTTTAAACAAAAAATTCAAGATGTTAATCTAGCTACCAGAAGCAGTCTCGGGTTAAACACGACTTGGGTGTGTCCCTGAATGTAGGGTAGTTATTTCCTTAGATCAGTGTGCAACTAGGTGACAGGTTGCCTAATATTATATTAGACCATCTGACGGGATAACTCGCCCAGCTGGTGAAGACATGTGTCAGACACGGGAAAGAGAGTACGCATAGTTTACCTTCGGTACCATGGCAACCGTTCCTGCAGTATACATGCGTCTCCTGATGGGGTGGTTCGGCGAGAGCTAATCTTATCAATTTCTACCCATGCTGTTTTATTACCTGTGATTAGAGATAGTCACCTTTAATCGATTTTGATGAAAGTATGTAAGTTATTTATATGTTACAGAGATAGGTTTGTTATGTAAAATATGTTACTTGAGAAGAAATCGGACACCCCCGTGGAGAACCCCAGACTAGTGAAGTGGGATGCTCTTCAGTTCTTTGACCTTCAGATATGTCCTTCTGACGATAATAATACCCCTCGTCTGTTGCTGTATAGGTGGCGCGCTTACCATAGTGCCAAGAACATAAAGTATACCGAGTGAGTTGAATCTTCCAGGGTCGGGTTGTCACAACGTATTCCGCTCTCAGCCATGGTAAGTGAGAAATTACTTCACCGCGTATTTCAGTTTTAAAATTATACAACACCCAGAAAGCCAAACACACTTTCCAAGCCATGACCGTTACTTTTAAGTGTTAACAAGTGTATACCAAACTATTTTTATTGAAATTTGATCGTTGATAATGATCAATAACATTGACGTCTGCTGCTAACTCTCGTCTGCTTCCACACATATTATGAACGTCTGTTCTAACCATCAATGTGTTAAACATTCAGTTCTACTGCCTTGCCAATTATCTTGTTCAGTTAGGTATGCTTTTGACGTGATGGAACCACCCTCTCACCATCTAACGTTACCGAGGCATTACCAGCAATATTTTCATAGACCATGACATATGGTCCGTGCATTAATACTGAACATTTGTTCAAATATATCTCACCCCTTCGCCTTTTATCTTCTGTGGTATGATAAAGTCGTCATTTTCACCTACGTGAGGTCCAGATCAGGCCAGTGTTGAGGACCGTGTTTCCATTCAACTGATAATTTCATTTTACGAAACATATATTGCATCATCAGCGGGTTTTCCACATCACCAGTGATTTAGGTAGGCCGTCTTATCTGGATCACGTCTGATGTTTATTTTCACGGGAATTCCATGCACTTTATTACCCGTGCAATGTTTTTACATCATGTGATTGTTGATTTATGTATTACATAACATTGCGAATAATTCTACATTTAGTTTCGAATATAGATCATATATTGATAGGGGAGGTAACGCTGGTACATTCCAGTCTTCGAATGTATTAAAATATGTTAAAAATTGATTGACTAAAATTAAAATAATATATGTGCATTTATAAGTACGAATCTCCTGATGGCGCATAATACGTGTTTCATTTAGATACACACATCCAATTTATAAGAACTCTGTCGTTCATTTTAGTTTCTTTACTATCATGCTACAGATGTAATATATTTCATATCATGATGCCTTGCGTTGAACGACAGAAGCACCATTAAAATAGATTCTAAGAGTGTGCATTTAACGCTATTTCCTCTCCAGGTAATGATGTTTATAATTATCTGCCAATACAACTTTCATCACCTCATAATTCTCAGCTCCCCCAATAACCCACATATAGAATGTGAGGGATCTCTCACTGCCGACGGTAAAAGTCGAACATGAAACGATGTTGGCCCTCCGCCTTTCACCACAGAGACACGGGATACCCTGGCTTCCTAAGTGAGGCCCTGACAGGGATGGTCAATTGTAATGAGCGTCGTGATTGTTACCAATGAAACAGGGGTACAGCAGGGTTCGCTAACACCGGTAACAGTACAACGTTAAACGATGTTGGCTACCCATGTTTCATCCGTGTTATTTTTTCATCCAGCCCTCTTTAGGGTGGTCACTATTGGTGGTGGTCATCTGAGTATTGTGGTTGAGATTGTAGTATCAGGGGTACGACAGGTGAGCTATGAACCACACACACACACACACACACACACACGGTAACCGCCCATCATGAAGCGATGTCCGTGTTGGCGAGGCCCTGTTTGGGGTGGTCAGTGTATGGTCATCTGCGTATCGTGGTTGAGATTGTAGTATCAGGGGTACGACAGGTGACCCATGAACCACACACGGTAACCACCCATCATGAAGCGATGTCCATGTTGGCGAAGCCCTGTTTGGGGTGGTCAGTGTATGGTCATCTGCGTATCGTGGTTGTGACTGATGAATCAAGAGTACATCAGGTTAGCTAATACCACACACGGTAACCGCCCATCATGAAGCGATGTCCATGTTGGCGAGGCCCTGTTTGGGGTGGTCAGTGTATGGTCATCTGAGTATTGTGGTTGAGATTGTAGTATCAGGGGTACGACAGGTGACCCATGAACCACACACGGTAACCACCCATCATGAAGCGATGTCCATGTTGGCGAGGCCCTGTTTGGGGTGGTCAGTGTATGGCCATCTGCGTATCGTGGTTGTGACCGATGACTCGGGAGTACATCAGGTTAGCTAAAAAACCACAAACAGTAACAACCCATCATGAAGCGATGTCCATATTGGCGAGGCCCTGTTTGGGTGGTCAGTATATGGTCATCTGAGTATCGTGTTTGAGACTGATGAATCAAGAGTACATCAGGTTAGCTAATACCACACACGATAACCGCCCGTCATGAAGCGATGTCCATGTTGGCGAAGCCCCGTTTGGGGTGGTCAGTGTATGGTCATTTGTGTATCGTGTTTGAGACTGATAAATCAAGGTACTGCAGGTTAGCTAAGAACCACAAATAGTGCCCGCCAATCATGAAGCGATGTCCACCATACACCTTTCTATGCTGCCGAGGCCCTGATAAGGATGATCAGTGTATTTGCATCTGAATAATCACGGATGTACATCAGTGATATAATGATAAATGGTGAATCTATAGTACAGCCGGTTTGCTAACGGAGATAACATGTCGAGCATGCGCCTTTAACCAACACGGCATATTTACTGTATTACAGAGGCCCTGTTTAGGATGGTCATTGTATCGGTACCCGAGCTTCATTATGACTGGTGAGCATGCGCCTTTAACCAACGCGGCATATTTATTGTATTACAGGGGCCCTGTTTAGGGTGGTCATTGTATCGGTACCCGAGCTTCATTATGACTGGTGAGCATGCGCCTTTAACCAACGCGGCATATTTACTGTATTACAGGGGCCCTGTTTAGGATGGACACTGTATTGGTACCCGAGAATAATTATGACTGGTGATTCATACATCAGGGGCCCTGGTGATTCAGCAGCATATCAGGATGACTAGTGAATCAGTTGTACACCAGGGGTAGCTAACAATAGATATTAACGTCATACATGAACCTGACTGAGTAGTCATTACATAGTTTAGGGACCTGTCATTCATCACAGGGGTGGGTTGGTCAGAGGTTTATGATGCATTAAAATTAAATAGAAAAAAATGACCAACTGCCAGTCATTTTTTTATGACGCTTCTCATGTCCTTGTATATGTTTTTCATTACCCTCATTGAAAAGACAAAATACTAAAGCACGTTATATGTTTTGGTAAAATTTATATTTTGTTCAAGACCCTCCCCCAATATTGTGCAAACGTTTATATTTTTATCATTTTAAAGATAATCATTATGCATACAGATATATAAGTGTGTACAAATCTGCAATATAGTTTTAAAAAGACGTTATACACGTATATATATATATATATATATATATATATATATATATATATATATATATTTACTATATTAATCTTCTTCTTTTTTTACTTTATCAAACATTTAGTATTTTAGATATCTCTACACCACCTATAATATAGTTCTATTTAAAATCGCCACTTTTTATAATCATGTCCTGTGTTACCTTTTGGAGAAACGTATTTGTAGATTCAGGTCGACTGTCATTCACTTAGTAGGAAAGATGTAAAGGAAGCAGGTTAGTGAGTGATTTAGTTTGATTTTGCGCTGCTTATACCAATAGTCCAGCAATATCACGGCGGGGGACACCAGAAATGGACTTCGCGCATTATAACCATGTCGGGAATCGAACCCGGGTTTTCGGCGTGACGAGCGAACGCTTTAACCACTAGGCTACCCGACCGCCAGTAAAGGAGTGAGTAGTGTATCTAATTCCGTGTGGTACTGACGATGTGAAGGCAGTTAATATTGAGGACAGTCAATATGATGTAAAATTCAGTCCTAGATGAGATGAATTATAGTGAGTGGGTGAGTTAGGTTTAACGCCGCTTTTAACAGTATTCCAGTTATATCGCGGCGTGTCAGCTTAATGTGGGAGGAAAGCCCCAAGTGATGCAGGTCTCAGACGTTTTTTCACTTCGGTGAAACCCACGAGCACGGGTATGGTGCTGAAAAACCTAGAAACATAATCGGGGCGAACCAGGATTCGAACCCACTATCATGGATTTCTGGCGTGCCCAAGGGACGCAACTCTGCACAGCGAATCGCGGCGCTTTTGACGACTGGGGCGGGAAGCAGGTATTGTGAGATGCTGGTTATGTCGAATCGATATCTCACGTCATCATTGAAAAACAGGGAGGGTGAATATATAACTTGGTAATTATAAAATTCTTTTTAATCGTAATCACGACAGACGCTTGTCTTTCTATCTGACCTTTGTGAGTCCCGACAGAATGTTAGGAGGACGAATCCATCAACATTGAGGGGTTGCGTGTTCACAATGTATGGCTTGGCCGTTTTCGTGCTATTGTATCCCGTCTACGTTGATTTTTTGTTCATACTATCAATCACTGGTTTGTCTGACCACACTCGAATATTTAGCCGTCGTCATATAGCTGGAATGTGGTGTTGTAACAAAACAACAAAACAAAACTTGTCTCAAATATTTATCAAAATAAGTGTTTGTGTTCAATACCGCTGCAGTGAGCAGTATGTCAGTCAGTGTCTGGATGAACCAGTGGTTGACAGCATGAGCAACGAACCACTCCAATGAGGTACAATGATAATTCTTTCAGACCGACACGATAAACATCTCACTCAGTCGTTTACAACACGTGTCAAGACAAGACGAGACCAGGAATAAAGGGCATGCAACCGCGCCCCGCGAGCGTACATTTAAATGTACAGGCAATCAACAGGTGACACGTGAGAGCGTATTAATCTAGCCTATAACTACAGGCGTTTGGTATCGCCTTTGATAGGAAAGTTCCATATCCAACCCTTGTTATTTGATCCTTGTATTTGTTGTGAAAGCCTCCATTGAAGAGGCTTTCACAGAACTGCTGGCCAACCATATGCGTGCCATTAATCTGTCTGGAACCAAATGCCCTGGTTCATCCTGGCTCCTGTTACAGATTACGCTATATTGTATAGTCGTTTAGAAAATAGCCTCAACAAGGGGGCAAGTTCGAAGACTGGTTCCCGGATTCTCCGCGTGTTGTCGTTTCTCTCCCTTCCAAGTTTATCGCAGGAACGAACGGAAACCAGTCAACCTACTTCTTTAGATTTGCATTTAGAAGGAGAACATGTGTTCGAAGTATGTAATAGTTGCCTAGTGACTACTCTCAACCTTTTCTTTGACCTCCGGTCTTCAGAGGACCAGATCATTCCACACATGTACGTTATGTAGAACAGCCATGTTTATAATAGACATGGCTCGAGGGCTTAGAATATGGTGTTGGTAAAAGTATGCCTCATTTGTGTTTATTACTAACATGATCTTATGTACATTTCTGTTAGCTATCAACTTCGCACTGTGAGGACACCAGGTACTATATGCTATTACACAGCCAACATTTGCCATTCATAGCAAACAGTAATCCTCATCAGGTAATAAATTGAATTATTCCGAACGTTATTATTTAGGTGCAGATTCAAAATCCTCCATATTTCCCAAGATTCCACAAATTATGTTTTAGCAACATCTGTTAATCATGAATTAATTAATCAATCTTTAGTTTATTTGTTGTTCAATAAACAAGGATATATTAATATAAAACACACCATGTACAACACAAATAGTAACTACGATATGATGGAATCATCTCATGTAATACTTGCTTCATCTGTGCCAGGATATATTAATATAAAACACACCATGTACAACACGAATAGTAACTACGAAATGATGGAATCATCTCATGTAATACATGCTTCATCTGTGCCAGATCCGACCATTCCATGGTAATTGGCACACGTGCCGATGTATATATTTCCGATACCGCCTCGCTTTGAAGTTCCAACAATGTCTGACTACTTGCTAGTGTGGGGATTAACAGCAATATTCAGGCAATACAATAGCGAGAGACACGAGACTTCACACATTGTACCCAAGTAGAAAATCGAAAACCTTCTGCGTGGCGATGGAATGAATTAGCCACTAGGCTACCCCACAATTCATTTCATGCCAGGAAAAATAACCAGGGTCTAATCTTTGTCGATATTAAATCTGTAATTGTTGATGTCTTGATGACTAAAACGTATTTGTCCCAGACACTCAGCGCTTAAGTCTGATCATAATAATAACGCAACAAACATATGTAAAGAAAACAGAAGAAAACGTTGTTGTTTTTTAATATTTTACCATGACTGTGGAACTTATAAAAAAATATATATTTACTAAACGCCTAGGCAAATCTATATTAAACTAAACCAAGTCCAGTTTCCTTGATTCCACGATCTTGAGAAAAAGAGGAGTGAAGTTTCTATTTTTAAAAATGAATTACAATCATTTTAGAGAAATGTTTTCATAGTCTAAGCGTTAGTCTCATGAATCTGCAGAACCTCCTTATATCTTATCCCCCTATTTTAAGCCATCAACACCTTCATACGACCATCAGACACGTCTACACAAACATATTCTTCACGACTACCTCCCTTGAAGACCCTTAGGTGGCCATTGCAACCACCTGGCCCAGCGGATCTGCTCCCCTCCAGTTGATGCGTGTTTATGTGAGATGCTTCATCATAACATATTCGATCAACGTTGAGTCTTTGCCAAACTCTTTAGAAGTGTTACTAAGCAACTGGAAGGATGAGACCCACTCGGTGCCTTGGAGGAGAACACGTGAAGCCTATTAGTAATCTGTAATATGTAGTTGGAGATATATCATTTCATCGGTGGGGCTTTGCCATTTCGTAGAAGCCAGCAGTCCTGTTGGTTTTCGATGTCCGTGATAAAAAAAAATCCGGCCGCGTTGGCGTGTTAAAAGAAATGTAATTCTTCACGGAGGAATTTTACATGTTAACAACTTCCATTAAAGACTTGTTTTGTAAACATATACTTGAAGTGAAACGAGCCTCTGTTTAAAGGTCACGCGTACTTGAAATTGGAAAGCTTTTAAGAGTAATTGTTTTAGAAGTAATTCTTCCAGAGTGAATGCTTCTGCAGAAGCAGGTGGCCACCAGCCCTTGGTGTAGAATGTTGCCATTAGTGTTGCGATGTGTCTTACAACAAGAGAACTGGTAGGTGTCACCCGAGCTGACTTTGAAAACATATAAAGAAGTGTAACACTTATTTTTGTTATTTTGGAGTTTACTCGGTCAGGTTGGAGCGTTTTTTTAAGAGCAAGGACATTTTGTATGTTTTAAAGACGTTTTAAGGTTTCCTATCATATTACAAGTACTTGTCAATTTGATTGGATAAAATTGTGATTGGTCAAGAAAATATTTTACTTGATGTCCGGCATTGGGTCTACGATAAGTTGGAAAAGTTTTGACAGAGATATATTTTAGTATCGGGGGATTTTTCTTTATCAAATGTCGCGTTTAGGTAGCCGGGAGTGTATAAATGTATTTAAGGATGCTGTAATACTTAATGCTGTACTGAATGATAAGCCCATGGATGTATCTATTAGTAATTCTATTTTTATCATAGACAAATCTAGATACGACGACAGTCTAAGAATTATTATTTCAAATAATAAGTATTTCGTTAGAGACTTGTGCAAGTCTAATCTAATCCGTATGCTGTGGGTAGTACCCATTAGGTATTGGGTAAACATACTGTGACGTCACGGTTCTATTTCACACCTGATAGGTGGGATCCGAAATCCCCCACATCAGCAAGTGATTCCCACTTTACATATACACAGGTTACTGATTTAGAACTATTTGTTCCCCTTGTGATTCAGTGTTTCGGCTCTGCGGTAGATCCAATAGTTTCGCCATGATAGCTCACGGCTATTTCTATATTGCCAAATGTCAGTACACAAGCTGTAATCTTAAACTACTAAGATATGATGATTCAACCATTCAGTATGTAGATGCTGTTACAGCGTGTTCTTCCAGAATGATTCGTTTTGTTTACATTCTTTAGAAGGTTGTCATTCAAGGATGGATTGTCCATTACGGGACCGTCTCCGTGGTCTAGTGGTAGAGCGTCCGCCCGGGGAGCGGAAGGTCCGGGGTTCGATCATCGGCCACGCATACCAAGTGACGTTAAAATATGGTACTTGTTGTTACCCTGCCTGGAGTTCGGCATTAAGGGGCTAAAACAAGGTCTGGTCGGCTCGGAGTCAGTCTATTGTGTCTGAGTGGGGTATTCATATTAAACTGCGACATGGTATCTCAGTTGGCTAGCACTAAAAAATCGGCATCAGCCCGGACTAGTACAAGCAGCCACAGACACACGTGCATGCACGTCGCAAGTCGCTATATCAAATACAGCCCATGCAAGTCTATAATGTTTGGCAAGTCTAGGTTACTGCAATATGAAGAGAGTCTCTGGGCTCCCTTTTATTATATTTCTATTAAGATAATTGAACAACTGTTTTCTTTCTGTACGATATGTTCATTTCAGAGACTAGATGTTAGTCTAGCACGTTGCTTAATTAGTGCAAAAATCTTGGACGCGACGTTAAACCCCACCCCACCTCACCTCACCTCACCTCACCTCACCTCACCTCACCTCACCTCAATTACGGACACTCGTAACCAGAAACATGGTGTGCCGTAAGAGGCGATTAAGTTGGTCGGCTGGTCAGGTTCGAAGTCGTGGCTCATAATATCAATCACTGTTTTGTCTGGTCCAAACTCGATCATTTACATGCCACTGCATTGTCAAACCAGAGACCATATAACATTATATGGTCTCTGGTCAAACTCAAACCTGTTGTTCAGAACGGTTTGTACCTAGTAGCAGATACGTTACCCACGACGCCAGATATACTCTTCCAAACTGGACATATGTAACACTGTTTTGGAATCTAGTTTTAAGTTGATATCAAACGCTATCATTCCACAAATATGTGCGTACATATTACCACAATCTTATCGGCAAGATACAGCGCGACCTTGATGTGAGTTTACTGTTTATTTTCACAGAAAAGACGAGCTAACTTCCCTTTGGTTTTTTTACCTCTCCCCTTTCACCTCCATCTCTGATAGGATGTCTGTTTCTGAGCAGTTTGATCCTTTATCGGGGTTTCAATCTCCCGTGTCGAGATAACCCATTGCCGGCATCCCCTCGTCAGCACGTGCAAGCCGTGGGAGAGTGCACTAACGGTGCTCGCGTAGGCTTTGTCTTGTAATCCAGCTCTAGGTAAATATTTACCCGAGTGTCACAACAGACCTGGGATATTCAAACGCCAGCATTATTTCAACTTTGCTGGACACGATGGTACTGGGTTAAGGGTAGACTAATATCTAGTCTCTGAAATGAACACATTTTACAGAAAAAACAGCTGTTAAATTATAATTATAAAATATAATAAAAAGGAGCCCAGAGACTTTCTTCCTGATACTGCAGTAATCTAGACTTGCCAAACATTAAAGACTTGCATGGGCAGTATTGGATATATTTGTTTCACGATCTGTATGACAGACTAGGTTAAGGGTGACGTTTTATTATACTCAACGTCAATGTTCACCGGTTGACGTTTGGAATGTGAGTCAATTATGACGTCAAGTGTCCCGTGACAAGAGGGTTGTGTTTCCACGTGAAAGCTGGGTTTCATCCTGCTAGTATTTCGCTTTCAGCACGGCGTGTCTAAGTACAAAGTGACCCAGGTCGTAGAGATTCACTCCTCCATCCCAGGATATGGCTGGAATTTTGCGGAAAGCGGCGTAAACACAACTGAATGACTCACTCATTGACATAAATACATTGCCATGAAACCCGTGAAGATCCGGGGTAGAGTAGGTCATCAGCAACCTATGTTTGCCGTAACAGGCGACTATGCTTGTCGTAAGAGGCGACTGACGGGATCGGGTGGTCAGGATCGCGGACTTGGTTGATGCATGTGTTCCAGTTGCGTTGATCGATACTCATGATGTCAACCACTGGATTGCATGTCTTGTCCAGACTTGATCATTTACAGACCGCGTCATATAGCCGGAATATTGCATAGTGCGGCGTTAAACAACAAACAAACAAACATCATAACTATTTAAGAACAATTTTTTATAGAATTTCAATCCCATCTCACCTAATTCCTGAATCTATGTCAAACATGTTAGTAACTTCATGTTAGTAACTTCATTTGAAAGAAAAAACGTGGCCTACGCTACTTGGGGACCGTCCACCATTGAATGTTTTGACATTTTTTGGATATTTTGCACGGCCACTGCTTTGAAACATAATAGTCTTCTACGTGGCGTTAACATTAAATCTGCCTTGGTGCGTTAGGCATTTCGTGGAAATAAACATATTCTTTCGAAACGTTCTCAGAGACAACTGCAAACTGAATGTGCATTTCTGTTACATAAGCAAGATTCAACACTCTTCTAATTAAACCAATACAATTTTTACCCTGAACTCTATTTTTTCTAAAGAATCCCGACAATAATATGAAAAGCAGAGCAATACTTCACTGAAAATATTTTACACATGGGGTGACATGGCGATACAAAATTATTACAGCCAACATGCAACTGGCAAACGAGCTCTTATTGGCCGGCCAATCAGGTGGCTTGAACAGGTCACGTCTCAATTAAGATTCACAGCAACCATTTGTTTCGATTTTTGGCCGATCTGACACGACTGTGTACATCTGGGCTTAGATATACACAATATGCTCACTTAAAAATATAAATGAAAAGAGAAAAAATCATTCAGGGACCGATACATACAAGGGTGTATGTGTGTCAATTTGACTATTTATTTATTGCAAGCGACGAAACAGGACGGGTACCGATCGGAGTCTTTGGCCTTGTCTAAGAATATATTCACGTAGGTGCCACCATTACCATGTGGAATCGATGACACCAGTTTCATGTCACAATCTTCTAATTGCTGTAGGGGCGGTCAAGTTGCCTTGTGGTTAAAGCGTTCGCTCGTCACGCCGAAGACCCGGGTTCGATTCCCGACATGGGTACAATGTGTTAAGCCCATTTCTGGTGTCCCCCGCCGTGATATTGGTGGAATATTGCTAAAAGCGGCGTAAAACCATACTCACTCACTCACTCTAATTGTTGTGCAGGATTGCGTCGTAATAGCGTGACAGAAACCAGTGATCGTGGGTTCGAATCCCAGATTCGACCTGATGTTTCTAGGTTTGTAAGCATGCTCATGGGTTTCACCGAGGGGGTAAACGTCCAAGGCCAGGGTTCTCTGACACAGATTCGACCACGTACGTGTCTGTTTGAGCGAGTGAGTGAGTGTGTTTTTACGCCATTTTTAGCAATATTCCAGCAAAATAACGGCGAGGGACACACGAAATGGGCTTCACAAAGTGTATCCATGTGGGAATCGAACCCGGATCTTCGACAAGACGAGGGAACGCCGTAATCACTGAGCTACCCCAGGGCCCCGCGTTATAGCAGAAATTAGGAGCGTCCGACGAAGAACCACATGCACCAAGCAAGAAACGGTTGTGAATTCGATCAAGATTATTATATAGCATTCACCTAGCTTCAGTTGACCTGTGATTCGTTTCATGATACCCATAAGGTTTTATCATATTAGTCACGTGCAGACTTCCTCTTAATTGATTGGTCGCACGTGCTGCACGCACTTTGTCGACCTATTCCTCATACACCCTTTCCTTTTGCCAACAACAGCACACACGGGCATTGCTTTGAGGCACTGGATGTTATTTCGGTGGATAGGAGATTTCATGCTGTGTAAATACCTGGCTGTAAAAATATTTATATAAAATTGCGAGAACACTGCTGAGTTTGCACCTTTCAAAATAAACTTGAAAGACATGTTCCGTTCTAAACGCCTGACATATGTCAACATATGTCTCCAATGAAATCGGCATGATACGTATTTCACTGCTGACTCGAAATACAGAGTATCAAATTACCTCAGTTCTGCAGAGGATCTGAGAAAATCAGATATATGATTCCTTATAACATTTATCATGAAGCAGTGTGATGGTCAGCAGGTCAGTTGGTCAGTAAGTTGGCTTGCTTCACAGATAGGTCAAGTTTGGTTCTTCACATAGGCAAATGTTTGTAATCTATTTTCACATTTGACAGAATAGTCGATTACGTTTTCATATCGATATAGGTTTATTTGGCGTTTATCTTTCTTACAGGGTATTATTTCGTATAAGATTCATTCAAAAGGAAAATGTACATGTGTTGTTTTTTGGTTTTTTAAATCATAATGTTTACCTTTAGGGTTGAAATGGTCAATAATCATGATCTAGCTTGAAATATTTTGCCACATTCGCCATATAACCAAATACTGTACCACTGATTTAATGAAGACTTTTGAGGTTCACGTGCACCAAGAGCAGAGTGCCGTTAGGTGAACACACCTTTACGCGTTGAGGAGTGCTGTTGAGCCGGGCAGTAGTTAAGGTGCAAGTATTCCAAGATGAGTGTGAACGGAGAAAGCCAAAATTACCTTCTGAACTCTAGCATATTCTCCGAGATATAAGGGGAAGGGGGTTATCATGCCGCAGTTGACCCACTCAGACAGAGTATACTGACTCTCAGCGGACCAGTTCTTGCTTTAATCCCTTCAAATGCCGTGCGCCTAGACAGGGTAAAGATCGTCTTTTGGTATGACGCGACCGGGCATCGAACCACCGACCTTCTGCTCTACAGAAAGGCGGTCTATATCCAATAGACCATGGAGGCGGTCTTGATGTAGGGGTGAGTGAGTGAGTATGGTTTTAAGCCGCTTTTAGCAATATTCCAACAATATCACGGCGGGGGACACCAGAAAATGTTTGTTTGTTTGTATGTTGTTTAACGCCGCATTATGCAAAATTCCAGCTATATGACGGCGGTCTGTAAATAATCCAGTCTGGACCAGACAATCCAGTGATTGACATCATGAGCATCGATCCACGCAATTGGGATCGATTACGTGCTTCAAACAAGTCAGCGAGCCTGACCCCCTATCCCGTTAGTCGCCTCTTACGACAAGCATAGTCGTCTTTTACGTCAAGTATGGGTTGCTGAAGACCTATATTACCCCAGATCTTCACGGGTCATCAGAAAATGGGCTTCACACATTGTACCCATGTGGGGAATCGAACCCGGGTCTTCGGCGTGACGAGCGAACGCTTTAACCACTTGGCTACCCCACTACCCCTGATGAAGGGGGAAAGTCTTCAGTGATGCAGGTATTGCCAGTTGAATAAAACCCACTAGTACGGGTATGGTGCTGACATAAACTAAATATGTTTTATGTCCAAATACAGAGGAAGTAATGAACGTGCTAAAATCTGGATTTCCAAGAACACAGGAACGAAATAACTCTTCACGACGAAAATATTCGGCAGACAACAAGTAGCTAAATCATACGTGCGTGGACTACAAAACATTCATGTCATGACATGACAATATTTCTTGTACTGAAAGAAAAGAAAACAATCAGATATGACAGTTAACCAACACATTCTCAAACAGCCTGTATGCAACATGGAGCTCTGTGAATATTTCTAGCACGTGCACAACGTAACAGTATCGTCTCAGGACCGGGAATGTCATGCACGTGTTTCATGGAGTTTTTGTCGTCACGCATTAATGTTCCCACGAGTCTAACATGTTCTTCGCTCATTTCTCGTGTTTCTTGAGAAAAGAGCGGAATTTTAGGATATATTGTTGCCATGGTAACAGTGAGAATAAGAGGTAGGGCCATCTGCGCATGTCTTTGTGCACCAGATGGCGCCACTGGCATTGTTTTTCTATCTCCGTATATTTCCAGACTTGTGGATGGTTCTCCATCACGTTTTGACATTTCAGATTTATCTAATCGTTTATATCGAATGTTTGGGTAAGCCTTGGGGTCTGTCCAGATCACCGGTGTCCGCTATCGGTTGTTCATACGTAAATACGCGTCTTGTTTATAAGAATGAAACTGCGCGTTGTGAGGAGAAATATTATTGTCCTTATCAACTATGTATTTGAAATATTATCTGCGTTTTTATTTTTAGCATAAATGTTAGAGTGAATACACTTGTAGATGTCTTCAAAATGTCATCCTTACGCTCCCTGGTGATTTGTTTGTTTGTTTGTTGTTTAACGCAGCAGTCAGCAATATTCCAGCTATATGACGGCGGTCTGTAAATAAACAAGTCTGGACCAGACAATTTAGTGATTGGCATCATGAGCATCGATCCACGCAACTGGAATACGATGACATACATCAACCAAGTCAGCGAGCCTGACCACCCGTGAGTGAGTGAGTGCGTGAGTGAATGAGTGAGTGAGGTTTAAAGCATAGGTTATATCACGGCGTGTCTCCTTAATGTGGTAAGAAATCCCAAAATGGACGTATTATCACGTATTATCACTGTAACTTTGGTGAAACCCACAAGCAAGTCATTGTGGCCGGAAATTGCATTGTGAGACAAGACCTATGTGTTGTGTAAACACACCAAGAATCAAAATAAGGGCAAATTGGAATTGGAAACTACCATCACAGGCCCTGACCACCCGATCCCGGTCGCCGCCTCTTGCGTGTGTGTGACTGCATGTGTCACTACTTGTACTAATCAGGGCTGGTGCCAGTTTTACTTGCATGTGCTAGCCCACTGAGATACCATGCCGCAGTTAACATGAATACCCCACTCAGACACAATATACTGTCTCCGAGCCGACCAGCCCTTGTTTTAGCCCCTAATGCCGAGGGCTAGACAAGGTAACATCAAGTACCATCATTTAACGTCTTTTGGTATGTCAGGACGAGGGTCGATCGAACCACCAACTTTCCGCTCCCCGGGAAGACGCTCTATCCTTTAGACCACGGAAGTGGTCCCCACATCTATGAAATATAATATGAAACGAAAAGAATACCAAATCTAAAAAACACTTTTCAATGCACAGGCATGTCTTTGTCTTATCGTAAATAGAAATAAATCGTTTAATTAATATATATTTTTTCCTGATTTTGCCATCAAATGATAAATGGCCAATAATTAATCAAATAAAAGTAATAACCCGTTTGTGTGCTGATCCCATAAAGTTGGTCGATTTAAACATAACATACTTTACAGAGAGCAGTATCGTGGGATTGCGTCAGCACAATCCATTTCTCAAACAAATTCAACCAGAATCTGAAGAAGGATCCTGCCTTACAGTGTGCATACGGTTACACCCCTTTGTGAAAAATAGAATCTCCCACTCTGACTCAATCGGGCAAACCAACATACTTCAAAATAGTTGCCAGATAATCTGATATGGATGTTAACGCACTGTGCCGAACTCAATCGTTACTGGTCTCCTGTTCATTATTTCATCGAGATGAACATCACCAGACCCGAATTATCCGTCCCACATAAAGTGGCCATTGTCCGCGCTGCCTACAATTACAGACAGAAGCGCCGCATCGGTTTTCTCATTAACCGAAATAAACCATTATCACATTATTAAGACCACTACACATAAAGAAGATATAGCAACTTTACTGATGAATATCAGCATCTGGAGTCTGTGCAGTCTCAAAAGAGAGTATTATAGCTGCGGTTATAATGTCTGGGACAATCAGCTTGGAAAAAGGCCGTCAAGAATTGCCGATAGCTATATATGGTGTAGACTTGCATAAATCTCTTAGGCAATGATCATAAGTTTAAATCATCATTCCTAGATTATAGAAATAATAAGAACAAGTTACCCTAAGGCTAAAAAAAGAACGGCGTCCTCAGACCGTCCGCGTATCTAGACTTGCCTATATTATTAAAGAATTACATCCATGGACTTCAGTAGTCATTCAATATAGCCATGAAGTAAGGCTAGCTATGGTCGTACCTGTCGGTTCTTAGAACAGTTCGATGAGTGTAGTTTATTATGACGAACTAACTTTATGCCTAGGAACAAATCAATCAAATATTTACCCAAATAAACATATACAAGTCTTACACATAGTCTTTGGAATTTTTAATTACTCAATGCATTTCTTTCTTCAAACAAAACACTTCTGATGTTGATTTATCTATATTATAGACGTGTTTATGTTTAATGATAACAGTTTAGTATTGATAAAATTACATGCAGATATACCCCCCTTATGCTGAAGGTGGGTGAGCTGATATGGGGTTTCCTAGATTATCAATTATTTCCCTTATATGGTGTATGCACGACCAGTCCTTGTTTAACCCCTTAAAGCCGAGCGTCAGACTGGGTAACAACAAGTACCATCTTTCAACGTCTTTTGGCATGACCCGACCGGGGATCGAACCCCAGACCTTCTCTCTGTGCGGACGTTCTACCACTAGACCACGGAAGTGGCCGTCATGATGGATGACTAAGCATATCCAAGTATACTACTCAAATAAAAGTCTTGGCATGAGTAACAATAGTAATATGAAAGAACCGGGTGGCCCTTAACATTTTGTGAGTAGTATATATCGTGATGATGGTGCTATTGTTGTTGATATACATTCCACCATTTAGTTTAAGTTTCCTTGCATATTTGAGATTTCAAACAAGATCAGATCTGGTTTACATCAACTTGTTCAGTGTTCAGTACGTGATCCTGTACGGTACATGGTCCGGACGTATTTAAGCATAAAAATTTGTTTATCTACAAACAACAACATAATCATGAGTAATTAGGAAGCTGTAAACTGATCGTGTTTCCCCTGATTGTCTGTGACACCTGATTACCTCCCTTGCTTTGATGTAGGCAACAGGTTGGTATTGTGATGGCATCTCGGTTGGTTATCAACGAAACAAATTAGGTCCAGTGTTTGGGTATTTTGAGATCATGATGAAAGTCTAGTTAAAGAAGTTGTTTTAGCGTGTTTAAACATTGATTCTCATGTTGTTTTTTCATAACAACATTTCTCAATTCAAATCCTGTTTACAAACTGTATCCCTCCCTTATCTCCTTATCATTCCCGCACCTACTGCAGAACCCATGTCTTCAACTCTTGTTGAAAATTCCACAAATCCTTCCGTGTAAACACCCTCATAGCGGTATTACGATAACTAGGAGATATGTGGCAACCGGCAACTCCACAGTGACGTCAGACAACGCGGGCGGATGAGGGTGGATTCTACATTCTTCGCTAAGACCTTTCCTCCCTGCCCTGAAGATCCTGAACGCAGCCATTGTTAACCGGTGTCGGCCCAATTTGTTCCCTGTGGATTGTGCTTCTTTTACATCACTATCATGACGTTTTAAGACAAACTAATATTATATTGTTTGCCACGGTCAAATGATTGTTTTGCCTACAGATTTTGTAGCAGGTTCCAGAAACGTAATGAAGAGTTCAATTTACTAGCATTATTCATGAACCAGGGTTAGTATTAAATGTCAGAAAAAATGTTTCAATGGTAGTGTGTGTGTGTGTGTGTGTGTGTGTGTGTGTGTGTGTGTGTGTGTGTGTGTGTGTGTGTGTGTGTGTGTGTGTGTGTGTGTGTGTGTGTGTGTGTGTGTGCGTGTGTGTGGGCGTGTGTGTGTGTGTGTGTGTGTGTGTGTGTGTGTGTGTGTGTGTATGTCGGGGGGGTGGGGGGTGTACCTTCTTAATCCAAATCAGCTATAGTGATACATAAAAAAGTGTTAATCCTGCATCTTATAAAAACGGTTTCAGTGCCGGTAACCGGGTAATCGTATGTGGGTATTGATGTTTGAAGGATTGAATCGCCACTCTCTGTGGGTTTGCTAAAATATTTGCTCTATGTATTTGTTTTCCTGAGTGAATGACACGACCCCCGTCGACTTTTATGACTAAGTAGTCTCAGTATAACGCAGTTCACATGACAGCACATACGCTGTCAACACGTACCGTTATCTCACTGGTACCACCTTTCCCCTAAATAATACTGTATATAAATAAATGAACTATAAATATTTTAGACTTAGAAAATTAGTGTGCAACGAAGCAACGAATCTCACAAGGATATATATTTATGGAAACGAATTTCTGAAAAAAGCACCATGAAACATCTATCAACAAGCAACGTGTCATAAATGTTCATGATACGTGTGTTTTTTAAAAGTCTAATTATTTTTTAACAATCTTTAACAACAAATGTAGCGTTAGTTATACACAAGAAATGTTTTATAACACGAACACCTGGTTTTGACACTACACCGTTTGATCTTGCAATATTTGCTTGAATACAATATCGGAAAATCTAGATTTCAAACTAAAGCTTTGTCACTGAGGGCGCAACAGTAACGTCATTCAACTCCAAGACAACGTACTCTTTCTGTTCGACACGCAAGTGTGTACAGCACTACACAAAAGTAAACAACGGGTAGGACAAAGGCACACAAGACTCCAGTGTCACATACATTGGTATAGAATTCCAATCATGTTTGCATGTTATAATGGCATTGGTTAGTCTTTCTAAAAGTAAGGAATTTTAAACATGACAGATATTCATGGAATGTCTTAATGATCCCATTTGACACAAGGTACGAGGGTTTGATTTCAGAGCCCTTGATTTCTACGTTGAGAGTTCGACTCAATGGCATGTGTTAAGGAATACTGAGACGTATTTTCACTATGGCGCCACGGTTGACAATACTTTCTGGAACGTCATGCCAATACCTTTCTGGAAGCCACGATACAACCTATTATCCTGTGAAATAAAACCTGATGAATAAAAAAAAGTGATTACTATTGCGTCCCTAGACAACGAGTCTTTATTTTATGGTTAGTTTCTGTAACGAAATTTAAAAATGTTTGGGAGAACATGTGGGTGTGCGAACATACATCCGGGCATGTATGTGTGCGTGTGTTCACATGTATTCGTGGGCACATCTCTACCCACATTCAAAGTTATTCATAACGAACCAAAACAGAAGTTAGTGATAGTCTCGAAATAAAGAACGATAAAAAACATCCAGTTGAGACATGAAAAAACAGACATTTATATTCAAATCCACTGTCATTACAGAGAGTCAAAGAAATATATTTATGAGAAAAAACATTTGAAAATAGGCGTATTCGATTCCATGATGACCCCTGAAGATCCGGGGTAGAATAGGTCCTCAGCAAACCATGCTTGCCGCAAAAGGCGACTATGCTTGTCGTAAGAGGCGACTAACGGGATCGGGTGGTCAGGCTCGCTGACTTGGTTCATGCATGTCATCGTATCCCAATTGCGTGGATCGGTGCTCATGATGTCAATCACTGTATTGTCTGGTCCAGATTCGATTATTTACAGACCGCGTCATATAGCTGGAATACTGCATAGTGCGGGATGAAACAACAAACAAAACAAACAAAATATATTTTGACAAAATGAAACACTTATATAGGAAAATATATAAGACTGAACTTGGTATTAAGCTAAATGGGGGTACTGAGAATAATGAATTGCAGAGCTAAACGAGTCTGAATCCTACTGACGGTGTCACCAAAACTCCTGTAACCTGTTAAGTTCTACATCAGACTAATACATAATCGGGCAGGATACCTATTGAAACCAGGTGGACGTCGTCGGAAGGTCGCCAGTCAACGTGTTCAACAACCCATCACGGGGCATGCCCCATTCCTGCAGGGCGCTGAACGGACACGCGTGCATGACAATGCATAACTCATCATGTGTTTGTGTAGTTCAGGTCAGAGAATATGTGAAACCGACACTGACAGTATTGTTTGAACAGACAGTTAAACGTTATGGAAGACCTGCCTCGCTGTCAGTTTATGTGTCTCATGTCTCGTCAAGGAATAGTAGATGAGGTGAGGTTAAATTGGGTTTAACGTCGCGTTAACGTTGCACTTAGCACATACATGACTATTTGCACGTGTGTGTGTGTGTGTGTGTGTGTGTGTGTGTGTGTGTGTGTGTGTGTGTGTGTGTGCTAGCTCACTGTGATACTGAGACACAGTATACTGACTCCGAGCCGACCAGTCCATGTTTTAGCGCCAGACAGGGTAACAACAAGTACCATCTTTTAACGTCTTTGGTATGATGCAGCCGGGGATCGAACCCCGGAACTTCCGCTCTCCGGGGGGACGCTCTACCGCTAGACCAGGGAGGCGGTCTCAAGGAATAGTAGATCATTTGACCTTTCTGTAGATGAAATAGAAGTGATATGCTAGGTGTAGTCCATTTTATTCGGATTTGTTTATATAATACAGCGGCGGTAGATGTGTGTGAGTTTTATTTTACACCGCAGTCAGCATTACAACAACTTTACGGCGGCCTGTTACTGTGGTTGGCGTGGTACACAATTGGTTGACATCATGAACGATGATTTATCTCATCATCGTCCGGTCACACGTCAGCCCGGAGATGTATTGTATCCCAACGTTTCACATTTAAGGGGAAACTTGAGAAAAACCTTGTGCACTGGGGGGAGGGGGGAGGGGAGGGGGGGCAGTTTTCTCCGGAAGCACCACGAGGTCGGTGGCGATAAGTGTTGAGACTTGTAAACGATCATTCTGGGACAGAACCAGTGGTTGACAGCATGAGCAACGATTCACGACGTCCGGGAACAATGACACAATCAGGCAGGTCACACATTGTGTAAACAGCCGGTCAAAGAAGCCTATTCTATCTCCATGAACCGTACAGGGGATTTAGACTTGGGGTTCATGTAAAATTTAGGTAAACATCTCTGATACAGTTCTGTAATACACTGTACATTCAAGGAGAGTCTGTTCTGTATCTGGCACAGGCAATTCAGTGTCTGTCAGCGGGAGCACCGTTTCACACCGTCGGGACCCGATTATAGACAAAATCAGCCAGATCAAGTCGGACACCTTTGCTATATTTATTTGCGACAAAATGTTTGTTTCCCCACTAGGGGTGTGATATTAAACAGTGACTCACATCATTTGTATAGCCACACAGCACGTCTCTCCTGGCCTCCTTTGTGCTTCAGGTGCATACTTTATGTGCACAGTTGTAATTACTTCATAACTCACGTTCGCTGTTTTGACAACACAATACAGCTTCAGGAATACCTTCAGATATGAACGAGTTTATGATGGATGTAGCCATACCACAGCCAAGGACACTGGGAACGAGCGTTATAGTGCCAATGTAAAGTTCACCATAGTCGCTCGTACACGTTACCCCCACCCGACCCACCAAACCCCCTATACCCCCTATACCCAACCCAACCCAACCCAACCCCTAATCCCCTCCTTCCATAATAATCCACAAAGGCGTCATAGGAAACCAAATTTCAGACTGGAATACCTAATCTTATATACAATTCTATCCTACCTACAAAATATCATGAAGCTTAATTTCTGGGGGTTCTAACTTCGAGAACACCGTTGGACATACTAGTTTAAAGCTCTGCATGTGCACCTCGGGAACCCAGTAAACATAGCCATCTCATTACCCAGCGTTACAGAAAGGGCACAGAAAGGGTATACACAGAGTCTGCCAACTGTGTAGCTACCTTTAGTCTGTATCACAGTCAAGCTCTTGCAGACAGGGCTTTATTTAATTATGTTGAAATGGATACACCGCACATCACAAGATGGTATTTTCTCATCAAGGTTTAATTGACCACGTTCTGACTCCACTGTCGCAGGTTGCCGGGTTAATTTGCAAGATGTTTTTAATATTTTCTTGTCCTACATTTCCAAAGGATCGTATTGCATGTGGTTTGTTGTTCATCGCTGTCAGTCAAGATGGGCGGAGATGTGGATGAGTTTTCAAGATGTTAAGTGCAAAAAGTGGGCCAACATATCGCGGTAATATTTCATGACAGTTGAAGGTCATAACAGATACAAGCGCAACTTTCAATATATTTACCGTCAAACGTTCGCAGTTTCAGAGTCATAAACGTGTTTCAACAAAGCCGAAACAGATTTTGCTACAGAAAGCTTGTAAATATCTCGACACGTCGTATCCTACGGCATGCGCTGATGCTGATTCGGCTCTTATTTAGCGCTAGACATGTTGATATCAGGTGTGACATTATCGTCTACATAACTGTACACTCCAACGCTGAACCGTACAAGATATAACCTGAAAAATAAGCTACTTGTGTTCGTCACTCCAAGCTTTATAATCGGTATACGTGTTTCTGACACAATCGCACATTAATAACAGTATAGCACGATTTGTTGAGGATTCTAAATCCTTAAATCAAAAACATAAAGATTGCGTGTTGTAAATAAATTTCAAGGTTTACCCCGGTGAACAAAATCTCTTGGAAAACAATTTCCACTTCTCCTCATATCTTATCTGTCAGGCTCCATGAATAGGTGTGGATGTAGGGTTTTATCAAACGATTTCCCCCACATCTCCGCGGCTCTGTTACAACGCGTCATTTCCCTTGCAGCCCACACTTGCCAATAACAGACAGACCCCGTTCGCCCGTTATGTATTGAATGGCCGGTGTAAATGGTAGGAGAATTAACATAAGTTGTAGCAGCGTAATCCCCTTCTGCAGGAGACCTGTAGGCACAGAGAACTTGGAAAGGGGATATGTACACACAGCAGCGGATGTCCATTGCGTCGGACGGGTTGTACATTGCACGTGAGGGATTGTACATTTCACGTTGAGGGTTGTTCATTTCACGTGAGGCACTATACATCGCACGCCGAGGGTTGTTCATTTCACTTGGATATTTCTTACTGGAAGCGTTTAGCAGATAAAGAGGTAAGGTGTGAGAACTTTTTAAAATTGTTTGGTGAGTGGGAGAGCAGATATTTATGTTTATCATTTAACTTAAGCATTTATCCATGACATAAGCTTATGACATAAAAACATGTATGTCATACCCCAATGACATAAGTATGCAAATTAGATATGCAAATAAGATAACTGGAAGAGGGAGCGGTTTGATTTGAAACTATATATTATAAGTGAAGTTAGTCCAGAGATATAATCAGATTACACAGAATCGTTGTTGTTACCGTTATTAAAGTTTCAATTATTTGCAAAAGTCTGTTCAAGTATTTTGTTTAAAATAATCCGAGGAACTTTTTTTCTCAGTGAATTGTTTATTTTGGTTTACATGGCTATGGAAAACATGTATCACTACGCACGATCTATACGTAAGATTTCGACAAGTTGCTGATGTTAATGTTTAATGCAATTATTCCTTAATTGGGAAGCAAAAATGTGAAAATGATAAATAGAATTCATCACTCGTGTTTTTTAATATGGGAAATATCAACCTCGTCCCGTTAATCGGTATTTGCCTCGCCAAAGGCTCGGCAAATACAGATTAACTAAGACTCGGTTGATATTTCCCATATTAAAAAACACTCGTGATGAATCCTCTATTTATGATGTGGAAGCAGTTTCAGAGCAGCTTCATCATCTGTTGTGCATCACAAGAGCATATCGTATTGGCCAGTGCCCAATATAATCGACTGACATGTTTTCAGCGTGCAACGCAGCAGACCGTTGTTGAAGCTTGACCTTGTCGATATTCTACATTGATTGGTTTTCCTTCACAAATGAAATAGTGTATGTTTCATTGCCTCATACGCCAAACAGTTCACTGTTAATAAAACCATACGCATTACTGAATGCGTCAATAACTTCTTATGCCTCTCAGCCTATATCGGTTGATAATAAATACCTTTCAGCTACCATCCCCTGGCTTCTATTTAATGTCATTCTCAACAGTCACGTTTTGTTGTATGATGATTGATTTGAGTATAAGAAAGATATTAGACTGTCACCGCGGGCGTTAGGCAAAAAGCGGTATAAAAAATGATATGCATTGCTTGTCACATATAAGACTGTGTTAGGAACACTACGGTGACCTTGCACTGACGAATTGAAATTGACTCCTTATTCAGCGCTATATCTACGCCAGGACATGTATTGCAAAGTGCTAGGTTAAAAACCGCGTGATAACCCATACCAGACAGCGTGCGATCCTTCAATGGTAATACAGAGGGATGTTACCATGTACACGTGTGCACGTCACACAGAGCACGCTTTGTAAATACACTATACTATTTAAATACCGCTATGTTTATCATTAATAAGTATTGTGTATTGGAATTCTTCTCCACCTCGCCCCCCTCCTCATTCTCCCTCTCACCCTCCCCTCCCCACCGCTCTCATTCGCTCTATTCTACAATTCGCCCCTCCACCTTCTCATCTACCCCCATCACTTAACCCCAAAGAAACTACCCGCGAAGATCCGGGGTAGAATAGGAAACCCATGCTTGCCGTAAGAGGCGACTAACGGGATCGGGTGGTCAGGCTCGCTGATTTGGTTGATGCATGTCACCGTATCCCAATTGCGTGAATCGATGCTCATGATGTCAATCACTGAATTGTCTGGTCCAGACTCGATTATTTACAGACCGCCGTCACTAGAATATCGCACAGTGCGGCGTTAAACATCTCTCTCTCTCTCTCTCTCTCTCTCTCTCTCTCTCTCTCTCTCTCTCTCTCTCTCTCTCTCTCTCTCTCTCTCTCTTTATCTCTCTCTCTTTATCATCCCCTCAATCTCGACCCAACTTCCATGCTCCTTTCTTTAACATACCTCCTGGTCTCGTCATTCTCCGTCTTTCACTCTTAATCTACCCTTCCGCTTACATGCTTCTTCCTCTACTGCCAGCTGACCTCTACTTACACATACATGATCACCTCTGACCTGCCACCACTTAAACCATGTACTAAGTGAAAGGGGTGATCCTTACTTCCCACTGTTGCCTGTCAGTCCCCACCCCCCACCTCCCCTCGCGGCTGGCGTACATGTCTAGTCTAACGTGTCAACATTACCCTGCAGATTGTGTGAGGATACACCTTCGCCTGAACGTCCCCGTCTAACGCTCGTCCCCCGTACAGCATGGAGCGTCTGTAAGCGGAGCACTTTCCTCTCAACGCCCGACCCACCATGGGCACCGGTGACACTGTCACTTTGACCCTCAAGGGGGGAGCACCCTGGGGGTTTCGACTCCAGGGTGGGGGACCACACCCCCTTCAAGTTTCTAAGGTAAGAGTCTTTTTGTTCTTATAGTATAATCGTAGTCTGTGCAGGACGAAAGGCTGTGGAATGTCTTGTGCTTGGTATCCTCTATGGGCGTGGTGTCGCGTGGTGAAGAATGGGTTGGATATAAAAGAGGGTCTGCTTCTACACTTTGAGATGCATGGTAGCAGGTATTTAAGAAATGATGGGATCATTTTGTACACTGATAAATTCCAAGTGTATAATTATGAAGAATGGTGCTTTTAAGTAATTCTATATGCTTTTGCGGTTTGTTGTAAAATATTTTCGAACTATGTTTTTATTCATAATATATATTTCCATCGAGTCAAAACTATATTTTATACATCTCGTACACAATGCAAATAGACGTTCAGGATTCAGACATCAATGGGTTATATATCCTCCTTTTATCAGGAAACTCACAACCGTTTTCTAATTCACACAGCTGATATACCTATTGGCAGACTTATAAAGATATAGATCTAACGCTTACCCTATATAACGCATGAACGCATACCAATAACGCATGCAATGCCGCTGGATGAAAACTGAGAGCTTTTCAAGTTTTCCAAATCCAGTTAACGGCAATGTAAAACTATGTCAACACAATAGTTCAATGTAGGTACACCCAAGGACACAATGCGTCTCCAAATTTACTCTATTGAATTCCATCCTCGGCACAGAAGGTTATTATCTCTTAAGGACACTTTCCACCCTTCAGATAGACAATACAACCCATGTACCACCGTGTACTCTGTTTACACGCGACCGCTTGCACTGAGCAGCGGGTACGAATAGTGAGTACTCCTGTCTGAATATCAGCGTCACATTCCATATAATAGACTAACATATAGTCTCTGAAATGAACATATCATACAGAAAATAAAAAATCTAATAAAAAGGGAGCCCAGTGATTCTCTTCATTTTCAGATACTGCAGTAATCTAGACTTGCCAAACATTATAGACTTGCATGGGCTGTAGTTGTCATAAATGTATCAGGGTCTGTAAGACAGGCTATCCATATTATCATGTATGCTCTAGCCTGTTGTTTGGACCTGCAGTGACACAATAGGCACAAGGGCATGCTAGGGCATGATTCGAACTTGACCTGTCCGTACCTTAGCTGTCACTAGGCAGGGTTTATTAATATATCATAGCGCTTTGTCGGGTGTATTGCATTTTGAACTACCCATGAGTAAATATAACCCGATTAACGAGCTACGTGTTTGGGGATCGAGAGTGGCGTCATGATTCGAAAGGCGATAGATGGCCCTGTCAAGTGTAATGGGGATTCCTTTGTCGACTGTGAAAATAAATTGTGATGGGTCGGTGTCACACTTCATTATAAGCTTTCGCTCTATTGTAGTGTGTGTTTATTAGAAATGGAATTATAAAACTGCAACGGGGATAAAATCATATTACAGACTCTGAACGCTGAAATTAATGCACTAGCCGTGGGTACATACGTTTAAAGTATTAACGTTATGGTTAATCTTAGTTCGGTCATATTAAGGTGTTGTTAATTTGGCTTAGTGAAGAGGGTAAAAAAAAAAACAGTAGAGTGAGTGAGTTGGGTTTAACGCTTTGAACGGTATTCCAGTTATATCACGGCTTGAAGCAGGTCTATGACGTTTACCACTTCTTCGATGTTTGTTTGTTGTTTAACGCCGCACTATGCAATATTCCAGCTATATGACGGCGGTCTGTAAATAATCGAGCCTGGACAGGCAATCCAGTGATTGACATCATGAGCATCGATCTACTCAATTGGGATAAGATGACATGCATCAACCAAGTCAGCGAGCCTGACCACCCGATCCCGTTAGTGGCCTCCTAAGACAAACATAATCGCCTTTTCAGCAAACCTTAGTGCACCGTATGGATTCCGGGTTAGAATTGGTCCCAGCTTGTCGTACGAAGCGACTATATGTATCGGGAGGTCAACTTGATTGATTGCGTGTCATCGTAACCAGTTACTATGGAACATTGCTCATAGTTTCATACTACTCAAAAGAAATTAAAGAACATCCAATTCTTTCACATTACTATTGTTAATCAATCATGCCATCCTACCAATAAACTTCTTTTGAGTAGTATAACATTTTCATGTTCGTCTGCTCAAGTATTTAAAGGCCGCCGTATAGTTGGAATATTGGTGAGTGCGGCGTTACACAACCTACAAAAAAGGTACCTTTCTCGGTCAAAAATATCGATGTAGTTCTGTACAAGAATGCCTTTGTCGTAATCAGAATGCGATACTAATACCAATCCAGTTTGACTATTACTTTAAGTTAAACAGAGCACGGTTCTCCAGGAGCTGTGGACTTCTGTCGACAGACATCGGCCTTCAGGCTGTTCGCGAGCTTCTTGTTTTGAATTCCTGTACGGTTGTTTTTGCTCTTGTGAGTAATGGGATTCTCGAGTAGAAAGTATCACAAAACATAAGTAAGAAAGTCAATACAGGCTGGGCGCTCAGAGACAACGTCGTCTGTTTGGGTGTGCCAGACTGCGCGCTGGGATGCAGGAGAGGTATTAGCTTGTCTCACAAACCATATACTAGGGAGCAAGGGTGGCAATGCAGAGTTCCGTCCCTTGGGTTCGAATCCCGGTTCGCCCCGATTATGTTTCTAGGTTTGTCAGCACCATACCCGTGCTTGTGGGTTTCACCAAAATGGCAAACGTCTCAGACCTGCTATAGATCTAAATGACGCAAGTCTTGATTTTCCACAGATTCGGGTTCTGAATCTCCCATCTGAATGGGTCTCCTTTTCAATTTAAATAGAGTCGTTTGTTTCTTTCAAAATTATTTTTTATCAGAGGCTAAGCGTTAGTCTAGAGAATAGAGAAATATTGAACTTTCTCAATGGCGTCTACTTTCAGCGTGTTTCGATGACATCAGGCAGGAAAGGATTAAACATTCCATAGCTTTAGATTTTCCGGCCATTGTTGATGATAGTGCAAGGAATGGCCGTCTGTCCCCTGTAATTGTCCTCCAGCATACCTTCACACCGTGATTATGTATTTGCTCCTGTTGACCCCGGAAGGAGGATGTTTTTCATTTAACTTTGTTGGTATGTAAACAGTACCTAATTCAGCGTATTTGAACTCTGGTGAGACATACGTCTCGTGCGCAATTCGTTGTATTGAAAGAAATAGCTGACTTTCTGACCTGATTGTTTCTGAATTGGCGTGCTTCTGTTTCTGAATTTGCGTGTTTGCACGTGTTGTTGGTGTGTGTTTGCGTGCTACCTAGGTGTACTGCGTGGCCGGTCGTACACGAATTAGCTGTTTATAAAATACAATTTGTAAGCGAGTGAGTGTGGTTTTACGCCGCCTTTAGCAATATCACGGCTTGGGACACTAGAGTCTGGGCCCCCAACCTTATGGGGAAGCGAGTCTGGGCCCTCGACAGGCTGAGCGAATGTTTTAGCCACAAGCCCACCACAACCCCCGCCTACCACAACCTCGTGTTTATGTACCATTGTTTATGTTCGCAGTGCATGCTACTGAATTTGTCTGCGAAAGGGACATTAGCGTGACAGTGTCTTTTGTGAATCACAGTTGAACCTCCATATCTCGAATCGGAGTAATTATAAATTCTCTGACTTTTCAAGAGATATTGCAAATATACGGCCATAACATATATCTGTGGTGACAAAAATACAACATTATTTGCCATACATGTACATTAACAATATGGTATAGATATCTCTAACAAATATGCACAAAATATAACCGATATTATTCAAAGGCAGTTATTTAAAAAAATATTCCACACATGTCTAAATGTTTGTTCAGTTGGTTCATGTCATAGGTTTGATATAACGGTACATTCTTTGTAAACAAGTTCGAAATAAAGAGAAAATATATGTGCGTAGAAAAGGTGTTATAAGTGAAGTACAGGAAACTACGTTTATAACGAACACGCTTATAACGAACTGACGGGTATTTCGAACTGGTTTCTTTTGTCCCGACCATTTGCTGTATATATGCTTATAACGAACTATGTTATAACGAACTAAAATTAGTTATCCCTTTGGGTTCGTTATAACCGTAGTTTACTGTACTGTGTACTTATGATAATTCAACAGCAAGGAGACGAATAATTTCTACAAACGTCAGCCATCACATTTCCATATACGTTTTTAATAACTTCGTTTTGTAAAGGATAACTCGCAAAACTAACAGACCAAAAATATTTTTTTAATCTATCACAAAATAACGTCAACGTACATTCCAAGCATCTTCCACGACAATGTCATGATATGAAATGAGACGCCATTTCATTGAAAGTAAATACAATATGTTCATATTTCCATCCTAATATAATTTGCTGGCTGAAATCCGAACAAAGGCGTATTCGGTGTGTTTCCTCGCCCAGGTATTTCTAATGGAACACCTCTACCTGACGCGTCCTGACACCTATATCATGATCCACGCACACTCCTCAAATAACGCTGTAACCAGGTCACAAGTAAATAATCTTCGCTATGCACCTACGTTACGAGTGAATTCAAATATTGATGTGTATTGTTAAATGAAAGCCTTTAGCGTTAGGTGACCTACATTGATCTATGTTAGTAAGATCATTGCTTCAGATATGCCGTGGCTGAACTGCACAATGATGTAGCTTGACACTGTGATACCACATACCTGTGTAGAGTCACTGAGTTCAACGTGATGTGTGCTTTCTGTCACATGAATACGCCTCGTTTTGCGTGCACCGTGCTTAGTTAATTTACGGTTAGTTGTAATGTGTATGTGTAATGTGCCTTTCTGATTTCGATTGTTACGAGTCGATTCCCAAGTTGTAACAATATGTTAATCCGAAAATATGTACGTGAAAGAATTTAGTGTGAAACAAAATTAACTAGGTTGACAAATCAATACAAATTACGTAGCATTTACAATGGCAGTACACAATAGAGTGGTAGTACAATATTCAATGGCAGTATAAAATGTTAGAGCAGTGGAAATGGCAATGACAATGACAAGAATAATAATCAGCTCCCCGCAATATTGGTCAAATTACCGAGATAGGCCTAAGCTGAACACATGGGTGAAAAGTGATCTTCAAACTAGAGTTGGTCTCGCTGTAATGTCAGATGAAGTGTGAGATGAGACAGAGACGCACCCGCTCCATTAATATAGTCTAACCAGCTTCCAGCACTTTCTACACAGTGCCAGATCAGTCTAGTGTCACTTGAACATCACAGAATATTCCACATGTTTCTATAACGCTTGACATCCATATATGCTATTCCAGAAGTTTACAGATAATTCGAGCATCTAAATATGATAACTTAATCACCATAGCTTACATTAAATAGTACTACATTTCTGACAACTAATCATTGTCAAAGAACAATGCAATAAACTTCTCCTAAATCCCAATAGAAACTATACAGTAATACAGTTACAATCATTGTTTTGCAATAAATTACACTGCCCAAAACACGATGAAAACGACTATCATTTGAAAGGGACAACGTGTGTTTTTGTTAGAGAGAGACAAGAGAGCCCATACCCCTCTCTTCACCCCCATGCACCTACACCCATGGTGTTGGATTGACGCTCGCATGGATGTTGTTTTTTTGCTGTAACGGTTGTTGTTTTGAGTTTTGGGGTTTCTTTTGGTTAACGCCTTACTCAGCAATATTCCAGGTACTAGACTAAGTATGGACCAGACAATGCAGTAATTGACATAATGAGCATTATACGCAATTGGATACGTTTACATGCATCAACCAAGTCAGCGAGTCTGACCACCCGATCCCGTTAGTCGCACCTCACAAGCACTGGTTGCTGAAGACCCGGTATCCTTACGAGGAGCTTGGCATCGATGTATAATACATGAAAGTTATTTTATCACCACTGAAAAGTGGTTTCAATGTCATAAAGTGTGTCAGTGAATGCGGTTGAATACATCACACAGCAACGTTCTGGCAATAACACAGTAGCGTGTAAGGAAACATGATTCCATGCTCGTTGGTTTCACCAAAGTGATAAAGACCCGCATCACTTCGGGCTCTACCCCCGCACCAAGCTAACACGACATCATAAACTGAAATACTGTTTAATGCAGCGTTTAACCAAGCTCACTCACACGTTCATAAAACCCTATATTCTGAAGCAGTACTTTCTAGAAGACATCGAACATTCGTCAAAGAATGAACACATCGCCATACTAAATCACTCCACATCCAGCTAACTTTACGTCCGTTCTAAAACGTATGGATTGTTGGGTTTCAATAGATAAACAGACTAGAATTGTTCTGTTTCCTCGCTTAAGAGATAACGCTAACAGTAGAGACTGAGACAGACAGGAGAATCCACGTGTGTTTTTCTCGTTGTGATAAAGACGAAGGACGAGGGGGAAGGCCTGTTTACATCCCTGGCAGTGTAGATTATGTCGTCCTGGGTACCTGCAGGCAGTCGAGCGGGGGCAGCCCACACTCCCTGATAGGGAGTCGGTGTAGTTGAACGCTTTATCGTACAGCTGATAAGGTTATTGTATTAATGGATCTTACACCATTGTTAATCTGAAGATTTAATCCTTGCATTGTTAGTCTAGACATGATGAAGATATGATATGGAAAATGAAGCGTACAAGCATTCAATAACACAATTATGATTTTAAACATAATTAAGTACATCTGACGAATCATTGATTAACACAGCTTAATTTTGTAAAGAAGAGTATAGGATTGATAGATCAAACATGATGCTGTCAAAATATCTTCTAAAATTGCTCACAAGTTCTACAAGTTTGTAATGTTTGGTACAGATAATGTTAGAGTACACGAGTATGGACATTTCAAGGTTGGTGCAATCGGAGTCAACACTTTCTATAAAATATAATAAAAAAAAGGAAATGAAAAAATACCGTTACGTGAAACATGTGTAATGCGGGCTGGACTACATTAGTTTACTTCTGCGCATGCGTGCTTGTGATATGAAACCTAGTTTATATCTCGACGGGTTCCGCAAACAGACAACGTGTGAGGTCCTCCTGGGCCTGCTATTGTTTATAGCAACTCAAATTGAAACATATTTCAAAGAACGCGATGCACATTCATGTTGATATTTCCTCCCGCTAGACAGCCGGGACACTCTGCCCTGTTCATAAACAACAACTGTCTTGTTATTGCTCGTGTTTGATGTTTCCCTGCCACAGATAACTGTCACAATAATCACACATGACAAACTACACACTGTAGATAGAACAGAAAACGTCAACACCGGAGCATTAGTCTTGATTAGCTACCGAAACAGATTTCACTGTGCGTGAAAGGCAAGGAAAAATAGCGGTGAAAATAACATGAATAAATCACTGAAATGATACGCAATAACCACACGTCAACAAATACACACCAAATACATAATTATTATTTTTATCAAATTATACAAACCACTTGTTGCTGAGCACGTTTTGTATGTTTGAGAATTTATTTTCGACAAATGGATGTTCTTCAAAATTCCGCTTTGAATATTGTAAGTACAGTAAAGTACGGTTATAACGAACTCAAAGGGACTACTAATTTTAGTTCGTTATAACCGTAGTTCGTTATAAGTATATATACACCATAACTACAGCAAATAGTCGGGACCAAAAAAGTTAGTTCGTTATAACCGTAAGTTCGTTATAAGCGTATTCGTTATAACCGTAGTTTACTGTATGCGTATTTATATTGAAATTGTTTCTGAAAATCAGAGTTAAGTGTGCGGAAGTTGATGACTGATGGAACTCCATGACAGCAGTGAAGGTCTAGGAGGTTTATGAAGTATAATGACCAGGAACAAAGGGAATGTACGTACATGGGGTCGGCATAGCCACAAGTAAATTGTTACAGGAATAGCGTTTTACTCTTTTTAGGAACGGTGTCTACATCAGTGAAATACAATCGTGACGCGATGTGTCCCCTTTTACACTGGTTCACATCACGACGATGCCAGTACACGGACAAAGAATGTTCGGATGTTTTTTCTATAGTTTTGATAAAACGTCTTTAAAATGAACCGATACATGTAACAGTTAATAACTCACTTGGTCATTCATTCGCTCTCTAGCAACAATACACGTCTTCGAACGTTAAGTGCATTGTTTGTTCCCCTATGGTCTATCAAAGAAGTTGCATGTAGGCGATCTGGTCAATGCACTACAACTCCTGTCACTTATATTTATAAAGTATTAATGGCAATGACGCCCATTTAAACAGAGAATGGATATGAATATACGATTCATTCATGCCTATGGCATTCTGACTAGAAAAATGATGGGGTAGCCCAGTGGTTAAAGCGTTAGCTCGTCACACTGATAAACCGGGTTCGATTCCCAAAATGGGTACACTATGTGTAGCCATCTCTGGTGTAGCAGTGATATTGATGGGATTGTGCTAAAAAATGTCCCACCCACTGATTAGAAACGATATAACCTATCACACAAGCTTTAGGTTTGAAGCGTTTATCATCCCTACTGTACGCTCCTGCCTGCTTAGATTTCCCCTAATAATGACTTAATTAATGGGAAGTGTGGGAAGTCTCTAGACGTTATCGGCCACAGTTGGCGCAGTGTGTTGCAGTGTTACCGTCACCTGACCCTGGGCACATGCAGGCTTAGAACGCTGGCAAGCTAATCATTTCACATCTTAATATTACTGTGAAATTAGGTTAGAACAGTTTTGCTTCACTTGTTGTGTGTGCAGGTGGTTCATGGTTAAAAAGCAGAGGCTGCTCACGGTATTATGGTTTTGCTTGTTTGTTTGTTGTTTAACGTCGCACTCAGCTATATGACGGCGGTCTGTAAATGACATCATGAGCATCGATCCACGCAATTGGGAAACGATGACATGCATCAACCAATTCAGCAAGCCTAACCACCCGTTCCCGTTAGTCGCCTTTTACGGCAAGCACGGGTTGCTCAAGACCTATTCTAACCCGGATCTTCACGGGTTCACAATATGTAACCGTTTTTTAAATTCTTAGGTTTCCAAACAAGAACGACTCTTTTAATTGGTGAAACCATTTGTGTTTCATCCAGAACGTCTTTGAATATTTTGTGCATTAAAATGAGTGAGTTAGAGTTTTAACGCCGCTTTGAACAGTATTCCTGGAATATCACGACGTGTCAGCTTAAAGTGGGAGGATTGTGAAGTGATGCCCACGACACCCACGAGCACGGGTATGGTGCTGACAAACCTAGAAACATAATCAGAGCGAACCGAGATTCGATCTCACAATCATAGATTTCTGGCGTGTAAGAGGGACGCAACTGGCACAGCTAATTGCGGCGCCTTAGACATACTGGGACCCCATGCCCCCACTGTCCATCAGGCTATTTTTACAGTGTGTATGTTTGTGAAAAGCACGAACCTTATTTTGGAGGCAGTTTAGAAATACACCCCTCCCGAAGGATACGTAAGAGAAATATCTAAACATGAAATAGGTCATCGATGACCTGTCTGGATGGTTATCTCTGTCATACCTTGAATGTAGTAACGTTGGTTGGTTGGTTTGTTGTTTCACGCCGCACTCAGCAATATTCCAGCTATATGACGGCGGTCTGTAAATTATCGAGTTTGGACCTGACAATCCAGTGATTGATATCATGAGCATCCATCCACGCAATTGGGATCGATGACATGCATCAACCAAGTCAGCGAGCCTGACCACCCGATCCCGTTAGTCGCCTTTTACGACAAGCATAGTCACCTTTTACGACAAGCATGGGTTGCTGAAGACCTATTCTACCCCGGAATCTTCACGGGTCGAATGTATTAACGACGCCCATGTCATTTATAGGGAAGGTGTGGTGAATGCGATGCGGGTGATTATACAAGACTCTAAAATATTTATTCCATGCCAAAGATATGTTTAATCACAATGTCCTCAGCTGACCAGTGACTGTAAACAAGATAGTATATCTCTCTTGGGCTGCGCCATGGTGCCATTTTCAAACGATATCTATTACACGTACACTTGTTCACCTGAAACATCACATTATCTTTTCATGCATCTTAATTTGTTTAAATACAAATGGTCTTTTTGATAAAAAATTAAGCTGTTTGGACATTTGTATACCCAAACTTGTACTTGATAAGGCGATATCAGATGAAAAACATATCCCTTAACATTTTAAGGAGAGAGTAACTTCTGATCTTCAAAACAGCAATGCTTGTGATGACAACTATGCTACTCCACTTTTGATAAGGATGTTTTCATCTTTTATCTTTACGCACAAACTGATTATAAAGACACGTGAACATTAAAATAAAATGACATACCTGATTTGCAGTTTGAATCCGTCACGGATTTCATACTAATTTTAAGAATTGATCATAAGTCACGATTTTTAGGAAGGTTTTAAAAAAATCACGGTATTCGTATGTAACGGTTAATTAGAAACGCCCTGAAATTGTTCACGATTTTTCTAAGATTTTTCATCAAACTACCACACCTGTAAATCATCTCACAGGGCGAAACTTTATCTCTATGATCTGGGATGATTAAAAACGAAATTAATACTCACATAATACCCCACCCTCGATATACACTTAAGATAAGTATATAAATTCTGGCATGATGTCTATAAACGCTCACGATGTGACGTTAACGTGTATACACTTGTATTCAAGCTCAACAGAAACTCCCGTTGTGAATACTGTTTATTACATATATCTGTATCTGTGTATGTAATAGGTTCCCCCATTCCTCTGTTTAACGTTTCCCTCCCCGACAGCTGCTTGAAGACTATACACCTGATAGCCGTGGAGTGATCATGCGTCAGCAAAGTCTTTATCTTAGCAGGCTGATCTGACCAGGTGTTGTGGAGCCTTGTATTATGGCTATATCTGCCTCTGGTGGTATGGGCTGATGGTCAAGGATCCGATATGTATAATTAACAACAGGAGATGGTTGGCACTTGTGGTCAAGCCCTTAATACGTATGGTAGACACCATTTCGTTATGAACTTGGCGTAGATCGTGACCTTGACGCGTAACCTTGGCTTCTGTAAGTGATGCCGATAAGCTGTTAGCCGTTTCGTTTATGGGATTAATAATGGCAACTGTTGGGGTGTTGTTTTAGGAAAGGATTTTAGGATTATGGAGATGTTGTATTTAGGTGGTGTTTAGGCTATGAGGCGATAGCTCATTTCATGTTTTCAGACCCTAAACGTGTTAAGATATAACACAGCAAATGTGAATACCGATTATGATTGAAACTCTTTTCTAAACATGTCTTGTTTGTGTTTACATTCTTAACACATTTTGGTTGAAGTTGTGAATTATACTAATTTCATAAGTGATATTTACTAATCTTCAGCAGCTTCGTGCAACCTACCAGGCAGGATAGTAAATTCGTTGTTTACTAACCTTCTGTCCGCTGTTACTAATTTAGTTAAGGTAGAATTCACAAGTAGGTTTATTTCTCAGTGTATACTTGGGGTTATTTGATGACGTATATGTAAAAATCGTTTGGACAAAGTTTCATTAGACAGCCTTGGCTTAACTTAATTTCGTAGATCGATAGTCATGATGTCGATCAATGAATTGTCTGGTCCAGACTCGATTACTGACAGACCGCCATCATATAGATGGAATAGTACCGAGTGCGGCATTTAACAACAACAAACACACAACGAACTGTACTTACACACGAAAACAGTCTTAAACTTTTCTTTATTAAGATAAGAGCGGTTTTGTTCATATTTGAACGCTCATGTATAATTATGGATACTGGTACCCGTGTAGAAGTTTGTGTATCAACAGTTGAATAGTTGCGTTGACGTTTGTGTCGGGAACAGAGCTAACCAACGGATTTAAGGTGTAATAAATAATATTAATAATAATAAGTCCATTTATACTGCGCCAGATTCCATTCACCAAGTTAATGTTCATGGCGCTACATAGTTTTAGCAAATAATGCTAAAGAAAGGCGAGTAGAGTTGATAGTGTTGTCTGAAAAGGTGTGTTTTAAGATACCTTTTCAGATGAGCCTTAAATGAAGACAGCGATGGCGACAGCTATGGATCAGATGGTAGTTTGTTCCATAGGTGTATCTGTTTTGAACATAGGTAGTCTTCTTGAATGAATGTAACGCTAATGTCTTGGTTCTGATCCCAAAATACCACGCTTCTTCCCAGTTGAGGGTCGTCTACAGTCACCAACTACCCGTTTGGCATTTACAGGAACCAGCTGAACAAATCTACTTGACATTTTATCAGACGCTATAATGCCGGTTGTCTATGTTACATATACCTTTGTATCACACAGAGACTACGTCCGTCCGAAGAATGTTAAGATATCTAGTTCTCAGGAAACATTGACATCGCAGATTTTCCACCTTTCGCTGAAGACGTTGAACGTCAAGGTAGCCTATGTGAACGTCACTATTTATCAAGGTCAAGGTCACATATCTAACTCATGTCATACGGATATATAAGAGTTTGATCCATTATTGTATTCAAAAAACCTTTAACATGAATGGTACATATTAATAATGTAACATTACTAAAATACGATATCAATCGCTCCCCTTTTCGCGAACACCTGGTATCATCACTGTTTGATAGTGATTCATAAACACATGTTCATGATACAGTCGGAATCTCATTATCGACTTTATTTATTATCGACTATATTTATTATCGACAAGATTTCTCGAGGCTTTGGAAAGCGTTTTGTCGCTTATATTATAATAATCATATAGCCTTAGTATGATGTAGGTTATATGAACGACTCCCATTCTTTTACATCTTGTGTGGTCTTATTCCTTTAACTGTTATCCTTATGAAATATTTACGACATTTTTTTATCGAAATGATCTTATAAAAGATTTCCGAGGAGTCGTGCCATGTTTAATTAGCTCATATTTGTTTAAAGAGACCCCACATTTCATAAGTTTACACGTTTACAAACCGTTTTTATTTTCAAAACTAAAGTCAAGCACGTCGTAACAGTGTAAAACCGTAGAATGTGTATATGACTGCCAACACTACAGACATCAACAGTAGGGATCCGCACAGACAGACAGAGATTGGCAACCCTCACAACAGATATCTATATTCCCTCTGTGCTGTGTGGATGCCAGACGCAACGAGACACGCCCGCGTTATCACACTGCATCACCAAACTTAAACATCCTCTTCGACGATCATCTGATTGACTTGTGATGGGGAAGCACTGGGCGCCTGTATACCACAGGCGATGTCGGCTACTACCGGACACAGCTACTGCGTGTGGCGCCAGGATGGCAGACGGGAGTGCGCAATATTACAATTGCTGAAACACACAAAGGTTGCATATGCAGGTTGGGTTACAAGTCGGTTCAAGTCTGCTGGAACCTTGCCAAAATATGCATCTGTTGAGAATCTCAAACTGTAACCGAGTTTGTTTTTTTATTGACTGTTGAAATATAAGTTATAGTTCTTCGTTAAAGGTAGAACATCGTTCTAAATAATAATTACTTATATATATTGATACAAGTGACAAGGGTGAATGACAACAAAGTTCATGTTGACTAATTTCGTGTAGGCTGTGTGGTCTGCTATTTTCTCCATTGCTAATACGGCTCGTTGTTTCAGTGGAACGAGTATTCAGATGGTTTACATACAACCCTCTGTGGTTTTCATTAGCAACATAATTAGCATCTGAACCACCCCATCAAAACCACCCATTTACTCTCTCATACATACCCTGAAACACATTTTCCGAAAACTCCAATCAAGTCTACACAGCTTTGGCAAGTCTAGATTTCTACAGTTCCAATTTATAAAAATGAAGAGATTATCTGGACTCCTTTTTATTATATATTAAGGGAAATATCATCTTAAAAAATAATATCAAAAACTAAATGGTAGTCTATAACTACATCCTTAAGAAAACAGATAATGCACTATAAAACGCCAACACCAGAGAATAACCAGTCTCGATTACACGCCGAAACAGATTTCATGGAGCGTAAAAGGAACATACCGGTGAAAATTATATGAATGTGTCACAGAAAATCAATGACACCAGGTGTTCGCGAAGCAGCTTCTTCCTCATATTCTTCCCTTGTCCGCCAGATATCTAAATGAGGTGACCTGTCATACAATCGACGTTAGGGTCCACAAGGATGCTTACAGTACCTAATGAAATAATTATGTGTTAATAATTAGTAAAATATTATTGAAATATAATCAGCAAATCGAACAGTATACCACGAGCACTGACACACACAGCACCAAACGTTCCTTCTTTGTCCTTGGGCATCTCGACTTTGAAGTCTACAAAAACAAACCTGTTTGCATGTGGAAATAAACACACTTGAATCTCTCCGTGATGGGCTATCGTGTGACACGTTTATCTGTCTGGGAGCATGCTCCTGGCTGATATGTGCTGATAGACGAGGATAAGGCGTTACCATGTACGCTACTTCTTCGGGGGGATCTGATAAGTGGTAATTACAAAATAACACTGACACATTTTATATGAAAATCGTATCTCACAAAACCACCTGTCGTTTTAAGTAAGAACCTTGTTGCCCAGTAATGATGGTCGTATGGGAGCGATGTCATTCTCCATGGTGAAGAGTCACGGACAATTGGTGTCTCATTTGGTTTGTCTTTGACTGTACGCTCAATTTCCATATTGGCGTTTTGAATTATCTATTGTTGAGTGTCTACCTTTCTCGGAGAAATAAACTATTTTAAAGTCGATATCAAGTTATTCCAGGGTTCCTAAAGTTTTTCTTAATGGTTTTATGGTTATATCCTGTAACCTGAACAATCATGGTTTCTTGTTGGGTTTTTCGCTACATGTACTTCAATATACAAGCGTTATGAAAATTAATTCAGAGTGTGGAGATTGTGTTTAAATCCAGTTAATTTTAGGTTCTATTAATCTACACGTAAACCATTCTCATTCTTTAGAAATAGACATATCGGCGTATACATGAACCAGGGGGTTTGGGCCATTGCATATTAATCATCTTGCGGACTAGTACTGTTTCAATTACAATTGCCAGATAATTGCACTCATCGCGGGTGAGATATTATAGTTGATCTTAGTAGTACAAAATAGATCATAGGATGGGCTCGACATGCGCAGTTCTGTGTTCTTGCTTTTTTCCCTCGGACTAAGTATGTTTTTATTTTTAAGATTCAAACGTTTTCCTTGCAACAGCTGTCATGCATATGCCTTTGAAGATCAAACGTCTTGATAATATCATTTTTTGATGAAATATCATTGGTGCTTGAAAACACTTATAACATTGAAATTTTATTTTTTAAGTGTTACTATTTAACGCGAAGAAGTGTGTAAATTTCAATTAAGATATCCCAATGGTTTGGATTTGGGGAGATGTTTTCAGATAAAGTATTAATCGTATCATGTTTATGCAACGGTGCATTGTTTATATTTTCATATGAATGGAAAGGCATGTCGCACCGATAATGATGCACTGTGGAACGTTTCAATGAAATCAAAATCACTCGACGAGTTAAAAAATCAGATTGCCCCATTAAGCATGGCAAAGGGAACTATTGTGACAGATGGGTTTTATGTCTTTATTTGTTTCCTTATATCCATGCGTACTGAACTCGTTACAGAATATCAATTATGTTAGTGATTATGGCACTGGCATCTGCCTTTCTACGGATATGCAGGTGTCTAACGCGGGAACACAGGGCACCTGTTGTTTCACCCCACCGACGTTTGGTCAAGGGCATCGTCCCGCAAAGAGATCTTTCAGCGACTATCAGAAAATGACAGAGACGTAAAAAACATTGCTGTTAAAAAGACTAGAGGAAATTCTGATGTCCATGGATGTACACAGTGTACATACCCTCGCAACAATATCTGATGTGAAGGCTTTAACAGTCAAGGTTATGCTGGCTGTACGAGCAGGTGCAAGAATCTTAACACTTTCTTCCTGATAGGGATAAACAGCAGTGCCAAGAAATGCATTAATGTCCTTTAGAACGACCGCCACAACACACTCTAACCTACAGGTTCAGTGTCTGTATAGGAACAACGGGATCCAATGCTGCATATTTCTTTAATGTCACACACACCTGGAAGATTCCGGGGCTGAATAGACACTTAGGACCTCATGATGCCCCAGAGTCGACTAAAATTAGGAAAGGCGGTTAGAAAATTTGTCCGCGCTGATCGTGTGTCACTGTACCATAATTGTTGCTGATCATGTACCATTGTCGTTGCTGATCGTCTTTCACTGTACCCAGACCGTTGCTGATCGTGTGTCATTGTAGGCCGGTCGTTGCTGACCGTGTGTCATTGTAAGCCGGTCGTTGCTGATCGTGTGTCATTGTAGGGCGGTCGTTGCTGATCGTGTGTCATTGTAGGCCGGTCGTTGCTGATCGTGTGTCATTGTAGGCCGGTCGTTGCTGATCGTGTGTCATTGTAGGCCGGTCGTTGATGATCGTGTGCCATTGTAGGCCGATCGTTGCTGATCACGTTTTATTGTATCCCGATCGTTAATGATCATGTCTCACTGTACCCCGATCGTTGATGATCATGTCTCACTGTACCCTGATCATTGATGATCATGTCTCACTGTACCCTGATCGTTGATGATCATGTCTCACTGTACCCCGATCGTTGATGATCATGTCTCACTGTACCCCGATCGTTGATGATCATGTCTCACTGTACCCCGATCGTTGCTGAGCGTGTGTCACTATACCCCGACCGTTGCTGAGCGTGTGTCACTATACGCCGATCGTTGATGATCATGTCTCACTGTACCCTGATCATTGATGATCATGTCTCACTGTACCCCGATCGTTGATGATCATGTCTCACTGTACCCCGATCGTTGATGATCATGTCTCACTATGCCCCGACCGTTGATGATCATGTCTCACTGTACCCCGATCGTTGATGATCATGTCTCACTGTACCCCGATCGTTGATGATCATGTCTCACTGTACCCCGATCGTTGATGATCATGTCTCACTGTACCCCGATCGTTGATGATCATGTCTCACTGTACCCCGATCGTTGATGATCATGTCTCACTGTACCCCGATCATTGATGATCATGTCTCACTGTACCCCGATCGTTGATGATCATGTCTCACTGTACCCCGATCATTGATGATCATGTCTCACTGTACCCCGATCGTTGATGATCATGTCTCACTGTACCCCGATCGTTGATGATCATGTCTTACTGTACCCCGATCATTGATGATCATGTCTTACTGTACCCCGATCATTGATGATCATGTCTCACTGTACCCCGATCATTGATGATCATGTCTCACTGTACCCCGATCGTTGATGATCATGTCTCACTGTACCCCGATCGTTGATGATCATGTCTCACTATACCCCGATCGTTGATGATCATGTCTCACTATACCCCGATCGTTGATGATCATGTGTCACTGTGCCCCGATCGTTGCTGAGCGTGTGTCACTATACGCCGATCGTGTCACTTTACCCCGATCGTTGGTGGCTCCGATGTTTGTGATGTACAGACACGGACTCGATAGCAACATTGTGTAGATAGCGTCGTAAAACAGCATTCCCTTCATTCAGTGCATTATCAACATCAATAATCATAAAGATTACGCTCTCGGGACCCACAACGCAAACGCACACACGAACTCACACAGACGCACCTATTTTCCTGATCTGGGAGTTGTATATACAAAGGATATCGGCTGCTGTGTATTACATAATGAAGTAAGACGATATATAACGTTATCAAGAACACAGATTATGTGTCCAGTATTCGTGCCCCCTGCCTATCTCGTACAGACACTCATTCACACGCACTCCGTTGTGACTTGTTATTAATTATGTGTTATTCCTTGGCCGCGATTGAATTTTCATAACATGCAAGCACCGAGTACGACATTTATCCAACCTTCGCCAAATTATGTTTTGCAAGAACATGTTGATTGATGCAATACCGACTTGTTTTAACACAACCCTCTCTAACGTGGAATCTACTGCTGATGATGTGGCTGTGATGTGCACCCTACATTAGTAAGCCAGCGAATACATACAGGGCACGGATGTTGTTAACATGCTCCGTGTGTTGATAATACGTTATATCTTGACAAGACACTCCAGCGTGAGGTATATGAGTGTATGGTCTTTGATGGTGACCATTTCAAGTATGTAGATGTCAGATATACCATCTCCTCTTCACCTGCGCTGCTATACCTAACAATGTGGTCCTTCTAGGGCTCGGCCATGGTGGCAGAATCATAACAGCAATTCTACAGGGGAAGAGTAGACCTCATCAATCTCCTTAAATCAGACCTTAGTTCCCCGCTACCGCTACTGCTTGAGAGGATCATTATTGCCTAATATCAAACGAATATACATTAAAAGGGATGCTAGGCTCGGTCTATTTGGCAGTACAATAAACTCTGGTTCAAGCATCTCAAACACCATTTTATCTCTCTACTAATTGGCCACGATATAACTGGAATACTGTTAAACTGTTAAACGCGGCGTTAAACCAAACACACTCACTCACTCACTCTACTAATTAACATTATTATTATTATTATTATTATTATTATTATATATGTAACAGTTGCGGATTATCCTGAGTACACAGAAAAGCTATCTCAATTTATTGAAACAGGGACGGAACTAGAGGATGTAACATAATCTCCCTTTAACCATTTAACCATCACACACGCATACAAACTACATCATGACACAGAAAACTAATTAAATTCCCATCCATCCCCCGACTCACAAACATTCCCCCAAGGTCAATATAATAATACAGCAACACCAATTCCTACTGTATGGATAACTATAAGTATGCTACAAGGAAGCCTGCGTTTGAATACACACTTATGAATAGTAAATAGTGTTTGGTTCTCCAAACTGTGCCCTGCCCGCTGTACCTGTATAGTTATAGCATAGAGTAATCTGGGGAAGGTTGCTCGGCTGTTTCTACACCTTTTTATTTTTGTTACTAAGCAACGTGGCCTCTGAAGAGCAAGGGTACATTCTTGGGACATATGAAACATATTTTACGAGGAGAGGCGGTTCCAATGATGTCTCTAATTACCCAGAAAGAGGTGGATGCGTATCAATTTGTGTTACGCACGTGTGGAAACGTGCACTTTGTGTTGCTGCGCGACTCATGGTCGTATATAGAGAATCTCACCCGAGTGTCTATTGATATCAAAGATATCAACACGAGTTGATAAAAGTGGGATAACTCCGACGCTTGCCGAGGATTTTTTCCTCTTTTATCAACGAGTGTTGATATATTTGATATCAAAAGACACAAGGGTGAGATTTTATTTATCATCCAACATCATTTTTCAAACCTTTTCAGTTTGTAGACAGTAATAAGCAGTGTCTTTATTGTAAAAAAGTACTGCTAACAGCTTCAGTAGCAGAGCCATTAGTGATGTCATTTGATTGTGACGTTATGGTAACCAATGACGTCACAGTGGTCTGCTAAGCATTGTGATGCAGTTTCATTGCAGCGATATCTAGGGTGCGTTGCAAAGCGCCAATCGCTTGCAAGCGATGTACAGCGATTCGCCTTACAACAGTGCGCTAACTTTCAGCCGCTTGCAAGCGAAACAATCGCTGGCTGAGGTCGCTTCGTTCTCAAACCAAAATGGCGGCTTACTTTGACAGGGGAACAAGAAATTCTTGACTGGATCAACGAGGAAATCAGCAAAGGCAGCGAAGACCCCATCATCCTCAGCCTGCTCTACATCTTCAAAGTAGTCATAAATTCCATCAGCTCGTGATCGAGCCTCTTCTATTACGTGCTTCATTATGTCAAGGCAACCAAGCGATAGTTGCGCCGTCATTTTGGAAGAGTGAGCAAGCGCTTCGAACTGTTGCAGACACCAGGATGAGCGATTAATTTGCTTTCTCTGAGCGATTCGTGGCTTGCAACGCGCCCCTACAGTGTAGATATCGCTTGATCTCACCCAAGCGATATCTCCTGTGGGAGCCAGTTTTGGATGATAAATGTATTATATAGCTTGGACAAAGGGCAGGATGTGCGTGATCCTTTGATTGCAGATACTTCTTCCCTGGTGCTAGGGGGAGATAGGGTAGTCTTGTAGTTACAACGTTCGCTCTTCATGTCGAAGGGCCAAGTTTGATTTTCACTTGGGTAGAGTGTGTTAAAACCATTCACGACACCGTCGTCTTCGAACTAACCTCCTAATTGGTTTAGTGGACAGAGCGTCTGCCCGGAGAGCGAAGGTCGGTGGTTCGATCCCCAGACCGCGTCAAACCAAAATACGTGAGAGGATGTTACTTGTTTTACATGTCCTGGCGTTTGGGAACGGTGGGTGGCCTAGTGGTTAAAGCGTTCGCTCGTCACACCAAAGATCCTGGTCAAGAGGTCCGTGGTTTGAATCCTATAACGAGACTGTTATGGCCGCTACATAAGGATTGGTCAACTTGGAGTCAGCATGATGTGTCTGAGTGGGCATCCTCTATATCTCCAGGGCCCACTTGCACAAAGCGATCTTAGCGCTAAGGTGATCTTAAATTACCTGCCCTTGATTATCGTTAACACTTTACCGACTAATCAAACGTTGAAATAAGGAAAAATGGAAATGGGCAAAGGAGGTAACTCGTATTGCCTAGAAACCAAAGCCACCACCAAATTTATTTTTGAATGCTTTCTTTTGTGTGTCAGTCAGTTTTTCAACGTTGAATTTCTCGCAAACTCTATCGTAATCGATGGGACTTGCCGTTATGAAGTTGATATCGCCAACCCAACATTGAGGCTGGTTTGTAGCTCGCATTCTGATTGGTACATTAGACCAAGTACTGTAGCCAATCAAACTGGCTGAAGGAAATCCAGGGTGGGCAATTTAAGATCGCGAAAACCTTGTAAAATTGGTCCAGGGGTTGTGTAGATTTACCGAAATGCGGGCCCTGGAGATACAGAGTATGCTCAGAGGGGTGACCATGTTAAACTGCGACAAGCGGCCAAACACGCACGCACGCACACGTAAGTCGCTATGAGTGCAATAATCTTGAATGCGACATTACACCCCACCTCACCTCACCTCACCTCACCTCACCTCACCTCACCTCACCTCACCTCACCTTCAAACTGAAGAGTACTTGTTCCATGAAATGAGTTGGTAACGAAATGTTACAGGTTCTTCATAACAGATTCCTGTTAGCAATATTGACAAAGGTGAAACTTTCGGAGATTTGTAATTTATATGATCCTAAGCATTTAGAGATTGAGTCAATAACAATAATTACAAATAACTTATTAGGAGAGACAGTTTCTTTAAATGTCTCATTTGATTTCAGATCCGGAAGAGGAGTCAAGCGCATGCGCAGGGCATGCAAGAAGGAGATACAGTTGTCAGCATCAATGGCATCCCATTGAAAGGTCGCAGTCATGACGAGGCAATGCGATACGTCGATTTGTCAGGGGACGTTCTTGCCATTGAAGTTTTCAGGTAACTACAGAATGTCATCGATTCTACTTTCAAAATACAACTACGTCATATAGTGATGTATTTATCTGTTTGTTCTGTCATCTGTCATGAGTTGCATAATTGAAGGGAAGTTACTCTTCCAGTAAGAAGCTTGTTTCAGTTATACGGAAATTCGTTTATACGGACGAATTGTGAAATGACGGAAGTGTCCGTATAAACGAGGCACGACTGTATGTCATTGTATGTTCATATGTTCCCGTGTTTTTTCAGTTGAACAATTGACTTTGCATGTGTTTGTGACGGGTGCACCGACCGGGCAGGATACGCTCACCTTTTCGGGAACACCTGGTATCATTTGATAGTGATCAATAAACACATGCTCATGATATAGTCGGAATCGTACAATAGACACGCCACGTCAACAATATTTCAGTTACATATTTGCTGTCAGTTTAAGGGTGGGAGAAAAGCCCAAGTGATACATTTCTAAGACGCTTACCACCTTGGTGAAACTTGTGAGTATGGCCAGATTGCTGGCAAATCATATTCCCGAAGCAAGGTAGTTAACTGACTTTAAAAGTCCAATTTCCACCTTTGCCGAACCAGCCTGGAATGTCGTTGCTCGATCGTAGCGCCACCAGAGGCTATTACGAGTTATATCCCTTCTATGTCCCTCCTTTTGACCAATCACGTTCCACTTCTCATATCATTTGCATTTGCCACGCCCAGTCCAGGCGATCTGAACCTTAGTCAAGATCTCTATTGTAATATAAAGGGTCTTACCTCATCAAATCATTTGAGCGCCTTGATGAAAAATATGAAAATATTTGGAAAACATCTGTCGATGCCAAGTTAACGCTACACATGCTTTGCAAATCCTTCAGTCGATCGAAACCTGCACGTTGAATTCTATGTTGTTTACGAACCGGATTTCTAGTTCGTAGCGCGATTTCGATTGGACAATGCATAGACTCGTTAGTGCAGCCAAAATGTAACTCCGGAATTCCTGCCTAGTTCGGCAAGGGTGGAAAGTGGACTTTCACAGATGCTGGCAAACCAAAAATCAGAACATAGGTTAATCATTTATTCGCAATCAGCGGATCCTGGATCAGGGACACAACTTTCCTTGGCGCCGTAGTTTAAATAAGCATCTCATTAACACAAAACGTATGACAATTGATAATTCGCATATGATTCCGGCATGCAATATAGGTGTACGTGTATTTTCAAAATGTATATGGAAACACAAATGAGGTGTCCAAAAGTACCATTAAAATGTGAGTCGAATTTGTCCCCTCGTCTCGGACGTGCCTCTTTAAAAGAAAAAAACATTTGCATAAAAATCGCTGAATACGGGGTCAGGCATGACTGTTAACAAACGGTAACGCCTTAAGATCTTCCTGAGGTTATTTATTTCGCTTTAACTTCTGCCGAGATCATCTGAAGAATTATAAAGCTATACAGTGTTCAACATTGATTGTCGGATCACTGGCAAGCTCTGGCCCATTAGCAGCACATGTTTGTGGGCCGTCGAGGTCATGGTGACCCAACTTGTCCCTGTATAATGCCGAGGGGCAGATATGGGGAGTGTGGGGGATGTATTAGCCAGTGAATAACTCCAAGCTGAACCAGATGGAATACAGACAACACTCAACACTAACTCAAAGCACTACCATTAACCTTGAAGTATGCTAAGTGACAGCACATACCAGTGCCCCGCACGTAGTTTGTATTTAAAGACACATGCCCAATGGTATAAGACGTTGATATTAAATTATGAGTGAGTGAGTTGGGTTTAACGCCGCTTTTAACAGAATTCCAGTTACATCACAGCGTGTCACCTTAATGTTGGCGGAAAGCCCAAAGTGATGCAGGTCTCAGACGTTTACCACTTCGGTGAAACCCACGAGCATTGGTATGGTGCTGACAAACCTAGAAACATAATCGGGGCGTACCGGGATTCGAACCCACAATCATAGGTTTCTGGCGTGCCAGAGGGACGCAACTGGTACAGCGAATTGCCTTTAACGACTGGGCCACCCGTAACCCCATTAAATTATGAAAATTAATCTATATTACTCCACAGAAGATAAAGAGAATCCGATTATTTCATTATTTCTGTTAGCATGACAGATGAATTATAGTAATAGAAAAGAAACGGGTGTTCTTAACTTCTTTTCAGTAGTATAGTTATGATTTGTTATGATACAAGTGGAGGGGGGGTGGAGGGAGGGGGGTGAAATCTGACTGAACATACTGTGATAATGCTCAAAGGACAAGAATACTGGTGTGAATTGTGTTTTATGCACCAGTTTTCAATATGGCAGGTAAATCACGTGGTCTGAAAATAGTCGAGTCCGAGCATGGGCCCCGTTCCACAAAGCGACCCTAGGTCTAAGTGAAGGTAACCTTACTCTAACATAGGCTTAGGACAGTCGTAACTCTAAGATCGCTTTGTGGAACTGGGCCCTAGCATACCAGTGTTTGCAGCATGACCAGCGATCCACCTCACGGGGGTGATATTGTGCCCACCAGGGACCCGTTCCAAAAAGCGCTGCGGCTTCTTGCGTAAGTCTGTTAAAGAATGTGAGTTACGATCGTCTCAGCGCTAGGATCGCTTTGTGGAACGGGAGCCTGATCATCTACGACAAGCTCTGGTGACTCCCTGGATATGACTTGGCAAGATAAACATGCGGACTGCTATTAATTCCTTATCGTGGACGTATTTACAATTCCCCTAACGTTCAGTGATAAAGGGCAATGGACATATTAACACTATCTGTGCGCAGAGTTCATGGCACGAGCATTTGGTTGATGAAGCAACACAAATAATGGCGTGGGTAGAGCGCACATCTGTGCTATGCGCACATGTATTGGCTCTCGTGACGGGGCTGTTTATGTTTGTGCTAAATTTTGTTATATACTGAGCAAAACAATAAGGGGGTGCATATGTCACATATCTACCATTTTACCCCAACACTAGATGTTTGAAAGATCATCAAAACTACGAATTACACCACTACCTCATGTGTAATATAATTGGTAAACTGTACATTAACTGTAACGACAATGTCAGCGAACACGCCAACAAGGAGACCCATTATTCTGTGAATGTGTGTGATGACTGCAAAACTATCCAAAAAAATAAAATGGCGGCTTTCCAAAGGGGCATAACTCTGTCATGATTCTGGACGTAACCCATGAGCCTGATGATGTCCGAACTCTGTAACTCTGGGGATGCAGATCTGACCTTTAAGATAGGGTGTATCTTAGAATCAGGGGAGAGTAAACAATCGTCGATTGCACAACCACCGCAAATGTTACCACTTAACCACTGAGAGAAAAAGAAATCCCGGTTTGGTTGAGCTGTAGGTGATGATGATGTTACGGAATATGGGAAAGCGGTATTCTGGAGAAGTACGCCTGAGGTATTGCTGTGATCAGGCTCCTATTTCTTAGTGGTAGTGCAAGATGGACTCCCACAGCTGATCGGGACTGACATGTGAACATTTGCTCGTTCTTGATCCTGTACCAATAGTTTCTGGGAGGAATATTTCGTTTAACGGGCATCGCGGACGTGTCCTTGCCCCGTGAAAATATAAGAAACGTAAACTAAGTGAACTTTGGAATATGCAGGGCAACGGTAGATACCAGTTTAGGTCAGTATCGTGTGCATTTTGGTTGCCGCTTGCTTTCTTTAGCACTCTCTTAGTATGTCATAGTAATATATGTTTGTTGACAGTAATATTGCTGCATATGCTTGGACGTGTCTTTATGTTTGGTCAGAGAGTCTGGGAGGCGGTGGTTGTTGCGTTTGGGAAACTTGGACCCGATGTCATTGACAAAGGTTGTTGTGGTTGTATCGTTTTTCCTATCATACGACCGATTCAATATGGAACAAATTCATTGTAGCCAATACACTTTGGCGCATTTAATGGATGTGTTACGCGAGAAGGCAAATCACGTCATGGCATTATGACAGTAACCAAGCACCATGACATAAGGGCAGCAGGGATGTAAGCGACGACTGCACGATCTTGGATCGTAGCCAGTGTATAACGTGTCCTATTTCTCAACAATGTGGTGTAAAGCCACTTTATAACCCCAGTTCTTCTGTCATGGGCAGGTTTTATTCTCTATTTACCTATTACTCACAACCATCCATGACGTCATTGACACAACGCCCCTCAATCAGCGAAGTATGTTTCAGTACTAGAATGATAAGAGGGCATTGTACTAGAATTCCATTCTCCTTCCTGTATATGTTCTTTTCATTATTTAATTCATGTTTTGTGATGATTTATTTGTGTTTCATTGCCATTACCGCAATGAAAATAACAAGAAATATTGGCGGCTCCGTCAATGATTCATAATGATTGCATCTAGTCTACATCTAGGCGGGGCAAGGGTGAAGCGGGTACAGTGTTATACCGCTTCACGTGGATGCTTAGTAATGTATAATTATCCTAATAATGAATGTTGAGGGGAGTGTTAAAAAACGTTACACTTTATGCATCCATACATGATTATAAACACTCACTATGCATGATCTCACGGGATAACATTGTGGAACGGTTGGAGAATCGTCTTGACCATATCAAATCACATACATATTAGAATCTCTGTTACCTTTTAACACTATTATTAGACATGTATAATGATGTGGTGACATAACATTGAGACAGGCCTTACAAATATCTATCAGCTTCCAAATTTAATTTGTATCTTAAGGGTCTCGACAAATAATATAGATATATTACCAATTCGTTCTAAATACTTGTTTTCTGGCTTATTTTCGCACAACCTCAAAACGTATTTTTTGTGTTAGACCGTGGCTAAAAATAGGGGCGTGGTTTTCGTCGATTTGTGGTTACGATTGTGGCTAATGTAAACGTTCGTAATCAGGAAGTCCTGCCTTCATGTCAGTCTAGCTTCTGCAGCAACCAAGTCTGAGGCATGGCAACTCTCTTGAATATCGGTTTTTCTATTGAGGGAGCGATGGAGTAGCCTTGGGGTTGAAGCGTTCGCTCGTCACGCCGAGAATCCAGGTTCGATTCACATCGTGGGTACAACATGTGAAGCAAATTCTGGGTGTGCCCCGTCTTGACATTACTTGACTATTGCTAAAACAAAACTCACCCACTCACTCACTACTGTGGTAGCTACTTCAGCAGGGTAGGGATTTACACAGGCAGCAGGTGTGTGAAGATATCTTCCATTATGAACATGACCAGCATCACATGTCGTTCTCCTCGTGAAGGAGTGAGTATTGTACTACGCCGCCATTTAGCAATATTCTAGCAGTGGGCTTTACACATTGTTATCATGTCGGCGTGACGAGCGAACGCTTGAACCACAAGGCTACCTTAAGTTAAACAGAACTTGATACCGTACAGAACTTTATAGCAAAGAGTAAAGAAGACGAAAAAATCCCTCCGCTGAAAAGGGAGTGACCATTACACAGTCTGGGGCATCTGGTCCTTTAAAACATACTTGAAAAAATGATTTTGCCTGGGCTTTTTATGTCTTGAAAATGGTCAGCACCAAATATGGATGTATATACAGTTTCTTTCTGTAACTGTAGTACCATAGAATGAAGCTTAATGTCACATAAAAGATAAACATCTATTTGGGTCAGAGCCAGTTATTTTCGTAATACGTTGCATTTTCCCTCCCCGCTCCATCGTAACTTACCGTTAGAGAACGGAGTAAAGAGCTTGTCTACATCATGCCATTAATACCCAGTGTTGTGTTTCAGGGGCAATATGCCCAGCGTCCACACCGTGGCTGGGTCCTACGCTCCAGTCATCAACGGTCACTCGTCGATTAAGCAAGATGGCGACCGGGTGACGTCAACTACGTCTGCTTCATACGATGACGGCGTGAAGAAAGGGTCTATGCAAACACAGTCCTTTGTAGAGAAGGGCAATGGGCGGGAGACTCGCGGGTTTGTCCATTCAGAACACATGTCTTCCGTAGTCCACGATGAGTGGGCACCCACTCAGGCCCCCCTCCCATCTCTGCTGGATACCAGTCTGTCCAAGCAGCCATACTCCTCCCAGCCAGTCCAGGTCCAGGTGTCCGCCATGTTCAGTGGGCCCAAAGACGATACAAAGATAGGCAATGCTTCTCCTAAAGGATACTCCAGTCAGCAGCCCACCGCCAATGTGCCAATGTTCAATGTTCGTAAAGTAACTTCATCGTCAACGACAACGAATACAAGCATGTCCACACGTCAAGAGTCGTGGCAGCCTGGCGATTCCTTTGGAGGTCAGGAACAAGTGCAGATCGGCAAGCCCGAGGACAAGAAGTACCCGACCTTCCCTCTGCCTGAGGTCAATCAAGCATGGAAGCCTACCAAGGCAGCACCTCCTCCTCCGCCACCCAAGCCGGTGGTGAGGGAGTTAGGCATCACACGAGTCCGGGACATCAAGACGGAGATGTTGTCGCCGAGGTCGTACGACGACGTTGAGGATGAGGGAAGCATAATATCGTCACGAGATGGAAGTATCTCGTCCTCCAAACACCCCCACAGGCTCCCGGTGTTTGCCCCACCCGTCCAGATCAGCCTTCACGCGGGGGAGAGGGAAGACCTCTCTGGGAGGCCGCATGACCTTGACCTTGTCCGGACTATGAGTATCGAGAGCGAGATTTCCAGCCCTTCGTCTTCGCTTGGTAACAGTGAGTATCATTTTTTTCAGTTCAATTATTCAGGATATTGTATAGAAACTACAGACTGTATTATTTCAACCATATCACATAAAATTGAAATCAACTGATAATGACGGGAAAAGATATTATCGATGCGCCTGTGGACTTAGTGGTTCCCAACACGATTCAAAAACTTCCAATTTAATATTTAGGATGGAATGGAAATGCGTCATTCTGCATGAATAAAGTAACATCCAGCATAGAGTAACTCATTTCCCTCTAACTTAAAGAGTGAGTGAGTATGGTTTCACGCCGCTTTTAGCAATATTCCAGCGGCGGGGGACACCAGAAATGGGCTTCACACATTGTGGCCATGTGGGGAATCGAACCAGGGTCCTCGGCGTGACGAGCGAACGCTTTAACCACTAGGCTACTCCACCATCCCCTAACTTAAAAAGTGGACTAGGTTTGATCAAGTCCCTTAAACAGCTCCTTGTTCGTATGCTAGCTCAAATTCCGCGATGACTCTCAATCTGACAGTTAATAATTATCCTGTTTACATTAAGTGCGTGAGTGAGTGAGTATGGTTTTGCGCCGCTTTTGGCAATATTCCAGCAATATCACGGCGGGGGACACCAGAAATGGGCTTCACACATGGTACCCATGTCGGTAATCGAACCAGGGTCTTCGGCGTGACGAGCGAACGCTTTAACCACTAGGCTACCCGACCGCTCCTGTTGACATTAAGACAATGCCTAAGTTTGACACACAGTACGTTGTATGAATAGACTGGAAATGAGCACAGGAAAGAAAATTATTGGATCTCTTTAGTGATGAATTCAAATCGATAAGAAAAACGCCTAAAATTTCGATTGCTATAAGAAGGCAACACTTTTACAATATTTTAGCACGTTTATTAGGTAACAGTTTGATGAAAAAACTGTAAATTGTTTGTTCAATCTCTTCAAACACAAACGTAAAGTTTGCCGAACAAATTTCTCAAGAGCAGGACCAGATGAACGCTTAGTCCCTGAAATAATATTTTTTATAGGGACGAAAACTTCCTATTTAATTGAAAAGGAGCCCAAGTGAGATGGGAGATTCAGAACCTGTGGAAGATCTAGACTTGCTTCGTTTAGGGATATGGCATTATAGTCAAGGCTGGGTAGACTGGAAAATAATAGTTTTAATGGGCTGTGAGAGAGTCTAGAGTCTTGAGACATGGAGCAATCACCTGACATCCAATCTATGCATGTCCTGCTATCTCCCCATACAGTCTAAGCATGTCCTACTATATCCCAATACAGTCTATGCATGTCCTACTATATCCCCATACAGTCTAAGCATGTCCAACTATATCCCAATACAGTCTATGCATGTCCTACTAACTGCCAGACAAATCTGCATAGTTCTTGCTGGCACCTACCATCACAGAGTGGGAACACATTAACTAGACTGAAATAGCATGTCCCGAACATCAAGAAGCTATACTAACACTAGTTTTTTAATCCGATGCAACAGGCGGTAATATCAGCAGGCTTTAGTGTCTCTTCGTTCTATGTTGTATATACGCAGTTAGATCAGTGTCTCTTCGTTCTATGTTGTATATACGCAGTTAGATCAGTGTCTCTTCGTTCTATGTTGTATATACGCAGTTGGATCAGTTTCTCTTCGTTCTATGGTTGTATATACGTAGTCAGACCAGTTTCTCTTCGTTCTATGGTTGTATATACGCAGTTAGATCAGTTTCTCTCCGTTATATGGTTGTATATACGCAGTTAGATCAGTGTCTCTTCGTTCTATGGTTGTATATACGCAGTTAGGTCAGTTTCTCTTCGTTCTAATGTATACGCAGTTAGATCAGTTTCTCTTCGTTCTATGGTTGTATATACGCAGTTAGGTCAGTTTCTCTTCGTTCTATGGTTGTATATACGCAGTTAGGTCAGTTTCCCTTCGTTTTATGGTTGTATATACGCAGTTAGGTTAGTGTCTCTTCGTTCTATGTTGTATATACGCAGTTAGATCAGTGTCTCTTCGTTCTATGGTTGTATATACGCAGTTAGATAAGTTTCTCTCCGTTCTATGTTGTATATACGCAGTTAGATCAGTGTCTCTTCGTTCTATGGTTGTATATACGCAGTTAGACCAGTTTCTCTTCGTTCTATGGTTGTATATACGCAGTTAGATCAGTTTCTCTCCGTTCTATGGTTATATATACGCAGTTAGATCAGTGTCTCTTCGTTCTATGGTTGTATATACGCAGTTAGGTCAGTGTCTCTTCGTTCTATGGTTGTATATACGCAGTTTGATCAGTTTCTCTTCGTTCTATGGTTGTATATACGCAGTTAGATCAGTTTCTCTTCGTTCTATGGTTGTATATACGCAGTTTGATCAGTTTCTCTTCGTTCTATGGTTGTATATACGCAGTTAGATCAGTGTCTCTTCGTTCTATGGTTGTATATACGCAGTTAGGTCAGTGTCTCTTCGTTCTATGGTTGTATATACGCAGTTAGATCAGTTTCTCTTCGTTCTATGGTTGTATATACGCAGTTCGATCAGTTTCTCTTCGTTCTATGGTTGTATATACGCAGTTAGGTCAGTTTCTCTTCGTTCTATGGTTGTATATACGCAGTTAGATCAGTTTCTCTTCGTTCTATGGTTGTATATACGCAGTTAGATCAGGTTCTCTCCGTTCTATGGTTGTACATACGCAGTTAGATCAGTGTCTCTTCGTTCTAATGTATACGCAGTTAGATCAGTTTCACATCTGTACGTATGTTGGATTTTATTACGCCATGGTATCATATGTCACTCAACAATTGCCTAATAGCAACTTGATAGTAGGCAATGATTGATTGAACGTGGGCCGTCACACGATGGACGTTTACAATACCACGTCCAAAATAGGTTGTCAATATACAGTTCCTTTCAAAGTCTCTATTATTCTATATATTGTATCAGGCGGTTTAAAGTCAACAATGAAATACCTTTGATCCAAGTTTCTTGATGCTGTTATGATGCACTTGATGCAAACAAATACGAACTCTTTATACTTCAAAGAATACACAAATTGCATACAGTCATGGCTGATCCTTTATTGTCAACACTAATTATATGTTGAGATACAATCGAGTCGCGCAGTCAGGGGCATGAACAACGGACACATTAAGTAGTTTGGTAACAAGCAGATATTATCACCCATACCTTTGGGACAAGCACTTCACAAAATTCAATTAAGTAATCACAGAATCGCCGTTTACACCATTAAGTATCAGGCGTTAAAAGTATGCGATTGCACCCTGGACCAATTGGCGGTCTGTGACAATGGGGCAGGACACTGCCTCCGGGTACAGAGAACCTCTCGTGGTGGACACAGGGAGAGACTCGTGACGGTCACTGGTCATGTACGTTGTCCGGAAATGATTTAAAGAGGCTCTGTGGTTGGAATATTAACCTGGTAATGTGACATGTTCATGTGACATTGTCTGGTTCAAGTGACACTGACCGGACAAGGTGACTTGACTTGACTGAACCAGTTGGGATTCTCTACTTCAGTGTACTAGAAATCATAGATAGACACTTTCATCCATTGTAAGTATTTGATACCAACCGTTAGTGTTGTTTTATGTATAAAGGTAGAATAGCTCTTCAGTAACCCATGCTTGCCGTAAAAGGCGACTATGCTTTTCGTAAAAGGTGACTAACGGGATCGGGTGGTCAGGCTCGCTGACTTGGTTGATGCATGTCATCGATCCCAATTGGGTGGATCGATGCTCATGATATCGATCACTGGATTGTCTGGTCCAGACTCGATTATTTACAGACCGCCGTCATATAGCTGGAATATTGCTGAGTACGGCGTTAAACAACAAAGAAACCAAACCAAACCTTAATGTATAAAGTCGACAACTGTTTTGTCTATCTGTAAGAAACCACTAGGAAAGTGCATAAGACCCAGGGTGTCCACATGACGATGTTGGTAGGAACAGGTAAAGACCGTGGGCTGACTTCGAGGTCACTTCAGGTCTGCATTCTGGTTCGACTGTAAGATATAATTCTTTAGTTTGTTTTGTTGTTTGTTGTTTAGCGCCGCACTCAGCATTATTCCAGCTATATGACGGCGGTCTGTAAATAATCGAGTCTGGACCAGACAATCCAGTGATTGACATCGCTATCCACGCAATTGGTATACGATGGCATCCATCAACCAAGTCAGCGAGCCTGACCATATAATTCTTTAAAGATACACGGATCAAATACTGTAGCGATCTAGTTACAATCACTTGGCGTTGGTATACTCCAGTGTTTATACTATACTGCTTGAGCAGGTTTAGCCTCGTGCTCTCTCTCTCTCTCTCTCTCTCTCTCTCTCTCTCTCTCTCTCTCTCTCTCTCTCTCTCTCTCTCTCTCTCTCTCTCAGCCTCAGAGCCGCCGTCTCTCTAACCACGTGGTTCTGATCATCTAACTATCTGCACAGTTGTGTCATATAACATGTAATCGAAGATCTCGCTCGTCGACACAACAATCTGTTTCTGGTTTAATTGTGTTATATCTGGGCAAGCATAACAATAATGACGTATATTGTTATCAATAATGCTCTTCACAAGAACCAGTCAGTACCCGCATGTGATGCCGATTACCGCTGATGAGATCGGTTGCAATGTATGACGTTATAGCTTCCTAATGAAACACACACGTGCTACATGTACTGCCCATATAATGACGGAGATAATGCATCACCCTGTTGGACACCACAGTCTACATCGATGTCTTGGTATATAATACCAGATGAAAACAATACTAGCCTTGCTCCTTGTCTGTATTTTCGGGAACATTCATGGTAATTCTATCTGTGTAATTGGCAAGTCTAGATAGGCCGATGTTACAAGTGTCTCGTGGAGATTTTCTAAAACTATTCATTATAATTACTTCCTTTAAGTAGTGTGCATTTCCTAAGGGGTGGGGTGAGGTGAAATGGGATTTAACGTCGCGTCCAAGATTATTGAACTTATATAGCGACGTGAATGCACGTGTGTGTCTCCTTGTACTAGTCTGGACTAGTGCTACCACACTGAGATACCATGTCGCAGTTTTAACATGAATACCCCACTCAGACACAATATACTGACTCCGACCCGACCAGTCCTTGTTTTAGCCCCTTAATGTCGAGCGCCAGACAGGGTAACAACAAGTACCGCCTTTTGGTATGAAGCGGCCGGGGATCGAACCCCGGACCGTCCGCTCTCCGGGCGGACGCTCTACCACTAGACCATGGAGGCGGTCGCATTTCCTTAGAGACATTTGCAAATCTAGCCGCATATTTTGTTTAGATAATCGTTTTTAATCAAACACGTATCGATCTATCACTTGCATCTTTTGCGAACTGTAATCACTTGCAATAATACAGCAGCTCATTAGGACGTAACGCTTATCAGAGTCAGTATTGTGTGATTAATTTTGCTGTGACATTGTTTGCAATACACATCGCTTTGTACGTGTTACCTTTGTTTGATGTTGTTTAACGCCGCACTCAGAACTATCCAACTATGGATGAACATAACGATCGTGGATCCACGCAGTTGGGATACGATGACATGTTATCAACCAAGTCACCGAGCTTGGCAAGATCAAATTTATACGCCTCTCACCAAAACTCCCCTTGAAGATCCGACTTAAAATTGGTCTTCAGCAACCCTAAACAAGAATAATTATGCTATGACTGTTGAAAAAGCCACAAAAAGTTGATGGTTGCAGCAAAGTGTTTTCTTTTTTTAAAATATTCAGGTTTTGCAGATGCAGCCGAAAAAATATCTAACCTCGATACAAAATCTAGAATATAAATTGATAGTCGGCCTTACTAAACGGCTGGTTCAACTCATTTTGTTTTCGTGCCAACTTAAATAGGTTTTCTTTGCCTTCATATGTTGTTGTTGTGCTTTAAATTAGGACAAAAGAATTCCACGAAAATCTCCTAGACATTCGATCTGGTGATAACATAGCAATGTGTGCCAAACAGTGTTTAGAGGAAGTCGTTAACTATCGTGCCAGTCTGTTGGCAAATAGTCCCATGTTTCTCCCAGATAGACACCGTGCTGCTATGCTGGACAGAAAACCACAGTGGCCTTGACTATCCTGGGCCGCCGAGGTTAGTACCAGATCGTGTATCAGTACCTATACCTTACACGGCTCATGCTGTCATGGAGACAGTGTTTTTGACAGTACCAACGACTGATGACCTCGTTCTGACATCCTTGCCACCACCTCCTCCCCGCGCATGCGCATCTGTGCATAATTCATCAGGTGTGGAATGCATGCTGGCAAGGTTTCAATGTCGTCGCCAACTACAAAGTGTCGCTGGTTTTTCACATCCATATGTTCGCCCCAGTGGAGAACCATGCACGTGTAACGCGAGGAACGTGCACTCAGCTCCAACCACTTTTCTAGTAGGGGTAGTAGGTGGTGTGCATGTGGTATTTACGTCTTTTATAATCTTACGGGCGGTGATTTAATCATCTGAAAAGCTCTTATGCAATATTTTCTTCTGTTACAGAGAAGCTCTTTGGGGATTCGGCCTTCTACGATGATCCCGAGAAGAATTTCCCGACCATTCAGGATCAGATGAAATTGTGCAAGATTATTGCACATTCCCTTACGTCTGCTGCCAATAAGAAAGCCCGCGGTGCCAAGATGTTTGCCAAACGTCAAAAGAGGTCAATGAAGTGGATTCATGACGGTAAACTTGTCACTCTCAATCCTCTCGACGACATCCCCGGATACAACCCACACTACTACGACGAGGAAGAGGATCAAAGGCTGCACTTCAAGATCCCCAGCCTCAAGAACCGGGTGTCGAGTCCTGAGACCGAGACGAAAATGAGTTTAACCCAAGAGGAGTTTGAGAGACTGAGACTGGACTCGCAGAGATGCGAACATCAAAGCGTATCCCCAAATCAATGCTTTGACATCGCTCAGAGTCTCAAGAACAGTAAGGGAAAAGCTGGAAAGCTGTTTGAAAAGAGGAGACAACGAGTGGAGAAGTATGTTGTTGACGAAACAAATGCACAAAAGTCCCCTGTGAAACCAGCTAAGCTGGGAGGGATGACAAAACCTCTGAAGGGACCACTCTCCCCATGGGATGCCGCCCTCGAAAACCCCTGCGGAAGTGTTGAAAAGGCTTTTGAAGACCTCACAGAGTTTGAACGCAAACAGAAATTGAATCAAATGCTGAAGCTAAAGCAGTCCGCACCCCCTGCCCCTGCCCCCGCGCCACGCCCTGTCACACCCCCACTGGTCCTACCCCCTAACCTCAAACATGCCAGTCTCCGAGCCGACCCGTCACAACTCCTTCAGGGGAAGAACTTCAACAGAAAAGCGAGAGGATGGACTGGATTCAACGAACCATCAGTCAGTTGTAAGTACAGATTTTATCCTTATTCTTTTCCTAATTTGGGAACACATTGGTATCTCAGAAATAGCATAAAACATGATGACCAATGTAACATATGAACCACAACGCTCAAGAGCGGATACCGATTTTTGGAAAATGGATGGGTGCACTTTGCAATTTGGATTTTGCGCTCAATAAGCGTGTAATGTTTTGAAAAAAAATTCCCAAAATGATTTAGTCATTGGTGTTATACGTTAGTTCTTTAGTATAACCGATCATCTATAGAAATTCAGAATGCATATTAGATATTTAGTATGCTAAAAAATATTGGGTGGTGCGGGAGCGATCAAGATGCTAGTGTTTTATATGCACTCCTCTTGACGCTTCTGATTTCTAGATGTTTTCTTTTGACCACTGAATCTAGACATGCACGCGCAATGAAGTCTTGAAATATATTAACATCAAAATTAACTCATACTAAAATAGCAATTCGGAAAGAAAAAAATGTTTCTATTGCCGTGACATAATTGGCTTTTGGTCATCAAGCACACACTCACACTCACACACCTGTTTGTTCAGAGGAGATTTTGTTCAGGGTAGCATTATGTTAGGATGCTAAGGCGCCACAATTCACTGTGCAGAATTGCTTCCCTAGGGCACGGCAGAAACCTATGATCGTGGGTTCCAGGTTTGTCAGCACCATACCCGTGCTCATGGGTTTCGCCAAAGTGGTAAGCGTCTAAAAAATCAATTGGTCATTCCTGCCACTTCATACCGACACGCCGTGATATAACTGGAAAACTGTTCAAAGCGGCGTTAAACCCCTCACTCAATGTAATAATGCATACGGTATGCATATCCAAGTTTTCGTATACTTATACCTGATAAGATGGTATCTGTTTAGAAGATAAGATTATGTAAAAGCGTATATGCATATCAGACTCACATTAACACGCGACTCCAAACTAGCCCGAGGGTCGGATTGACGAGGTTTCCGACAAACGTCAAAATGTAATGCTTCATTTGGTCAAACAGACAGAGATCGCTGTTTCCTTGTTGTAACATTCTCGGGGTTGAGGCATACTGTGAAGATAGGGGATTGGGAAGAGGGGCGCTACAGATTTTAGACCGAAACAACTGTAGATGCCAAGCTTGACCACAAACATACCAGCACTGTCCAACATGTACAGAACTCTGTAGACCAGCGCTGTCAAACATCTACACACTCTATAGACCAGCACTGTCAAACATATACACGCTCTGTAGACCAGCACTGTCAAACATCTACACGCTCTGTAGACCATCACTATCAAACATCTACACGCTCTGTAGACCAACACTGTCAAACTTCTACACGCTCTGTAGACCATCTATGTCAAACATATACACGCTCTGTAGACCATCACTGTCAAACATCTACACACTCTGTATACCAGCACTGTCAAACATCTACACACTCTGTAGACCAGCACTGTCAAACATCTACACTTTCTGTAGACCATCACTGTCAAACATCTACACACTCTGTAGACCATCACTGTCAAACACGTACACACTCTGTAGACCAGCACTGTCAAACATCTACACGCTCTGTAGACCATCACTGTCAAACATCTACACACTCTGTAGACCATCACTGTCAAACACGTACACACTCTGTAGACCAGCACTGTCAAACATCTACACGCTCTGTAGACCATCACTGTCAAACATCTACACGCTCTGTAGACCATCACTATCAAACATCTACACGCTCTGTAGACCAACACTGTCAAACTTCTACACGCTATGTAGACCATCTATGTCAAACATATACACGCTCTGTAGACCATCACTGTCAAACATCTACACACTCTGTATACCAGCACTGTCAAACATCTACACACTCTGTAGACCAGCACTGTCAAACATCTACACTTTCTGTAGACCATCACTGTCAAACATCTACACACTCTGTAGACCAACACTGTCAAACATCTACACACTCTGTATACCATCAGTGTCAAACATCTACACACTCTGTAGACCAGCACTGTCAAACATCTACACTTTCTGTAGACCATCACTGTCAAACACGTACACACTCTGTAGACCAGCACTGTCAAACATCTACACGCTCTGTAGACCAGAACTGTCAAACATCTACACACTCTGTAGACCAGCACTGTCAAACATCTACACACTCTGTAGACAACCACTGTCAAACATCTGCACACTCTGTATACCATCACTGTCAAACATCTACACACTCTGTATACCATCACTGTCAAACATCTACACACTCTGTATACCATCACTGTCAAACATCTACACACTCTGTATACCATCACTGTCAAACATCTACACACTCTGTATACCATCACTGACAAACACGTACAGACGCTGTATACCCGCAGGAGACGTTCAGACCCAAATACCACGATGCTCGCACCATATGCATGTGTAATTTATTACAGTTGGTTATATAAACATGAATAATTAATAACGCCATTACGTGATTGATTGATGTGGAATGTGGAACGTGTACACGTCTTGTGGGTACATCTCTACCATGCAGCACTGGGATGGTTCTGCATAGCACACACGTCTGTATCATGAAACCCAGGTGTTCATACCCATACCATTCTGAAAGAAATGGATGTGTGTTTGTGTTTGCATTATTACACGCAACCATTTCGTCTTATAGTGAGGGAGTTAAAAACACTTAACGCAGCATCAGCACTTTTATCGCTTTTATATGGTTTGATTCCTCTTTGGTATATTTTTTATTCATAAGAAGTAAATATTGTTGGAACGATATTTGAAATGCTCATATATGTTTTGGTTATAAAATTCAAAATTCAATTCAGTATGTTTTTGACAGATGCCGATATAAAGACATCGTATTTATTATTTATTACAAACCCGAGGGCATCGCGAAGGACAGGTTATTTCCAAACATCGTGATAGACGCGGAAATATTGTTGAGTTCTGCTCACAGCGTTAGAAATTGACACTAGTCCTGTAGTCCTTGCAAAACTTCCCAATAGTTAAGGTATCATAAGGACAAGTAGCAATTTGCTCTCTTTAAGGGTTTTGCTATATGTTATCATTATAAGGACAAAAATGGGCTAAAACCGTTTGTTTCTGTCGCGGCCTCAAAAGAAGTATAGGAATCCTGATTCTGTATATGACATGACAGATTAACCACACTATTATCAAAGAATCGTGTGATCCTTAACTTCTTTTTACTATATACAAGGACGTATATCCTTCAAGCGTATGACCTATTTATCTCGAACTTATCCCTGTGTCGTACCTCTTGTGATCTTATAGTCCCTTTTAGTCACATTGGCTGCGAGACAAACGTAGTTCAATGCATACCAACCACTAAGTCTGTTACTGTTTGATTCAACCAACATAGTTGTTTGATTACCCGAACCAATTGTAGATACCGATGTTATTTTCTTTAATTCCAGACACCCCACCGATCTCTGGATCGTCATCCCCCGTGCCATCACACCCAACGCCTCAGCAGCAACAAATGGCTAGGCCCCCCTTCCGGGACTACAACAACTCACCCAAAGCATGGCGCACGTCGGGGGAGTTCGAGCCCCAGTACCCGGGCCACTCCTCGCCCTACGCTAGTGATTCATCTAACATTATGTCCCCATCGGGCTACCGTAACCCAGGTTTTGGTCAGCCAGCCTCTGACCTGCCTGGAACGGACTTGTGATATGTTCATGTGTGAATGTTTGGAGGTTCCACGTTTGGTAGTACTTGGCCGGGATTATTGAGAAATGTCTCCTTCACGATTTCGTTGGAACCGTCGTGGTTCAGTCAACTCTACTCTCAAGTGCAATGTGACCTCATACAGTGGGTGGCTCGGAATGACGACCTCCCTGTATGAAAACCCCTTGTATTACACCCAGACCATCATTGCTCCCAATTTGTGTGGAATACTGTAGCAACTAGTCTCACCATTTACGTTTAAGTTTTACAGAGTGAGAGAGAAGTACGTAACTTGTTTGATGTGCAAAGGATTATATGATACCATATACACGTGTGTTCTTCGCAAGTCATCTTTCCTATAATCAAAATACGACCTTCACCTATTCCCGACCTTCAACTTGGGACAGAGTATTGAGTGCGTTTTATCTATATTGGTTGCCATAGTAACCACAGCTATGGCGCTGAGCCGAGTAGCAAAAACCATCAGTGCGATGGTGGTAGGCTGGAATGATGTCCTCTCGCCACAAGGATCGTATTACCATGCGAGTGCCAGAGCTCTCCAAGACGAGAAAATCGGGATTTGCTTTTCACTGCCACAGAGTTGTTTTCTAGATATTTCTTGATTTGTGGAGAAGTCTTGTTCATGGGTAGTGAGTCAGTGATTTAGTTGACCCAAGGAGAGTCGCTGTGGAACGAACTCACCTCTCGTAAAGTGTGGGCGAGACGGATTGATGCCGGGACTATATATGGCCGTAACCTTCCGCCAACAGTCGCGTAGGGATATGTTACGCGGCGCTGATACAGTACGGAACAAAAATAACATCCTCAGCAATCGTTGTTTGATAGCCAGGGTTTCTGTTGATTCGAAGCAGTAGGAAAACAAACTCCTGTGAAAAGAATGAGATGAATTTATATTTCCGACAGGATCCAAGATAGAAAGACGTTTGGCATTAGGCAGAATTGCAGGGGAACACGTTGTGTCTTCCAAACTTTCCGTCTGTGTAGAGCAGGGTCGGGCCATGGGGCGGTATGAAAGGTCCTAAAGGTCACGGGTTAACTACACGTCCCTCGTCACGATGTTTTTCAGATATTAAGGTATATCTGCTTGATCATAACTTTCAAAGCATGTTTGTTGCATAATTTATCACTTTTATATACGTTTGCGTTTTGATCAGAACTACGCTTAGAATTGATTCTCTAACTGAGCTTATTTTGTTCGCTTGTAACGGAGAAAACGTCAGGCTTTTATAATGATTTTCAACCAAGGTGTGATCGTAGTTTGGCCGTTGAGCAATTACTGAACAAGTGCGACAAACAATTAAGGTACGTCCTCTACCGGGAACAACAAACAAGGGAGACCACTCTTGTGCTAAGAAAGACTTTTCGTTCTTTCGCTCGTTCATGAAAGAGGACAGGTTTTAAAAGTGTGTGGTACGTACTTCCAATTAACAACGAGGCTTCAGCAGGGATGCTGAAGAGGGTTTGTGCATACATTACCTTGTGGAGTGTTTTAGAAGAATATTTTTACCTTTGTATATATCCTTTTTTGTGCACAAACCCATAGAAACCTGCGTAGTGACAAGCCTACAGCTATTTTTTATTTCTTCTTTACAGAGACAAGGTTGTGTTTGAGAGTTATCTTCCCCATCCCCAGGGGTCGCTCGCCACCCTGCGTGATATCAAAGTTAATGTAAATATGTTAGAAATGGCAATATGAGTATTATCCTGTTGAACTACTCCTTTAAAGATTTCGTTTTGAAATCCCAAAGTTTTACAAAATGTAAATAAACGAAACAAAAATGAAATCTTGTCGAATGTTGTTAATGAATATGGACAATGTGTTGTTGGCTCCATTGCTGCATTCAAGTGTGTTACGGCCTGTCAACTTAATGAGGACCGAGTGAGTTCAGCGCCCTATTGAACAGTATTCAAGTTATATCACGGCGTGTCAGCTTAAAGTCCGAGGAAGGCCCGAGGTGATGCAGGCCTGGGTCGTTTACCACTTTGGTGAAACCCACGAGTACGGGTATGGTGCTGACAAACCTAGAAATATAATCGGGTCGAACCGGGATTCAAAACCCACAATCATAAATTTCTGACGGGTCCAAGGGACGCAACTCTGTACAGAGAATCGCGACGCCTCAGACGACTGTCGTGACCCCTAAAGTGAGTGGAAGGGCAGTTGGTTAGTCAAGCGGTTTCAGTGTTTGCACGTTACACAAAAGGCCCGGGTTCGATGCCCAATATGGGTACACTCTGTGACACCCTTTTCTGGTGCTGGAATACTTCTTATTGCGGCGTAAAATCAAACCTACTGTAAGAGGAAAGGAGGTCGTAGATGTTTGCTAGGTTGCTGGGAAATCGGTGAGGATTCGAACACCGACCTGGGGATCTTGACTCCGGGTCAAAATAAAAATATATGCTTGTTTAACGCCGCAAATACACAATATTCCAGCTTCATGATGGCGGTCTGTAAAATTAATAATCGTGTCTGGGGCGTGTCTAATAAACGCACAGTCGAGTAAAACAGAAAAACCCATTAAACAGTCCCTAGTTTACGGTAACGAAACAGCATATTGTGTCAGTGAGACGTGGGAGGTCAAACTTTGGGTAAGTGAGTGAGTTTGGATCTACACCGCTTTGAACAGTATTCCAGTTATATCACGACGTGCCAGCTTGATGTGGGAGGAAATCTTGAAGTGTTTTATGTCTGAGGCGTTCACCGTTTAACAAACCAAGAACTATAGTCAATGCGGATCTGGGATTCGAACCCATGAATTGATCTGCAGCGACTTAGCCCGCCTAAGACGATTGGGTTTCTCGTGTGCGCCCCTGTTAAACTTTGGAAATTGAAGAAGTTCAGAACCTTATACCATAATTAACACACATACACACACACACACGCACGTATCTCGTCTTATACCTAATATACATACATGACTGTATGACGTCACACCGTGGGATGCGTACAGTACAAGAACGTATTAATATCCATTTCCTGGATATTTGACATATATTCAGTGAACGTGTGTACCAGTTTGTCTTTAGCGCCTATGCAAGCAGAAGACGTCTCAGTGATAATGACGTTGGTAAAAATGACGTTACAGACAATACTCACGCTGGATAGTGAATAGTCCAGGCCATTACATGAAGACGAACACAGATTTATAGTATTACTCAATCTCATTAAAATCACTTAGATCTGATTTTTAAGTAGCTGGAACTCAATACGAGACAAAAGTTACATATAATGATAATATGATGGTGCAGTAGAATGTAGCCTCAAACGAGGAGATGATGTAATATATAGCCCCAGTTGACGACACGACCAAACCAAGTTCGGTTTTAAGGTTACGTCAATGGTAATGCTGATGCGATATTATATTTTAACTACTAATAATAAATACTAATAAATATTGTTGTCTCATTCAGACAGATTGGAGGTAGATTTAAAAAGTAGTATTTCGTCCCTACATGCATCAACTCATGACACATTCTGGTAATCAACGGGATACTGGTCATATCCATTGCAGAGAATGGAATACACAGTATATTCGTGCACCTTGCAATATTCCAGCTATATGACGGTCGTCTGTAAATAGTCGAGACTGGTCCAGAATATCCAGTGATTGACATCATGAGCATCGATCTACGCAATTAGGAAAAGATGACATGCATCAGCCAAGTCAGCGAGCCTGACCACCCGATCAAATCCCCTGGTGGGGACCTGTCCTCGGAATACACACTGTGATAAAACAACATACACCAAAACCCGTCATTTCTACTCTTTCTAGGTCGGGGGTGTAGCCTTGTGGATAAGAGTTGTCAGTCATGTCGAAGGCCCGTATTTGTGATTTTAGTTTGGGGTGGTTAGGAAATAGGAAGAAAATTAAGTTCGACTTGGCTACCCAATTTCTTTTACAAGTGATGAAAAACAAGAATGTGTAAAACTATATATCTGGCCATACTTAAGTTACGAAAGTAGTTTAATGTTGAGCTGAGGGCAATATAACGATGTATTGTTCAGCTTCGCATTATGCATATGCACGTCTCAGTGTTGTTTTAAAATGGTTTACTTGTCAAAAGCAGTTTTACAAGAGAAGGGAAGCTACTCTGTTTTATTATGTGAATTCAGTGATGGCACAGAAAAAGAAGCGCCTCCAAAATCAACTCCGAGGAGTGCGACATGGTTCTAAAATGTTCGACTGTTCAGGTGGAATTAAGCCACATAAGAAAGTTATTGTTTCCCATCTCGACTCAAAAAGATTTTTAATTAATTCACTTTTTCATGCTCAATTCGTTTTCGCATTATAAATGTTGTTGTTTTTTGCCAAGAGACAAAGAAGCTGCCGTTATTGATGATGAATACATTTCGTCGTTCGCATCATATATTATGTTTATATAAAAATGAATATTATCCATACACTAATCCCAATTATATCCCTTACCCCTTTCGTACCTCACAATAACAAATCCGAGGTAAACATGCATCTTTTACAAGTTCAGATTCACGTACTCAGTTACCATGCTTTACCTTCCTATGCTGAGTAACTCATTCACCTACAGAAAGTGTCGCGTTTATATAGCTTCACATCCCTCTCCCCATGGCAATGCTTTCTCCAAAACCAATCTTTGATACATCTACATGTACATAGGTAAGTACAGGGATCAGCAGAAAAGCTTTGTGCAAAGTCTCCGCTCTGACACGTGCGTGAAATTCCTTCATAAAGTCTACTCAAGCAATCATGGTCATTCAAGCCCGCATAAAATATTGACCGACACGGTGAATGCCTCATCACGTGGTGGAACGGTCATAAATTGTGACGAGAAAATGTAAGTCACAGATAAGCTAACCAGTATTTCTTTTGTATCCCAATTAAATGGACTATTGATTGGACTCGGATTTCCATAATGGACTCAATAGCTTCCTCAATGAAATGATGCTACCCGGTAGCAATGTTGGACTTCACTTGATTCTAACATTTGAGTGAGTGAGTGAGTTGGATTTAATGCCGCTTTTAACAGTATTCCAGTTATATCACGGTGTGTCAGCTTAATGTGGGAGGAAAGCCCGAAGTGATGCAGGTCTCCGATGCTTACCACTTAGGTGAAACCCACAGCACGGGTATGGTGCTGACAAACCTAGAAACTAACATTTGAGTGAGTGAGTGAGTGAGTGAGTGAGTGAGGTTGATTTTACTCTGCTTTTGAGGTAAATGTGTGAGCCATTACTCTTGTGGGTGATACAATTAAGGGCTCCCACATTTTCCTCATATAGGAGTCATACCATTTTCATACATTGCTTTAACCCTTGGCCACCAAACTCCATAAACATCTTTGCTACATAAATCTGAAATCATGCTAGGCATAACATGACACCAGATAGCTACTTTCCATTTTGGTTAAAATTTGTGTTTTTATGTCATGTGTGTGGTGTATATTTAATATTGTATGTATGATGCATTATAACGCCTTGCTCCAGATTCTGCATTTACCAGCATATGTTATATATGACATATGATGATGAATGTTCTCATCACTGGCAAAACAAAATGCGAACAGCATGTTTCATTATCTAAATTCAGTGTGACGTGGCTAATAAGATGTCATAGTGCCCTGAGGACGTGGATTATTCCTCATGCTATAAACAAGTTTGCTTGGCTGAAGCCCACCCATTTACAGCTGCAATTATAAGGCTGAAATATTGCCAACTGCCATGTAAAACATTAACTATTCCCTTGAGTATACATAATGCCAATTAGTCCTTGATACCCCACTTCATCCTGGACCCAGTCCAAGAAACTAACTCCCTAACTCAGGTGTTTGTTTGTTTGTTTGTTTGTTTGTTGTTTAATGCTGCACTCAGCAATATTCTAGCTATATGACTGCGGTCTGTAAATAATCGGACCAGACAATCCAGTGATTGACATCCTGAGCATCGATCAACGCAGTTGGGATACGATGACATGCATTAACTAAGTCAGCAAGCTTCATTTAGGTGAAATGGGGTTTAACATGGCCTCCAAGATTAAATAACGATGTGCATGCATGTGTGTGAGGCTGCTTGTAATAGTGTGGACTTACTGTGTAACATGTAGTCTTAGCCCAGAGTGTCATGCTGCAGTTAACATGGACATCCGATTTACATTACACTGACTCTGATAAGTCCTTGCTTTCTCCCCTTTATCCCTGTGCCAGGCAGGGCAACACCTAGTACAATCTTTTAACAAATCTTGGTATGATGCACTTGGGTTCAAACCACCACCGACCGTCCACTCTCAATGCAGACACTCAATCCACAAGACCACAGAAGTGGTTCCCTACAGGAAAGAAACATACTACGCTTTCAGTGTTAATTTCCAGGTTGATTGTAGTGCCACCAGTGGCTATTATGAGTTATGATCCTTCTATGCATCTCCTATTGACCAATCACACTCCACCTCTTATATCACTTGCATTGCCTTCAAACAAAATGGCGGCACCAAGTCAAGACGATCTGATCGATAATCAAGATCTATATTAAATATTGTAATAAAACGGGTCTTAACTCGCAAAGTGCATGATTAAAAACATGAAAATATATGCAAAATATCTGTCAACGCCCTGTTGGCGGTACACATGCTTTGCAAATCCTGCTGTCAACTGAAATCTGCACGTTGAAATCCATGTTGTTTACAAACCTGGATGTCTGGTTTGATTCGAGATTTTGATTGAACTATGCTTAGACCTGTCAGTCCAGCCAACATGTAACTCCGGAACTTCAGCCTAGTTCGGCAGGGATGGAAACTGGACTTTCATAGTCAGTTCACGCCCTTGCCTCAGGAAGATGATCTGGATCAGTAACTGACATCTTAAGTGTTGTGGTGTATGTTAAGTATTCAAGCAGGATTAATTCTCAGCGAACTCCAGCACGGACATTCTGGGCACGAACTCGTGACAGCACTTCCAAACAGTAAAAACAAACACATGATCACCTTCTAGCAACACTTTAATTTCTCATGCACCAACATATGTAAAATGAGTGATAACCAAACAAAATACCCTAGATATTGTCTAAAACTCATAACAGGTCACAACTGAGAGGAGTTATTAATGGTTGCCAGGGTAACAGGGAAATAAGGGCACAACAAACAACCAAAGATTAAAATATTTAAATGGTCAGAGAAATGCTAAAAACTTTGGATTCCGAGTTTGCAGGTTAAGCTGGAACAGATGATGTTGATTGCAGATTCTACAATGGAAAATATCTATGGGGTAATATGATAATGTCTACCGAAATGCATCACATCGGATTGAACTAAGGCATTTCATGACGATAATCAGTGAAGTACATACTGGGCTATTTCTGTTGAATCAAAATCTGTCTAGTGCATGCTATTGTCATGAGATAAATTCATGTTATTAAACTCAATTGACAAAAAAATGAAAATATTTGTTGCAGTAGATGTTGTTCAGTGGCACATCCGCTGCAGAAGAGATAACATGGATGCTACGGAGACACCTACACAGAACACTGGCTAGGCATGTGTCCGCTGAAGGTGGCCGGTAGGGAGGGTTTTTTTCAACCTGTATAATGCATAGTGAGTGAGTATGGTTTTACGCCGCTTTTAGCAATATTCCAGCAATATCACGGCGGGGGACACCAGAAATGGGCTTCAGTATAATGCATAGATGAGTTATTGTAGGGACGTATGCCATCACTATGTAACCGGGGTCACACCACTAGATCACGGGAAAGTGGAAAGGTCAAACTCAATGTTAATCGCCTGACTAAAAGTAGAACCACAAAAAGTTAACAATGTTGCATCTTGGTTTGGACCAATATCAGATTTTAAAGGCACAGTGACAATTTATTAAATCAAATTGCTTGAATATGGACGAATATTTTCTTACGTCTGCATGTTTTGAAAAGAAATTCAAACTTTGAGAAAACATCTAAAGACAAATTCTTTTTCCAATAAGTCTTCAGATTGTTTGTTATGGAAGACATCTAGCAATGCGAATTCCAGCAGATATAGTTTCCCTATATACGAATACTTAAACACTCTAAGGGTCAATTTAAACTTAGAAACAGAGTACAGGGTTCTACAATACAATCTAACTATACAACTCTAGATTACTCAAATTCCTTACAACATACAGCAAACATCTTCAGGGATTGGTTGATACAGTAGAAGTGATATTAGTAAACATATACACCGTTATGATTATACATCCTGTTATAAAATCCTTTTCTTCAATTTACATTTTTTTAAATACGAAGATAAAATGTGTTTACATTGATTTTAGAATTTAGGACAGGTAAGTAAAGTACCTTAAAACCATATTGTTTATTAAGTATCCTCACCCTGAAGGTTTTTGCCGTAACCATAGAAACAAAACAAACAAAACCTGCAGAGGGTAACCTCTGGGTCGGGTCATTGGAGGATTATAAATAAATATGAACACATATTAAAATGTCTGTATTCACAAGAACTAGCACCATGTTTGAAAATCAATTCTGCCAAACCTAATTCGTTCTCCATAAACACAAGCATCGTATTTCATATAATAACTATAATCTGTATCTAATTTATAATAATGACTTCATTAATTAGGAGTATGAACATTATCCAATGACGGACAATATTCACACTTTTTATCATTTCACATAAACACAGTTTAGTTGGCAAATATTCTCAGTTTTTAGTAGTATATCAAATTATTAATAAATATAATCAATAAACTTTGTCTCCAATTCACAAATAACAACAACTCAACAAGTCACCTCTAGCCTAATTTTTGACTTCGTTCCTTTCAAAAATCATACATACATAAATTATCTGCTATGTATATTAATCATCATAAGCCATCACGGACACAAACTGGTTCTAATCGTAAAAAGCACAACACAATAACTCACAACACAAAGTATGGTAACCATGGTAACAATTTCTCAACATGCAAAATTATGCAAGGATAATCTGCCCTTTTATGAAAGGCACATTTTAAAAAATTTTATTCTGCGGAGGACCATCGTATAAAACTCTTGCAACATTAAAATGAATATTTAAAAGAGAAAATTCCAAAACCTTGGTGGCTTTGCATAGTTCTCAAATTTAGGTTAAAATGACCATAGTTTTGAAAGTATCGTTTAGAAATGACTGACAGTTATATTCATAAAACATTGGTGAATGCAGACTCTATAAGCCCCTTAGGTAAACACAGTGCACATTAAAATGCTGGCCAGTCTGAGAGAATGTTCAAGCAACCAGTCATGGTTCATGTGCACTATATCAGGCCTGTATGCGTAGATGGACCGAAGCTTGTGTGCCTATGGGGACAGGTGCTTGTTCTGTTACTATGACTGCCACTGTTAGACTGACATATATGTACATTCCTTGTCTACAGTATCACAGAGGAATCTTGGAGGGAGGCAACCAACCACCCTGATGCTTTCAGCTAATTCTTGTACAGATCCTTTCCATATCTACAGTACACTTGACATGTTTCATACCAATATGTCTTGCATCATTGTTCACTGCCTCTACGGATCCTGAGGAGGAGCCATACTGCCTCTACAGATCCAGCGGAGGAGGCACACTGCCTCTTCGGATCCTGCGGAGGAGCCATACTGCCTCTACGGATCCTGTGAAGGAGGCATACTGCCCCTACGGATCCTGCGAAGGAGGCACACTGCCTCTACGGATCCTGCAGAGGAGGCATACTGCCTCTACGGATCCTGAGGAGGGGGCATACTGATCTAGGAACTATAACACTGTTTGCTTTTACACTTGAACACAAGCACATTGTCCTCCCTCTTGTTCCAAACTACATCCATCCTTGGTATACAGGGAGATTCACGATCCATATTCAAGGGGAGATAACTCTCACAGGAAATGCTCCATGCCATGAAACAGATCTTTTTCCTTGAGTATTTTGTATGATATGATTGTAGACAAAACAGCTCGTCTTTCTTCAATATCCTGTTTGTTCACTGATGGCTTTGAAACAAGGACGTTACATTTTTTTCTAGCACTATCAAGCCTGTCCTCTGGTGCCATTTCTCCCTTGCATGACCACAGCAAGCGTAAGCAGTATGTTGCTCGTATTTCCAGCTTGGTATCACTATGCACACTATACCACACATCGCCACAGCACTCACAGACAGACAGATGCAAGTCAGGATATATATATACATGTAGCTATGCTGCTGCAGTGACAAGCCGTCATGGACGATGATGATACTGACGATGATTCGATGTGATTGTACAGCAGACACTCCAGTGGCAGATGCCATTATTCCTGAAAAATAACACCGAAAAATAATCAATATCCTTCAATATCCGTCTGTTGATGGATTTCAATAGTAAAATAACAAAGTGGGTCAGTGTGGGAAAGAAGGAGTGAGAGATTGAGATTTTACCCTGCTTTTAGCAATATTCCAGCAATATCACTGCAGGGGACACCAGAAATGGGCTTCACACATTGTACCCATGTCGGGAATCGAACCCGGGTCTTCGGCGTGAAGAGCGAACACTTTAACCACTAGGCTACCCAACCGCCCCAAGTTTTGGAAAGAAGCATGCCTAACCTTTGATATGCATTAGCAAGCATTCTTTCTTTCCATTCTTTCTTTATTCACCAAACAGCCTTAACCACATGAAAACTGTTTTTCAAAACTTACTTTTATATTTACCCTAAATCGTGTTGTTTTTTTGCTGCAACAAAAAAAGAAATAGAGACCTTACAGGCCTCCTAACATTGCCAATACTCTGTACATATCTATCTGAGCAAATTGTACATTGAAGTTTTGGATTGAAGTACTTACATATTTGCTGTACATAATTGCCAGGGAAAGTACCGAACTGTCCTGTCCTAGTGGAGGTGCCCACGTACCAGCCGTCGTCACACTTTTCACTGACATACACCTCGTCACCTTCATCCAGTTCTAACTCATCCTCATTCTGGGGCCGGTATGCATAGAGGGCACGGTACCTGCAGAGTCGTATTGTCCCGTAAAGGTGGCAAGTAATATCAAATTAAATAGCAGAGAACCTATCTCTTTGTTCAATCATTAAATGTCTGATGCTTCAACTGGATATTGAAGCTTCTATCAGCTGATCTATAACATGAAAAGTCTGGAAGTTGTACAATATGACTTCTACTTGTTGGTTGTGAAAATACATATTGTTGGAAATTTTGTGATGTTCATGGTGCTTTTTAGGTCTTATGTTTACAAAGGCTAACAGTACCAACTAAAAAATTTTGAAAATGAAAGTTGAAAGCCTTGGAAAACCTTGAAATATAGCGTTCCTGTACGAACCTTAAAACAGAGTAATGTTAGAATTATTGTGTCATAACAGAGCAGATTTTCAAAAATATATGAAAACAAAATAAAGAGATTTTGTTACTTAAGCACTACACTATCCTACCTTTTAATGGCAAGGTCATCATCAGACACTTTGCTCTTTATGGTGAAGTCATGATTACTGAGTGGGTTGCGATCGGATTGCGATGGTGCTCCATATCGAGGCATGGTGCTTGATGGCGACACCTGCTTCCGACCAATAGTAGGGCTTTGCTGGACGCTGCGAGGCAATGACCGGAAATCCTGGTCAAGCATTGGTGAGAGCTGACTGGACTGAGATCGGGGCCCTCCCGGGCTGGGTTGGCGATACCCGTACGATAGGGTGGGGGAGCGCTGGGCAAACGCACTTGGGGACGGCTGAGGGGGGTGGCGTTGGTGCAGCGTCGTAACTCACTGGGGACAACATCTCAGGGGTACCTGAACATCAATTTAATAATGCATAATTAATACACAGCATGCATTATTTCATAGTTTGTATCTCACAACATACACTCATCATCATTATTGAGGGGTCACACAGATAATAAGGGATAAATGTATTAAAAAATGTCACATTTTTACCAAGAGTGTAGTTAAGTTGCATCTGAAATTAATCCTATTACACCCACATTGACTGTTACTTGTCATGCATTGCATGTGCATGGGCTAAACCACTGCGTTCAGCCATGCTATGGGTAGCTTTTTCCATCACCTACAATCTTGCACTTTATTCGTTTTTAATAGTCGTCCATTTTTTTTCCAGTTTCATAAAAGCATCCAATCAGAGTGACAAAGGCATAAACAACATGTTCTTCAAGCGTTAATCACATCGTCAACATACCCAGACCCAGTTCCATGTTTGACACCCAACAAGGTGACCCTCCATAAATGATGCTGAGTATAGTTCCTTCGCAACATGTATATCAACAACGTACATATAAAATGAACCGCTCGTGTGTTTTCAAATGATTCAGTATAACAAAAACTGGGTATAACAAGGGATAACAAAAGTATTAATATAACAAAGCTATGGAAGGTACACTATACTGTTGTAGGTAACATTAATAAGCACTGGCAGTAGTACACAAGTATGACTTTGTATGAAAGCATTGATGAGAATTGGCAGAATGAAAGCTTCACAAAAGCAACACTGGACATGAATGTACAACTGTAAAATCACAACATGGCTCAGTACCGCCCACAACACAAATACCCCGAATGAATGTCTAAAAGAACAGTGATGAAGTCTTTGAAAGGCATTTAGAAGTGATACACATAAGGAAGAGAATTTATGGATGTCAACTTCTTTATTATGAGGAACACAACATTTCGGAGTGTATACCTACTCCTTCATCAGGTAAAGGAGTAAGTATATACTCCACAAAGTTGTGTTCCTCATAATAAAGAAGTTGACATCCATAAATTCTCTTCCTTATAAAGAGCGATGGCCATGACGCATACATCAGAGGAATGAAAGACAGGAAAAAGAAACTACTCTGTTTGAAGTAACCTTCAGGGGGGCTCCCTCTGTGAGGCTTGGTGATGCCATAGCATGTGGTATAAGCTATAAGTATGAGTGAGCGAGTTGGGTTTAACGTCGCTTTTAACAGTATTCCAGTTATATCACGGCGTGTCAGCTTAATGTGGGAGGAAAGCCGGAAGTGATGAGCACGGGTATGGTGCTGACAAACCTAGAAACATAATCGGGGAGAACCAGGATTCGAACCCACAATCATAGGTTTCTGGCGTGCCCAAGGGACACAACTCTACACAGCGAATCGCGGCGCCTTAGACGACCGGGCCACCCGTGACCCCCCCGTGTAAATGAGACACATTTTCACGAAATATATATTTACATTGACCAAGATCATTATCTCCTGTTCGGTCGACTGCAGGATTTGCAAAGCATGTGTACTGCCAACTCAGCATCAACAGATAATTTCCAAATCATTTTTACGTTCTCAATCAAGGTGCTCAGGTGATTTGATTCACTTTGCAAAGTTAAACCCCTTTTATCACACAATAGATTTTAATTATTGATCAGATTGTTTTGACTGGGTACTGCCATTTTGTTTGAATCAAATGCAAGTGATATAGGAGGTGGAATCTGATAATCTGATAAGTCAATAGGAGAGACATAGAAGGGACATAATTCGTAATAGCCACTGGTGGCACTACAATCGAGCCCAGAAATTCCAATCTAGTTCGGCAAGGGTGGAAACTGGGCTTTTACAGTCAGTTAACTCCCTTTCCTCAGGAAGATGCAAAAGTATTTGGAACAAAATACCCAGAATTTTGTTAGCACTTTGTAACATATATCCCATTAAACTGTTTCACTCTCAGCGATAACCATATATCTGCCTCATGTGCCGCCATGCATGGACTCCTCAGCAGTAACAGCAGCGTTGTCAGTGATGATGACGTACAGTGTTGCACACAGAACACAACATCTACTGTAGGCACACAGTCAACAAGGGAATAGGACTGCACTCACTCGGAGAGAAGTGCATGCTTAAAGTAACCAATAGCTGACCTCGACGTGTACCTGTCATGGGGGTGGTGATCACCGATGGAGCTGGAGTCACCATGGGAGTCGATGGCTCTCGGATTACGTCCACATACGACACGGGGAAGATCCCTTGACGAGTTCCAATCTTTCCTTCGTACCAATTCTCATCAATTCTTCGTAGTAGGACAACAAATTCTCCCTGAAATTTGAATTTTAAACATATTTATATGACAAAATAAGAAACAAAAAACAAAATCTCATTTTAACTTATGTATTTTTAAAAATCGAACATATTTAAAAATTATGTTCATGACGTTTGTGCAGTGAAAGTGTTCTTTTATTCCTTTTTGCCAAATCAGTGAAAAAACTTCATATCATGCTACAGTGAGAGAGTGAGTGAGTAAGTATGGTTTTACGCTGCTTTTCGCAATATTCCAGCAATATCACGGCAGTGTACACCACAAATGGGCTTCACACATTGAACCCATGTCGGGATTCGAACCCGGGTCTTCAGCGTGACAAGCGAACGCTTTCAACCACTAGGCAACCCAACTGCCCCAAATTAATATTATGCTAAAACAAAAGAGTGAAGGTTGGACCTTGCGCAGAGACAGTTCTACTGAGGTATGGGCAGTGAAGTTGTATCTGGTCTGTCCTTGTCCTTCTGCTTGCATGGCAGCCATCTTGGCAGCCTCGATAGAAGTCATGACCTCTACATAGTTCATGGGGAAGATTCCCACCCTCCCATGTCTCTCCCCCTCCAACCAGTTTTTGTCAATCTGGCGGATCAGGTACACTGTGTCCCCCTTCCGCAATGACAGCTCTCTGCAAAAAACAAGACGCAAGTTGCTTTCATAAAAGTGTCAAGAATCTGTCATATGACAGTGTCTCCCAGACCAAAACTGGTAGAATGTTCTTTCTTTTTTATTCCACATTTTTATCCTGTTATATTTTATTAATGTGACCATGTGACACCTAAATAAAACAAGTTCTTGTTTTTATATTATTATTATTATTATTATTATTATTATTATTATTATTATTATTATTATTATTATTATTATGATCTTGCCTTGGCAGGACTGCTATATGGACCTCCACAGAAAATGTAAAACTATGTCTAATAGCAAACATACATTCGGACTACCTTAGTCATGTTTTCTCCTTTTAAATAGTCCTTGTTGCCAATTGTTACTTATTTATCAATTTAGTGTTTGGAACGTTGTAGAAGTAACTATCCACGTTCAGAATACAAAAGGTACTGACATGCCTATATTTCAAAGAGTTATCTCCCTTGGACTGGAACAGTCATAACACCTCCCACCCAATGGATATTTAATCAGTTTACTTCAGACAACCAGATATTTTGGTGGAACAGGCACAAGGTTGGCATGAAAACACATCATTAAGCTGGCATGAGTTGTTTGTCTTGCTCTGTGCTGCACTGTCATGTACAGCTTACCACCAAACCACCTTGGTGGTTCCGTTATCTCAGCCATAGGGACCTCAGTCATAGAAATACACCAAGATGCAACTTATCCATTACAAAAGGTTCAATGGTTTCTTAAAGAATGTCATTACATACATTCATATACGATACTGATTCAATTAAATGTTTTCAGAAATGTTTAATACAGTTTTGGGGCCCATTCCTCAAAGCGATCTAAACGCTAAGGTGATCGTAAGTAGATAGACTTATGGTCACCGTAGCGCTAAGATCACTTTGAGGAACAAGGCCCAGATCATATGAATACTCATAGTTGCATAATCTAGATACGTATACCAATAGCTTACTGATACATATATCATGGTGATATCACAAGAAATATGTAGTAAGGCCACATTCCTCCAATTCCTAGATGGTTACTGACAGAGTGAGTGAGGGAATAGTTTTACGCCGCTTTTAGCAATATTCCAGCAATATCCTGGCAGGGGACACCAGAAAAGGGCTTCACACATTGTACCCATGTCAGTAATCGAACCCGGAACTTCGGCGTGACGAGCGAACGCTTTAACCACTAGGCTACCCGACCGCCCCTAACTGACAGAGAATGTGATGTCTCTCACCAGAAAGGGTCAGTCAGAATCACATGGAATAACTCACTGACTGGAATATGAACTATTGGAAGAATATGTTTTGATTTAAATCTGCCCAAATACCATAAAACATTTGTTGATCTTTAAAAAAGGTACTGACTGCCTCAAAAAATTATAATACACTTGTACACTCCAACTGTCTTAGTCCACTAACGCTAACAAACATTCTCTTGTGAACACCTTGTTTTGAGGCAGTAGGCATTCTTCATGCAACGGAAGAATTCATTTCCATTGAACAGGGTTCTGTGTTTCCGTGTGACGCGATTCAAGTGTTCATGCTCAATGTTATCAATTAATGCACCACATTGAGGGTAGTCCTGCACCATGACTGTGGAATATACTTTTTTTATAAAAAATAATAATCTAGAAATGCATACAAAAGCAAGTCTAGCCAGTCTGAAATCAGCATAGGGAAACTTTTTTTTTTTTTTAGAGTCAAGAAGGGTTTTGTGTAATATAAGATTTCAGAGACTAAATGTTAGTCTACATCGAGGGGTATACGAGGAAACATTCCGACCCTACTGTGTTTATCGACTGCGCGGATTATATATATCCAAGTGTTCAAGTGTCAGATTGCAATTTTTCGAAATTTGCTCAGCAGTAATTACAAGTGTGATGTTTGACAGCCCTCACAGTGCCAGCATTGTTCACTTGGGGAAGTTGGTCACTAACTATGACATTTGTGAAGACAACTGACCTTGGGTTCTGGGCTGTGAAGTTGTAGAGCACCTTGCCCTTGCCCTGTATCTGGAAGCCTCGCCTCTTCTCTGGCGGAACACTGGGAGAGGGGATGGAGCTGGGACCACCCCCTAGCGACTCTTCACTGTAGCGGTCCAAGGGGATAGGGGACTTCTGACTAGGGCTGTGGAGGGAATAAAGGTTAGAACTGAAGGGAGGGCCTGGTGTTTCTCCTCTAACATTTTAATCTAAGAAACCTGTATAATAATACCTTATTACATTAGGGTCATGAAAGGGACCCTTATTTCCATGCATCATTTAGACTGCAAATTGACTGCCTACATTACATACAACAAAGGAGCTTGGATATGCCCCACAAAATGAACATTTCAACCCTAAACAAGTACCCCTCCTTGTCTATGGCTGTCTGAGAAGTCAACAAATGATTGTTATAGCTTTCAATGAATGAAAAAATTAAATTATTGGAGATGACATGTAGCTTCATAGAAATCCTTATGAGGAGTTTGTCAGAAGTCTCTAAACACAGAAAATACAAAAAGCATCTCACGTGAAGAAATCTGAATGCTTCCTGGCTTCCATATCAGCAGCTTCTTGTCGTATCTTCCTCTGTCTCTCCTCGTCATACAGCTGCTCCTGTAACACAACATGGAAACTCTGTGCTACTTCATGGTTGCACTGTGATACCACCAGCATGGATATGTGGAATATGACATCATATCTCCCCCTACATTCTTGCTGTATCGCTTTATCAGGCAGCCTATCACCCAGCTGCCTCTGTCACACTCACAATATAACAGTGTTATCAAACCTATGCTATACATTGACATACAGAACACATTGGCTTTTATAAACATGAAATGAGTGTGAAGGCGAGAAGGACTTTATGTCGCTAATAGCAATAGTCCAGCAATATCATAGCAGGTGACAGCAGTGTTGGGTTTCACACACTGAACCCATGTGGGGAATCAACCTTGGTCTTTGGCAACATGCACACATTTTTACCAGTAGGCTAATCCTAGCTGCCCTTACACATGAATAGTCTCAGGTGGTTTGCAGCTACAGCAAGTTTGAATAAGTTTTATGATCTAGATCACACTTACAATAAAAGTTTCTCTGAAGATACATGGAGGTAATGTCTGAATTTCACGCAGTGTACTAAAAATAGCATCCTGACCTACACTGAATAGTGTCAAAAGTAGAGGTAAACCCATTTGACACAGATGCCTGAAGACTTCATTACACCCAATGCATATTAACTGAACAAAGAAAGTTACCGGTAAAGATCATGAATATATTTGGGGATATGTTTTAAGAAATTTTGAACTTCACCACAAAAAAATACTGGTATCCCCCAAAACATTCATGACTCCTGACTTATTTTTGTGCAGTATATATCATATACAGTTGGAACGTAGTATTATCACTCTGTCACTTCTGAGGTGAGGTGAAATGGTGTTTAACATCGCGTCCAAGATTATTGCACTTATATAGCGACGTGCATGCACGTGTATGTGTGTGTGTGTGTGGCTGCTTGCACTAGTCCGGACTGATGCCAATTTATAGTGCTAGCACACTGAGATACCATGACGAAGTTTAACATGAATACCCCACTCAGACACAGTATACTGACTCCGAGCCGACCAGTCCTTATTTTAGCCCCTTAATGCCGAGCGCTAGACAGGGTAACAACAAGTACCATCTTTTAACGTGTTTTGGTATGACGCGGCTGGGGATCGAACCCCGGACCTTCCGCTCTCCGGGCAGACGCTCTACCACTAGACCACGGAGGAAGCCCTGTCACTCCTGAACTGAGGATGTATGAAGGTCTCCAGAATATACAAGACATTGCCTGGCAGCTGTTGATTAAGTGAGTGACAGGTTGTAATCTGTGCACCAAGTGACCAGTTTTATCCTTGATTTAATGTAAAAGCATGTCGAAACATCCAAACATATTCTAGTCATTAAAACAGGGAAAAAATCAAACATAAAGCTCATCTCTGTACAACCGTGAATACGGGGGTAGAATAGGCCTTCAGCAAACCATGCTTGCTGTAAAAAAACGACTGTGCTTGTCGTAAGAGGCGACTAACAGAATCGGGATGTCAGGCTCGCTGACTTGGTTCATGCATGTCATTGATCCCAATTGCATGGATCAATGCTCATGATTTCGATCACCGGATTGTCTGGTCCCGACTCGATTATTTACACACCGCCGTCATATAGCTGGAATATTGCTGAGTGCGGCATTAAACAACAAACAAACAAACAAACAAACAACCATGGCGCATATCAGAACAAGACCGACATGATACAAACTGTGGAATCCTAGGCTATCATAAATAAGATGCTGATAATTGTGACTAACAACTATAATAAGTCTTTACATTCACTAGTTTGCAATACAGAGTAAGTTTACTTACTGGGGTCTTATGCATTCCTACAAGCAGCAGATCCCAAGAATGAATGTGAGCATGCAACACTGTAACGCAATGTGCTGCATGTCCGGTGTCGCACATGTGGACCCGGCCTGCAGTGTCTAACCTGATTCACCATCACCTAACCTTACATCATGGGGCAGACCACCCACTGCCAGTGACTTAACCCCTCCTATACTGGATCATTGGGTGGTCACAGAGTCACTGCAGCAAGCAGGTGCTTGAGTATATATGGTAAAAGGTAGTTAATGCTAAATAGCACAAGGTTCAGTAAGGGCTACCATTGCAGATGATTGATCACGACTTCTGAAAACTGTTTGGAATTACTACTAAACAGGAGACACTTTTGTACACATTTTGTTCTGAAATGAGTAAGTGACTGACTGACTGACTGACTGACTGACTGACTCCATAAGGCCATAAAAAGTTTTGAAATAATAATTTTCTGATGTTATATTTGAATCATGATGTATAAACAGTTTTTTTTCAGGGCGTTCAAAACAATTTCACTTTGTTACAAAATCTGGTTTAAATATTAGTTCTGTTAATGTAATGATTGTCCAGACCTTACCAGAAGGATTATCTTTTCTTGCTCAGCTATGTCACCATGTTTGCTACTAAGTTTGATTAAATAATTTTTAATTTCGACTTTCTCCTGAGAACAAAAGGCTCGAAGTCTGGTGAAGGAGTCATTTAAAAATTAGCTTTTGATAAGAAACACTTCTCTTCCTGGCCTAAAGAAGGTGGAAAGGAATGTCATACCAGTCTCCTCTTGCGGTATGCCTCGTCTTCTTGCCTTCTCCTTCTGTCTTTCTCAGAGACGGGCTGTGCTCTTTTGACGTCTGTCGTCTGGTGGCGGAAAGCTGAAAGAAACAGATTGAAAAAAAAGATTGAAAAAGACTGAAAAAGACAGATAATAATGCTCATGTATCCAGGTTAATATTCAAATCAAACTTCAACATAGAACATCTAAATTTTTCAAAATTGTTATATTATTAAAACTTAGTACTGAAGCAAACATTAATTTTTATTTTTTCACTGAACACTTTCATGCAGGAGAGTTTGACAAAAGTAGAATCAAAATTTACAAGAAATCATAATGGATGGTATAAAGCAGGTAATAAAATGACGGCAGGAAAATTGTGAGAAAGAAGCGAAATCAAAGCTGCATGTTGCAAAAGCACTGGAATATATTTAGAAACTTCTTCAGACTGTGGGACAAGTTCTCTAACACTATATAAAGACAGAGTTAAAAAAATTAGCCAAATACCTTTAGAATGAATGATACTAGCCTGGCTTCTTGCCAGATCTATATCTACTCTAATTTGAAGGACAGTTAAGATTCCCGAAAAAAGTTCTACAACTGGTTTATGTGGGCTACGTCCCAAATAACGTACATCCTAGCTGCTGCTGACACCAAGCGGTGCCTCTGTGAGAAGGCACTGCATGGAGCTAGCTCATGATACAATGTGAGACTTGTTAGCTGCTACTACAATGGATGCCCTTATGTCCTCGCATTGTTGTCATAACGTAAGTTACACGGTAAGCAGACTCTGTTTAATGTATTTACTTCAATTCTCTTTTTCTGTTCTGACACACAATACAAATATTGGATTTTGGATTTTGATAAATACCAAGTATTTCAGAGTCACAGGAAGCTTTTATTTTCTTGTTTTTTTTAGATGTCAAGGCACATGTGTTTCTGCAAAAGCTTACTGCTTAAAAAACACAAACCAAAAACAAAACATTTCAAAATGTTGATATAACTTTCAATACATACATTTTGTAAACGTTTTGTAAACAGGTCTCACTAAGCCAGTATAGCCGATACCTGACATTTAGAATAATTAATTTACGTTAATTCTATCTAAAAAATAAGTGATGGGTTACTTCATCCACTTATGAAATGTTAGTTAACAGTACATGCAGAACAAATTAAATCTCAGCACATTTGATGCGATGAGTGAGTTAGTGAGTTTTACGCCACTTTTAGCAATATTCCAACAATATCACGGCAGGGGACACCAAAAATTGTATCCATGTGGGGAATCAAACCCGGGTCTTCAGCGTGACAAGCAAACGCTTCAACCACTAGGCTACCCACCGCCCCTTGATGCGATGACAAATCATACAGACAATATGAGTTTGAATAAAGATCGAAGTTGTCAGTTGGATGGCTGATGATGCAAAGTGTTAACATACCAATGATGATTTACACGAAAATTGTATTATCATAAAGCCCCTCACTACCTATTGTTTCTCCATTAGTTGTTTAAGCTTCTACTTCTCACAACATGCAAACACATTAACCTTAAGCTACAGATATTTTACCATCATTATCATGATTACAGAACTACATACGGATCTTTCTTCATCATAATGGCTAGTACAATTAAGTGTTACCAAAGCAGCATTAGCAAATCAAATGAGCACGCAAAAAAGCTTGTTGGGAATGTTATGTTAGCTTCTGTGGGAGTTACTGGTTCTGCTTGACCAAAGCAAACTAGAGCAGCGATTAAAGGTTTCTAGAATATATCTGCGATACATGTAGTGTATACCTCCATTCTGATTCACTTTTGTTGAGGGCGGACTTTTAAGTCCAAGCTGCTCAACAGCCGATAAGTTGCTGCGAGGAGTTCGCAGCTTGACTTTGGGGATAATAGACGATTTGTTATTTCTTGCCGGGGGACTCGGCACATTTGAGGGTGTGTTAGGTTTAAAGCTCTGATTGGTCGATTCACTGGGCTGCAGATGATCATTGGGCGAAAGCTGACTATTCTCGTGACTACGAGAAGTAAACAACTCGTTGGGTTCGGATGGCTCGGTTTTTTCTAAAATTCATGCAGAGGAAGGAAAAGAAAGAGAATGTCAACACAGGGGAGGTAAGCATGCCAATAGGATCGAAAAAAAGCACAATGTGATTGAGAAGGACATGGGTATTTTGTGTGCATTGATATATAAATATCATAAATATGGTAGAATAGGAAGTATATCTTCTTTAGGAATATCAGTTGCTCTTTACAAAAAGGATGACAGTTATTTCAGTGTGCTTTTATACATTGTAGATTATAGAAGGTAAGCTGCTGGTGAGAAACACAAAGTTTGAAATCAAACACTGCCGAGCACAACACACATGACTGATAATAAAGTGTTTCTTCATTCCAAAGAAGACATTGTCAGAAATAGAAAATGTACGAATGAAATATTGTGGGTTGTCTGTTTCCCTGCCCTGCAGAATAATGTGTAAAACAACAGATAAAGATTGCCAATGAAAACATACATGAACTTACAAACACCAAAAAGATTACCAGATTTATTGAAGTAAGTAGGAGTTCCTCTTCTATTGACCCCAGCAGTGTGGTATCCTGTGTGTGTCCTTCCTTTGGGGGTACCTCTGTCCCTAGGTCGTGGGAGGGGAGGCGGGGGAGGGGGATGTGACGGAGGAGGGGGAATCGGAGGATTATTTGCTGATGGGGCTCTTGACAGTGGTGGAGCATAATCTCCATCAGTATTGCTCACAGGTGCTGCAGGCTTTGGAACTCTCTCTATTGGAGCACTGAGTCTGCCACTGTGAGGTCTCTGTCCAGATCTAGTGGTTCTGGTTACAGCAGAATTATTTCCTGAAGCAGCACTACGAGAGACTCTTCCATCATGTTCTCTGAAGGACTGATCCTCTGTGGGGCCCCTGCTAAAAGGCCTACTGAATGCTCTGTTCTTACTTTGTTGCCATTCTCCACCAATTTGATCTAAATAGTCCAGAGTCATTTTACTGACAGCTGAAGGTTTTCTCAGCTTATTAAGCGGCACATCTCTCTTTCTGCCTTCACTTACACTTGTGACTTCTTTAAGAATATCCTCTGGTGGAATATAGGGATCATATTGTGATGGTCTTGCAGTAGTCCGGTTTCTCCCTAGCTCAGCAGAATATGGTGTTTCTCCCGTTGGATCAAGGTGTGCTGAAGGTGTCTTTGATCGGAATCTTTCACCCACAGCCTTTCCAAAATTGTCACCATTCTCCCATTTGTTTCGAATATCTGCTAATTCACCAGATATTGTCCTAGGCATATTCCCAAGAACTTCAGGTATCTCAGAAGCATCTTTCAGTGTCCCCTGCCTGTCTCTGGATTTAAGACCTTCCTTAAAAATGTCATAGTTCAGGGAACTCTGAGATTTTGCCGATCTGGGCCTGTAAGGGTCCTCACTCAGGGAAACTAAATCTGGTTCTGATTTTGATTTATCCCACACTCTTTCAAAGCTACCCTTCAGCTTGGGTGAAGAACCTGACCTGACATCAGTCTCAGTTTCATCATCACTACCTTTGACAATGAAAGTGTCAGTGCTGCCAAAACTTCCCTCGGATTCATCTCTAGAAGCTTGAGTAGCCATCCTCGAAGGAGGCCTCTGATCAAGATCTCTATTTATGTTAGCTGCCATGCCTGACCACTTTCTCAGTTGGCCATAATTGTGTGGTTCAGAGCTATCATCTGATGAATTTTGGGATGTAGATCCAGGAGGAGGAGCCTTTGTAGGGGAAGCCCCTCTCAGCAAAGTAGGTCTCATCGATGAACCTGACCTACTTTCAGAGGATGGGAGGACAGAACTTACACCAGAAGCTCCCTGGTTAGCAGAGCCCTGCAATCGTAATCTTTCTCTTTGTTCAACTTCAGAAACTATCTTTGTATTTGCAGAATCAGGTTTCCTAAACCAGGTAAAATTGGACTTAGAAAATTCATTATTTTCTGCTAAACTTCTCAGATTTTTCACTTGGAATTGGGGTGTCCTGCTTCTTTCTCTGAGAGATTCTTCTGGATATGCACCTAATGTCAGATTGGTTGGTTCTTGTGGAGGTGGAGGTGGAGGTGGTGGTGGTGGTGGTGGTACATCTGATGTCTGTCCAGTTCTGTCATCAACTTTCAGTCTATATTCAAATTTGCTGCCAAGTTTTTGATCATCTGATCTATTGTTTACATAATGGCCAGTGATTGCATGAAGACTACCAGGCAATGGTGGCACATTTTGTGCTGGAGAGGGCTGATGTTCTCGTGATTCTCTAGCAGATCTCCTTGCACTATCCTCGTGGTCTTCTGTCCATCTACTGGCCATATGACGCACGCTAGTAGCAGATGTTTCCCTTGTAGTACTCCTTGATCGTCTTTCATCTGGGTTACTTGTTTGTTGATCTTGATTCGATAGGCCTCCTCTTTCAGTTGATCGCATGCTAGTGGTTTTTGAGTCCTGCTTGTACCTTCCTAATGACGAATGAGGTCTTTCCATAAATGTTTCCCTTGTAGTACTCCTTGATGGTCTTTCACCTGGGTTACTTGTTTGTTGATCTTGATTTGATAGGCCTCTATTTGCAGTTGATCGACCATGTTGATCAAGGGCTCCAAATTTTGAAACCTTGAAATCTCCATCCGCCTTGAATTTGTGAGGTTCACTTCTGCTTTCAGATATTTGACCTCTTGATCTTGTTTCACTAAAATTTGGGGGCACTGAACGAGGTCTTCTTTTCACAGTTTTAACCTCTGTCGTAGGATTTTCATCATTTGTACTGTCCTCAAACTTCGATTTTAGATCCGATACCTTTGTACTGGCTCGGAGCATGTTCCTCTCTAGCGGTAGACAAGACTTGGGTCTTTGATACAGATCTCTACTTGGCTTAGGAGTATCTGTTTGTCTTCCTTTGACATTGTCTCTCACCATCAATGGAGCTCCTCTTAACTTACTTTCATGAGTAACAATGACTTCAGCCTCCTGTGCAGAATCTTCATTTTCATCTTCCATTCTGAAGTAAGATTCCTTTGAGGAATCACATCTTTGCAGAGGACCATGCATGTCCTGATTTTCCTTGTTTGGAGCAGAGATTGATCGGACATGTAGACCATTGTCAGATTTTATCTGCTGTGTATAGTTTTGGACATGGATTTCATACTTGTTCACAGGAAATTCTTTGATGTGTGTTCCATACAATGGTCTTTCCTTACACATTTTGGCTGAGTTTTCTTTAATCTGTAGATATGGGCCAGGTGTTCTAGGTGAAGTTTGTTCCTGTTGTGGATCTTCAGGTGACTTCATTTCTTTAAGCTTTTGTTTTTCTTCCATTGTTCTGTATTTTGCAGAGAGTGCGTAATAAGGAGTTTGCCTGTCAATTGTCTCTGTAGAAATGCCTGCAACCGCATCTGTACTGGAAGCATGCTCCATATAACAAGTCTTGAAGTCAGAAAATGATTTCTGTTTTTTCAAAAGGCCTTTGTCTTTATCTGGATTCCACTGCACATCTGCCAGTTTACAAGAACTATAGTAAAACTCCTTGTTTTTCTTTGCCTCTTCAAGCTCAGAATACAGTTCTTTCAATTCCTCTCTTGTCTCAATATCATAAATGGAGAGCATGTTGACATAGTCCTTGGGATCCCAGTTCAAGGGGTGTCTAGCGTTAACACACTGCTTCCTCTGAGAAGCTTCATATTCAATCTCAGATATCCTTTCCAAAACAGAAAAATGTTTAGTCAAGTTCAAGAATTTCTCTGATCTCCCAGATGAGTAAAGAATTCCTGCAGCATATGACTGGTAAGTGTGAGGATCAAGTCGAGAAGACCGATCACTAGCAACTGAGCCTCTGTTTGACTGAGCTCTTAGATGGTCCGGCCCTGGAGTCTGTGATCTTTGTTTGGTCCAGTAGAACCCTTTCTCTGGTAGAATTATTGGATCCACCTTTGCTCCTGATCTGTATGGTTTAGCCCCTGGCTGATTTCCACTGGGCCTTGTGGAACTGTCTATCACATTTTGTGTCATCTCCATATATGGTGATGTTGTCCTATCCTTTTTTACACCAGATCTTTCCCTTGACATGTGTTCATGGGCACTACCAAGTCTGTGCACAGTTTTAGAATCTACATAATGTCTTGGGAAACCTTTTGACTCTTTACTTAGAGTTTCAAACACCTCATCAGGAGTAGTCTTCAGTTTCTCAATAGACTTTGATCTTGTGTGATCAATATCTTTCCACACAGACCTGTCTATCCCGACCTGATATTCAGGAGATCTCTGCAACTGAATTGGAGTTGACCTGTATTTTGCCTTGTCTTCTGCCTGGGCAAAAGCATCACTCAGTATACTGGCAGTATCTGGAGATAGTTGCTCTTCACCAATCAGTCTGTTGTAATGGTCTTCTACTCTCCTTCGGTACGCATTCCTACGTTTCTGTTCTTCTCTGTCAAACAGCTTGGAGTAACTCTCAGTGCTTCCTGTCTCAACAGATGCAACATCATCTTTGCTCTGTAAATATAGAGTCTCTGGTCGAGGATTTCTTGGTGGCTCACTCAAATGGCTATTAACCTCATTTGAAATTGGCACTTGATGACTTTGTTGTCTATCAGCTTTGCTCCTGGAATCCTTTAGGACCCCTCTACTTTGACCAATCTTTGAAGAAAGATTTTCAATTCTTGATCCAGAAGCTTTCCAATCAGGTTGTTCATCTGAGCTTGGTTGGCAACTGGAAAGTTTTGAGGACATATATTCACTGTATGAGGGTTTCTCAAGCAACCGACCTTTGTATATAGTAGACAACTGTTCAAAATTTCTACGTCCCTCCTGTTGTGGCTGATAGTCATGATATTGGGGATAGCTAGTCACTGACTGGTAGCCACTGCTGGATGTACTTCTAGACACTACAGGTGTTTCTAACCTAGTTCTAGGGGCATCTCTGCTGCCTTTGAACTCAGTACTGTAGACAGGTTCATGCATCATCGCATCAGCACTGTGGGATGATGACACTTCCATTTTGGTATGTTTAAAGAATAGCTTGGTTGGGAAGGTCTTAAGAATTTCTTCTAGACATGTTCGTATACATGTTTGTAGACATGCATGGTTATTAGTAGATGGATAAGATCTTAGCCAGGGTTAGTATTCAGTCAGTTCATCCACCATGCAATAGGGACCTCCTCACATACAACTTGGAAATGCACACTGTAATATGAATTAGATCAACTTCAACTGTTTTGAAATTTCAATTATTTATTTTACAAAGGATTTCAAAATTCCAGACACATCATTAACATTATTGTTAAATTGAAATTTTACAATTTATATAAATATTATGGTTTGAATAATGTTAGATGTGGACAAGCTGAAAGATGACAATCATCAGTTAATCATGGCTGTATTGACTTTTCATGGTGAATGAAGCTGCTGGTTAATGAAACAAAAGACAGGAAGAAGTGACAGAAACAAAATATAAAATCCCTCCACTTGAAACAAACATAACATAAGCTTATTGGTCGGTTGCTTGAAATACCACAGTAACAGTAGACCAGGGAGGAGGAACTTTGGCGGGACACGACAACTACTTACATGAGAGGAGAAATGGTCCTGTGGTTGACCAAATCATATCCGAAGTTGACATTGGTGAGCCACAACGGGAAGGATTATACATCATGTGATTGAATAGAGTGAGGTGATACGAAACAACACAGCACGGATACCAGGATCAAGGCAAGACAAAGTCCATGGAGACGGGATATATCACACACTATGTGATAAGCTGTCTGTCAGTGTCATGTCCACACTGTCCAAGTATGTGATCCAGGCCAGTTTGATCGTGTCACAGTATAGCACTAGCTGGGTCTGACACTGCATACTTCATTCGAAGCTGAATGGCTGATGTGATGTGATGATGGGGTGATAATTGTGTGTAATGATATAATTGGTATGCATGGCATACGTTTCAATGTGTTATTGCTTGTTTGTTGGTATTCAGAATGTCATATGCATTGTTTTGTATGTCAGAGTTTCAGGTGAGTTCAGTTTGCTCCTGGTGTTATAATTAAAGAGGGACTATTCTCCACGGACTTCAGACATAGTTATCTGTGTCTTGGGTGAGACATTGTGTCTTTAATTTGGGACATTATTAACTGTTTAATTGATGATCTACATCATCAAACTTGCTCAGACTGCTATTCTGCTAGAGTCTAGTCCCCCTTTAAAAACATGTCATTAGCAAACTCACATTACACTTTCACTTCTTTACATGCACATTTTTTAATGAATCAAACCCACAATATTTCATTTCAGGATAATTAACAAAGAGTTTTTATTATTTACAATGCTGTATGAAGTTTTGACAAAAAGTCAACGTGTCAAAGTCATGTAAGAGATAGAGGAAAACAAAACCCAGAGTACAACAGCAAAACTGAAAACAAGACTGATATGAAACAGAAGAGTTCTTGAAGTGTACATAAACAACGAAACAAAATAAAAGCCAAAAATCAACAAAATCACCAGCAGCTTAACTTTAGATTGGTGAAATATTCTGCTCTAGTCATCGATCACATGCAAACTTGGATGCATCTGTCCAAATAAAGTTCAAATTGAACCTACTTATCAGACCTAAAAATTAACAGCTGTAATTTCTCATCCGGCTTTAACCACAAGAAATTTCTCATATGATCATCTATCTATGTCAGTTAAGTTAAGACTAGAGCAAAATACCCACATAACTGAATGATTCAAAGTTTTAACGAGGTAGAGCAAGGTTATAGAAATGAACTCACTTTTCGGTTTTTCAGGAGCTGGTTTTTGCAGCCCCTTGTAGGGAATTTCCCCACCCTGTTGAACCTTTTTATATACATCATCTGTGGGATCCCAGCTGTCATCCCCGTTGGTGATGTCAGGCACTGACGTCTGGCGCTTTCTACCCAAAGAACTGCAACAAACACAGGTAAACATTCAGACATTGTCAGAATACTATCAAAATGAAATTAACTATTTAGCTGTAATAGTCACATGCTGAAAAAGACATTTCTTATTTGATAGAACTGTTATACTTCATCTCTTACTAATCTCACATGTCTACCACCATGGCAAAACCCACAAGCATGGTATGGTTCTGACAAACCTAGAAACATAATCAGGATGAATGTGGGATTTGAATGATAAGAGGGTCCTGTTGTGCCTAAATTCTACAAAGCAAACAGCGGAGCCTTAGACGACTGGACCGCCTGACATTGTCACTCAAAACCCTGACATACTCAGAATCATCACTCATCATTAATGTAGCAAGGCAGACATCACATGAATAACAACAGTTTCAATTAGGTCAGAAAACATGATAAGATAATCGTGAAGGTTACATTATTTGGTGACATGGCTGATGCTATCTCATAAATTGACATATGATGATAGGATCAAGAATGCATACAAGACCTCACCTAATCAAGTCATTACTGAGTATTTATATTGCCCAAAAGCATAAGTGAAATTGACCATTCAACAACAATGTTTTCTGAATAAAAGTCACTTAAGATAGAGATTGATATATGTCACCAGTTAAAACAATAAATTCCCTTTTTTTCATGTGTTGGTTCAGTAAGTTTATGCCGCTCAATGACATATTGCCAGAGCTTAAAAGCTATACAACAGCTCAATTCCAAAGCCAATGTTAACAACAAATTATTAACAATCACATACTGATCAATTCATAATGAACACTATCCATTTAGAAAAGCCATGTGCAGCTCCACATGACATAACTGACTTCCCTAAGATTATTTTTTCCCTTGAACATGAAATACACCTGGCTGTGACAAGGTCACAAGAGCAGCTGCCCTGGTTAACAATAGGAAAAGGCTTTGTACTGAGATCAAACACCAGGTACCCCTCTGTCTGGTGGCCAAGAAGCTAGAGTTATTCCAACAAAGGATTATCACATCCTGTCAACAAAACTGTTTAATTATGTTTACACATGACATGAGAGAGGCTAAAGCAAGCAGTTTGTAAATGTGGGGTATAACAGGGTTATCACCTTTGTGCTTCATTATCCCTAATAGATACGGTGTATACTGACATAGGACCAGCATACAATACTAGCTTCTGCAGTAACCTCTCTATGTGCTCCTAAACCATGTGTTTCAAACTGGTCTACTTTATATACCCTAATCTATGAATAAAAGGATAGTTTTACTGCAATAGCTCACTGCTTATCAAAGCTCACAAAGCTGTATACCAGCACATGTCATTACTTACAGCTTTCCATGAGGTGCCCTTGTGGTAAACTTTAACATCCCCACACAAATTCAGGCAGCTTTACCGCCAACACAAACTCCATCCCCTCTCTCAAATCAAAACAAATATCATTTATGTCAATCATCTGTAAATGGCAAAGAAACTTTAAGTACAGGTGTTTCCGTTTTCTTTCCATAACCGCGCAACCATAAATCACCTGGCAGTATGACTTTGAATTTGATTCATTCATCCACACGGCTAAAATGAATATCTAAATGTAGGTCAGATGACAGGAAGAAAGCAGGACATAGAAACTACCGACAGAGTAATGAAAGCAGGTTACTTTAATCTATATGCAGCTAGTGGGCCTTGGTGGGGGAAAATAAGGATTATTACCTTTAAAAATACCCTTTGTTCAACCTGTCATGTATCTTGAATCAACAATTTTCAGAAATATGTAACCGGCATATAAAATTGAAGGAAGCTGTTTTCTATGGTAAATATTACACCTCATGTGTTGGCATTCAGACCAAATACTTTATGTCAAATCAAAGAGGAAGCTATCCTTTGAAAGATATGAAAGAGAGCTGCAGAGCATTTTAGCTGTATGGCACAGACATAGGCTTATAAAAGGTGCAACAACTGTTTCTGCATCAGGTGTTATGTGTTTTCACAGTGGTGTACAACAGTGTTCAGTATCAAAAGGAATTGAGTGATTGATGTAAAAAAAGCACTTAAACCAGCTCCATCCAGGGCCACACTCTGACGCACTATCTGTTGAAGGAACACAGTGTTGTGTTTGATATAACCCATCTGCACATCATGCACAAACTTTGCCAAACACTGATTGCATGGTATTCAACACATATTCAACTTGATGAATTTCTCACACAAGTTACATCTGATTACATCAATACGATCAGTCAATCAACCAATCAGTTCCTTACTGCAAAAGACATGTGTATTTAATATCAGTAAAATCCCAATCAAGTGATCATACATCACACTTGTTATCCTCATCTTGTCTCCAGTACTATGGTGAAAATTTAATTACTTGGCCAGGAAGCTGTCAATAAATTATCAGCTACTCACATTTTATAGCAGGTTCAAGAAGCAATGTGATCCCAAAGGACATGAGCTAAATCGATATCAAACATGATTTTATCATGAGAAAATGAGATGTCATTTATTTCCTGTCAATGTGATTATCAAGCTTTCAACTACATGAAGTTGTGATACTGTTTTTGCAAAGATTCAGTGACAATCTAGAGACACTGGAACAAAAGCAATGATACAAGTGAGCGAGTCAGATTCTGTGCCACTTTTAGCATGGTGGTGGGGGGTGGGGGTGGGGGAGAGAAAGAAATTACCTAGCCACATTGTACCATGTGGGGAATTGATCACAGTTCTTTGGCATGACCAGTCTCAATTTTAACCACTAGGCTACCTAACTGCCCCCACAATAATTCGAGAAAATGTTGAATATATTATCTTCAGTAGACACCTCAAATATAATACTTGATGTGAATAAAGGCAAAATTGCAGAAGCAACGTTAATCAATGATCACTCGCTAAAGTACACACCTTATTATCAGCCAGGTAGTGAGATGTATACATGTCTACCTCAATGACACCTCCTCATACCTCTCTCCTCATCACTTCTCCTCAGAGACACAGCATCAACTGCACTGATCTACCCAACTGAGCTGAGTGAAACACCAATCCCTATCACTAGGGACATAACCGTTATAATCTATAATTCATCCCCTATATAACCATACAGATTACCCCCAAGACATATCCCTTACCTGTACACCAATCACAGAATATTATCTTCATGTGTGATACGTCAGGTATACAACCTGTCTGTAATGCGTCAAGACATTAGTCTATTATTTATTACCCGAAAGTAGATGGTCGTATACACATGAGAAAGTAACTTTCATTGGAAGATCAATATACAATAACCTTGACCTTGCAATACTGTTCCAACATCGTGATGGGGTGGGATCGATATTTGAAAATCAATGAGCTATTGATAGGGACATTTGTCTCAAGCTGTTACACAAGTTCCTCTAGTCCACCTTTAGAAAGTATTACTCTCATATAACATTATAAGAGAATCCTTATACTGGCTGGGAATCGGAACACTAACAGATTTACCTGCACCAAACTCAATCTAGATGGACAAAACAGAATTCTCTCGCACATTTAGACACATTTTTCGCCAAACAGGAATGAAACTGGAACTTAAAACAGCTATCGGTGATGTGTTATCCACATATTATTTCATTTTCCTTATGTTGTGTGCTCTATTTCCCTTAAATATACTCTTTACATCTTGCCATGGTCTCCAGTACCTCATCCTTGCCGTACAAGTCGACCAATGTGTGACTTGCATGACATCATTCCCTATCAGCGTGTATCATAGCTCAGGCAGTCCAGACTCAGTTATTACCGACTGGCATGATATAAACTGGACTATTGCTGACAACAGAGTTTAACAGCATTTACTCACTTTAAGATCAGCTGCATCTTGAATCATTCATGTTCCTTCCTTTGGCCTCATGATTTGAGATTGACTGGGTTTGGTTTTACGCCGCGTTTAGCAATATTCCAGCAATGTCACGGTGGAGGACACCACAAATGGGCTTCACACATGGTACCCATGTCGGGAATCGAACCCGGGTCTTCAGCGTGATGAGGGAACACTTTAATCACTAGGCTAAGAACTAGGCTGATTTAAGAAGCATCAAGCACCCACTCATACTTGTATTGTCTGGTGATGATCTATCATCAACAATATTAATGTTTAGGTTAATTAAAATAACCAGATAATGTATAACCTGCTAACAAGTTTGTGACTTAGCAGAAGGAAACCTGTCACATTCATTGGTAATGAGTATAACAGATTGTATCAGCAGCCTGTATATAGCCCAATACCGGGCATGTTGTGAATAAGTATCAGAATACCACTGCATCATTGGCAGTGTAAGAAGTGCATGGGCCCTAGCCAGCTTGCTGGAAATGTCAGAGCTATTGATGGCTCAGCAGATCTGGTAATTACTGTTATTACCTGGACTTATTAAACACTGGCATGTATACAGCAGTGGATAGGGCTCTACACTGATTGGTCACTGGGATGCTAGGTACAAATTATAGGGAGTGAGGGAACTGGGATTAAGGTAGCCTTAAACAGTATTTGGGTTTCATCAAGGCATGTCATTTTGATGTGGTATACAGAGCATAACAAACTGCAATGGTATGTAGGATGAAGTACATGTTTAAAACAAATTACTCAAGCAAGAATTATGCTGAAGAAAGTCCAGATTAGCTTAGTTTCTTCAGTCTGTATCCCATCATTTACCACTGAACACTCTCAGTAAACATGGACCTTGGATCTGTAAGCCTACCAGTTCCACCTGACCTTCCCGATGACCAAGTTCCACAAAGGGTCTGCCTGTCAGACTACCAGTTCCACTAGACCCTCCCAGTGACCAAGTTCCACAAAGGGTCTGCCTGTTAGACTACCAGTTCCACTAGACCCTCCCAGTGACCAAGTTCCTCAAAGGGTCTGCCTGTCAGACTACCAGTACCTCTAGACCCTCCCAGTGACCAAGTTCCTCAAAGGGTCTGCCTGTCAGACTACCAGTATCTCGAGACCCTCCCAGTGATCAAGTTCCTCAAAGGGTCTGCCTGTCAGACTACCAGTACCTCTAGACCCTCCCAGTGATCAAGTTCCACAAAGGGTCTGCCTGTCAGACTACCAGTACCTTGAGACCCTCCCAGTGATCAAGTTCCTCAAAGGGTCTGCCTGTCAGACTACCAGTACCTCTAGACCCTCCCAGTGACCAAGTTCCACAAAGGGTCTGCCTGTTAGACTACCAGTTCCACTAGACCCTCCCAGTGACCAAGTTCCTCAAAGGGTCTGCCTTTCAGACTACCAGTACCTCTAGACCCTCCCAGTGACCAAGTTCCTCAAAGGGTCTGCCTGTCAGACTACCAGTATCTCGAGACCCTCCCAGTGACCAAGTTCCTCAAAGGGTCTGCCTGTCAGACTACCAGTACCTCTAGACCCTCCCAGTGATCAAGTTCCACAAAGGGTCTGCCTGTCAGACTACCAGTACCTTGAGACCCTCCCAGTGACCAAGTTCCTCAAAGGGTCTGCCTGTCAGACTCCAGTACCTCTAGACCCTCCCAGTGACCAAGTTCCACAAAGGGTCTGCCTGTCAGACTACCAATACCTCTAGACCCTTCCAGTGACCAAGTTCCTTAATGGGCCTGTCGATCAGACTGTCAGTAGCACTGGGCTCTCCCAGACTACCAGTACCATTGGACCCTCTCCCTGACCGAGTTAGTCAGTCAGACCATCAGTACCACTGAAAACCCTCCCAAACTCCAGTACCAATGACCCTCCTAATGATCCTGATTTGTCTTCGAGTACAACTGGATCTTTCCGGTCACCACTGTTTGTCAGACTACCAGTACTGCATGAAGTAGGTGGGAAAAAAAGTTACATCATCATAACAATATATTAACAGAGACAGTTGTTTGGCTGACTAAGCATGGTGTACTGGGTGATGCCAGCAAACTGGAACATGTGACTCAAACATACGAGGACTGCACAGCCTTGAACCTGGGTGTGTGCGCGAGATTACAACTTGGAACTTTGGCAACTGCTGACATATCTTTTTTGGTTCTAGAATCAACATGAAACTGTGTTTGTTTCTCCCAAAACATTTACTGACTGGTATGAGATGTGCTGGGCGAACAATTTGGTTTGAAAAAAAAAGGAAAATCTAATTAATTATGTTTCTTTTCCACAAAAAGTAACATTTATCGTATCCTTTAAAATGAAACACTCCCAAATTGATGCGACATAAAGAAAACTGTGTTTGCGAAAATAGTAAGCAGTCTTAGAAATTGGCACTGGTCCTACAGTCCTTACCAAACTGCCCAAAAGTTATCATAAGGACTAGTAGAAATTTACCATTGTTAAGAGTTTTGCCTTATAATTATTATCATTATAAGGACTAGTGGACTAAAACTGTTAGTTTCTATAGCTGGTAAACACATGATGCCCTACCTGTAGCACATGTGACTCACACAATTCGCTAACAAAGTAAGGCATTTTGTTATCATGAATGTAATGAGATCGGTTATACTATAATCAAATTTCCAGACATGAAGAAGTACTTGAGTTACTACGTCCTGTCAGTGTATCTGTCAATGTCACAATGTCCAGGATGTATACGGATAAAGAAAGTCACACATCACACACACCACAGCTTGATACACCCCAGGGTCAACACTATCTCACAACCTACCGCATGTCTGGCAGGTATGGAAATGCCAGGGGAAATCAGCATATATTAATATCTACCTCCCCAGTAGATGCAGGAGGCCTCTCAACCTTGCTTGATATGGGAACAGGTAGAATATAGGGCTGGGACGAGTCCAAATTTACTTCCTGGGTACCCATCCACCTATTACCCAATCCTACCTGGGTACCCACTGTAGGTCTAAAGAGATAAGTACAAAATGTCCGATTGGGAATAGTTTGACTGTAGCCCTGGACAAAATGTATTTAGATACATGTATCTAGTTGACTGAAGTTTTATCTTTATTCAAACATATAAAAGTCTGGGTGCATAGTCAGAAAGAAATGCGAACATTAGTGACTTGTAGTGTAACAATATATTGTTCAAGATCATTTTTGTCATTAAACAATATCACATGACCAACCACGGGTCTGGGCAGTCCTGTGGGTACCAAGGTCCTTCTCAGTACCCATCCGACCCGAGTACCCAAGTTACCCGTCCAAGCCCTTGTAGAATAGTCTCGGGTAATACCCTGAGTGACACAGCCATCATTTTGAATCGATGTGTGAAGGAGATTAACTTCCACTTTAAGTCAAAATATATATAATTCATTAATTCAAATCTGTACAATTGAATGGATAATTCATTTGATAAATGTTCTACAATGCCTTTGATAGAACACTTTCTATACTTAGAGAGGATATATTGAGATCTTGAATGTGTTAAGCGGTAATTTGTGTTAAAATGAATTATGATAAGTGTATGCGTCCCATGATTTATGTTGATATGAATTGATCAATCCATTCTCATGTAATATTCATATATCTGTACCTTCCAGTGATATATTCCTAATGCATATCCAGCCTTTCCACAACCAGTATCCTTCCTGTGTGTATGGGAGATATCAGTTGCCATGGTAACCTTCCCATTAATGAAATGTGAAACAATGTTATCCTGATTGTAAATCTGCTAGACAACACATTCTAGCCTCTACCTGAACCCAAACAAACACAACATGTCTCAGAAGAGTCATCCTTCTCTGAATCGCACCATTACTGCTGCACTGCCACAGAACATCAATCACAGCAAACACTGTTGTAACATGAAGCAATGCCAAAACTCATTTGTCAAATTCCCCTCGCAACACTTCAGCCAGTTTAGTGTTGCATGAATACAAGGTGATCGTAAGTCCCATACTTTAACATAGGCTTACGATCATCGTAGCGCTAAGATCGCTTTGAGGAACGGGGCCCAGTGCTCTATATAAGGAACTTGATTTAACTTGCACCAGGTGCATGTTGACATGAAAACTTAGTTGCACCAGACAAAATCAGGTTGCACCCTGGTCCCATAAATTTATCAAAGTTGAAACATAGGCCAGTCTGCTGCCAGTGTCAATAAAATAATGATGTACTGCTGTAAAACGTTACAGGAACGTGCACATAATCTCTAAGTGTCTACAGTTTGAGGCCATCCAGCCCAACAAAGCATGAAAAATTATGCATAACACTAGGATAAGTGATATATTATGGTAAATATAGCTCTGAGGTATTGTGTTCAATTTCGATGTTGTTAGAACAACTAAGAGTTATGTTTAGACTCGCACATAATGCATGTAGACAAATATTACGCTGCAATTTTTAATAAAAGGATGCACTGGTGCAAGTTTTATAAAGTTAAATCAAGCCCTGATATACCAAGCTAAGATTCTGAGGTAAACAAAAATACACTTGACTAAAATCCAATTCTTTATCATTGTTGGTCATACAAATGTAAGAGAGAATTGTTGCTCATACAAATGTAAGAGAGAATTGTTGCTCATACAAATGTAAGAGAGAATTGTTGCTCATACAAATGTAAGAGATCATTGTTGGTCATACAAATGTAAGAGATCATTGTTGGTCATACAAATGTAAGAGAGAATTGTTGCTCATACAAATGTAAGAGATCATTGTTGGTCATACAAATGTAAGAGATCATTGTTGGTCATACAAATGTAAGAGAGAATTGTTGCTCATACAAATGTAAGAGATCATTGTTGGTCATACAAATGTAAGAGATCATTGTTGGTCATACAAATGTAAGAGATCATTGTTGGTCATACAAATGTAAGAGATCATTGTTGGTCATACAAATGTAAGAGAGAATTGTTGCTCACACAAATGTAAGAGATCATTGTTGGTCATACAAATGTAAGAGATCATTGTTGGTCATAAAAATGTAAGAGATCATTGTTGGTCACACAAATGTAAGAGAGAATTGTTGGTCATACAAATGTAAGAGATCATTGTTGGTCATACAAATGTAAGAGATCATTGTTGGTCATACAAATGTAAGAGATCATTGTTGGTCATACAAATGTAAGAGATCATTGTTGGTCATACAAATGTAAGAGAGAATTGTTGCTCATACAAATGTAAGAGAGAATTGTTGCTCATACAAATGTAAGAGAGAATTGTTGCTCATACAAATGTAAGAGATCATTGTTGGTCATACAAATGTAAGAGATCATTGTTGATCACACAAATGTAAGAGATCATTGTTGGTCATACAAATGTAAGAGAGAATTGTTGATCATACAAATGTAAGAGATCATTGTTGGTCATACAAATGTAAGAGAGAATTGTTGCTCATACAAATGTAAGAGATCATTGTTGGTCATACAAATGTAAGAGATCATTGTTGGTCACACAAATGTAAGAGATCATTGTTGGTCATACAAATGTAAGAGATCATTGTTGGTCATACAAATGTAAGAGATCATTGTTGGTCATACAAATGTAAGAGATCATTGTTGGTCATACAAATGTAAGAGAGAATTGTTGCTCATACAAATGTAAGAGAGAATTGTTGCTCATACAAATGTAAGAGAGAATTGTTGCTCATACAAATGTAAGAGAGAATTGTTGCTCATACAAATGTAAGAGATCATTGTTGATCACACAAATGTAAGAGATCATTGTTGGTCATACAAATGTAAGAGAGAATTGTTGATCATACAAATGTAAGAGAGAATTGTTGCTCATACAAATGTAAGAGATCATTGTTGGTCATACAAATGTAAGAGATCATTGTTGGTCATACAAATGTAAGAGATCATTGTTGGTCATACAAATGTAAGAGATCATTGTTGCTCATACAAATGTAAGAGAGAATTGTTGCTCATACAAATGTAAGAGAGAATTGTTGCTCATACAAATGTAAGAGATCATTGTTGGTCATACAAATGTAAGAGAGAATTGTTGCTCATACAAACGTAAGAGAGAACTGAAGGGGTAGTCATCAGGGGAGAATGTAAGAGAGAATTGTTGGTCATACAAATGTAAGAGAGAATTGTTGCTCATACAAATGTAAGAGAGAATTGTTGCTCATACAAATGTAAGAGAGAATTGTTGCTCATACAAATGTAAGAGATCATTGTTGGTCATACAAATGTAAGAGATCATTGTTGGTCACACAAATGTAAGAGATCATTGTTGATCATACAAATGTAAGAGATCATTGTTGGTCATACAAATGTAAGAGATCATTGTTGGTCATACAAATGTAAGAGATCATTGTTGGTCATACAAATGTAAGAGATCATTGTTGGTCATACAAATGTAAGAGATCATTGTTGGTCATACAAATGTAAGAGATCATTGTTGGTCATACAAATGTAAGAGAGAATTGTTGATCATACAAATGTAAGAGATCATTGTTGATCACACAAATGTAAGAGAGAATTGTTGATCATACAAATGTAAGAGATCATTGTTGATCATACAAATGTAAGAGATCATTGTTGATCATACAAATGTAAGAGATCATTGTTGGTCATACAAATGTAAGAGAGAATTGTTGCTCATACAAATGTAAGAGATCATTGTTGGTCATACAAATGTAAGAGATCATTGTTGGTCATACAAATGTAAGAGATCATTGTTGGTCATACAAATGTAAGAGATCATTGTTGGTCATACAAATGTAAGAGAGAATTGTTGCTCATACAAATGTAAGAGATCATTGTTGGTCATATAAATGTAAGAGATCATTGTTGGTCACACAAATGTAAGAGATCATTGTTGGTCATATAAATGTAAGAGATCATTGTTGGTCATACAAATGTAAGAGATCATTGTTGGTCATACAAATGTAAGAGATCATTGTTGGTCATATAAATGTAAGAGATCATTGTTGGTCATACAAATGTAAGAGATCATTGTTGGTCACACAAATGTAAGAGATCATTGTCGGTCATACAAATGTAAGAGAGAATTGTTGCTCATACAAATGTAAGAGATCATTGTTGGTCATACAAATGTAAGAGAGAATTGTTGCTCATACAAATGTAAGAGATCATTGTTGGTCATACAAATGTAAGAGAGAATTGTTGCTCATACAAACGTAAGAGAGAACTGAAGGGGTAGTCATCAGGGGAGAATGTAAGAGAGAATTGTTGGTCATACAAATGTAAGAGAGAATTGTTGCTCATACAAATGTAAGAGAGAATTGTTGCTCATACAAATGTAAGAGAGAATTGTTGCTCATACAAATGTAAGAGATCATTGTTGGTCATACAAATGTAAGAGATCATTGTTGGTCACACAAATGTAAGAGATCATTGTTGATCATACAAATGTAAGAGATCATTGTTGGTCATACAAATGTAAGAGATCATTGTTGGTCATACAAATGTAAGAGATCATTGTTGGTCATACAAATGTAAGAGATCATTGTTGGTCATACAAATGTAAGAGATCATTGTTGGTCATACAAATGTAAGAGATCATTGTTGGTCATACAAATGTAAGAGAGAATTGTTGATCATACAAATGTAAGAGATCATTGTTGATCACACAAATGTAAGAGAGAATTGTTGATCATACAAATGTAAGAGATCATTGTTGATCATACAAATGTAAGAGATCATTGTTGATCATACAAATGTAAGAGATCATTGTTGGTCATACAAATGTAAGAGAGAATTGTTGCTCATACAAATGTTAGAGAGAATTGTTGCTCATACAAATGTAAGAGAGAATTGTTGATCATACAAATGTAAGAGATCATTGTTGATCATACAAATGTAAGAGAGAATTGTTGCTCATACAAATGTAAGAGAGAATTGTTGCTCACACAAATGTAAGAGATCATTGTCGGTCACACAAATGTAAGAGATCATTGTTGGTCATACAAATGTAAGAGATCATTGTTGGTCATACAAATGTAAGAGATCATTGTTGGTCATACAAATGTAAGAGAGAATTGTTGGTCATACAAATGTAAGAGAGAATTGTTGGTCATACAAATGTAAGAGATCATTGTTGGTCATATAAATGTAAGAGATCATTGTTGGTCATACAAATGTAAGAGATCATTGTTGGTCATACAAATGTAAGAGAGAATTGTTGGTCATACAAATGTAAGAGAGAATTGTTGGTCATACAAATGTAAGAGATCATTGTTGGTCATATAAATGTAAGAGATCATTGTTGGTCATACAAATGTAAGAGATCATTGTTGGTCATACAAATGTAAGAGATCATTGTTGGTCATACAAATGTAAGAGATCATTGTTGGTCATACAAATGTAAGAGATCATTGTTGGTCATACAAATGTAAGAGATCATTGTTGGTCATACAAATGTAAGAGAGAACTGAAGGGGTAGTCATCAGGGGAGAATGTAAGAGATCATTGTTGGTCATACAAATGTAAGAGAGAACTGAAGGGGTAGTCATCAGGGGAGAATGTAAGAGATCATTGTTGGTCATACAAATGTAAGAGAGAACTGAAGGGGTAGTCATCAGGGGAGAATGTAAGGCCATTAAAGACTGTGGTCAAGCTCCACCCAAATGTGCTAGACTTGGCCCCAACACACTAAAGGTCTTCATTATATTACTACCTTACAACCCCACACAGCAATGCTGCAAAAACCTCACCCACACTTAATGAACATAAAACATTAGTTACATATGTTTTCAGTTTGGTCTAATTCTTTTATTTACACAATGACACTGGCCGCACTGCAAGCTGTCAGTCACTGGAGGAATGGCCATTACATGTATTTACACTGGCCACTTCAGTCACTTGCCACAGCAAGCTACACAAATAAATCCCCCTCCGAATTCATGCACAGTAAATACATTCTTGAGAGCTTGTCAAAGCAAGGATTCAAATCTACCATCAGTTTCCTGATCCAGCATGTGGAAACTTTTATGACTCCTTGTGTTCTGCATGGCTCCTTGCAAAGGCAATAAACTATATGAAGTCAAATGTACAAAGCTGATGTCACTGATCTTCACACTTGAACACTATGATCATGTTCTATACAGATCATTATGAAACATCATAACCATATATATTTCAGTATCAATCAACAATCAGAGACTCTTGGTGTAACACCATTGTGAGTTGACAGCTAGAACACTGTCAACTTTGACTTTCTACAGACAAAAGGCATAAGGACATTTTCAGGACCTTTTGAGGTGAGGTGAAATGGGGTTTAACGTCACGTCCAAGATTATTGCACTTATATAGCAATGTGCATGCACGTGTGTGTGTGGCTGCTTGTACTAGTCCGGACTAATGCCGATTTATAGTGCTAGCACACTGAGATAACATGCCGAAGTTTAACATGAATACCCCACTCAGACAGAGCATACTGACTCCGAGCCGACCAGTCCTTGTTTTAGCCCCATAAAGCCGAGCGCCAGACAGCGTAACAACAAGTACCATCTTTTAACGTCTTTTGGTATGACGCGTCCAGGGACTGAACCCCAGACCTTCCGCTCTCCGGGCAGACGCTCTACCACTAGACCACGGAGGCGGTCTAGGACCTTTTGAAGAACAACCAGTCTGTCTCCAAGAACATGAGTGGCAGTGGGGTAGAATAGTTGCTGAAGGCCCAGGTTCGATTCCCCAGGTTCGATTCTCCACATGGGTACAATTTGTGAAGCCTATTTCTGGTGTGCCCCCGCCGTGATATTGCTTGAATATTGCTAAAAGCTGCCTAAAACCAACTCGCTCACTCCTAGAAAAAGCATCACAGCTGCACCCAAGTGTATCAACAAGTGTAGAACCTGTATTCAACAACCACATAACATGTTTGTTTTGCATATCGTCAAAAGATAACCATCACCAAGTTTTTCAAAGTTCATACAGAAAGCAAATGTGAGGCATTATCCTGAGCATCTGGGACACCTCCCTTCACTGGATCTATCCAGCATCTTACACACATGACACCAGAGAAGCAGTCTTGCAGAACACTATAATAGCTTGATCAAGTCTTGTCAAGAACCAAGATGGCCTTTGATGGCATAATGGAGCTGGATGGTGAATAAGATAAAGTTCAAACAACAAAAAGCTATCTAGATAGGAGCTTCTTTTGGTTCTTGTTCTGCCTCATCACACTTGACCCCTTTCACGCAAACCACATTCTTGTTATTTCAGACTGTGTATTCTTGTTTAAATCCTCACTTGACCTTACACCACTGGAGCAAGGGAAAGTGGTTTAATCAGGGTTAATACTATAGGCTTGATCATGAATCGTGGATACCCCTGATATGAATAAAGATGAACACTCAAAGTTGAGTATACATAACTATCATAATCTTTTTAAAAGGGGATTTGGTGGTCAGGCTCGCTGACTTTGTTGATGCATGTCATCGTATCCCAATTGCATGGATTAATGTTCATAATGTCAGTCACTGGATTGTCTGGTCCAGACTCGATTATTTACAGACCGCCGTCATATAGATTGAATATTGCTGAGCATGGCGTTAAACAATAAACCAACCAACCAACTTTATGAAACATTCGGACTTCCAAAAGGGCATTGGTTTTGTCCATGCTTTCCAACTTGTTCAATGAGAATTCAAGCAGCATTTGTTTTGAAAGGACATAGTATTGCTACTTCAGATCTGAACGGAAAACATGCCATTGTCATATGTGAACAACATATGATTCTGATCATGAAGGTTTCATAAATATTAATACCATTTCTTCCATCACAAACAAATATGTTTGTTGAAGAATGGAGGAAAATATCAAAAGACATTTGACGGCAATGACATGTGCAGTATTTATAATACCAAAAGGGTGTCCAGTGTATGACTTCCTGCTAGAATTCCTCAAGCACTTCCTGACATGTGAACCCCATTATACCAGAAGCCCTGAAAGGGATCTGACCCACAAGCAGCCCACATTTGGGGACAATCAAGTTTACATCAACAATGATTCGGGCTGAACTTTTTTTCTTTTGCAATTGAAATTTCACTGAGCCATATGGCAGCCTGGAAACGGCTTCCAGCCAGAGATACTGGCTCAGGTGCAGACTCTTGACTGGAGGCGGTTGCTCTCAATCTAAACTTCTTACCAGGACTGAATCAACATTCAACAAGTCAAAACATTTTCTGTTGACACTGGCAACAATTGGGAGACACTTGAAGAACAGAAACATGAAGATAGTTATTACTGTAATACAGTCATAAGGGAAGTTGGGTAGTCCAGTGGTTAAAGTGTTTGCTCATCATACTAACGGGCTGGGTTTGATTCCCTACTTGGATGCAACAAATGGAACCCACACTTGGTGTCCTCCACTGTGATATGTCAAGAATATTGTTAAAAGGAGCATAAGCCTCACTCACTCTTCTCACTCAATGTGTCAGTAATGACCAACACACAAACAGCTGTCAGACTATCAAATGTAATCAATCATGAATAATGTAACATTTTTTTCATCACCCCACATACATGTAGCTGGTGTTACAAGAGCACCATTTTGTGGATGTGACACATACTCATGCCGTCCATGTCATGTCATATTCAACACCTGTTACACACCGACACCATACCTTCCACGACTGTCTGCAAAAACGTCACGATCATGAATCACCACACACTAAAAACCATCCTAATTGTTGAAAAAGCTATTCACTGCCCTGACAATGCCTTCCAACCTCTTGCCCAGCTTGCCAGCCTGAAGGAATCACAAAACAAAGACGAAGGCACGTTTCAAATATTAGCATCCGAACATCACCAAGGTATTACACAAAAACAGGACATTCTGAATTGTACTGTGATGGAGCTTTCAAACAACCACACAATGTAAGGCCATGTGGAAGGGGACTTCTCTGTGTAGTTTCAGGAAATGGCACATGGGGGATACCCACTATGCACTTTAAGCTGATAATTGACAAATTACTGGAAAATATTCAGTTGGCTAAGCAAGCACGGCGTCTGCTATGCTGTGAGGTCTATAGTTTCAGGTTATGGTTACAGCAAGGATCTGTTGTTTTCAAAAACATCATTAGTCTAAAAAAGCAAGATTTTGCAGTCAGGAAATTGTATGCTGGTATGACTGGAAAATTTTCCATTGGAAATGCAATCTGTGTCGTATGGGGTGATAAACATGTCATTCCGACAATAAGGTGTCCTGTTTTCAAACATGTCATTGCCATGATAGATTGCTACATTATTAACTTGAATATAATCAAGTTACGATAAGTCTCTTCTGTTTTCACTGCGTCAGAGTCACTTTCATTGTTGTCATGCCTGTTAACCAAGCTATTTGAATCCCAGAGATTGGTTCAGTCAAACACTTTAACCAAACAAAGTCTGATGTGGCAGCTGGTCAGCAGTTGACCGCTCTAGTGGACAAGAGGAGACAGATAAGATGCCATAAATATTAAGATAAGCTTCCAGGTAATTCCCCAGTCACTCTGTCAGTCAGGCCCCTCATGGTCGCTGGCTTTGTGGGTTGTACCTTCTCATCTCAATGCCGCATTGTTGTACAAGAATGTTAGAAGAGCCTTAGATTCTCAAGATGCTCAGACAAAACCAAACCTTGTGAAATATTTGTGTGATTTTTAAGATTATAAAATTATTTCCATGAGCATTTGTTTCTAAGAACATAAATTCATTGAACCTAATTCTTTTTCCAAATTACTTTCATATTCCTTGAGAAAGTTTTATGAAAGAAACATTATAAATTCATGATTTTCATTTTTATGAAATATTTTATAATATATATTTTGAATAACAAAATAACCTAATTGAAGCAGATAAGCACATATATCTTTAATGCAGAAAATACATTTTGTACACTTCCATACAAACTCCCATATGGTAAAATTACTTTCAAGGGTAAATACTCTCATGAATTTATAAACTAATTATGCTCTAAATAGACCCAGAACTAAATATACTCCAGTATTTATACATACAGTAATTAACTCTAACCAACCTCACCTAAAAGACTACAAACATATAACAGTACATAAAACAAATGCCAAATACTGTCCAGGGCCCACTTGCACAAAGCGATCTTAGCGCTAAGACTATCGTAAGCCTATGTTAAAGTATGGGAGTTACGATCATCTTAGCGCTAAGATCGCTTTGTGCAAGTGGGCCCAGGCAAACAAATGTCGCCCATCTGACACCAAAGACGCCACTTTTAGAAATAACATGGCATGACGTCGAGAAAATGTAAATATGTAAACCTCCCACCCACACTGTCCATTGCCAGGTAGGCTACCCAGGTAAACACGATGTAGGTCACATTTTACCTACTGCCACATTCTTCTACATACATGTATACCAGTACACAACATAGGATCATCTATGCATGAAACCACAATTACACAGCCACACCTGTTGTTTATGAATCATTTGATTAATCCCTTTCGTAAAATAAAAATCTTTGCTTTGGGTGAACAAATTATGGGGGCGTTAGCTTGCTGTGGTTTTCATGTCATGTATGCAAAACGGAGTTGCCGTGTTTGTAGGTTTTAGTAAGATGTTTTTCTTGATTAACCTGAAATTTCAGCTGTTGAGTTGTCTGATGTCAACAAACATGCCAAACTGGAGGTAATTTAACCACACATTCCTGGTAAATATTTACAATTAATAAAAAACACACATGTTTTTCCATTTTGCAATATTAGTTGTCACAGATAACCGATAGTCATGCTTCTAATACAGCATGTGCCAACACACTATCAAAAAACGTATCATTACACCACACTTAAATAACAATTAGTCCTTGGAAATATCAATTACCACTCCATGACGACAATCACCCTGTGGTTCTATCAATATCCCGCAATGCCACAAAACAACGGCAGAGTCACACGGGTCACATCCTTAAGCATACAGTTTCTGCAAGGAACCTCAAACAATCTGACAGATCAAATTCATAACTAAATTTTCAAACCTAAGTCTAGTAATTCATTTGAATGCCAAGCAAATACCTTTCAAACAAATCCTTACACATACGCATACACATGTTGTATTCTACCAAACAGAAACATAGTATTCTGACCACTACCCAATTCCCTCCTCCGCTAACTCCTCACCTGGGCTTATACAGGGACTCAATCAACTGTTGCATGTTCTCCTCCTCATTATCTTCTCGTTAAGGTAACTAATCCACGTATCACCACAGGACAGTCCTGTAATTACTCAGTCCTCGTATTTACGCCAGAGGAACCCTCCCACAAGCGTCCCTTCACCACATGTCCGTCTCAGCTAGTTGTAAGCTAGTCGTCCCACGAGATGCTACTCCTCATCCTAGTGCACGCCTCACTCTAGTAAACTCCCGCCTGCCTTGCCAAATTTAGGTCAATAATTCTTCAGTACACACGCATAGGGCCAGTTACTCTCACAATGTCTAATTCTTGCCTCCCCTGACCTCCAGAATTTGCATTTGAAAGACAACATGAGGAACTGATTGTCGCAGGGTGAAATCCAATCGGGTCCTTTGCTGGGCCGTGTCATGTGAGTTGAGCTTATATGTGTAAGGTGACAGTATCCAGACTGATATTGTGGTGTTGGATTCAAGCCAGGCAAGTCTCATCAGATGGGGAACAAACACAACTTATGTGTGGAATTTTCACTCTTTTTGTTTCACTGACAACCCAAGCTGACAAAACAGGTCAAGTCTTGTTAAGCGTTCATAAAAATCAATTTATGGACTCGGGAGTAATGTTGTTAATTAAACATGAACGTTTACAATACACAGTACGCCACTTCCATCTGTTCTTAGAGCATACCTCAGCGTAATATTCAATACTTACGTACACTCTGCACAAGAGTTATGCTCGGCTGGTTAGGACACACTGTATTGTGTACTGTGATCCTGAAATGTTTCTCTTCATAGCGGATCCTTTGTCCATATGTAATACTTTATTGATGAAATATCAGCCAAAATGACCTCAATATCAGAATTACTGACTATTAACAGATAAAGCAGACACCCAGCTGAAGTTACAAAGCTCTAACTATGTCAATAAATGTATATTGTTGTAGACTAGTACTAGTGAAATGTATTGGCCGTTATCAACTTGAACATCGTCAATTGCTAATGATCACTGACTCATATATTTCGCTTGCGCTATGTGCCTATCGTTTTGTAGTTGCATCAGTAGGAACTCACTCAACCAATGTACATTCAACCTCTATCAATAAACTGGTATGTTATTGGGTGCATACAAGTTCATCTGAAGATTAAAGGGAGACTCAACACAAACATTGACACAAAAGAAGACTTTGACGAGTCAATTTCGACCTTAACTTTTCAACTACTGCATTCAACAGTCATAGGGAACATGGCAGCTAAGTGGCAGGGTGTTCATTTATCATGCACTAGATCTTGATTCCATTCCACATGTGAGGTTTGATTGTTTGTTTGTTTGTTTGTTTGTTTAATGCAGCACTAAGCTATATTCCAGCTATATGACGGCGGTCTGTAAATAATCATGGCAGGACCAGACAGTCCAGTGATTGACACAATGAGCCTCGATCCATGCAAATGAGATGTGATGATAACGAGCCTGACCACCCGGGTTGCTGGAGACCTATTCTACCCCCGATCTTTACGGGTCACATGTGAGTTTTCAATGGTAGAAGACAGTTAAAAGTAAAATAATCAACTTGGCCTGAAAACGTATTAAGTCACCAACAAACAGACATTCCTTGAAAGCTACTGACTCAGCTTCATACCAGATTTAGTGTTCCTAACATGTTACAGGGATGTGTTAGTGAGGGTTGACTGTTGTGTAGCGCCACAGTCTGCAAACTATATCCTTGCATGTGAATAAAACTGAACCAGGGAAACTGGTGACTGAAAACATGAGCAACGATTCACGTCATTAGAACAGTGACATGCAACCAGCCACATCACAAAGTGGTGTGGTGCGGTGTGGTGAAATGGGATGTCACATCTCATTCAAGATTATTGCACTTATATAGCAATGTGCATGATGTGTAATTGTGTGTGGCTGCTTGTACAAGTCCAGGATAATGCTGATATCATTGTGCCAGGCCACTGAGATACCATGACACAGTTTAACATGAATGCCCAACACAGACACAGTATACCGAGTCAGAGCCGACCAGTCCTTGTTTAAACCCTTTAATGCTGAGCGCCAGACAGGGTAACAACTTACTATCTGACCCGTGAAGATCCGGGGCAGAATAGGTCTTCAGCAACCCGTGCTTGCCGTAAAAGGCGACTATGCTTGTCGTAAAAGGCGACTAACGGGATCGGTTGGTCAGGCTGGCTGACTTGGTTGATGCATGTCATCGATCACAATTGCTTGGATCAATGCTTATGATATCAATCACTGGATTGTCTGGTCCAGACCCAATTATTTACAGAACGCATCGTATAGCTGGAATATTGCTGAGTGCGGCGTAAAACAACAAACACACAAACAAACACAAACTTACTATCTTTGAACTTTTTGGGGGAATCGAACCCCCTACCTTCCATTCTCCGGTCAGACCCTCTACCACTACACCACGGAGGTGTCCATCACAAAGACCTATCACCCAATCACTTTTACTCTTACAATAAGTGCAGCTAACTTGGAACTAAAGATATTCCAGAATCCCCATGGAGGTGAGGACAGTATTAGGCTGCATGGCTTATCACAAAACATTGTCAAGACATTCTGCGATTTAGAAACTTTATAGACAAATGACAGCCGAAAAAATATTTTCCACCCTTTAGGAAAATACAAGAAAAACGTAAAATCCACAAGTTAAAACAAGCCAGATATGGATTGGATTAGTAACGAACATCCATGAGACATGTGTCGGAAGCAGCTGTAGTGTATTATAGCCAAGGCCAGTACATCATAAATAGCTGATATTGTCAACATGATGCCTGTGAGAGTAATACTGTTTGCCTTAGATAAATATTGAGCAATTGTGACAAATACTGCCTGCAAGCTGTACGCCCACAGAGCGCCAGAAGAAGGCAATGGGTTGGGAAAAACATGTATTTATAACACCGCATGAAATGAATGCTTGTTTATTTGGAGGTATTTCTTCTGTGAATCCCAATTCATGTCATCTTAAATGTTCCAACAATCTCAAAATCTATTTGTCACAAAACAATCCCTGTTCATCAATATCGCTGTGGATGGTCCTTAGAAAGACTTGGTACCAAATATACCATTTCCTAGGCACAGTATTACTACTGTATGCGATATTGATAGGTTTTACCAATATCAATTGTCCTGCGAGTCATTTACGCTACTTCCATCTGAAGGTCTTTATTGATAAACAATAGAGGTTTCCATCACCTTGGATAGAAAATACCGTGTTCTGTATTAGCACAAAGGATATAATGAGTGATAACTCATTTCACTGTACAGTGAAACACTGTTAATTGTCTGGGCAAAACAAATTTCTGGATAAACGGAATATCATTACAGAGCACTTTCCTTGGTATATATATAGATGTTCCCGCAAGCAGGTTGTGTTTCCAAAGTCACATGGTCACAACTAACAAGGGAAAATATTGTGAATTCATTGAAACCAACCATATCCTGACAAGCTTCAAGACCATTTCATTGACATTATTTGTTTGTTTGTTTGTTTGTTTGTTGTTTAATGCTGCACTCAGCAATATTACAGCTATATGATGGCGGTCTGTAAATAATCAAGTCTGGTCCACACAATGCAGTGATTGACATCATGAACATCGATCCAATTGGTAAACAATGACATGCATCAACCAAGACAGCGAGTCTGACCACCCGATCCCGTTAGTATGACATTAAATCAAAACTACACATGACTATATTCTGTAAAAGTATGGTTTGTGTATTTGAAAAAGAAATGAAATGATAAAAAGAAACTACACATAAGAATATCGGTCAACTATCACATAATTACCAACAAATTTTACAACGTGAAGATTTGAAAGGCAAACCTGTAGTAGCGGTAAGAATACATCACAGTCTTATCCCAGAACACAGGACTATCTGCTCCCGACCTCCATTTTAGGTGCGAACCGGTCAACTCTCAGATGTCCCCTGGTCACTTCATATGTATTCCAAATATTGATACCTCACATATCACACGGACATTAAATATTTGGACAAGCCAAAGTGACCACTAGAAGTGTCTGTGATCTGGACCCAAGATGACCAGACGGCAAGATTGTCACCTCCTCCCTAACTGGAATCAAAAACTATGTGCCCAAGTAACTTGACTCATGAACCTATTGCAGTGAAACCTGACACGGCTCATGCAATCAGCTATTGTCTCTTGTCTCAGTCATCGGATCATGTTGCCTGATTAAGAAAGGAGACCAAGCATTTCTCCACTTGTGCTGGGGCAGCTCAATTGTGGAATTTTATGTAACACGGACAACAGCTATAAAGTGAATCCTTCCAAGGTTGAGGCAGTGTCGTTTGTTTGTTGTTTAACGCCGTACTCAGCAATATTCCAGCTATATGACGGCGGTCAGTAAATAATCCAGTCTGGACCAGACAATCAAGTGACTGACATCATGAGCATCGTTCTACACAGTTGGGATATGATGACATGTATCAATCAAGTCAGTCTGACCACCCGATCCCGTTAGTCGCCTCTTATGACAAGCATAGTCGCCTTTTATGTCAATCTTGCTGAAAACCTATTCTACCCCGGATCTTCACAGGTCTGTTGAGGCAGTGAGAAGGTTTGAAATTTTTCACTGCTTTTATGGGCTTAAAATATTGCAACCATGTTGGGAATCAAACCAGGGCCTTCAGTGAGACAAGCAAATGCATTAGCCACTAGACTACCCCACTGTCCCCTGCAATGTATATGCACATCTCGGACATCAAATCAGTGTGTGGGGGTAGTTAGATGATTCTAATACCTAGATTTGCTAGTTTGTCTCTACTCACTTGATCTTCAGGCCTATGAATGTGCTGTAAAATACTTTTATGTTAAAAGAAGTACCTAGGTAGAGAATCTCACCCAAGTGTCTTTTGAGGTCTGTTTGAATAAAGATAAAGTTTCAGTCAACTTCATTGTATGCATGACCAGATCGTTTAATACATGTATCTAAATACATTTTGACAGGAGTACCGTCAAACGTTTCCAATCAGACATTTTGTACCTATCTCTTGAGACCTTCACCGGGTACCCGGGTAGGGTCGGGTAATAGGGGGATGGGTACCCGGGTAGGGTCGGGTAATAGGGGGATGGGTACCCGGGTAGGGTCGGGTAATAGGGGGTTGGGTACCCGGGTAGGGTCGGGTAATAGGGGGATGGGTACCTGGGTAGGGTCGGGTAATAGGGGGATGGGTACCCGGGCAGGGTCGGGTAATAGGGGATGGGTACCCGGGTAGGGTCGGGTAATAGGGGGATGGGTACCCGGGTAGGGTCAGGTAATAGGGGGATGGGTACCCGGGTAGGGTCGGGTAATAGGGGGATGGGTACCCGGGTAGGGTCGGGTAATAGGGGGATGGGTACCCGGGTAGGGTCAGGTAATAGGGGGATGGGTACCCGGGTAGGGTTTGGTAATAGGGGGACGGGTACCTGGGTAGGGTCGGGTAATAGGGGGATTGGTACCTGGGTAGTAAATTTGGACTCATCAGAGCCCAACCAGGCACCACTAAGGGACACAACTGTGCACCACAATTTGTATCACCTCAGACCCCTGGGCCACCATGACCCTGGTTTGTAAGTAAACCCCTACTTGTCCTAGTATGTCACAAATAGACACTGGAATACCAAAAGATTATAAAATTCTATGCACTTAACTTTTTCAAAATTCCATTGATGACAAAATAACATTGATACAACATATCAGGTGGCAAAGGAATCAGAACAACCATAAAAAATAAATGTTGACAATAAAAAGCTGTTCACCAGCTCTATGTAAGGCTTGTACCAGTTTGACATTCCGAATGACACACCCACAACATGCAGCGCAATGTCAGGGACACGCGGCCCAGCTGCTGCCCATGCAAGCACCACAATGCATGACTAACAAGTCTAACATACAGATGGCATGGAAAGCAATACCTCCCCATCTAACTTCATAGTGCTGCAGAAACAGCTGCTTTTATTAGTGCAATGTAACTGAGACAGAGTTTTCCTGATAACAGTAAATGAAGGATTTCACCTTACAATAAACACCTCCAACTGAGTGTGGTAATGGGGCCGCAATGTTATTTGGATGCCTTTATCTTACACCAACATACATCACAGTAAATGCATCAATCTTCAGATTGTCATCAGAATGAGTTAGCAAGTTCTTTTTGCTGCTTTTAGCAGTATTCCAGCAATGCCATGGCAGTGAACACCAGAAATAGGTTTCACACATTGTACCCATGTCAGGAATCGAACCAAGGTCTTCAGCGTGATGGGCTAAAGCTTTAACCATAATCTACCAGGCCTCATCGGAAATCTGAACCAAACTCATCTTGGTACTCTTCATTAACAAACACACTGTGTAATATGCAGCAACATTGTTTTTCACAATGAGCAATAGATCACAAACATATTTATGTTTGTTTTGTTTGTTTGTTTGTTTGTTTGTTTGTTGTTTAACGCTGCACTCAGCAATATTACAGCTAAATGACAGCAGTTTGTAAATAATCGAGTCTGGACCAGAAAATCCAGTGATTGACACCATGAGCATCGATCCAGACAATTGGGATACAATGACATACATCAAGCAAGTCAGTGAGCCTGACCACCCGATCCCGTTAGTCGCCTGGTACGACAGGCTTCTTTATGGCAGCATTGAAGACAACTGGAAGATCACGAACTCAGGACACCAACAGTCTAAGTTACATCCCGCTAGTCGCCTGGTACTTCAGTTTATGGCAGCACTGAAGACAACTGGAAGATCACGAACACAGGACACCAACAATCTAAGTTACATCCCGTTAGTCGCCTGGTACTTCAGTTTATGGCAGCACTGAAGACAACTGGAAGATCACGAACACGGGACACCAACAATCTAACTTACATCCCGTTAGTCGCCTGGTACTTCAGTTTATGGCAGCACTGAAGACAACTGGAAGATCACGAACACGGGACACCAACAATCTAACTTACATCCCGTTAGTCGCCTGGTACTTCAGTTTATGGCAGCACTGAAGACAACTGGAAGATCACGAACACAGGACACCAACAATCTAACTTACATCCCGTTAGTCGCCTGGTACTTCAGTTTATGGCAGCACTGAAGACAACTGGAAGATCACGAACACAGGACACCAACAATCTAACTTACATCCCGTCAGTCGCCTGGTACTTCAGTTTATGGCAGCACTGAAGACAACTGGAAGATCACGAACACAGGACACCAACAGTCTAAGTTACATCCCGTTAGTCGCCTGGTACTTCAGTTTATGGCAGCACTGAAGACAACTGGAAGATCACGAACACGGGACACCAACAATCTAACTTACATCCCGTTAGTCGCCTGGTACTTCAGTTTATGGCAGCACTGAAGACAACTGGAAGATCACGAACACAGGACAACAACAATCTAACTTACATCCCGTTAGTCGCCTGGTACTTCAGTTTATGGCAGCACTGAAGACAACTGGAAGATCACGAACACAGGACACCAACAATCTAACTTACATCCCGTCAGTCGCCTGGTACTTCAGTTTATGGCAGCACTGAAGACAACTGGAAGATCACGAACACAGGACACCAACAATCTAACTTACATCCCGTCAGTCGCCTGGTACTTCAGTTTATGGCAGCACTGAAGACAACTGGAAGATCACGAACACAGGACACCAACAATCTAACTTACATCCCGTCAGTCGCCTGGTACTTCAGTTTATGGCAGCACTGAAGACAACTGGAAGATCACGAACACAGGACACCAACAGTCTAAGTTACATCCCGTTAGTCGCCTGGTACTTCAGTTTATGGCAGCACTGAAGACAACTGGAAGATCACGAACACGGGACACCAACAATCTAACTTACATCCCGTTAGTCGCCTGGTACTTCAGTTTATGGCAGCACTGAAGACAACTGGAAGATCACGAACACAGGACACCAACAATCTAACTTACATCCCGTTAGTCGCCTGGTACTTCAGTTTATGGCAGCACTGAAGACAACTGGAAGATCACGAACACGGGACACCAACAATCTAACTTACATCCCGTTAGTCGCCTGGTACTTCAGTTTATGGCAGCACTGAAGACAACTGGAAGATCACGAACACGGGACACCAACAATCTAAGTTACATCCCGTTAGTCGCCTGGTACTTCAGTTTATGGCAGCACTGAAGACAACTGGAAGATCACGAACACAGGACACCAACAATCTAACTTACATCCCATTAGTCGCCTGGTACTTCAGTTTATGGCAGCACTGAAGACAACTGGAAGATCACGAAAACAGGACACCAACAATCTAACTTACATCCCATTAGTCGCCTGGTACTTCAGTTTAAGGCAGCACTGAAGACAACTGGAAGATCACGAACACAGGACACCAACAATCTAAGTTACATCCCGTTAGTCGCCTGGTACTTCAGTTTATGGCAGCACTGAAGACAACTGGAAGATCACGAAAACAGGACACCAAAAATCTAACTTACATCACCTCCAACAAAATCCAACTTTGCGAACACGAACAAATGTACTTTTTTTTTAAATTTAAAAAAACACCTTATAAATCTTAACCCTTGAAATCACCATCTTGACAACGAGCAAACAGGTGAAACCAGTAACAATGCAATCAATATTAAACAGTCAGCTGCAAGTCATGCACAAAGTGCTTCTGAGTGTGAAGCATGTCCTATTGAGAGGAAGCAAGGTAGACAGGCCTCCATGATGGCCAGGTGATCCCCACCTGCAACAACCACCTGTACAAGAGGGAGGGGGAGCACAAGCATCAGTGTACTTACTAGTTGCTGAACTGGCCGGGCTTCTCAATGGGAGGGTTGTGAACGATACCCTGCAACAGATTATTATATACCATTGGAGTAAATGTATGTGCATGTATTCATGGTAATAACACACATGTTCAAACATGAAGGGATGGCTCTCTGAAAGAAAGGTTGGACTACAATTAGATAAAATAGTTATCTAATGGGTCATAACATTCCATACATACATTCCAGCATTTAAAAATGAAATTAAAGGATATACAGGTTAAATTTTTTCCAATTTTTGTGTATGGCAAAGCTGCACTTCAGCTCTTGTAACTACAATGTACATCCATTAAATTGTGTAACATGTTAATCTGTACATGATAAATATGTATCGAAATTTAGACAATGCAAGATTAAACCTGTAATATTAAACACAGAAAAACAAACTAATTGATCTGCATGGATCAAGGAGTCAGAAAACTTCTAAAGGTTATTTACCTCTGTTGTATTATCCTGTTCCAAGGGAGGCAATCAAAGAAAAGGTAAAATCTATTTAAACTATTGTTCACTGAAGTGAAATGTCATGGTAATGACTTAAGAGTTTCATAATTAACAAAGTCGAACCCTAAGTGGCAGTGTTAGTACAAGCTCTCAACGTCCCCGTGAAGTGTGCAGTGTAGTGTGGTCAGTGAACCAGTGAGACTACAGAAGAGCAAAACAAGAGCAGCTTATATGCATATGCCATAAGTGGACCATCCCCGCCAAGCTGGCTTGCCCAAATACCAGGTCATCAAAATATGCATACAAGAGTTTCTTGGTTTGAGAATTCTGTAATTTTATTATTTAAACTTAGAGTTTGAAATAAAGAAAAAGAAAGAACGGAAAGAACACAAAGGACTATGGACAACGTCTACTAGAAAATATTAAATAATTTGTATTCATTCCAGTGGTCATATTACAAGAGAAATATCAGACACTTGATGTATTTATTGATGTGGGTGAGGGTTACACCAGTCACTATACTCTGTCAACCATACCCATGCTTGTGGGTTTCACGAAACAAAATTGTGAAATGTTTGCATCCCTTTCGACTTTTCAAACACTTTAAGCTAACATGCCGTGATATAACTGAAATACTGTTCCAAGCTGTGTAAGCCCAACTCACTAACTCTGGTCAACCTGAAGCAGGTAAACCAGTGGCTGAAAGCATGGGCATCCCTCAGCATCATCAGCTGGGTCACAAGTGTGCAATGGTCTTCCATGGCGTTCACCCAACAATATCAGAACACTGAGCAGCCATTGGGGCCAAGTGATTACAATATCAGCGGGATCCGTGAAGATCCGGGGTAGAATAGATCTTCAGCAACCAATGCTTGCCATAAAAGGCGACTAACGGGATCGGGTGGTCAGGCTCGCTGACTTGGTTGATGCATGTCATCAATCAAAATTGCGTGGATCGATGCTCATGATATTAATCACTGGATTGTCTGGTCCACTTGTTTTTCAAAGCCAGAAAGTCTATTCAGCATATAACAGAATATCAAGCTTAACGCCTACGCAAAATATGAATTCAAGCATATTAAAAACAGCCACTGAAGCTATGGTTTTAGTTATAATGGCCCTAGACACTGTGCATATAATCCATTGCCATGTAAAGCTATAGACACACAAGACATACTTTACAATTAGCAACATGACACTTCCAAGGATACCTTCCTGTCAGCAGTAACACCAGGGCCCCGTTCCTCAAAGCGATCTTAGTGCTAAGGTGATCGTAAGTCCCATACTTTAACATAGGCTTACGAGCATCGAAGGGCTAAGATTGCTTTGAGTTACCAGGTCCAGAACCCTTGACACAAAGATATAACTAAAAGGCTCCAGAAGTCCTTCATGTATTGAATTCCTGTTGCTTTACCATTACACCATCAGTGTGTCAGAGATGGTGATCATTACCGGTAATATACAAAGCTTTGTCAAGTATGCGTCTGAGCTACAGGTGAATCACACCTGACAATATCTAGTGTTCTTTTCTAACCGTGTCTGGATACATATCCTGCTGTGACCATTGAATAGTTGGGAGATGTTTCATACCCTAAACCTATCAAGACCAACCATCCGTGTAACAATGGGAAGAACACACCATGGGGAATGTCTACCACAAGCTACCTCTCTGCTCAATGTTCCCGAGCTTTATCATCTGTGTAGCAATACCTCATATTACATTTACCTAAGAGTATATTGTGTAAACAGGAAAATAAAGATTCACAACAGAAAAGACATCTCACTCAAATCTAAGAAAGACAGAAAAACAGGCAAACAAGTGAATATATTAGAAGTGAAAATTGAATATTAAAATGTAAGCAAGCATAACGCCAACTAGCACACGATGTTCGGTCAGCTGTCAGGGTCAGACATTCGGCTTGACACACTGTCACCTGGTCAGTATGCGAGGTCAGATGTGACCGATTAAATCGTGACAATACCGTCACGCCCGTCAGACTGACCGAACTGTCATAACACACAAGCTATAACATACAGCCAATACCTTCTTCTTCTTTTTATCCCTCAATGAACTGATGGTTTGAGCTCTGGGCCGGAATTTCTACAGGTACCGAACATCAAACAGTCACTAGTGGAGCATGACAACTGCACACACTCCAATCTCAAATCGTACATGCACTGTCGAGCATCAACACAAGTGTTCCATCCTGAGCATGCTCAATACACACTAAGGTAGACGCACCTTGATTATAATTAACGAGCATTACCTGCACACACACACAAATGGCATCTCCCAGCGACAGTCACATGCAAACGAGGCTAGACTTGAAATCAATAGAAGTTATTGATTTTGTTCATTTTCCTACATAATAGGCCGCAGCTGTAGGCGTAGTGTTTTTATCTGGGTAATACGAAGTCATGCCGAGCCTGTCTTTGTTCACTGCAAACTCATTACACTTACACACTCTAGCATGAGGTAGCTATCGGAAGATGTAGAATGTATCACTGGTACACAATTACCAAACAAAATGGACATTTTGAATTGGTTTATTCTTAATATGGAGCCGTCATATAGCTGCACTATTGCTGAGTGTGGCAATAAACAACAAAAAACAAAACTTAATATGGAAAATGGAACATAAATCTGATCGTAAAATTCCTATTATTATTATTCCCTTTATTATCACTTGTAATGGTGAACAAATTCTTTAATGTTTCATAAGAACAGACATAATATTCCTAAAATAGAGGTTTTAATCTAAAGAACATGAAAAATAATTGGACAGCTTATAAAGAAATTTGTTTTTTGGGTAATATATAGGGAAAAGTACATCTTGTTTCTCTCTGCTGGGCGGTCGGTTAGCTTAGTGGTTAAAGCGTTCACTCGTCACGCCAAGACCCGGGTTCAATTACCCACGTGGGTACAATATGTGAAGCCCATTTCTGGTGTCTGGTGATATTGCTGGCATATTGCTAAAAGCTGCGTAAAACCATACTCACTCACTCACTTACTTACTCACAGCTATTTTGGCTGTTTACCATAAACAGGAACTTATCTTCCGTAACATCTGACCAGCCAATCAGTATTGATCAGTGTTATACAAGCTCATCCACATGTCTGAGGAGATCAGGAGACATGTGTAGCCTGTTATAACTCCAGACAAAGCTGAACATTGATTACCATAGAAACCTGTGAAGAATGGCCACCACGTGTTGATTGACCGAACAATATATTGATCTTATCTGGGTGTCACCCCATTGCCGATATTTACTTAGCAAAAAGAACATTTCAATGGTAAAGGATGTGAGGTCATCCGAACAAACCTCCCTAAGTAATTTCTCGAGTGAGTGGTTTCAAATTTCTATGATGTAAACTCAGTTGGTTCAATAAATATCACTTAGGTATTTTGTCGTCAATAATTGACTGGTTATTTACGATCAGATACATAGTCCTGCCTCGCCGCATGTTGAAGTCTCTATTTTTAGCATGCTGTTACAAACATAGGTTGTCCTCAGTATCTTAAACTCTTGCATACATCACACACATTTTAAAAGCTCAGAACAATGTCAAAGATAAATTGCAACATGCTAATTAAACAGGCTCTGATTAGACAAATGGAAAAGAAAACAATGAATTGGATGCAATGCATTTAGTTCAAGTTGCAATGTTAAAACTTATAATGGAAACATGAAAAAGATTTAAAAATTCATGCTTAAAAAGTCCAAAATTAAAACATGAAATTGTATTAAAAAAAACTTACCGTCTTTGCTTCCCGCAGTGCAATGGACGAAAATCCTGGTTCATAATCCATAATACTTCTCGGTTGGTTCCTGTAAACCTCGATTGAGGATTTGGCGTGGGTCGGAGTCCAGAAGCTGTGAATTAACAAGTAAATAGTCAGAATATGTTTTGACATGGGCAGTAAGTGATTTGTACCTTTGTAACATACGTACAGGAAATTCAGGTTCAACCTTGGTTGGCTTCGGGCAAATTTGGGAAAACTTTCACATTTACAGTTAATTGGTAGGAAGTCTTACATAGTTCTTGGACTGTTTCTATATCTAGACTAGCAGTGACCATATTACAGGCACAACAATAATGACATGTACACTGTTTCAGAACACAACAGAAAATGAAAAGACATAAACAATACTAACATAAAACTAATATCAGGCACATCATTCCACAAAAGGATTTTAAAAATGAAAATAGGGATTATAAAAAAACACTTATATTTTTCTTAATTAAATAATTTTTAAAAAAAGAAAAAATAAGGTTCCTAAATTTCTGAAAATAAAACAGTATGATAAACACTACTGAAAATTAAATACTTTTTCTCCATTGGAGGAAAACAGAAGAATATGCCTACAGTAATTCTTTGATCGACACTAAGAAGAGGCAAGAAGATTATATAAAAAAAATTATGGATAACGTTTTTATTGTTTGTCATGGCATTTCAATTTTACCTCTAGCTCATTCACATACTGAATACAGATTCACCAAGAACAAAAGACGAGCAGGGCAAGAAGTAGCCCTTATACATAGCTACAAACAATGAAGAAATTGTAATCAATAAAATGGTTCATGTCTTCATGCCTATAATGCTACAGCATGCTTCATGCGCCACTAGACATCGGTGTAGAATATACCTGGGTAGTGTGGGTATTGAACTGGCAGCAGGGAGAGAAACAGTGACACATACAGATACTATATACACAGTGCAGTTGGGACCATCACATACTACCTACAATATAGCTGATATATACCTAATTACATAAAATAATTTAAATCTTTATGAAAACAAATTTGATGATGATACTACATGATTTCAACATACAGTAGACTACAGTTAAAACGAACACGCTTATAACGAACTGACGGATGTAACAAACTCACTTTTTGGTCCCAACTATTTGCTGTAGTTATGCTGAATATATGCTTATAACGAACTACGGTTATAACGAACCAAATTCGATGTCCCTTTGAGTTCGTTATAACCGTAGTTTACTGTATAGTAAAATATTGTTACATATAGTTAAAGTATGATTGGATCATATGTTTTTGGACATGATATGTTTTTCATACGGCCATGTTTATTGCGATTGCTCACGCTGTAATGAAGGGTGTGGCATCACACAGACATTGTAAACACTCAGATTATGGATTTTTAAAAGATAAAGTTGTCTTCATAAGTGAGTGAGATGTTTAACAGTTGTTCTTGTGATTAGGGAGAAAACTACGAATGTTTTAAGCGTCCCAAAACCAATAACATGAGGATAATACAGGGTTTGAAATTCCTAGTATCAGAGAGCTTCTGGCATGGGTATAATTGGAATGGCAATATCAAAATAAGTTCCTGGTGCCTGAAGGACACAATAAGAATTTTTTTTTTTTGACAAAAATACCTTATGACATTTTCAAAACCCAATGTGAACACTCATTCGTTTACAAATGAAAACGTAAAATATGAGTAAAATAGAAATGATTGTATGTTAATTTGTATGTAAATTCCTTATCTGGAATAAGTACAGGTACCTGCCATGTTTGAGAAAGTACTTTTCTATAGTAGCTTCTGCAGTGATACAGACATCAAATAAGCTGTTTCAATGAGAGATGTTTCGGTCAGATTCAAGTATTTTCATATTCCTGGTAGAATGTCCATTTATGGGTAAATAAGTCAATGAAATTAGTCCAAAGAACCTTAACATGCAGCCATACATTCCGGCTTTTTGAGTATTGAACAAAATATCCATTTCGTAAATTCAATGCTGAAATTAGAGAGAAATCAACATCATCTCAGTAGACTAAAAGTTCCCCCACCCCCATCCCCCCACTGACCCCTCAGCACTATCTCCTACCCACACATGGAGCACACCGTACCACCTCTGACTGAAATAACAATTTAATGCTTCAATCATTAAGCTACCTTTGAAATGCATCTTCCCACCAATTCAGATTTGATGAATGATTACGAGGACATTAATATAATATAAGCCTATTAAACCAAATCATTAATATGTATGACATTGATTGAAGTGGAAATCTTCCCCAACTCCCAACAACAGAGTGTAAGCTGGACCGGACACTCACAAACACCTGATGACGAATCAATACTTTATTGGCACTTTGGACAAAACACATCTGTTCTGGCTCATAATGTTTGTTTTGGTTGAATACAAAGAAAATGTTCTTGTTATTTGGTTATTATCGTGGTTACAATGAAACAATTCATCAAGGTGCCAAAATACATGATTTATCACTAACCAGTTTATTATCTTGAAATAACCGATATATATGATTAATTTTTAATTCTTGTAATGATGACTTCACACTAATGGTGTTGCGGATTCACTTTATGTTACCATAATATAATAGCTTTGCTGTCATTTTAGGACATTAGTCACTGAGACCCATCAGTTACTCCCCATGTAAACCACTGACACATTCAACACATCATGGTTTATAAGTAAACTGAAGTTATTATCATTTTTGACTTATATATATCAATTGACCTTTAGAAAGAACAAAAATATAAACCTTCAAAGGTCATTTAGCTTAAACATAATGCTGCAATATGAAAAATAATAAATATCTGAAAGTTAGTTTTATTATATGAACATCTTAACATTATATATACATTTTTAAAATATTTTTGTACACAGTTTTATTATCTTAAATAAAAACATGTCTATTGCAATACAAATTGATCATGAGCCACTGCAGAAACAATGTGTAACTTGTTTTGCTTGACCTGTGACTTACATTTTCTATCAACAACACTACCAACAGCCTGTCATACCACACTGTTTGTTTGTTTGTTTGATTATTTGACGGCACACTCAGCAATATTCCAGCTATATGACGGCGGTCTGTAAATAATCGAGTCCGGACCAGTCAATCAAGTGATTAACATCATGAGCATCAATCCATGCAGTTGAGATACGATGACATGTACCTTACCACCTGATCCTGTTATTCGCCTCTTGCGACAAACATAGTCGCTTTTTACGGCAAGCATGGTTTGCTGAAGACCTATTCTACCCCAGATCTTCTGTCATACAGACCCTGATACAAATATATCCATATGTTTGGCAAGTCTAGATTACTGCAGTATCAGACAATGAAGAGTCTCTGGGCTCCTTTTTATTATATTTTTATTAAGATAATTTAACAATTTCAGAGACTAGATATTAGTCAACATCGGGGCCAATTATCTCATATTTTATCTTTGATCTCCATTGTTATTAAGTCAATCTCATTAAAATCAGATCTTAGTTCTCGCTACCGCTAAACAAAGATCTGAGGACATCCCATTACAGGTCACATCAGACCGACCTTGCGCGAACTTTGACCGACCAATAGAATGACCAATCAGAAGGCAGCTTTCTCGTGCTTTATGGCACAAATTTCAAATTGGCGACTACGCTTCGAAACATATTTTAACAAATTCTCGATTACAAATTTGAAACCTGAACAAAAAAAACATTCTGGAATGGCTAATAGATGGTCTAGATTGTAAGGATTTAGTCCTTAAACCCATAATTATCGTTCGGAATACCCCATGTTAAAGTTTTCGAGATTGCATGATTAGAAATCCCATTCAGACTGTCACTTTCATAATCTGGTAAGCGACGCACTGATTGGTCGGATGAAAGGTCGTTCTGACGTGACCCCTAATGGGATGTCTTCAGATCTTTGTTTAGCGGTAGCGAGAACTAAGGTCTGATTTTAATGAGATTGTTATTAAGTAAAAGTGCTTCAAAAAAAATTAATGGCTGTTGGAAAGATGTGATAATAAAGAGATTTATGAATTGTCTGCCTTCTACAGAACTATAACCAGTAGAGTTACAGACACGTTATTATGAATATCTGACATTAAGTTGTACGTGGAGGTCTTCCAGACTGGTTGAGCAAGAGACTGTTACAGTTCTACACAAGTGACCCAGTACATCTCTCTTCCTATCATACAGCTGCATGTCCATTGTATTAAACATGTAATTATCTCAGTTTCAATAATTTAGCTTTCTTTCTTGCAAAGTATTACATAAAATGGTAGGAATTCATTTCAAGATTTATAATAGCATCAAACAAAACACTGCTATGATCACATATTAATTTCAATGATGAATTGGAAATAAAAATAAGGTTTGGAATGAAACCACCCTTCACTAAGTCCTCATCCAGGTTTAAGCACAGAGCAACATGAAATATTAAGATGTTTGAAACTTGATTCCATTCTTCGGACATCTTGTACGTGTCAGGGTTACTTCATTCAATTTTCAAATTGGATGTTTAGTTAAGCTTGAAAGGATTCAACTTCCACATGATTAAATATTACAGTCTGGCAATGCTTCTCAGATGACAAAGTGTCTTCATTATCAGGCTAGATCTGAGAACGTTAATTAGGATTGTCAAGCTTGTTATCTTACACTCATCAATTAGTTAGTTTCATTAAGAGACCATGAAGTGGCCACACTAACAGTCATCACCCCTATCATGGTACACAACAATGTCTGCTATCTCGGGATTGTCCCCGACTGTAACAAGGGATGACATGCTGACTTAATCAGCAGTTATTTAATTCAGGACTCTATGGTGAAGATTTCTCTTGTTTTTCATCTACATACCGTATTCAACGTAATAAGCGCCCTGCTCTAATAAGCAACCACGGCGATATTTGCTAATATAATAGCTAGTGAACAATCCAAATTAGCACCCCTTCGGATTGATCCTATGTACACAAGTACTACTTATTCGTGTATGATACGCACTCGTGTGTAATATGCACCCTTAATTATGGGCAATTAAATTCTGGAAAAATATATCTGTCGTATATAAACATTTCAGGCTGTCAGCGTAAACCACGAAATTTATCTTTCAGCTCTGTTTTTTTCACCAAAATAATATTCTAATAAGAGCCCCCTATTTTTAATTTTGAGAGCGCCCTGGTCGCTTATTATGTCAAATACGGTAATTGCTACACGGTCTAAAAGATAAATATTTTGCATTTCCTTCAATGTGAAATCCTGACTTCACATTCTATCAAAGTTTCATCAGGTCATAATACATTAATTATTAAACTTTCATCTCCACCTGCTTCCCTACAAGGGCGGTTGGGTAGCCTAGTGGTTAAACAGCCTGTCATGCCGAAGACCCGGGTTCGATTCCCGACATGGGTACAATGTGTGAAGCCCATTTCTGGTGTCGCCTGCTGTGATATTGATGGAATATGAAAGCGGCGTAAAACCAAACTCACTCACTCACTCACTGCTTCCATACAAACCACTGCCTCACATTATTTTGTTGTCCCGCAGTATTTACAGCTGAAGATGTTCACTATACATGTTCACTTCTCTACTTCTCTAATGAGATATACCTTCAACTGCTTCACAGTTTACAAACATCGGTGCCTTCACCAGTATATTTGATAAAAATAATATAAAACTAATGTGCCTCCTGTCTCACTCTTTTGAAAATATTGCATGTAAATATAATAATTAAGTAATTATCACCTAACTCATACTGATTTACAGGCCTCATCCTAAAGTTTGTCTGGTATTAGCCAGGTATGATTTGTTGCTACATACTGGCTGACAAATTTAATGCTTCAATCATTAAGCTACCTTTGGAATGTGTTCGCCAACCAATTCAGATTTGATGAATGATTATGAGGACATTAAAATAATATAAGCCTATAAAACCAAATCATTAATATGTATGACACTGAGTGAAGTGGAAATTTTCACCAACTCTATCATGCTGGACCGAACACCCACAAACACATGATGACGAATCAATACATTATTGGCACTTTGGACAAAACACATCTGTTCTGGCTTGTAATGTTTGTTTTGGTTGAATACAAACAAAATGCTCTTGTGGTTGTGTTATTATTGTGGTTACAATACAACAATTCATCAAGGTGGCAACATGCATGATTTATGACAAACCAGTTTAATATCTTGAAATAACCAGATCAAACCACTTTTCCTATTTTAATAATTAAATCTTGTAATGACAACTTATCCATGATTGGCCCACAAATTTGATAAGTTAATGCACAATATGGCTAATGACATCACAGCAAAAAAACATTTTGTTAAAAAAGGAGGAGTTTTAAACTTCTTATGGGGCAACTGTCACTAATAAATTCTGTTTAAAACTTCTGTGGTTGTTTTTCCTTTTCAAGATTGTCAACCCCATAATGATTTTATCAGACTTGCTGTAAGAAACTATTTCATTCGATAATATTGATGTGCTTGCGCTATCTTGATTGACAGGAATGATAGAACAATGTCACCAAAGATACGTGAGTCAGATCACGGGGGAGTGATGTGAACAGGCTCATGACGTCAACTAATTATGACATAGCTCAAAAAGTGTACATTATCTCAGGATAAAGTACTGTCGCCTCCTTTTTAGTGAAGCATCTTATCATTGTTGCCCATATAGTCAGTTGGCACACAGTGAACAGACACCATATGGATTATATCATCCAGCGATACAGATTCCTAAATTATAGTGTTTTTCAGTTGGTGAAACTATCTTAAGTTCAAGGTTTTAGTTATTGGTCCCGTGCAGTGCATGACATGAAGTTGTAGCAGTTGGGTGTACTTACTGTCGACGAGGCTCCTTCTTGCCCGACTCGCTGCGGTACCGAGGTCGGTAAAGGTCTTTGTACCTCCCTTCAGGCTCCGACCGATACCCAGATTCATCTGGAAACACAGAGCTCCTTTACATACCTTGAAATGGAGGTGCCGCTGCACATAACACATAACCGTATCCAACGTAATAAGCGCCCTGCTCTAATAAGCGCCCACAGCGATATTTATTAATATATTGGCTTGTGAACAATCCCAATTAGCACCCCTTTCGGATTGATCAATGTACACAAGACTTATTTATTCATGTATAATACGCACTCGTGTGTTAAATGAACCCTTAATTATGGGCAATTAAATTCCGGAAAAATATATCTGTCATATATAAACATTTCAGGCTGTCAGCATTAACCACGAAATTTATCTTTCAACTCTGTTTTTTTTCACCAAAATACCATTCTAATAAGAGCCCCCTATTTCTAATTTTGAGAGCAAATCCTCACTCGTCCAGTTAACACTGCCCATTCTTTATATTATTGTCTTGTTAATTACTTATGACAGATCACTGGTAGCAAATCCTTACATACACCATGAACACACCATATTCTTCAGTCAACTGCTTGTTCACATTGATGTCTTCACAAAATGATCGGAGCATTGTCAACTGGTGATTACTAACAATGACGCGGCCATATCGTGATGCTATAGAGTTTGGGTGCAGATAGCTGCTAATTTCAAGCTTGCTTACAGAATTAAGTTGACAAAAGCAGGCACATGAATAAATTTACCTTTAACCTTGGAGGGGAATTCATAGCTAGGCTTGTAGGGGTTTATATCTGAAAAAACATACAGACATTTCACATCCATGCCCAACCATAACACGTCACAAACATGTCAGGAAAACACCGATCAGTTAACTGCGGAACAATTGTCAAATAATATATGACTTTTACACTCATAGGAATTTTTTTCGGCAGACAATCGAGACTGATTAGTCTCTGGAGTTTTATATTTACTGCCAGTTATCACAAACATGTAAGAAATGAATGTACGGCAATTTCAATGAGATTATACATATTTAATTTCTGAAAAACAAATCATGTAATAAACATGATAAACATCCCCTCACATGACACATTCACACCACAGGGAGTTTCTGCTGTCTGTCTTGTTGCTCATAACCTTCGGGATATGTTCCGGTATAAAAATTATACGAGAAAAATGATAACACATGTATACCCTATACATACTCTCTAAGTATTCAGCTTCCAAAACATTCTGAATGAAGTTTCTGTAGTGAAGAAATGTTACAAGGCAGCCCTTTAATATATTTTATATTCATTTGTCTTCAGTTACAGCGAGTGAGTGAGTTGGGTTTAACGCCGCTTTTAACAGTATTACAGTTATATCATGGCGTGTTTCCTTAATGTTGGAGGAAAGCCTCAAGTGATGCAGGTCTCAGACGTTTACCACTTCGGTGAAACCCGCGAGCATGGGTATTGTCCTGACAAACCTAGAAACATAACTGGGGCAAACTTGGATTCGAACCCCCAATCATAGGTTTCTGGCGTGCCCAAGGGACGCAACTCTGCACAGCGAATCGCGGCGCCTTAGGTACAGAATGGCTACTGCTGAGACTGAAGCTCCCTGGGATGTGAACGTATCGTGTGTGGTACACAGAAGCAGCATATGATTGACAGACATGGAAACACTGCAGAAGCTTACCATGGGCACGACCCACCACCATGGCCGACAATTACAGTGCTGGTCAGAAGTAAGTTACAACAATGGTAGTAACATTTTGTTGTTTCACTGATGACATGCCAAATTGCGAGAGTAAGGCACTGATATAATAGTGGTAGAGTATTCGCATGAATATAATTATATTCAATACTTTAATCATAATATTTCAGCACAATTTGGTCACATAATAAAGAATTTGCACAAGTACTGGTTCAAACTTTTTAATTTTAAAAATGTGATGTTTCAAAAGTATGTAGTAAAAGAACTTAAAACAAAAAAGATATTATTTTGAGAAAGGGTGATCCTAAATCACTATTTGTTATAACATACTTATGACCAACTGTGCACAACTTCAATATCATCTTACTCATATACATAGTTACATACCGATACATAATTGTATATACATCAATATGCTCATAAAACGTGTCCCACTATATCCATAGTGAACTGCTTACAATACATTGCAAGTTTAATCAATAACGTAGTGTGCGGCAATATATATACGGTAACTACATGCTACTGAATAAATCCTTGTATTTTAACAGCAAGTCAAACAGAACTGTGCTCTGGAGATGAAGAAAGACTTTGTTGGAAGACAAGAGAGCCACAATGGCAATGCATAGTTTAGTCTTCACATGCACAGAGTACATTGGTTAGGTTTTACCAAGCATTCTGGGTCAACTGGGAGGTGTTAGTTCTAGTGGGGGTGGTGGAGGGGGGTAGTACGTACCCTGGAGCTGTCTGGGGTGACACCTTCTTGAGGGATAGGAACACAATTAAACTATTCACTTCATCTTTAATGTGACTTCTGACTTACACTTATAATGCAGCACATTTTTTTTTTTTAAATTACTGAGAAAAAAAACAGCTTTGGAAGTTTATCTCTGGTAAACATGTAAACATCCAAATACATGTGGCTTTTTTTTGGTCGTCAGTAGTAACCATTTTCAGAAATGGGAAAATATTATATTGAAATGGCTACCATAATTTCCTTTTTCTGTATTAACATCAAGGTAAATATTGCATCAATTAAAAAAAAAGTCATCTTGATTTTTGGATCTGTATTTAAGAAACTTGTATGCGCCGTACTTTAATATTCCTATCCCTCCTTCTGATGTCCCAAGTACAGAGACAAAAGTGAAGCCATTTCCCGGATATTTCGCTGATCAATGTCAAGGTCAACTTACTACCATTCTCATCCCTTTCACCATTTTGTTTTGGCTTCTTTTCATTTTCATTTTCAGGCTTTTTTTCCGGGGTTTTCGTTTTGGCTAGAACATCATGACATGAAGGATGGAAGTGAACAGAGCTAGCTATGTCGGTGCAGCTTCATACACAATGTCAACTACATCTTCCTAGAAAGACTTCTACACACAGGAAGAGAGTATATGTTTGAAAAAATTACATCAATTTTTTACAAATTATTCAAAACATTATGCATCAAATAAAGAAATTTAACAGTTTTGAGATGAAGACCGAAAATTCATGATGGTAAATTAATACAGAAGGATGCAATAAATGAGGTATTGAACTAATTGAACAAAAGATTTGCACAACGAAAACAGCATTCTCCAAACAAAGAAGAAAACAGAAGTAGGAGTACCTTCCTCAGACCTGGTGTCTGAGATATCATCTGGAAACTGGTAGGTAGGACGGTAAGTATTTTCATCTGAAACAGTACCACCTTTGCTTCACTTCTGCTAACCTTGAGCACATTTGCATAATGTCGTAAGGGGTAATATCAAATTTTCAAATGCCGATTTCCAAAGTTCATTTCTTAACAGGTCTTGTATCCTGAATATATTGACTGATCCGTCTTGGGGGAATAATTATGTGAGAATTAAGAAATTTTGTTGCCCATCACAAAAATGTTTTCTTCAATCACAACCCAAACCCAACTGAACTCGTTACCCATTTCCTGTTGGACGTCATTATAAATGATTAATTTCAATCTGACCTGCAAAGAATGCTAAATCTTTTAAAAATTGATTGTCTTAAATGTTACTGTTCTAACCGATAGCAAATTTTATCATTCATTAAATTCGTCCATTGCCTTAAAGGGGAAAACGTGTGACTATTTCTTGCTGACATATTAATCTGCAATGAACACAACTTGAAACTCAGAATAAGCACACTGGACTATATGCAAGCAAAGCAAATGGCTTACGTTAACCATATTCCAAAGAAATCGTATTATAAACCAAACATGGAATAAATTAATGATAAATATAATTCAAAATTCAAAATATTTTAAAACCGACATGCAAAATAAACCTGCACCATGCATATAAAACCAAAGTAATCCCTGAAACAGAAAAACTACGGACATGTGTGTGTATCAGTTAAAATGTATGTAAGCAACCCCACACCATTAGCTGTGTGAAAATCGACATCTATAGCAGCGTCACATTTCACCTGACACCAGCCATTGACATGTATTAGTGTACTGTAGCCAAAGAACACAAATCTTACCCAGATCTTTCACTGGAGGCAGGAAGAAATATAGCAAGAGATTAATCAAATGAACAATTATTGATTCCATTCAAACAAAAATTAATCACAAAAGCTTCTCAATGTTGAGATGCACATCTCACTTTCTGTGAAATTTTGAGAATAAATTTAGTGGAATATATAAAACATTTGCAATGTTATTTTATTCATGTATATTTATACTTATGACTGACAAATGATTGGTCAGTTTTTTTTCAGATGAGAACCTTTCAGCCCTAATTTGTATAATTCTTCCTATGTTTAATGAGTTCCAAATATCAGCTGCAGCAACCATGAAAGAAACATTGCCACAACGCAACAATTATTAATAAAAGTTACTTAGGCTGCATAAAATGATAACAACACTGGTTACACATTAAATACACAATTCATGTTCTACCATTGGGGATTAAATTTAGCCTTATTCCCAGTGTATATTATTTAAAGATTACATCATAAATTCTTACTTGTGACAATAGATTCTTTAAAGTTTTATTTTCATGTTGTTGCAGTAAGCGTATCTAAGGCTGTTGGGTGATTAATTGCCCTAAACAAATGCATGATAACATCACATTTACAGGGAGAAAAAGAGCTGGAATGCATCATATTTTCCTAAAGGATATACATATCACATATCTACGACACATTTTAAACAGCCCAATTTGCGAAAGAAAACAGTCAAATAGAAAAAGAATGTCATACAATATAGCAAGTCTCTTAACATTCCACAAACCATAAACTCTTGCCATGCATTCATCAACAGCACTGCTCACACATTGCAACGAAACATGAGGTGTGTTAAAGTGTCACACAAGGGGTTGGGGCTTGTGTTTGTGACAATGTTTCAGCAATATCATCACAGCAAGAGACCTATGTGGGGAATCGAACTCAGCTATTCAGTGTGACTAGGCAACACTTTAACCACCTGGCTAACCCACGGCTCTCAGATATCACTGCATATGCATGGTACCAACACAGGAGAAGTGGATATTTATCAAGTGGACTGGTATCCAAGAGTTGGTGAGCTGTTGGTACAGTGAACACATACATGTTTCTTTTCACACTGCTAGATCCAGCAATGAACACGTTCATGTTTGTCTTCACACTGCTTGGGCCGCAGTGAACACATTCATGTTTGTCTTCACACTATGAGGTACTGTGAACACATTCATGTTTGTCTTCACACTGCTAGATCCAGCAATGAACACGTTCATGTTTGTCTTCACACTGCTAGGTTCCGTGAACACAAACATGTTTGTCTTCACACTACGAGGTACTGTGAACACATTCATGTTTGTCTTCACACTGCTAGGTTCCGTGAACACATTCATGTTTGTCTTCACACTGTTAGGTACCCCAGTGAACACAAACATGTTTGTCTTCACACTGCTAGATCCAGCAGTGAACACGTTCATGTTTGTCTTCACACTGCTAGGTTCCGTGAACACAAACATGTTTGTCTTCACACTACGAGGTACTGTGAACACATTCATGTTTGTCTTCACACTGCTAGGTTCCGTGAACACATTCATGTTTGTCTTCACACTGTTAGGTACCCCAGTGAACACAAACATGTTTGTCTTCACACTGCTAGATCCAGCAGTGAACACGTCCATGTTTGTCTTCACACTGCTAGGTTCCATGAACACAAACATGTTTGGTCTTCACACTACGAGGTACTGTGAACACATTCATGTTTGTCTTCACACTGCTAGGTTCCGTGAACACATTCATGTTTGTCTTCACACTGTTAGGTACCCCAGTGAACACAAACATGTTTGTCTTCACACTGCTAGATCCAGCAGTGAACACGTTCATGTTTGTCTTCACACTGCTAGGTGCCGTGAACACAAACATGTTTGTCTTCACACTGTTAGGTGCCACAGTGAACACATTCATGTTTGTCTTCACACTGTTAGGTGCCGCAGTGAACACATTCATGTTTGTCCCCACACGGCTAGGTACCATGAACACGTTCATGTTTGTCTTCACACGGCTAGGTATTATGCTGAACACCTAATGTCAGGCTCATGCACTCAACACTGCACAGCTAACAATCGCAGGCACAAACAGCTGTTAGGCGATGTGTATTTCAAACCAGGAAATGAACGCTCTTCTTCGGAATGTATTACTCACTGACATTCATGTGTGGTGGAGGCATAATATTGTCATGTGATCTTTTTAAATAAACCAAAACTGTGCATTGGGGTCAATTCTTGATGCTTGAGCGTCATGCTTGGATGGTAATAGGCAAACTATTGTAGAAAATCTGATTATATTCAACATTGACAATATATCTGACAAGACAAGACAAGACAAGAAACATATGTGAGCCACATTATTGAAACGTTTTGACATGGGGAAAGAAGGCATCTCTACATGAGATGCAGATGTGAGAATGTCATCAAATGTAAACTGGAAGAAGCTGTTCCAATCGGTTATCATGCCATAATGAAGATTTTTCGTCACGGACTAATAAACAATGAAGATGACCTATGAATGATGCTGTGATGCGACAGTGTAGAGATTGATACATGTGATGTCAGATAATGAATGAATGACCTCAGGTCAGTTGCAGCTACTGAATGTTGACAAGAAAATTCCACATTGTGGTAGGCTGCTTAGAGACTGGGTTCAAAGTGTGGTGGGTGCAGTATGCAGTTCAGAAATTATTCCAACTGTAGGTAATCAAATGTGGATTAGATAAACCAGTGATTGATATTATGAGCAATGTTCCACTTCAGTAGGGTATGATAACAAGCAAGTCACCAAGTCGGACCACCCCATCTGCAGTCACCTCATAAGGCAATCACAGGTTGCTGGGGATATATTCTAATACTGATTCCCCAAATGGGAGGTTCAGAAATGACTTGTATAACAGAGGTATGAGATCAGAAATGACTTATACAACAGAGGTATGAGGTCAGAAATGACTTGTATAACAGAGGTATGAGGTCAGAAATGACTTGTATAACAGAGGTATGAGATCAGAAACTGCTGTATAACAGAGGTATGAGGTCAAAAATGACTGTTGTATAACAGAGGTATGTTGTAACATAGATCACTTGGTTTGATGAACACATGGGAAATGTTTAGTTAGAACGGAGCTACCTCTCAGTCCAGTCACAGATGGGCTTCTAGCTGATGACTGGAGTCTAAAGGCAGAATGTAGCTAGGGGTCTACTTTCACACAGACAATATTATCATGCACTACGACCAACTTAGTTAAACTACAAGTGTCTTATTGAATTCAATCAGGTTAATTAAGAACATGGGCACAGAATCATTTCTTCTTTTAACATATGTAAGCCTATTAGAAATACAAATAGATGTTTGGAATGAATGTCGCCCAAATGAAGGAATAGCGGAACTAAACTTTTCACACAAATGTCCAAAAATATTTTTGTTTAATGACACTGAGGAAGTGGTATGTATTAAGAGAATATAAAGTATCAAATATTTACTCCATGTAAATGAAAACAGTGAGGTGAAATGGGGTTTAACGTCGCGTCCAAGATTATTGCACTTATATAGCGACGTGCATGTACATGTACGTGTGTGTGTTTGTGTGGCTGCTTGTACTAGTCCGGACTGATGCCGATTTATAGTGCCTTTTGGTATGACGCGGCCGGGAATCGAACCCCGGACCTTCCGCTCTCCGGGCGGACGCTCTACCAGTAGACCACGGAGGCGGTCTCAACAAAGTGGAACAGTCCCACAAAGAATTACCATGTTTGAGAAGAGAAAACATCATGACAACATGAAGTACTGAAACAATGGAGGTCTATGGAGGAATGTGTCCTTCACAGGAGCATGGACACAGAGGATGTTGATGATGGTGCGGATGTTGATAATGGAGAAGTTGCGGATGTGGATGATGGAGATGTTGGTGATGAAGGTGATGAGTTAAGACAAAGGTGGATGGGTGATCTACACAGACACGGTGACACATGCTGACAGAACTGACAGGCCATTATAGAAGCAATGCTCCTAGGAACAACAGAACTTTATAAGATGTTTAACCTCATTACCATATTCGACATTATAAGTGCCCAGGGCGCTCTCAAAATTAAAAATAGGGGGCTCTTATTAGAATATTATTTTGGTGAAAAAAAATTAAAAATAGGGGGCTCTTATTAGAATATTATTTTGGTGAAAAAGTTGAAAGTTAAATTTCATGGTTTATGCTGACAGCCTGAAATGTTTATATACGACAGATATATTTTTCCAGAATTTAATTGCCCATAATTAAGGGTGCATATTACACATGAGTGCGTATTATACACGGATAAATAGGTCTTGTGTACATTGATCAATTGGAAGGGGTGGTAAGGTAATTGGGATTGTTAACCAGCCAATATATTAGCACATATCGCCGTGGGCGCTTATTAGAGCGGGGTGCATATTACGTCGAATACGGTACTTCAACATCTTCATAGATAGCATCATCCTGCTGTTGTTCCAAGTCAATAGAGAACTTTTCAGAAATAAATCAGAATTTTAATGCCAAAACTAAAGGAAAAGTTTTAGTTAACCTTCGCATACATTCCACTACAATGGCCTAACAATTCTTTCTAACAAATACTGAACATAACCCGAATGCTTTAAGCACCTGCGTCCTCGAAAATGGAGTCTATGAGCTTGTTAATTCCAAGTATCCCATCTGCAAAAGACCGGTGCACATTGCATAACTAATCATCAAGTGTAGACAACAACCAGCACCAGTGCAGCTCGAGACAGCACATCAAGGGAGATAATCACAGACATACAGTGTACAAGACAGACTCTGGGGAAAGCTTGGATGTGTGATGATGGGAAGAACAGGAATTATCTTATTTCTATAAATTGAAGTAATGTGTCTAAAGGTAAATTCTTTATAACATACAGTAACGTCAACTTTCAGTTCGTCTAAAAATCAATTTTTTTATAAATGTTGAATATTAATCTAATTTTTTGCAGCTTTGTTTTGGTATGAAGTCAGTCGAAATAGACATTTAAAAAAAATAAGATAGATATCTATACAATGTGAACATTTTCATGCTAATATTTTCGTCATTTAAATCAGTAAAATAATCTGAACTAAAATTCAATCAAAAATATTTAAAATCATGACAAAAAACAGGGGAGTGATTGATTATATATATATATGCACTGTGCATGTTCAAGAGTGCACCAATAGATAACACCAAACACCAAACACTGGCAGCCATACTGGACTACATGTACACACCAAGTCAGGGGGTATCTATCCTGGGGGGTACAACCTGGCCACTCTGCATACACCTCTCTCACTCTCAACTCCATGGCAACTGCATACACCTCTCACCCTCAACTCCATGGCAACTGCATACACCTCTCACCCTCAACTCCATGGCAACTGCATACACCTCTCACCCTGAACTGCATGGCAACTGCATACATCTCTCACCCTAAACTCCATGGCAACTGCATACACCTCTCACCCTCAACTCCATGGCAACTGCATACACCTCTCTCACTCTCAGCTCCATGGCAACTGCATACACCTCTCACCCTCAACTCCATGGCAACTGCATACACCTCTCACCCTCAACTCCATGGCAACTGCATACACCTCTCACCCTCAACTCCATGGCAACTGCATGCACCTCGCTCCCTCTCAACTCCAACGCAACCTGCTCCACAAAGCTGCCACAGTGCTAGAACCATCACTACAGTAAATGACAGTCTTTTCTAAGAATTGTTTGTGGACCTTGCTAATTACAGTAGTGGATATTGTTCCTTCAATAATTAACCAAAAACTATATTTTCTAACATTTCAAAAATGTGAAGGAATGAATATACCCTTTTTGACAAAAGAGTAAGTTTAATGAAGGAGAAACATGCAAGCTCCTGTTTTGAAAGTCTATCGATATGTCTGAGAATTTGTTTGACGCTTCATATTAACAAACTTATCTCAGTGACACTAATTAACAGAACCCCGATATCGTAACTCTCCTGCAGTTTGTGACAACTCCATGGAACAGGGTCCAAGTCAAATCTAATCCTCCATTTGTACTAGCAGGGAAGAGTCCATATACAAAACTGAACACTCTTTCTTCTATGAAAGCATGGTACACCAAAAAGTCAAGTCCAACAGAGTAATGCATCTTGACTCCATTCCCTTCCATACGACACAGCTGTGTGACAGACAGACAGACAGACAGACAGACACCCACCTTCCTTCTCCTTCTCAGTCCGGTGCAAACTCTTGTACATCTGTCGGTACCATGCGTGTTGGTTCTCTTCGTCAATGTTCTGCAAATATAGCTCTCGTTATTTAGATCCATTCATTATGATTGATTGATTGATTGATTGAAAGAGTATGGTTTTCCGCCGCTCTTAGCAATATTCCAGCAATATCATGGCAGGGGACACCAGAAATGGGCTTCGTACATTGTACCCATGTGGGGAATCGAACCTGGGCCTTTGGCACGACGAACGAACTCTTTAACCACTAGGCTTCCAAAAACTTCACTAAATCGCAAAAACACATCTTGGATAAAAAAAAATTATGAGAACTTCGTATCAATTAAGTGGTAGAAAGACTAGATTCCTAGCTCACAAAGTATATATGATGGCCACATCAGTTGAGAAACTACATGAAACAAAGTCTGACATATACAATATACCAAATTCATTTTTGCAAACAAATCCCGAGCTGATAAAAACCCATGATTGCGAAAACAAGATTTAACTTGATTCCGATGTCTATCAAACCATTCTAAAAAAGTGGCACACCCTCTGATCGAAAAATCTGATTCTGTCAAAAAGTATAATCCATATGATCTCATGCAAAACCATTCCTTCCTTGGCAAACAAATCACAATGCCAGTATAAACAGTAGTGCATAAAAAAGCTGTAAGTTGATTTCAATGTCTCCCAAACCTTTCTGAAGGCAAGAGGCACACCCTCTTGATCTAAGGGACCGATTCCATCATATTTCTTGGGTCGATGCTCAACAGTTTTGGTGGTCGTTGTTTCCTCCGTAGTAGGCTGGCCATAGTAGGTGTCTGTGTGGACCTGGTCGCCGTCAACAACGTCTTTCTTGCCCAGGTACACAGCACCCTTTGGAATCTGTCCCTCTGGAGAAAAAACAAGCTTTACTGACATCGACTGTAGTGCCCATTATCATCATAATTATTAACTGTTTTGAAACTGATGAAAATGAAGTCTTCAGGTCTTAGGAAGTCTCAAAAGAAGTAAAATGATTTTGCACAACAAATTATGAAATTAATGCAAGTAGTTTCTAGGTCAAGTTGAGAAGCGTAAAAACTTAAAGAAGAAATATAAACAAAACCGATTGCACAGAAACATCAGAATTAAATGAAAAAGATCAGAACTGACAAAAAGTTTAACCAATGCCCAGAAATAACTACTAACTAAAGCAGCTAGCAGGAAGCGAATGTGACAAGAAAAGTTGTGTGATCACAGCAAATTGTTGAAGAAAACAAAGAAAAATTGTGATTGTTTTATACCCAAACCAAGGACAATAAACATAAAAATAACCTAGTCCTAACATGCTCTTAATAAGATTATCACAATATACAATATACAGCACATTTCTCTACCTCCAAACCCATGATACACATGATAAAATATACATTCTCCACAACACTGAATTAGTGGTTCATACATATTTATCTAATATGAAGGTATTCTGGATCCAGAAATAAAACCAGACATGAATTTCTTTTAAATACTTCTACAAATTTAACATTTAAAAATTGTGTAAAAATGAGAAGAGATGTCATTCTTTTTTTTTAATTTTGAATACAGAAAGCAAATTTAAATCAATTAAATTTTCATAATACATCTGACAAAGTAAACATGTTTCACAAGTGAATATTTTTCACCAACTGTTCAGGCATGGTTGTGCAGCACTCGGTTGTGTTAATGAAATACACGTGAATCTGAAATTGTTTCAAAAGGCTGAAAAAACACTTCGATGATTGCCTAAAATGTAAAATTTAGTACAATTCAGAAGCACTGTTTCATATTTTCATTATTTTTCAAAGTAAATGAGGCATGCTGGAAAACTTGAAATAAAAAGTACAAATATCAAATGATTGTCATTGGAACACAGACACAATATGATGATTATGAAGGTTAAAACAGCATGAACACACAAGGAGACTTCTTGAAAGAAAATATTGCTTGGAAAAAACTGTCACGATACAATGATATTCATCTTTATGAAACATCATCACCTTTATAGGGCAATCAGTTCTAGACAAATTTGTTAACAGTATCAACTACAAGCAACATCATTCCCTCAAGAGTAGTCTCCCCTTGACCAAAGACAGAGCATCAATGATGACAAAGGTTGTAAATAACACTGAAAAAAGATGATGATGATGATGTTATTATAGAATTCAAGATTGAACCTCAAATTGTTAGCTGGTCTGCTTGGGGAAAACTTATTATTTCAGCACAAGATTCAGAAACTCCATTCCAAACTCCAAAATATAAGTATCAACTCAAAATGATACAACTTAAAATCATTTAGAATTTTTCCATCTGTTTGCATGTAATAAACAAAATGATTTGGAAATGTATTTTTTCATTTAAATGAAAGAAAATACCAATAACAACTTTGTGGTCAATAGTTGTGGTCAATTACAGTACAATACTGTGACTATAGTGCAAGCAATGCGTGAAGCGATCTACTGGTCCAATATGTCCAGAGTAGCTGATAGTCTTACCCGAGTCCACCATAATTGGTTTGTCTAGTAATTTCTCATCAAGATTTTCAAGTTCTGAAAAAACATGGATGATCAACAACTACTGCTCTCTCAAACTGTACACATCCTTTTCCTCTGGGTAAAGGTATTCACTTTTTCTTTCTTCTGGCCAAAACATTTTTGAAAAAAAACACATTTTCTCACACCTACAGAGCTTGTAACTATCTACATTTTTATCTGTGTGTATACAAATCTGTATTTGATTTTAAAAAAAAATTAAATCCCTTTTAAGTTATATTTTCAAAACCGTTTTTTTTTTTGTAAATATATTTTTCAAATTTGTTATGCCCTCATCAGGGGCCACTTGCACAAAGCGATCTTAGCGCTAAGACTCTTATAAGCCTATGTTAAAGTATGGAAGTTACAATCATCTTAGCGATAAGATCGCTTTGTGCAAGTGGGCCCTGAAGATTATTTTCAAAACAAATTTCCATCCCACATTTGTAAACATTTACAACCACATAGCCAGTTCTAGGACAATACATTCTGGTCAACAATATCCAAAGCATACGTGATGCTACCAGGCCTACTCTCTGTTACTGAGAAGTGCGTTGAGTCACCAGACAGGATAGATATGTGGCTATATACTGTGAAACCAAACCCATCACAGGTAGTAAGAGGGAGGTCAAAATGCAAAATGAACGTAAGTCAAACAACATTCTGTCCCCCTCATGCACTAGGAGGCTGAAGAAGAAGGTACCTGTCTTCAAGGTTTTTATTCGACGTTTTGGTTTGAAAACCTCATCGGGCAAATCATTGTCCAATTTGTTTTCCAAATACACACGGGCTACAAGATTATACACAAAAGCTTCAGTTGTTTGTCCTCTATATATGATCAAGCTGAAATATTCATCTCAATTAACTTAAATGTTTTGTTTTGCATTGTATGGAGCTACAGGTTTGCAATTAAGTCATTGAAGTTTTAGATTCAAATTTTGTAAGATTGTCTAGCCAGTTCAGGAACTAAATATATGTAAAGTATATACAACAACAATAAGATTGATGATTCAGTAAATGAAATTACAGAATCTTTGATGAATACAGAATTAAATCATAAGAAATAAACTTTAAATTGAAATTGGGAAAATATTCACGACGCATGAGTTAACATTTATAAACAAGAATGGCCGACCAACTCACCTCGACTCTTCTGCAACAAGGTGATATAGGGGCTCTGTGTTGGGGGTAATCTTAGGTCATCTTTGCTGTCACCTAGTGCACTACTGCTATCTACGTTGCCGTTCATATGAGCCGTGTCTGCTATTGAAAGTCCTGATACTGAGTTTGTTGGGACACTACTGGACGGAACGGACGAAGGCGTTACGGATATATCACTTGCCACTCGTACGTCAAGTTCCGGTCTACTCCGTTCTTCGGGTTTCCATGAAAAACTGGGCGGTTCCGATGTGGCTGAAGGAGGGTTGGAGTACTGGAATAGACATGGTAAACAGTGACAATAACTTTTCTGGAGATCGCCAAGCAGAGGAGGGCAACTGTTTGTGTCATGATTTAATCTTAACCAATCAAAGCCTAGACTGGAAGCAGTCTCAATAAAATGTAACAAATCCAAAATAATATTAAAAATTTCTTTTTCCAGAATTCTTTTTCCATAAACTCTATTTTATAACATTTGTTAACAATGTTTCAAATCTGATGTATTTTGTTCATTTTGTGTGTTTACTCTTTTAAAGTTTCTTGAGGCAATATCAACATGACACCATCATAAAAAAAACTCTCCAGAAAGCCACATTCAAACATGTACACATTATACAATGGAAATCCAAAATTCACATAGTGTAATGAAAGAGAAAATCAGTAACACATGTGATGGAAAAAAAACTCAACCCAAAATAGTCTGATACTTTACAAGTTAAAATAATGCCAAATGTTTACATAGTGTGTTTACTTAATTTTTCTAAAAACATGTCCTGATGAAGGTAGCTCCAAGTTTAGAACATGGTTATAATCCTGCCCAGCTGGCTACATGTGTTGTAAGCCGATCACTGTCTCCTTCACTAGTCCTTCTCAAGGTTCTAATGTTAATAAAACTCCATTCACATTTAACCATATTATTAACAAAACCATAAAACAACACGATGGCTTACTGCAATAATTTGTTTTTTAAAATGAGTGATATGGGTTTTATACCACTATAAACAGTATTTCAGTTATATCACAGCATATCAAGTTGACAGGGAGGAAAGCCTGAAGTGATGCAAGTGTTGGTGGGTTACTACTTTGGTGAATCCCTGTTGCAAGACCGAGGATCATAATCAGGGAACATCAGGGATTCAAACATATGATCAGCAGATCAACTGTGTCAAAAGCCAGCACCTCTGCACAACCAACTACAGAGTCTTCGACAACTGGGGCATCCATGCCCCTCAAACATTTGAAACACACATAAAATATGCACAGATTTGACAAGTGAAAAGAAGCACCCATAAAATCTTAACTTTTCTCCACCTCTAATCCTATTTTTCTGGAACCAGTCTCCCCCTCAACTTGTATGACTACCAAGTTATACCCTAGCAGTGGCCCACCCTGTCAGTGGCCCACCCTGGCAGTGTCCCACCCTGGCAGTGTCCCACCCTGTCAATGGCCCACCCTGGCAGTGGCCCACCCTGGCGGTCGCCCACCCTGGCAGTGGCCAACCCTGACAGTGGCCCACCCTAGCAGTGGCCAACCCTGTCAATGGCCCACCCTGTCAATGGCCCACCCTGGCACTGGCCCACCCTGTCAATGGAAAGACTTCTCAGTCTAACAAGCTTATCTCCACTGGGTGTCTCCACTGCTCACCTGTTTTGGCTTAGGCGATATAGGTTTAGATGTGTCTAGCTTCACAGGTTTGAATTCTTTCCTGGCGCGAGCCGGACTGCCCCCAGGTGTCCAGACAGGGGCGATATGTTTTAGACTGGAGTCTTCCCGCTGTCCTTCCGATCTGGGCGGTGTCACATCAGCTCGGAATTTGGACGGTTGAAGTCCAGGTGTCCAAACACCTGAAAAAGAAAAGATTGTCACTGAGTTCTCTCTTGATTTTTTCTCTGCATATTGTGAGTGAGTGAGTTGGGTTTAACGCTGCTTATAACAGAATTCCAGTTATATCGCAGCATGTCAGCTTAATGTGGGAGGAAAGCCAGAAGTGATGCGGGTCTCAGACGTTTACCACTTCGGTCAAACCCACGAGCACGGGTATGGTGCTGACAAACATAGAAACATAATCGGGGCGAACCGGGTTTCAAACCCACCATCATAGGTTTCTGGCGTGCCTAAGCGACGCAACTCTGTACAGCGAATCGCGGCGCCTTAGACGACTGGGCCACCTGTGCCCCCCTGCATATTGTAATTGAGGTCACAGAGTATTAGTATACCATATCATGTTTCCTATAGTTCCAGTATAAAGAAGAGCCATTTGTGTACTTAGTCCAATATTAAGGTGATGAGTGTGGTGACCATTATGCTGACAAAATGATGTGACAATTGGTATACGTATTCCATAATGACTGAACTACAAGCCAGTACTACTCCTGCACTCATCAAGATTAATCAAATTCTGATTTTCTTTAAAAAGAAATGTGTTGTCAGTTTCTACCAAATATTCCCACCATTGATAAATGTTGGGAGACTAACCTGCTTTAGATGATGATGGAGACGACCCTGATCTTTGATGGGAAATACCTGGTTGTGTTGGAGCTTGCTGTTTTTCTGTGAACATATTGATATTATATGGCAGACCACAAGATACATGGCAGAAGGGGTGGTGGTGCTCCATGTACTTTACACGACACTGGATCAGCAACATTCACCAATCTCTTTATCAGTAATTACCAAAAATGAAAATGAACTGAAGAAAGACAGTTGTTTGTATCATTGACAAGTGAAATATTGGATGATAACTGACTTCGATCCATTTCCTTTGTCTCTAGTATAATTCTCAAATTTGACATACTAGTATATATGTTTGTGACATACCCCTATAGGAGACCCACCCACCATGAGATCCACCTCTCTAAAGACATACCCCTATAGGAGACCACGCACCATGAGACCCACCTCTCTAAAGACATACCCCTATAGAAGACCACCCACAACGAGAACCTCTCTAAAGACATACCCCTATAGGAGACCACCCACAATGAGTACCACCTCTCTAAAGACATACCCCTATAGAAGACCACCCACAACGAGAACCACCTCTCTAAAGACATACCCCTATAGGAGACCACCCACCACAAGATAAACCTCTCTAAAGACATACCCCTATAGAAGACCACCCGATATAAGATCTACCTCTCTTAATACATACCCCTATAGAAGACCACCCACCAGGAGATCCACCTCTCTAAAGACATACCCCTATAGAAGACCACCCACAATGACAACCACCTCTCTAAAGACATACCCCTATAGAAAACCACCCACAACGAGAACCACCTCTCTAAAGACATATCCCTATAGAAGACCACCCACCACAAGATAAACCTCTCTAAAGACATACCCCTATAGAAGACCACCCGATATAAGATCTATCTCTCTTAATACATACCCCTCTAGAAGACCACCCACCAGGAGATCCACCTCTCTAAAGACATACCCCTATAGAAGACCACCCACAACGAGAACCACCTCTCTAAAGACATACCCCTATAGAAGACCACCCATCATTAGATCTACCTCTCTAAAGACATACCCCTATAGAAGACCACCCATCATAAGATCTACCTCTCTAAAGACATACCCCTTTAGGTGACCTACCCACCAGGAGATCCACCTCTCTAAAGACATACCCCTATAGAAGACCACCCACCACAAGATAAACCTCTCTAAAGACATACCCCTATAGAAGACCACCCGATATAAGATCTATCTCTCTTAATACATACCCCTATAGAAGACCACCACGCAGGAGATCCACCTCTCTAAAGACATCCCCCTATAGAAGACCACCCATCATTAGATCTACCTCTCTAAAGACATACCCCTATAGAAGACCCACCCACAACGAGAACCACCTCTCTAAAGACATACCCCTATAGAAGACCACCCATCATTAGATCTACCTCTCTAAAGACATACCCCTTTAGGTGACCTACCCACCAGGAGATCCACCTCTCTAAAGACATACCCCTATAGAAGACCACCCACCACAAGATAAACCTCTCTAAAGACATACCCCTATAGAAGACCACCCGATATAAGATCTATCTCTCTTAATACATACCCCTATAGAAGACCACCCACCAGGAGATCCACCTCTCTAAAGACATACCCCTATAGAAGACCACCCACAACGAGAACCACCTCTCTAAAGACATACCCCTATAGAAGACCACCCATCATTAGATCTACCTCTCTAAAGACATACCCCTATAGAAGACCACCCACAACGAGAACCACCTCTCTAAAGACATACCCCTATAGAAGACCACCCACAACGAGAACCACCTCTCTAAAGACATACCCCTATAGAAGACCACCCATCATTAGATCTACCTCTCTAAAGACATACCCCTATAGAAGACCACCCACAACGAGAACCACCTCTCTAAAGACATACCCCTATAGAAGACCACCCACAACGAGAACCACCTCTCTAAAGACATACCCCTATAGAAGACCACCCATCATTAGATCTACCTCTCTAAAGACATACCCCTATAGAAGACCACCCACAACGAGAACCACCTCTCTAAAGACATACCCCTATAGAAGACCACCCACAACGAGAACCACCTCTCTAAAGACATACCCCTATAGAAGACCACCCACAACGAGAACCACCTCTCTAAAGACATACCCCTATAGAAGACCACCCACAACGAGAACCACCTCTCTAAAGACATACCCCTATAGAAGACCACCCATCATTAGATCTACCTCTCTAAAGACATACCCCTATAGAAGACCACCCACAACGAGAACCACCTCTCTAAAGACATACCCCTATAGAAGACCACCCACAACGAGAACCACCTCTCTAAAGACATACCCCTATAGAAGACCACCCACAACGAGAACCACCTCTCTAAAGACATACCCCTATAGAAGACCACCCACAACGAGAACCACCTCTCTAAAGACATACCCCTATAGAAGACCACCCATCATTAGATCTACCTCTCTAAAGACATACCCCTATAGAAGACCACCCACAACGAGAACTACCTCTCTAAAGACATACCCCTATAGAAGACCACCCACAACGAGAACCACCTCTCTAAAGACATACCCCTATAGAAGACCACCCATCATTAGATCTACCTCTCTAAAGACATACCCCTATAGAAGACCACCCACAACGAGAACCACCTCTCTAAAGACATACCCCTATAGAAGACCACCCACAACGAGAACCACCTCTCTAAAGACATACCCCTATAGAAGACCACCCATCATTAGATCTACCTCTCTAAAGACATACCCCTATAGAAGACCACCCACAACGAGAACCACCTCTCTAAAGACATACCCCTATAGAAGACCACCCACAACGAGAACCACCTCTCTAAAGACATACCCCTATAGAAGACCACCCATCATAAGATCTACCTCTCTAAAGACATACCCCTTTAGGTGACCTACCCACCAGGAGATCCACCTCTCTAAAGACATACCCCTATAGAAGACCACCCACAACGAGAACCACCTCTCTAAAGACATACCCCTATAGAAGACCACCCATCATTAGATCTACCTCTCTAAAGACATACCCCTATAGGAGACCCACCCACCATTAGATCTACCTCTCTAAAGACATACCCCTATAGAAGACCACCCACAACGAGAACCACCTCTCTAAAGACATACCCCTATAGGAGACCCACCCACCATGAGACCCACCTGAGTAGGATGTGTTGATGGACTGTGAAGCAGGACTACTGAAAGATTCTTCTGAAACAGAAATACAACTGTCATCACTCACTGCCATCACTGGTAACCCAAACACATCAACAGATTCAGCAAAACCACAAAAACATCACAAAGCAATAACAGTTTGAATCACAAAACCAAACTAATCACATACTTTTAACTGAAAGCATGACACGCAATAAGCAATTGGTCAATTCCTCATCCTGCTCACACAAATGAATCTTGGTAACATTTGGGTCTGGTCCAGTTTACCAATGGTCCAACATTAATGATGGTTTCCTACAAGATTCGCAGGTTGAACCTACCCAACCTGCTGACAAGGCAAATCAACAACACACAATAAGCTAAAACCATATCTTTCAGAAACCATTTTATCCAAAGTGCAAAGAAAACAGACCTACCAAACTGAACAAAACCATCCATCTTCCAAGCAGGCATTTGTTGAAAATATAACTATTCTTTCAGTCACCTAGCTCCTTGCTCCAAACCTACATATTTTCCTATCATATTCCTCTGAATTAAAACCTTTCCCAGATAAGGCGCCAAGGTTTAAGATGTGCACTAAAGCCCAGATTAGATACATCAGGCAGTATAGGGAGACCTGTTCCCCATTCACCAGCGGTTCAGTCACAAATACAGCATCAAACCACACCACTATCAATGTGTGGTGGTGAAATAAGATTAGGAAATAAATAACTCCAACATGAAAAATACCAGACTCAATGTGTGATTACAGAAAAACAGAACGGATATTCTCGAGCTTGTTCTCATTATTAGAATAGAATTCTTTTGAATTTTGTTTTAGAAGTTTCAATAGCCAACCAGATAAACATCTTTCTCTTTTCAAGAAATTCACAAATTTGCGAACAAGTTCATTACACATACTATGGTTGATAAAAGTTCACTAAAAACCCAAGAAGTGAAACTTAAATTCAATTTCTAACCCAAACAAAAAGGGCAAAAGACATATTTATTTCACATGAAGATCATTAATATTTCACATTTTACATTTTAATTTTATCCCTAACTAAACTTTTTTTATACTTGTGTGTAAAAGGGTTAGGTTTCCCTGAACAAATTTCATTGATCCGAAAATCAAAATATGAAATATTTCCAACAAAACAGAGTGACCCTGAACATGAATTGTTCATCCAATAATCACAGTAACCATCACAGAAACCTCTCCAGCAGTTTACTATGTACATCTACTGTAACACAGTCTTACCAACTCTCCTCAGAGTACAGCTAACGTGACTGCCGTTGGTTACACTTCGCATGTACCACTTGCTGACCTTTACACAGTGGTATGTCATTACATTGATGGACGTAATCAAATACAAATTGTCTGTGGGAGTCAACAATGCAATCAGGATAGTAGGGGCATTATCAATATTGACAATACATAGTAATAAAGCATAAAGGTCAAATGTAAGTATGCCGACAATCAAGCTATATTCTAGCCCTCGTGGGCTCATCACAGTCTGTGTTGAACAATCCTGGAGGGAAAGCAACCAGGGCCCACTTGCACAAAGCGATCTTAGCACTAAGATGATCGTGACGCCCATACTTTAACATGGGCTTACAATAGTCTTAGTGCTAAGATCACTTTGTGCAAGTGGGCCCAGGTCTTCTTACACTGTACACATACAAGATGTAGTAATGAGTAGGTATGGCTTAAAACGTCAAGCAATATGTCAGTCACATTCAATCATGGCTAGGGATACCAATGTAGGAACTGAACTAGGTCGGTGGAGTGACAACAAGCACCTTATCTACCTGGCTACCTACAGTGCCAATTTCACGTCATAGCAGCAGACAATAAAGAGTCTTGGAGTCAAGATAGCTTCAGCATAATCAGTCCTGAACATGACAGTCGGTGGTATAAAATGTAATCAGAGAGTGAGTGAGTGAGTGAGTATGGTTTTAGGCCGCTTTTAGCAATATTCCAGCAATATCACGGCGGGGGACGCCTTAAATGGGCTTCACACATTGTACCCATGTTGGAAATCGAATCCGAGTCTTCAGTGTGACGAGCAAACGCTTTAACCACTCGGCTACCCGACCTCCCCAAAATGTAAGCTTACAAGCGTGTCCTTGATACAGTGAGTCATGGCTGAGTTGGGCTGACCTCATGGCCAACTATCCCAAAAGTGGTCCTACTTTGTACCCATTGTGAACAGCCAATCCCCAATATACCATCACAAGAAGGGAGTACTGTCACCTCCAGTCAATAGACGTAAATATCTGCAGAGTAATCTCCACTGATGTCCATGTTACACCAGTGAAGCAGTTTTATATCCACAGGTTTGAGATTAGGCTTAAAGGCAGCGGAATTCTCCTCAAACCACATAATTACACATGTACCCGAAAACTGAATTCTGAGTGAGTGTGTTGGATTTTACACCGCTTTAAGCAATAATCCAGCAACATCACGGGGGCACCTGAAATGGGCTTCACACATTGTACCCATGTGGGGAATCTAACCCGGCCTTCAGCATAATGAGTGAATGCTTTAACCACAAGACTACCCAACCACCCCTAACTGAATTATAAAACCACACAAATTTACGATGACCTGAAAATTAGCTTTTCTTATAATTTTCCATAAATCATCTGAAATTATGAGTTATGACAAAGTACTATAAACGCTGGGTAAATATTCCTACAAATTAAGAAAATTATTAATGCAACACTTAATAGTATGGACAGAGGAAGAAATTACCCAAAATAAAGAAAAAATTATTTGCTCCGTGCCCACCCCACAAGTCCAACAAGAGTGAAAACAATGAGTAATGGTCATCAAAGATGACAGACCTAAATAAGCATAAGTCATCACAAAGTTTAAACTCTAGTTCTCTCACATTCATGTAGACAAAAAATGATCACTTCATTCAATACTAACTAACCACATATAAAGAACACATCTATGTCTACAATACCAACTAGGGAGGGAGAATGTGGAATTATGCATTTCACTGGTCTGCCATTTATAGGTGAATATTACATCGTGATATTAGTTTCCATTATAAATATGTATTTTCATTCAATGCTCCTTGATAAACACCGATGTTACACGTAAACTACAACATTAAATGCTCCTTGATAAACACCGATGTTACACATAAACTACAACATAAACATACGTTATAGACAACATTCATAAGTTACACTTTATGTGAGATTTTGATTAGAATGTGCTTGTCAAGAACTTCTTCCAGTTTACAGTTAGGCATGTCTACATTTAATTGTTATCGTGTTATGGCAACAATATTCTACATGTTAATAAGCAAGATAAATATCTTTAAACTCATTTCCATAAGCATGGGTTTGGGTATCATCACTTATTGTCTATTTTAGCAAAAAACGTATCTTTGCAACAAATATTCTAAGCTCACTTTTTTCTTTTCAAAATCATGCATCTTAATATCCTTACAAGCCTTAAGCTTCTACATGCAGGATTTGCATAGGAAGCCCTTTTCAATATATCTTCAAGTCCAAAATGTAGATGCTTTTTTCATCATGTATATAAAGCAATGTCCAAATATCCACTTGGCATGTTGCAAACTCATGCAACTAGCACCAGTAGGTGGGAACATCATACTATTGGTAATGCCACAACACTGAAGTCTACAGGATATCAATACATTTCCAGTGAACGATGACACTTATGGTGATGATGATACTGGTGTGAAATGGGAGAATGTTCGATGACAATATGAATGGAAACAATTTTTTTCTGGATGCGATATTTTCAGTTGGTAAAATATTATAAATAAAAATAAGAAGAATGATTTTAATGGATACCAATATTTTTAAAAACAACATATTACGGGTTAAAATATCAAATGTGGTAGCCCCAAAAACAAATCATACATTTTTAAAACGAATGTTACGTGTCAGTGATGTGTTTGTGTGTCGTTAGTTCCATGCAACTACGTGTAACTCCACGGCACACGCAAACACGGACCATGCCTTGGGTGAGTCATGTGATTGGTCATGTGACTTGTGCTCCATTGCCATGCACTGCAATCTTGCTAGACTGGGCAAGTCAGTCAGCAGTCAACCAATACCTGTGTTGAAGGAGGAGCTGGCACCACCGAGACCAGCACTGGGCCCAAGGCTCAATCCAGGTCTATCATCCTGGGACGTTCCTTCATCTGGGCTCTTTACTCTTCCTGTCTGCTCATGGACAACCTGGATTGGAATCAATGAGTCTTTGGAAATGATTGTATCTCGCGAATCGGAGCTCGTAACGTTTGAGCTCGGAGGTGACCTTGACTCGCCTCCTGACATCAGGTTGTTAGAGAGGTCTGTGTTGGTCCATAGTGGTTGAGAGAAGTCAGGTTGTTCTGTGTCTCTAGATTGGGATGACTGAGGCCTAGGTTCTGGCTCCAGTTTTGGTTGAGTGAAACTACTTTGATTTCGTTTTGGTTCTATGAAGCTTCCCATGTTTTGATCTGTTCTGTGGCCGGGTAAATGTTGTTCACTAGCGGACATGTTATTTTTACTATCTTTTATTCCTACAAAGTCAACTTTCTTGTGTGACCTCAGTGGCTTAATTGTAGGAAGTGTGGAATAAAGGTTGAAATCAAAGTGTCCATCATCATCCCTAGCATCAGTTGTCTCTTCCTTCTTCCAGGAAGATTTCTTAGCTGGTAAAGTGGCATATGATCCAGCACCATAATTGGTGGATTCAGAAGAGACACCTCCATATTTGGCAGACTCTGTTGGACCACCATATTTGGTAGATTCTTTTGGGCCCCTACCATATTTAGCAGATTCTGTAGGATCACTAGCAAATTTGGCAGACTCTGTAGGACCACCATATTTGGCAGATTCTTTAGGGCCCCTACCATATTTAGCAGATTCTGTAGGATCACCAGCAAATTTGGCAGATTCTTTCGAGCTTCCACCATATTTGGAGGAGTCTTTAGGACCAAATCCATGTCTGGTTGGCACTGATGGACCACCATTTCTCATGGGCTCTGATGGACCACCATGTCTGCTGGATTCTGTAGGACCACTGTGTCTCATTGGCTCAGATGGTCCACCCTGTCTGGCGGGCACCGATGGACCACCAACTCTTGTAGGCTCAGGTGGACCACCATATCTAGAGGACTCTAGGTCACGAGACATTGGAACATGTTGCTCCTGAGGCCTAGACGGTTTCTTCACTTGGAGGGTGGAGTATGATCCTGGTGCAAAGGTACTGTTTTCCAGAACTTTTGGGCCTGGAGGTTCCTCCTGAATTCTATGAGATTTCTTGATCGGTAAGGTGGCATAAGATCCTGGAGCAAAATTACCTCCTCGCGGATCCGACATACCACTCTGCCATGATGGGAACCCTGATTCACCAACAGGGGGCATACCAAAACCCAGCGGCTCTCCCTCACTGGTACTCCTCGAACGTTTCGCCTCAGGCCTTGGCTGAGAAGTCTGCATAGTAATTGGAATAACCCTGGCCCCTTCGTCCACACTGGTGCTTCTAGAAGGGGTATAGTAAGGTGCCGCTGGGGGTTGGGGGTGTGACTGTGGGGACTGAAACTGGTGGTGGTGTGGGTCATAGCCTGCAGGCAGACTAGACTGCTGATACTGGGGGTGGTACCCCATGTGCTGCCCCTGTCGCGGAGGTTCTGGAGACATGGGTCGAGGTGAATGGGGTGTAGGGAAAGGCTGGCTAAGTTCTCTATGTCTGTCATACGGGGGCGGTTGTGGGAAGGGTTGACCAGGCGGGACAGTGTATGGCTGGCCGGGTTGAACCGAGTACTGTTGACCATAGGGCTGACCAAACTGGCTCTGTGACATCGTTGGTGGTGGGTGTTGAGGTGTGGGTTGGCTGTAGTTTGGCCTCCTATCTGGTCCCATGGTTGGCACAAAGGCTCTTGGTCCCATCTGCCTCTGTTGCTGAGGCATCTGAGACTGTTGTGGAGGATAGGACTGGCCAAAATAGGGCTGTACTCCATCACGGTTTTGTGTCTGTCCGAATGAGGGTCTTGAGCTCTCTGCAGCAGGGGATTGTGGGTAGTTTTGTCTTGCTGGTGGTACTTGGCTTGATGTCCGTGCAAGACTCATATCAACTTCTACAGAGAAAATGAAATTGGTGAATACTTTGAACTCAACAAGAATGAGTGATGTAACAAATATAAATCAAACTCAGTGCAAGAACAACTGAACGAGAAGTTGGAACATATTCGAAACTGTCTTCAAAATATCGTTCAAAATTCAACAAAATACCATATCCCATTTGTGAAATATCCTCTCTCTTATCAAAAATTAAAAATATATATGTTCCAACTTTTTGAAAGGCAGTTTTGCATGAAAAATGTACACAAGATTTCAATTGTGAGTCTGCAAGTCACTCAGGACTTTTGTGCAGAGACGCTGTCTAAAATGATTTTCTAATAGATGCAATATTGCCTTAGACTATGATGTACCAACAGAACATGTAACAACAGAACAGAACAAAACTGTAACAACAACTGAAGGCATTCAGCAACTGTAACCATGTGTAGAGTGTAGGAGAGGGAGCCGCAATCTTCCCTCACAGCTGAGACATAGGATCCACCTACAGGTTACCAGTAGACTCTGGTTCATGGGACTTGCCACAAATTGGACCATCATCCCATATGGTAAACTTACCTCAGATTTGTCAATTCAGTTGAAGCATATAGTATATGTTCAAAATTAAAAGGAATCAGTGAGAATTCATCTCAGGATCTTAATTCAGAACCCAATGTCTGTGCCTTATAACATGAGTTATGACAAGGAGCTCTTGACTTTGATATTGCATTTTCAGAAAAGCATTGATGTTGTTGATATTTTTTTAAGGAATTCCGATTCTGGATCACGTACAGTTTTTACTAAGTCCTGAATAATATTGCATTGTTCTTTTCTACGTGAGACATAAGTGAATCTGAAGGCCTTTACTTTCTCCTCAAAACGTGTTTGTGGTCAGCTGTGACAAAAGATGGAAACAAAGCTCTATCAATTAATAATAACATGTTACGGTTTGGTTCAAAAGGTTTCAGTCCTCATTCACAGATTACACCTTGAAACCTTTTGATTCCCAAAGTAACAAACAGTCTGCACATACCGACAATACTCTACTCCTTCAATCATTATAAACTTGTATTGTATAAACGCTTTAATACGGAAACAGTCAGTATTACTGAGTGAAAAAGTATGAATTGAACTGAATTTGCATAAGATGTTATTTGTGATATAAAAAAAATAACACACACTTGTGTATCAAAAAAGAGTATGGCGAAACATGCACTTTCAGATAAGCCTTCACTGCGGGTGTGGTTATCTGAGGTCAAAGGTCAAGGTCACTCAGGGTCAGGTCATTCTTGAGGTCATGCTTCATGCTGACAGAATACAGCATTCTACCTTTGACATCTGCACCCAGCTGTATTAATTTTTCTTGCTGCCGTAAGAAGAGGTCCAAGCCTTTTGATGATTGGCCCTTTGAGCCTTCCGTGGGAGAGCTACCATATCTGGAGCTTTGCTTATGCTCAAAGCTCGAGACAGGCATAGGTGCTTGCTTAGGAACTGGCTTAGGGGCTGGCCTAGGCATAGTTTTAGGTCCACTTGAAGCTTTTGTTGCTGACCACATAGGGGGTGAAGCAGTGGGGTTGCTCCTTGCCATGTCTGACAATTAATTTTGAAATTTCAGTTAGGTCTGCTATAACTTAGAAATACCCTTAGCAACTTTCAATCAGAAAATACCACAAAACAATTCACTGAATGTTGTTCCATTAGCATATTTCTGTATATTACAAACAAATTGACTAGTGGTCTTTGGACAGCAGCTTGCATATGGCCTTGGAGATGTTACATAGTTGTGGCACACCTGAACTCAGTCACAGCAAGATGGTTGAAGAGCATATTACAGCAACTACATAAGGTTATCAAGTAAATCTGACTTCATCTTTGAATCAATATCTACAATAAGCTTACATGCAAGCTACAATTAAAGCTGTCACTGTTTAATTTGGATCAGAGAAGTAGTGTGTACATCTGAAGCAAATTAATCTCGGAAGGAAGCACTGTTAGGAGACATCATGTTCCATGACTGCCAGGACATCCAGCTGAAGAAGGCACACAACCTTCATAGACAATGTGAACAGTAGCATGGTACGCTATATTATCGCAGTAGCATGCTCACTAACCTACTGAATATGTCATATGCAAAATGTTTCTTGTTCTTTGTTCAATTAGGACTGATTGATGCTGATTTCTTAAAGAGTTTGGTAAGAAAAGTACCTGTCATGAGTGACTCAAGGGCGGGCAACTCCATGTCATCGCGGTATCACCATTATGTGGTGTGATAGGTGTGGAATATGTGGTTTACATCACTTCCTGTTATGAATTATGCATAATCAGTGTGCATACGACCTAGGTTGGGTCATGGGACATCGTCCCAACAAATGGGTCCTTTTCTAACCAATTTCTAATGGAGGTAGGTGTAATTCCACTTAAAAAACATTCCAGAATCTATGATACAAAAGTTAACATGCTACCGTAATGAGTCCTTTATTCGATCAAGAGATGAAATATAGTGCTTAGATTTGAATAATCAAAGAGTCAACAGGGATTGTGGATTACGAGATTTACCGACACCGCGATAACATAGAGCCCACAAAAATATGGAGTCAGACTCCACAGAATCATACTAATGGAGATATCTGAATAGTTTGTCTGTTCGTTCGTTTGCTTGTTTGTTGTCAAACTCAGCAATATTTCAGCTATATGACAGTGGCCTGTAAATAATCGAATCTGGATCAGACGATCATGTGATTTATATTATGAGCAATGATCGAGGCCATCAGGACACAGTGACACACAATCAACCGAATCACTGCGTCTGACCACCTGAGACCAGCTTAGGTTGCGGATCTGTTGTAACCCTGAGAGATGACCTTGTCCAACTGGATGTCCTGGGATGTTAGCACCATGTCCTAGCTACCGCAAGCACTACAAGTGCCTAGAACTAGAGTCCTCAGTTCTACCTGAGTACACAACAACCTACCAGTATGTCAAGTCTAGTAGATGGATGACATCAACAACATCATTACAATTAGGTGTTGTGTTAATCACATGGAGACACCTTCACAGGATCAACAGAGGGTATGACTGGAACTAAAATCCTCCAAAACATCCCCAGAATTGTTCCATGCTGCTAGCATTTTTAACAATTATATAAGAATATATTTAATATTCAAAAAATTAATCAAGTAACTGTTCGTTAATCAATTTTCACACATTTCATCAAATTTCCTTTCACCTTGTGTATTTAGCATATGTAACAAAAGGTTTTCAGCACAAAAGAACACAAAAAATATGTCCTTGTAGGTTAAGAGAAACAGGACTGTAGTTAAATGATATCTATGAGTTGTTTGGGGGTAAGTATTAGAGACATGGTACTAGTTGGTATCGTGATTCACGGAATGACATCATGCATACACAGACTGTGTCATGCTTGAAGGTGACTCAGTGTTAAAATACCTATTGGAATATTGACAACGCCCTGGGGATCTGGTTGGTTAATGTCTGAAACAACACCAACAACATAAACAATATTCATCCATGTTGTTAAACATTTTTGTAACTTAACCATCTCTCAAGTACAACAAGCGAGCAAACATGTTATTCCTGGAAGACAAATGTCAACAAATAATGTTATGCAACAAAGAATTAGTCTTTAGATGTTAACAAGAATCATTAATATTTGTCTTGAATCTGCACAAAATATGTTCAAACTTCAAAGCATTAGTGAAATTAATATTCTGTATGATTTGATGATGTAACAAAAGGGCTATAAGTATGTGAATCCCAACAGAATGAACTGTCACATTCTGGAAACATATGTTCAAGACACACCACACCATGCATGGGGAAGCCTATTGCATTCGAACCTTCCTACAAGACACTGAAAACCTTCAAATTCCTGGTACCTGATACCAAACACAACCTCCGTTAACCCTTAAACAGCCAACCATCAGGTATTTTGACAAGACAGGCACATGGCTCAACACCATGGGAGTGGCATCACCTCTGATAATAATTTGTATACAATATACAGAATAAAGATAAACAGTCTCCGAAGAAAGCCATGTGGCGAAAAATGATTACGAAAGAACATTTATAGAATACATAATGGTTAAAAAGTGTTTTGTTCAAAACATTTCTGATGTATATAACAGCTTTAACACAAACCTGTTTGTCTATACTGCAATGACCTTCACCATTTCTCCAACTTGCCGATGAAGTACATATATTCCAGCCAACAACCTGATGTCCTAACAACTAACTACAACTGGACAACTTGACAAGTTAGACCTGAACTGATTATGTAAATGCATGTCTGACCATAACTTTTATCCATGTACACAGAGATATAAAACTAGTGATGCTTCACTTCCAACACAGATCAATATTTGCAGGTTGTTTCCAATCTTGCAATGGCATCATGATCTGCCTGGTGCTATGCAGGATTCCAGCACCAATGCACAGCCAGACACACTCAGGGGGAACCACCAGCCTATTCTGATGTCCTGGAACGTGCAGACTTAGTGCCTGTCTTTGCCCAGAACGTGTTAGTCTGATGGTTACAGTGTCCCGGGACAAGAGGAAAAACATAACACTTCCATACAGAAGAACTGTATTGATGCTTTGTCAAGTCTTAACTTCTCTGGGATTGATTCCAACCCAAAGTGAAGATAAGAGTAGGAATCAAGTCACAAGATAATTGATTTGTTATTCTTCAAATAGATTTCTGATGAGAAAGTTTCTACAATTGTTTGTCCATTTCAAATAGCAAACACTTTTTAACCTAAAATTTATCACACATAATTCAACATTATTCACAGTCTGAGCGTAGCTGTAGAATGCTACCACTTGTGGACATAGAAAAGCAGGCTTGTACCAATTGTTCTTCCTCAGGTAGTGTTACCAGCATGGTTGAGCACATACATAGACTCACATGTGCCAACAAACTCTCCAAATCATTCCCTTGATTTCCTTTATACTACGTATTGACAGAAATAGCTACAAAACATTCTAAACATAAATACTCAACATTCTAAAGGAAACCTTAAAAAAAACCTTCACTAAGTCCTGGTAGACTGATCAAGTATCAGAGAACATCATCAAACCTCCTTGACTCGTAACACTTGTCAGTATCATTGAATCTTGTACGACTTGAATAACCATCAATATTATCGATCATGCATCAGAGGGAACTAGAGAGTTACCACATGCAGAGGGAGGTCAGACTCAGTCAGACAGCTTGACCGACTGGCAGGTCATAACTCTACTTTAGAAGAAGCTGGTTATAGACAGTCGGCTTTACAGAGGAATACTGACATCATCATACCTCACCCCAGTCTATTTCAATTTGCACGAGTAAGTTTGGTCTAAAGCCAATTTGAATAATATTTCCGCTATTTCAAGGTATGTCATCTCCACGTGTGAGAAAAGCCCGAAGTAATGCCGGTTTCATATATTTACCACTTAGTTGAAAGGCATGAGTACAGATAGACCTAGTAAAATAATCACAACAAATAGGTCCCTAGTATATAATAGGATTCTGGCATGCCAAAGGGATGCAACTCTGCACAGCAACTTATGCACCCAACATTATGGAGGCATACTGACATCCACATACGTAGTCCCCTATTTACATAGTCCCCCTTGCATAAAGCAAATACTATACCTACAGCATCTCGTACACTGTTACAGGACATTAACGTTGAGGTTACTTTTATCAATGCGTCTATGAGCATCTGGAGTTATTGTCAAGAAGGTGAAATGTTCCACTAATACATTATTCAGAGAATAGGCTTCTCTTAACTTCATTCAATTATTACAGAAATGGTCCGATAATGTCAGTGATTCCAACTTCATTTATATCAGAGATAAGCACCTCTCCAAATATCTACTGTCAAAGAGCTACCATTCCTTTAATGGTACAACAACACTCCCAGGAGAGTCACACACTGTTTATATGCAATGGGGTTGAGGGAAACAGACCTACAATCTCTTTAGAGCAAGGCGGAAGCCATGCATCAAATCCCCAGGTGATTCTACAGGAGAGGCAAGGCCTAAAGATGACAAACTGTAGTATTACTCTTGTTTCATTACACCATGCAGGCCACCTCCAAACAAGTGTTATTGTTACTTACGTGATCACAGTTAGAAAAAGGTCATGGATTCTAATCAAGTCATGTTTTCAGGACTTGCAACCTGAACACAAGGGTGCATTGTACAAAGCAATCTTAGCGCTAAGGTGATCGTATCTCCCATACCTTATCATAGACTTACGACAGTCCTAGCGCTATGGTTGTTTTGTACAAAGGCACCAAGATCATTATTACTATCAATGTTTGAATGGGTGATTCAGCATCAACGTTGTCCTTTAAGGTGTTTGTGTATTAGTATACATCCTAGAATAGGCACAGGTGAGTAAATGGAAATAGTGTTCAACAATGGTTCAGCACTTCGATGACATGCAACCAGTGACATAAGGTCAACCCTTAGTACTGATGTAAATGTTTAAGTGAGAAATTAAATATATAAGTGAGAAATTAAATGTTTAAGTGGGAAATGCAATGGGGACTACATTGTACAGGGACTCAGGCAAGATGGTTACAATGTACAGTTTGTCTACAATGTATGGCAGACCAAACATGCCATAATGCCTCTAATGTATGGCAGATGAGACATGCCACCACTGGTACCTGTACTGCCTGCAGGGTAGCCTCTTCTCTCTGAGGGCTTGGAAGACACAGGGATGCTGATGGGGGTGGAGTACTTTGGCCCCGCCCCCCTGGGAGCTCCATGATCGTTCATACCTAGATACGCACCAATGGCATGATTATCAGAGCACTGACTTCAATGTCGACATTTCATTTTCACACCACAATGCCGTGCTGATTGTAAATGGTTGACACAGAGCTCCTGCTTCATCGTGAGCAGGCAGTGATAAAAAAAGTAACTGGTTCATGATGACGTTAAAATTATCTTTTGACATGTATTTGAGACAGATCTTGAAAAATCCTTTAAAACTTACTATCACACATAATGTAGAAATTTTACAAAGGTAAAACATCAAAAAACAATTCAATATCTCATTATCATGGTGAAATTACTCAAAGGGAATAAATTATTCATGCTAATACCCGTACTTGGTGGAAGCTGTGTAAACTAATTCTTCAATATACATCAATAAACAAAGATGGAAATGGCAACAGTTTCAAGAAGATAACATGGAATACATTAGCACTGTCCACAGAACACACAGAAGACTTCGGGGTTAAATACTAAAACTGGACTGTTATCACACACACAGGAAATATGTTTGGAGTGAAAACACAGCAGTGTTTGTCCAACAAACAGTGTCTGCTGCAGACCATCGGTCCCACATGCACTCTGCAGCAGTAGCTGGACACTGCCTCTGTACTTATAGGGTCTGAAGCTCACCTTCCGGGCAGGACTAAACATATCTATCTCTCTACACTACAGGGACATTTGGTGTATAGGAATCTTAAAGTGAATACCGTATTCAACGTAATAAGCGCCCCGCTCTAATAAGCGCCCACGGCGATATTTGCAAATATATTGGCTAGTGAACAATCCCAGTTAGCACCCCTTCCGATTGATCAGTGTTCACAAGACTTATTTATTAGCGTATGATACGCATTCTTGTGTTATATGCAACTTTAATTATGGGCAATTAAATTCTGGAAAAATATATCTGTCATACATGAACACAAAATTTATCTTTCAACTGTTTTTTTTTCCACCAAAATAACATTTTAATAAGAGCACCCTGGGCGCTTATAACGTCGAATACGGTAGTATATATAATTATTTTATTTTTTACATTTTTTTCTATATTCCAGGTTCAGCCTCTACTCCAGTAAATAGAAGGGTTTATGAAAAATTGTTTTCATTTATTAGGAATGTCCAGATGATTCATTGATTGATGCACATCACCAACAATAAAGTAACTGTTTTGCTGCAGGGTAAGCAGTAATTGTTCTGAATAAATCTTTGTCAGTTTCTCCAAACGTATTCAGTAGATCATGGCCTCGTTATGATAGACAGACTTGTGGAGGGCAATTCCAAACTTAACCCATCTGTGACAAAAGTGTCTTATGCATTTCCCTATTTTGACTGACAACTCAATGCAAGCACAGAAATCAGCACTAACTTGATGGTCAGATAGTTAATCAACTTATTCAGACCAACTGGTGAAGTTAATTTCCTTAATACATACATCAGTGGAACCGAAGACCATTGATCTGACTCGCTGATCAATGCCCAACTTGGTCAGCCAACCCCAGGGTGGTCATTCCATTACAAACTTAGACAACTTAACACACAACCAGAACATGGTGATCTGAATGCACAATCAGGGACAATAATCAGAAAACACTGGCCCTGATTGAGATCACCAGTCATGCTATTCTGGCGCCAGGCCACACACCTTCATATACAATAACAGAGATGACAGACTGATCAATAGCCATTGTAGATATTGTGGTGCCAACATGTGTCCTTCCTATTGTTGGCCTGTCATAACCAGTGTTTGCTTGTCAGTGTGTCTGCCTGGCTTCTCCAGCTTCTATTTATCTATGTTGTTGGTTGATTCATGGACAGTGACAACAAGATAGCCGTAAGTGTGATAGCCAGCCTGGCTATTCAGTGTGGAAAAGTGTATGGCTGGTCAATTTTGAATGACTGGTGACACCCTTGGTTGTTACCTGATTGATAGTTTTTGGATAATTTGCCTGTCCAGCAAAACTAGCTTTGGTGATTGATGATTTTCACACACTACGTCACATATCAATAAGTCTAGATGACACTTTATACACCAACACATGTCATGTAGGATTTAATTATTATTTCCAAACAACATGACAGTTTTATCTTTTCCTTTGATAAGGCCACAATTAGATTATCATCACATTCAGTACTTAAGTTCAACATTACACTCAATTGTTCCAGGAGTAAGACACTTCGCAAAATTATGGAGTGAGTGAGTATGGTTTTACGCCGCTTTTAGCAATATTCCATCAACATCACGGAAAGGGGAACCAGAAATGGCCTTCACACATTGCACCCATGTCAGGAATCGAACCCAAGTCTTCAGCATAACCAGCGAACGCTTTAACCAATAGGCTACCCGACCGCCCCCAAAATTATGGATTAATTAAGCCTTTGTGTATAGCAACATATCTGTTTAAAATAGATCATAGTTTTCAAACAACTCCTGAAGTTGTAATCTAGGCATTGAGAGTAAAGCATTAAGAACCCTGAGTTTATAACAATCTACCTGTACTATCTTTGGAATCAACCTTGATAGTCAGCGGTGTGCTGATAGAATCAGGCAGGCCATTTGTGAGCGCAGTTGTGGTTGTTGCAGTAGTAGTGGTTGCAGCTGTGGGAGATGATGTAATGATTGTTGTTGTCGCTGAAGTAGTTGTGGAGGTTTGATTGATGGAGAAATTGACAGGCCTGAATGACTGAACAGGTCCTGAGTCCCCTGCAAACAACAACATTCACATGCAAAGGGAGGTAACAGTGATGTAGGTACAATCACTGCCACACACCAACAAACAAGGTTATACCCATGTGGATGTATGCTATACAAGACAAATGTTGTCATTTTCAGAATAATCATTTATAAAAACATGCATTGTTTAATTTGGTCACAAGAAACAAATTTCTTCTCTTTCATTAATTCTGATTAATAAACACATGATATAATCCAAATCACATAATGGACTCTGCTTTTAGCATGTGATTTCTTATGATTATGAAAAGGGTTTTGTTGCTCTTATTTTGTTTAACAGGGAATGGGAAATTATGTAAATTCCTGTAACTTTTTTTATTAATTTCTCAGCAAAACATTTCTGGTATAGTTTTTACCTCAAATCACGTTCTTTGACAATGTATTAATGCTGATCTGTTGGAAGCCAAAACATTGAGATTTCATACAATTTGATTTCTTTTCTCATAAGCACAACTTACAAAATGCCATCTGAATACAAAGAGCTTATATAAGTATATGTACATAGATCAGAATTTACTCATCAGAAACTAAATACAGAAAACAACGGTTATAACGAACTTAAAGGGATCACTGATCTTAGTTCGTAATAACCGTAGTTCGTTATAAGAATACATGTATATGCAGCATATATGCAGCACATAGTCAGGACAAAAAAATAAGTTTGTTATATAGTCAGTTCGTTGTAAGCGTGTTCGGTATATAGTTTACTGTATAGTAATCAAAAAGAAGAAGCAATGTTTTGTGACATTATTATTCATGTCAAACCAGTTTTAACTTTCCTTATTTTCCCTTTTTAAAAGTCACAAATCTTCCAAAAAACAAATGCAGCATATTCCACAAACGTATAACAAAACAATCAACGGACCAATTTGGTAAATATCAATACAATTACAAGATAACCTCGCAAGAGATGACAGGAAACTAGGAATGGATTAATGCATTGCAAACATCTAAGAGAGCTGTTTTCTACACTGTGCAAGAGCATGTTAATACTGAAAGACACAAGTTAGGTGATGACTTGAACAAGACACAAGACACTAGTTGTGCGAGACTTAACAACACACACATGCACACATACAACTGTGAAAGCAATAAAAGCAAATACCGTATTTGACGTAATAAGCGCCCAGGGCGCTCTCAAAATTAGAAATAGGGGAAATAGAAATAGTCTCTTTATTAGAATATTATTTTGGTGAAAAAAATTTGAAAGATAAATTTTGTGGTTTATGCTGACAGCCTGAAATGTTTATATATGACATATATATTTTTCCAGAATTTAATTGATCCTTATTTAGGGTGCATATAACACACGAGTGCGTATTATACGCGAATAAATAAGTCTTTTGTACATTGATCAATCGGAACTGGTGTCAATTTGGATTGTTCACTAGCCAATATATTAACAAATATCGCCGTGGGCGCTTATTAGAGCAGGGCGCTTATTATGTCAAATACGGTAAGTAGCCCATTCACTATGCATCAATTTTGTCGTATTGTTAAAATTTGGCAATTTAATAATACAATATCAGTGCAAGATGATCAAAATTGATTCAATCCCCAAACAGCCAGCTAAACTTCACCATTAATACAAGTGTGATGCGGACACAGATTTCCTTGATTGCTTTCAGAGTTTTCAAAACAAAAGAAGACAGAAAGAATGAAACGCACCATACGGCGACCATTTTTGTGAGGTAGATGATGACTGTGAGAATGTGTCACCGTAATTGTCCATAGCAGGACTGACTGGTTTTTTGTGCAGGCCCCGCCTACCACCTGTCAGAAGCAGCCAATCATTAGACAGTATGTCTAGTTAACATGCAAATGTATGCAAAAAAGTTTCTGTTTCAAAAAACTGAAAATTCATATCTTTTAAATACATATTCCCTTAATAACAAAATACTGGTCGTACAGCAAAACTTCAAGGGGGTGTATATGCCAGATAAGCAGCGTATTTGCCTAAAAAACCTCCAAAATATTCAAAACTCAGTTACTTTCAATTAACTTGCGAACAGAAATGCATGCATTAAATGAAAAACTCAAATGTATAAAAACAGTTTGCGTAAATACCCAAGAAGCTTTTTCACCATGTGTACAAAGGAGCTAATCTCCGAAACACAATTACGAGCTAATTTACTTTCCCAGTCCAGCCTAAATCTAAAACATTATTTCATTTTTTTTTTAAATCTTTAAATGTTCACTATTTTGGGAAAAAAAAAAAAAAAGTGATGAATAGATGAGTAAAAAATATTGGTTACCCAAAGAAAAATTAATGACCCAATTAAAATAGAAACTCTAGAGTAAAAACTCAATTGATCAAAAAGTTATCTGGAGCTCTGTCTGCAATAAAAAAAAACTGATGCAGACCTAGAAATAAGTAAATATGTCCCAAATTCTGTAATTCTCAAAATGTTTTTTACACTCTTGAAACAATGAATAGGATACACATGACCATTTAAACAGATAATAAAATTTTGACATAAACTTGTAAATTTCAAATTCTGACTTGAACATTTGACTAAGTTCATCTTGGTGTAATTTGAAGAAAGCTATACTGACAGAAGAAGATCTTATTGGTGCACAGATTTAGAGAGTGTATACAGAAGATGTGTATGTGTACAAACAAATGTGATATATACAGATATAAGGAGCAGAAGATATATATCATTGACACAATATACAGCAAACCCATCATCTTACAAAGTAACACGACCTTGTATGTCAATGAAAGAGTGAAGCAGAAAAGCCTTACCCCCTCTTTCTACCATACTACGCACATAAGCAAAACATGCCCTGAGCTTTTCTGGCTTCTAGTCATCTGGTTCTGATTAAGTGCAAGCTGTTTTGACTATTATTAGGCCGAGCTGTGATTAATGTGGCAAAATATGCATGGAGATATCTCATCTATGAGCACCACAGTCTGTTTGCAACACTGGCAATGCATTGGCATTAAAAGCTTTTGAATATAATAACATCAATGGCATAAACTTCAATTATTCAGAAGTTTCCTTCCTTTAAATGTCAAGCAGTCAAATTCCAGATTTATTCCAGGGATGATGTCATTCGAAAGAAAACCATAATATTTTGAATTTTTTGGTTTTTATCCCAAACTGGTTACACATTAGTTGCTGTGATATCAGCCATTAAAAACAGCATATACAGAAGCAAGCACCAGCCATGTATATTTAAAGCTACCAGCGAACAATGTGGCATGTATGATACAGCCAACACATAACATGATCTCATGAGAAATTAAATAGTGAAAGAAAACCCCAAATATGCTAAACATATTGGAGGTTAAATATCTCAAACATAAAAAACAACATCCTAACTCAAGCTTATACTAAAACTGTTCTGTAAGGTCTTTCACTAGAGAGATCCCACAGAGAGGGGACAAAATGGCTCAATAGAATAAACAATTGAAAAAATATCAAATATAAAGTAAACAAATGCATAAAAGATGGCCAAACATTACTAGTAGCCATAACTAAAGAACACAAAATGAATTGAATATTTGAAAGAAAAGACCGTACCTGGGTTCACGTGTATAGTTTGTGTGGTACTGAAGACTTCCCCGTTGTGTGGACCATTTGTAGTGCTTGTTTCCTCACCTCTAACAAATACACACAAACAACACAAAATAAACACAAGGAAAATAAATATACAACAATAATTCAAACAAAATTAGAAAACAAAATCTCTTTGAGATTAAACTCATTACTCAACCAAATGAGAAAATATTTCATGCAATATTCAGATAAATCAAACATTTCTGTAATATTGGATGTAAACCATACAGACCGACACTGACAATCCCCAGTGTCAGGGCAGGAATTACAGGAATGTTAACTGATGACAGTGAAGAGATTTAATTTTAAGGCATTTACAGCCCCAAGTGAGGACAAGTATCCTTGACAAGAGGAAGCAGAGCGCCAGAGAACATCTCAGTAGAGAATATCCCCTGACTCATCCGGTATCTTCCGGCTCCACATGACTCCTCGCTCTGGTAACGTCTACACTCGCACACTACAATGTACCTGTAGAACTACCTCCATGCTGTGCCTCTATAGATCCTGGGAGGTACAACTGATATGTCCTCCATGAAGGTAGGGTAGGGAAGTATGTTCACTCCATTGATAAATTCTTGGAAGACATGTGCTATGCGTTAGACTAACATGTATTTCTCGGACATGACCAACCACTTCAACAGAAACATTTCCTTTGATATTAATGTATGTAATTCTCATTAATCATCCAAAGGTTGGAGAGAATAACATGCGCCTTTTTCTAACTATATGATTTCTTTTGTTGTTAAATTGTCTATTATGATATAAAGGAGCCCAGAGGATATCTCCATGTTCAGAAATTGAACAAATCTAGACTTGCCAAAGTATGTATTACATAGACTTGCCTGGGATTTGTGGATATTTCTGTTTCCAGGTCTATATAAGTGATTAGAGTGGATAGTTCCACCCAATGCATATGACATAAATTTCACTAGAGACAAATGTAGAAAATGGACTCAGATTGAAATATACTGTGTTCCAAGGGCCACACAATAATATTCATTCTACCTACAGTGCATTAAGAGCAGTTATGGGTGTCATATTTTATCCACCAGTCATGACCACTGTCCATATGATCATTGATTCATTCCAGGCCATAAGGTAATTATCTAAACATACAGTACACTAGCCTTCACAGGACCCTCGTATAGCCTGCAAGGACCCTTTAAGTTAACTAGTGGGGATCCCCTGGACCTCAACTACTGTAAACCAACGTAGGTCCCTGCATTGTAGACAAGAATCAACTTTCATTTTAAGACCACATGGATAGGGGTGAAATCAACAAGTTGCTAGCCCATCAATTTGTACCAGATGTTTCAATAACATATAACAGTGACAGTGTTTCAACTTTTCATATTTTAAGGAAAAACAAAGTTATAATAAATCAGAAAAAAAACAGAAACTAAAAAATGTATCTAAGAAATCAAATGTCAAATCTGTAAATTGACTTTCAAGTAACTTGTACAATTTGTATTTTTTTTAAAGAATATATCACTAAGGTAACATCTCACAATGTTATAAAGGTCAAGAAGAAAAACTTAAAATGCCAGTGGTACATATCACTTGACATGTATCAGAACCTCAGATAGCTTGACACCAAGATTAATAAATCACATGCCAAGTCCAACAGTAAATCATTCCTTAATGCCAGCTTGTATGGAACAACTAAAAACCAGAGATAATTCCTGACACAAGATCATTTTTCATTTTTACCTAGCCACTGTGTAATTAGTTAATGGGTTATGCTGATATCAAAACCAGGTCAGATATGCCAGGCAGCAGTATACACCTAAAAACTTCCTTTTAGTTGACCTCTAATTTTAAATGTTTTTAAATCCCAGAAATATCTTTGAACAAACAGGGATTCTGAATGTCCTGCACTCTAATCATGTTTACCTAACAACACATCCAGTGTGCAAAACCTGTAACCTATTTACCCAGTTTATCAGTTCTCCATTCAATCATATTTGACATCCTGATGCCAAATAACTTATCTCTATATGGAGGTAATCCCCATAAAGGCACTGGATTTATTTAATGTTATTCACAGGGTTCACCAGGTAAAAGTAGTTGTAAGAAAACATTCTCAAGTGCAAGTAAACTGATACAGTTTCAACCTTCACATGAAAAAATAACAATTGCAAAGCCTTTTAAAAAAAAATTTTAACTTTGAAAAATAGTTCAGAAACTAAAATGATAATAACCCAAAATGACAATTCATTTCAAGACAAAATACATCCCTGATAATTTGTCAAGTTTAAATAGTGAGTATGGTTTTACGCCGCTTACAGCAATATTTCAGCAATATCACGGCAGGGGACACCAGAAATGGGCTTCACACATTGTACCAATGTGGAGAATCAAAGCCGGGTCTTCGGCATGAAGAGCGAACGTTTTAACCACTTGGCTACCCGACCGTCCCCTCAAGTTTAGATAAGAGAAACAACTGTAGATCTAGAGGATAAAACATTCTATTTGCATACGATCTTGCATGATCTTCATGACCTCTGAAAAGCATAGTGTCAATAAGGAAGCTTGAAAGTAGATCCTGCATAAAGTGTTGTATTTACTTGAGTAAAAGTTTTATTTAAACATTTGGAGACAAATATAGTATTTTACCTTAAATACATAATAAAAAGCATGTTCCTCGGTAAAATATGTTGTGAATGAATCCACAGCCTATCATGTATACCATCTTTGCTTTTTCATTAGAAGGCTTGTACTATCTGTTGAAACATTTGGAACAGTCCTCGGCTATTTCCATCTAAAATCATTTATCAGAACTGTCCACAGTTGGTTGAACACCAACGATTTCCTCATAGTGTAACACCTCTACCATCTGTGACACATTCCTAACATCTACATGGAAGCCTATACCAACAGGAACCCAGTGTAGGGGTCAGAAGGTTTTATTGTAGCCCCATCCTTGATCATCCAGCATATCGTCATACCTCCTTCCCTTTGTGATATATATACATACCCATCTGCAACCATATAACCATAGTTTCATCACAGAAGTGATGTCATGATCGCTATCTTCCGTGTCTCAACTTTGGGATAACACTTTCTTAGTAAAGTACACATTCTAGTACTTTTTTTGGTTGAGTCGCATCCAGGATTTGAACCCACACTGCCCGAGTTAAGCACCTAATCGCCAGCACACAAAGTCAGAGATCTAACCAACTCAGCCACCAAGGCACCCACAAAAATGAAAGTCCGACAACTGGTAGTCTAGATCTCGTACTTTGTGTACCCCTCTGACAAGTGGGTCATAAAATTATGCTTCCTAACAAGAGTTCAGAACAGATCTACATTCAAAATAGTGGCCTCAATCAAACGAGTCCTCGATATACTCCAAATAAAGGGATTTTACTATGAATAAGAATGAACTTCTAGCTGGAAAAGATGTTCTCTTGTACTTCAGAGGTGAAGTGAGGTGAAATAGGGTTTAACGTCGCGTCGAAGATTATTGCACTTATACAGCGACGTGTGTCTGTGTGTGTGTGGCTGCTTGTACTAGTCCGGACCGATGCTGAGATATAGTGCTAGCACACTGAGATACCATGCCCCAGTTAAACATAAATACCCCTACTGACTCCGAGCCAACCAGTCCTTGTTTTAGCCCTTTAATGCTGAGCGCCAGACAGGATAACAACAAGTACCAGCTTTTAACGTCTTTTGGTATGACGCAGCCGGGGATCGAACCCCGGACCTTCCGCTCTTCAGGCAGTCCCTTGTATTTCAGAAGGTACACAATAACACAAGTTGAGTACTTGTAATATCTTTATGTCCCCTTCAAGGAGTTCATGTAACCAATGTTGTATTCTGGTGATTTGATTGGATGGCTATATTTAGTGTCGTGACTAGACTCCAAACAAAGCTTTGGTGGTGAATGAGCCGAGGGTATTTATAATGGAATGGCGATATGATACACTGGATAATCAAGCATTGAATGAAACAAACCAACAAATCGACAGGTGTTCCACACTGCTCTGGTATATCCCATCCTACTCACAAGTAAAATATCCACTGACGTCAGAAACTGCAAGCCAGTGAATCTGTGTCTGGTTGTGCAAAAGGGCAATACAACAACACTTCTTTTTTCTTCAGTCACCCAACAGACCTTGAGTTAAGCCGACACACATGATAGGCATAGCGGGGCTCCAGTGACACCTCGAAATGCACCTTTGTGAATCTCACACTGAAACAAGGCAGAGACTCACAAGGTAAGGTGTATCACAGTATGCAGATCAAAGCCCCATCTCCAAGTCCATCTGACATGTATTCCTCAACACAACAATTTTCAATCCAGTCTTCCAGTGCCATTCATCACAAACTCAAACTCCATGAATTCATTACCTACCAATTTGTTTCTCCACACTGTGTCTGTGGGTATCTTGTCCTTATGGCTGTTCTCCAAATTGCGTCCTTAAACTCAATGTTATATGTCCTCGCAGCTTTGCATATTCATAACAGCAGCATATCCTCCCAGACACTCAATGCCTTGTCAGCAATTAACAGTTGCTCATTAGAGAAGGTAGAACCAAGCTTGTCTGGGACATAGGTAATCCAAAACTGTAGCCAAGTCCATGTACACTGAAACATGCTTCACAAACACATGTTCAAAGCATGTGTTCAGCTGCCCAAATCTCACAAAATCCCTGCACCTCTTACACAGCCGATGGAATCCAATTAGGCTGCTCACAAACACGCATGAAATACACAGTGTTACCTTAAAATTACCTTTCTCCAGTATGAAACCTCAAACACAACTTCTTCCTTCACAAGTTTGTTTCACAAAAGTAATTGTTCCGACTGTAAGTATAAACACCTTCACCTTGTCTTTCTGTCCATGGCAAATCCTAAATCCATTCAAAGGCTATTTGTGCATCCAAAACAAGGAATACTGCATCCAATGTCCAACTCATCACCATCTACACATATAACACGGCAGGGAAAACATCTCCGTGGCTTCTCACCTCTGACACTGACCTCCCTGATTAAGTAAGCATGTTCAGGTAGGTAGTATCTACATGTATGTAGATGTGTGCTAGTGTAGCCGGCGGCCCTATAGGGCAATAGAGGGGGGTGTACCCACCCAGTAACCTCAACAGCTGGGCCGTACAACTACACACTCCTGGCTTCTCTGTTATTTACAACAACTGTTTTTGTGCGTCAGTGGAGCCGTGTTCCTCCTCCCACGGAACAGACTGGCTGACATCTGTGCAATATGTTCACATCCTACCTGGCAAACCACCGCTAACTGGCAAGCTTTGGATTATAAAATAACATTTTTCATATTCTGACTCTGTTGTGCTAGTCTTTACCTTGGTCCGAGTACGCTACTGTAATTGTTCCTTCTATCACCCAGTTTATAACGGACCCGTGAAGATCCGGGGTAGAATAGGTCTTCAGCAACCCATTCTTGCGGTAAAAAGGCGACTATGCTTGGGATCGGGTGGTCAGGCTCGCTGACTTGATTGATGCATGTCATGGTATCCCAATTGCGTGTCAATGGTGTCAATCACTGGATTGTCTGGTCCAGTTTCGAATTTGTACAGACCGATGTCATAAAGCTGGAATATTGCTGAGTATGGCATTAAACAAAACAAAAAAAACACCAGTTTATAACGATGAAATGATTACTGTTACACTGCCAGCTATGTATAGTTAAAGCTTCATGTTCCGAACAAGTATATGCATATGACCTTTGAATTAGATACTATTTTCCAGGTGACTACATACATAATTTAGCATAATTTCATTTTTATTATGGCAAGTAATATGGTTAATATCATGATAATGATTTGCAACAAAACTTGCACTTTTAGAACAATTCAATATCAATTATGTTTTCCCCCGAATAAACAACCAAAAATATTTCATAGGATAATACCAGATACAATATTTATATTTCTCATCCAATGAGTTATATCAGTATTGGATAAATACTAGAATGAGATTGCCTTGGCTTATAATGTCAATACTTAACCTTCACCATCATGGTGAAGCATTTAGGAAGCACTCAAACTTGCCTATATAAATGTACTTATTACAGTAAGTGTATGTCAATATCAAACCCATTAGTAACCCAGCCTTAGTAACAACCATATTGTCAAAGCTCCTGTTGAATATTGTTACCACATAATGAAAATCTGATCATACAGGGTGTTTGTTGGACTGTTGTTTGATGCCGCAATCAGCAATATTCCAGCTATTTGATGACGGCCTTTAAATAATAACGTCTGGGCCAGACAAACCAGTGAATGATATCGTGAGCAACATCCAATGATGTCAGGGTATAATAACACAAAATCAACCACTGATCACCCGTCAATATAGTTGCCTCGTATGACTAACAAATTTGAAGTTTTGATGAGTAGTTTTTAAAGTCAACAGATTTTACCAGTAAAACATTAAGCTGGATGGCAATCCTGGTCTACAATTATTCCATGGAAATCAATGTGAATAACTGATACTTGCACAGATCAACAAAATGCCTACTTCATCCTATTACACATGTTCATGTACGGCCATAAAGTGAATGAGTTAAAATGGTTTAATGACACTTTTATTATTATTCCAGCCATAGTACAGCGAGGGGTAAGGAGGAGGAGGAGGAGGGGGGGAAAGGAGGAAGAGGAGGACACCCCAAAAAAGGCTTCACATATATTCTCCAGACAGAAACTCAACACAGGTCCTTGGCATAATCAGCCAACACCTTAACACCTGGGCTACCCTACTGCCCGATAAGGCGAGAAGAAAGCTGTTCCACCCACATGGTTGCCCAGCCACATGGTTCCAACCTCAAAGGGGAGATAACTCTCAAGACATACAACAACACTGCTGCACATAATTTCATGATGTGTCGACCACAATCTGCATCCCTGCACCCAACTAACGAGAGTACAAAGAGCAACTGTGATAATTCCATACCTATCAGATGTGACTCTTCTATTTTTTCCCAGGCACAGATAAGACAAAAGAAACCCTAACCCAATGTCTGGAACCAATGGGAAGAGTCTCGGCAAAGGTTTATTTTGATTGCAGACCTGATGGGCTGGCTCTACAGGTGAGCCTCTCACTGTCATGGTTGACCTGTTTGGCAAGCGTTACATGAGCATCGATGTAGGTGATATAATTACACACACCACTTTCACCTTCAACATTTATATTGTTGTCACATTTCTCCCTTACATTGATAACCTACAGTCTGGCTATGGCATCTGGCTTGTAAAGTGATGATGATATATGTGACTGTCAAATAACTGTGTTACTGCTTAATTGCACTTACTAGGCAGGTCGGGTAGCCTAGTGGTTGAAGCGTTCACTGTCACACTGAAGACCTGGGTTCAATTCCCGACATGGGTACAATGTCTGAAGCCTATTTCTGGTGTCCCCTGCCCTGATATTGCTGGAATATTGCTAAAAGCGGTGTAAAACCTCACTCACCCACTCACTCACTCGTGCACTTACTTAACTACATACTTAATTCCTGCTTAAACATTTATTATAGAGAATATATGGACATTCTTGACTTTCTTAAAGTTAATTAAACAAAATCATGATTTTGAAAAGAAATCACCATACCGAGGATATCTACATTTGTTGGCTAGTTCATGTCTATAAGAGTTAATTGAAGAGTGAATGTTGTTTTATGCCACAGTCAGTGATATTTCAGCTGCAGTATTTTGTGTTATGTCCGTATATTATCAGTAAGTCTAAGCCCAGCAAACCAGTGGTTAACAGTATGAGCACGAATCCACTCCATCAGCGCAAGATGGCACCTAATCAGCCTGGTCAAACTACCCAATCTTCACCAATCACCTTCTACAAACATGGAGTACAGGGCACACTTTGCCCTAGAATCCCCTTTGGGCCATCTAAGATAAGAGTGAGTGAGTGAGTTGGGGTTAACGCCGCTTTTAACAGTATTCCAGCTCTATCACGGCGTGTCAGCTTAATGTGGGAGGAAAGCCCGAAGTGATGCAGATCTCAGACGTTTACCACTTCGGTGAAACGCACGAGCACGGGTATGGTGCTGACAAACCTTGAAACATAATCCAACCGGGATTCGAACCCACAATCATAGGTTTCTGGCGTGCCCAAGGGGTGCAACTCTGCACAGCGAATCGCAGCGCCTTAGACGACTGGGCCACCCATGCTCCCCGCCCCCAGTTGCAAATGATATTAAAAAAGAAAAAAAAACTGGAGAAGGAATGAACAATCAATTTACAATCTGAAGCAACAAAAAAATGTGATCAAGTTCAGTGCAAATAATAATCATTGGGAATAATATTTTATTATTCATAACGACTCTGTTAATGTTCTCTTTGAGCAACAAACTAATACATATTCCACCAATAACAATCTTTATTACATCTGGCTCAGGGCCAGGAAACTCCACATCATGATATATTGAATTAATCAGTGTGATTCAACACTTGTAAGCTATTTCCCAACGGCATGCCTACATTATTTCTCCTTTTGATTATGAAATGTAAAATATCTGATAAGTTGTCACTTGTCACGGATTGATAACTAATTACCACAGGAACTCAATTAGATATCCATCTCACAGATCAAAAATGTATTACATGTCACAAGATGATGTTCTGGCAGATGTTATTCATCTATGCCATGTGCAGCCCATCATTAACTTTACTGAGGTGCCGTATTCGACGCAATAAGCGCCACGCTCTAATAAGCGCACACGGCGGTATTTGCTATTATATTGGCCAGTGAACAACCCCAATTAGCTTCCGATTGATCAGGGGGCACGGGTGGCCCAGTCGTCTAAGGCGCCGCGATTCGCTGTGCAGAGTTGCATCCCTTGGGCATGCCAGAAACCTATGATTGTGGGTTCGAATCCCGGTTTGCCCCGATTATGTTTCTAGGTTTGTCAGCACCATACCCGTGCTCGTGGGTTTCACTGGAGTGGTAAATGTCTGAGACCTGCATCACTTTCGGGCTTTCCTCCCAAATTAAGCTAATAAGCCTAAACCACGAAATTTACGATCTTTCAACTCTGTTTTTTTTCCACCAAAATAATATTCTAATAAGAGCCCCTTATTTCTAATTTTGAGAGTGCCCTGGCACTTATTAGGTTGAATACGGTACTTTAGTTTCGTATTTATTCAATCCATTATTGGCATGAATTTTACAATTCAATCTTTAAATGTACAAAGTCGGACATGTCCGTGAGTGATAATTGAGCAGGGCTATTTGTTTCATCAGAAAGTCAAACTTCAGTAACCACGGTCAAAACTGATCTAAATGAGAGTTGGGTTTAATGCTGTTTTGAACATTATTCTTAGCTGTATCAGGTAACTCGATGTGAGGTGAGGAGAAATGGGCTTTATCATCCAAGATTATTACACTTATATAGCCACGTGTATGCATGTGTGTTGGTGAGGCTGCTTGTACTACTAGTCTGGACTTATGCTGATTTTATAGAACTGAGATACCATGCCGCAGTTCAACATGAATACCCCACTCAGACACGGTATACTAACTCCGAGCTGACCAGTCCTTGTTTTAGCCCCTTAATGTCGACTGCCAGACAGGGTAACAACAAGTACAATATATCAACATCTTTTGGTATGACGCGGCCAGGGATCGAACCCCGGACCTTCCGCTCTCTCTATACTTGGAGGATTAACAGTAACAACAATTGCATACATGTTACGGTTAATCCTACAACTAGATATATTCTGTACCATGATCATTATTCAGCCTTCCTTGACAACGGTATAAGAATCTATACTGAAACGCCGCCTTTACAGTAAATATGGACTGACTGACTGACTGAGTATGGTTTTACGCCCCCTTAAGCAATATTCCAGCAATATCACGGCGGGGGACACCAGAAATAGACTTCACACATTGTACCCATGTCGGGGATCAAACCCGGGTCTTCGGCGTGACGAGTGAACACTTTAAACACGAGGCTACCCCACCGCCCCCAGTAAATATGGAAGTTGTGATCCATAAACCGTGTCTACTTTGTCATCCATCAACTTCTTACTTTTTTGTGTTTGTAACAAGTTTAAAGCAGAACTCAGAAATATTCCAGCTATATGACAGCGGTCTGTAAACAATAGAGACCAGACCAGACAATCCAGTGATTGACATCATGAGCATCGATTCACGCAATCTGGATACGATGACATACATCAACCAAGTGAGCGAGCCAATCCAATTAGTCGCCTCTTCCAACAAGCATAGTCGCTTTTATGGCAAGAATGAGTTGCTGAAAACCAATTCTACCCGGGATCTTCACAGATCAAACAATACATGTATACTTGATGCTACATGAACAGTGTACACAGCTGTGGGGGAGGGAGGCCTGTCACCAGGGATGGCAAGAGCTATTCAGGAAATAGAGGACTTCCTACAACCTCCACTGTAACAGAAGCACTCTCAACACAAGTGTTCAGTAAGGACTCACTTCCTCAATAGGGGACCCGGTACATACTGTGGAGACATAATGCATTCATTCATCATGGTGACAACACTTGATGTGAAAAGCCTTCCCCATGGTGGCAGTGTTTTCAACCGTGTGTTAAAATATGCTTTAAGGACGACAGTCCCAACTACTCATTTGAAAGGTTTCCTAACACACCAAAGGCATTCAACTTGAGTGTCGATTGACACAGTCTTGACCATACAAAATGTTACACTTGTGAAGAGCGCTATACAATAAATACTGTACTGAGTGCCATTCCAACGAACCATTTTGTAATACACTGTTATAACCACTGTATGACACTATGCATATTTACTCAGACTGAAGAAGTTATAAAACTAGGTTAAAATTGCTAAATAACACCCACGATCCAGGTCTTGTTTTCTTGTGGGTTTAGAAGTGAGTGAGTATGGTGTTATGCCACTGTTAGCAGTATTCCAGCAATATCATGGGGAGGACACCATAAATAGGCTTCACACGTTGTACCAATGTGGAAATCAAACCTGGTCCTTCGGCATGACAAGCAAACACTATATCCACAAGGCTATACCCCACCACCCTGCAGGTTTAGAAACTGTCTCTTGTCCAAACATGAGGTGAGGTGAAATGGGGTTTAACGTCGCGTCTAAGATTGTTACACTTATATAGCGACATGCATGTACATGTGTGTGTTTGTGTGGCTGCTTGTACTAGTCCGGACTGATGCCGATTTATAGTGCTAGCTCACTGAGATACCATGCCACAGTTTAACATGAATACCCCACTCAGACACAGTATACTGAGTCCGAGCCGACCAGTCCTTGCTTTAGCCCCTTAATCCCGAGCGCCAGACAGGGTAACAACAAGTCCAAATATGAAGCAATGTCAGCGAGTTAACATGGTTAAAATGAAAGGTCACATCAGCAAAAATTTCAGCCATATCGTGACTGGAATAACTTCATACCTCTGCCATCAGGGTTACAAGCAAAGGCTTTGATCACTTATCTACCCCACGTCCCACCAAAGTATAGTCATGCTTTGATGCTTTGTGGAATATTACAGCTGTGGTATAATTTCTCCTCATGGCTCAGACTCCAGTTTTGACATTCATTAGCTGAAATTCTATTTTGTCTCTGAAAAACTTATTCTTACCTTCTTAGATCGAGGTAAAGATTGTCCGTTGCATTCTTAATAAGAGCCTGGGCATCCCCATGGTTTAATCCATCTGCTCTTTGTCCGTTTATTGCAAACACATAGTCCCCAACCTTGATGCCCTCGTTGTAAGCCTTGCTGTTGGGATTTATCTGCAAAAGAGTGCAAAAATATTTATCATTTCTATCTATTAATAATAAATAATATTATGCTAAAACATCTTTCGAAACATTTTCCTTTTCCTTTAACTAATGATAATAATTTTTCTCATTGGGAAAAACATTACAATTTTTTCAAACCCTCACTCAAGTATTTTAAAGAGAACTTAATTATCATTTAGAAATCAATAGTGATAAATTTTCAATTTTGGTCCTTTTCCACAAGACATGTGCCCCATGTGGCTGTAATTAGCTGATAATGTTCATGGTCCTTTGTTGTGTTCATCAGCCAGAACGCTGAATGAGCCATTTCTGATGTCAATTCTTTTTTCTCAATCTTGGTAATATGTTTCCACAATGAAGGGCAAAGCTTTCTTAATCATTTTCAAAATCAACATTTCCGCCTTAACCCTATGGCTAAAGATGCACTCTCAGAACATGATGCGTTAATACATTGATTTCTGATAAAGCAAAGCACAGCCTCGGAATGCTCGATTGAATCTTGCAGTTTTCTACAGAGGCCAAACAATTGACTCTTCGTTGCATAAGGGTTTTTATAACCAACATGATCAATAGATACCAAAGAACAGTCTCAGAAACTTGGACATATAATCCTTAGGCTTTAAATATATACATAAAGGCCACTAGTGAAGATCTGAGGTAGAATAGGTCTTCAGCAACCCATGCTTGCCGTGAAAGGCGTGTCATGAGCATCAATCCACACAATTGGGATACGATGACATGCATCAACCAAATCAGCGAGCCTGACCACCCGATCCCGTTAGTCGCCTCTTATGAGTTGCTGTGTTTCTGAAGACCTATTCTAACTGGGTCTTCACGGGTGTTCATGTCAAGTGTTTGTCGTTAATTCTACTGTTAATTAACGCCAAAGTGTTTGGTGGTAATTCTACTGTACAGCATAAAAACTGAAGTATCCATTTAAAATGATTCCATGGACATTGCATCAGGGTAACACAGAATTACATATATCTGTATGATATACCGCCATGCTTTCAGGGATGATGCCAGCGCTGAGTTATCTATTTCTGCCCCGATACCACGATACTTTGAAGCGACAAGCCTAACAAGGTCAGAGATATCCAACCAACCAAACTAATTATACAGTATGTCTGAGGTAAGCATCTTGACCAGTGGTCATTCATAATAGGTTCTGCCTCACGCATGCCTGGCATACTTGACCCCAGGAATCTGTGGCATGTCTCCCTGACCACCCCTGGAGAATTACATCTGTCTGTAAACAACCTGCTCTATCTGCTAATGTGTTTTTGTTTTCACCTCATTTAGAATGTCACAAACGGAAGCAGAAGCATGTATGTTGTAGGGTTAATCCCACACATTCCCTCCATGCCTAAATGTAACACTGCACACACTGCCCAGGGATACCAACAAGGAGAAGGAGTACTTTTGGGGGGCAATATTTATCAAAATTAACCCAGCATGTCCTCAACCATCATTCTTCAAATAGAACCTCATTGTCAACTGCCTGGATAAAGGTTCCATATTAGGTGTTTGATATGGATGGGTGACAGACTCATAGCGTTTGAGTGAGTGAGTGAGTGAGTATGGTTTTACGCTGCTTTTAGCAATATTCCAGCAATATCACGGCGGGGGACACCAGAAATGGGCTTCACACATTGTATCCATGTCGGGAATCGAACCCGGGTCTTAACCACTAGGCTACCTGACTGCCCCCTTAGCGTTTGAAATGAAAATACTTTAAGATTTGTTTTTTTCTTGTCTTGATATAAAAGAGAGGGAGTCTAGAAAACCTCCTCATCCTGAAACCGAAGCCTACACTTACCAAAGTATTGCAGACATGCTTCGGAGTTTTGAATATTTGTTTGAGAAACTAGGATAAGTGAGTAAATTTGTGCTATTATCAGCGGCACATCTCCATGACAAATGATAATAAATCATTCTGGGGAAAGTTAATATTCCAAAGTGGTCTCCAATTAAAAGAAAAGTCTAAAGGGCACCAATTTTGCCATCAAACAGGAGACAAGTGCTCAACTCCAAACTGATATGACAATCATAAAACTGTTTTTAAATATATGGGAGATATGACAGTCATTGTGCTGAGATTACATTATAGAAAGAAGCCAGGAGTTATTCCCAGTAAACTCATCAGCAAAAATTTAAAAAGGTCTTAATGTAACTCACATACATGTTCTTGTTAACCCATTACTGATATTCACATTTCCTTACAATATACCATCCGGCATACCAGAAGAACATTGCAAAAGAAGTGCATTTCTCTAGGAAACCTAAACAACCCAAATCCTATTCTGTCCTAAAAGCCCATCTCCTCCAGCAAGAATGAGGTGAGGTGAGGTGAAATGGGGTTTAACATCGCGTCCAAGATTATTACACTTATATAGCGACGTGCATGTACGTCTGTGTGTTTGTGTGGCTGCTAGTACTAGTCTGGACTGATGCCGATTTATAGTGCTAGTTCACTGAGATACCATGCCGCAGTTTAATATGAATACCCCACTCAGACACAGTATACTGACTCTGAGCCAACCAGTCCTTTTTTAGCCCCTTAATGCTGAGCGCCAGACAGGGTAACAACAAGTACCATCTTTTAACGTCTTTTAGTATGACGCGGCCGGGGATCGAACCCTGTACCTTCTGCGCTCCGGATGGACGCTCTACCACTAGACCACGGAGGCTGTCAGCAAGAATAAGGAATCAAGAACTTTTATTGTACAGAAAACCCTCACAGGGCAGGGAACAAACTCGCTACATGTGGGAGTAAATATAACTACAGGCATGAAAGGTTGATCTACCTATAATGGCAGCATACACTTAGCGTAGATACTTTATTGTTATGTCACAATAGTTAAAGATTGAACATCATATCCAAACATCTACAAGATGGGTACTTTGGGAAGATACTTGCAAAATATTATCATTTTGTTTCATAAATCTAGTGTTTGAAGAAATAGGTGTCTTTCATAACTGTAAGTCTGACAGTACAAAAGGAAGTTTTTCTACCTGATACAGTTAGAAACATATGAAGCAATTATTTTTCCATCATGTACCAAAACATCCATCTCTCTGGCTGTCTCAACCCACAACTGACAAAAGCTAAATATTAGCTTCCAGACTCAAGCAGCTTAGACCAATGTTAAATCATGCATTGTAAATACCTTTTGTGTGGAGAGTAGAGAAATCTGGCACTTTTTGTAATATTGATGTCTATTCAAGCCAAATACCTGGCTGAGAATGTGTGGTAGTGTATACAGTCAGGCAACCGTTGAAGCCTTACTGGAGAAATTAACACATTACAAGCTTCTGGTGCTAATGCAGGGGGTAGGATTTCTGTGTGTGCTTTAATGATAACCACGACTGGAATATCTGCATTTAATTCATCGGAAAACAATATAGATGATAACAATATTTATCATACCTCCATGTCAGAATCATGAGGTCTGATTGCTCCACGTGATTTTGATAAAATACTGTGTATTCCACCTTGGAGGGGAATTAATTTCTCAGCTGGAGAATAAATTCCTTATACCCCACCATGAGCAAGTCAGGCTGCACGTGGATTTCTGAGAGGCAGAATAAATCCCTTATACCCTGCTTCAAAGCAAAGAGCTGCACGCTTTTTCTGAGTTAATGGAAGTCACGTGACATATAGCAAGCTAACCTCAGCTCAGCTCTACACACTGTCCTCCTGTTCATTGTCAAAGATTGTCATAACCAAATATTAATTCATTGAAATTAATATTTCAGTCTTATAACCATTTTGAACTTGAACATACAATAACAGCACTGTGATTGCTTCCTTGCCCTTTTCTGTATTGATTTTTCATGGTCAGCAATTATTCATCAGCTAAAGAATTCTTTGATGTACAAATACAAGAACTATTCATAAGATCGGAGCAAAAAGACAGAAAAAAACTGTATGACCTATACAAAGTGCAAACCACTTACAACAGGTAGACATAAATATACAAGCAGTAATGTACTTAAAAAGACTCATATCAAATGATCAATAAAAAAATATTAATACCACATACACACCAACACACTAAAAAGACCTGTATATAACACCATACCACACGCTCAAGTACAAGCCTGCGATTACTCCCTATCTGAGTGAAACCTGCAGCACAAGAGACACACGTACAGCTACAGTTTGGGCCTTAATCTCCCTCTGCATGTTAGTGACACGCTCCAGGTTGTGTAATTACTTCGTTAACTCCCCTCGTTACTGGCTGAGTCTCAGCTGGTAATTAACACACCCACAACAACATCAGACTAATTGCTTTATCAACACTGACGCATAAGGATGCTATTTACTATAAACATGCTGGCCACATATTTCATATTCTCCAATATCAAGTGTATGACGCGGTATGATGGTTAAACACAACTTTCACCTATTTTAAGTAGGGGTGTGCCTATTGAATGTTTGGTGCATTACGATGCTCTGTGCCACGATACACTGGTCATATCAAGGGGCATGTATCAATAAAACAAGTGACACAAATATATACTACTCCCCTTTTGACAGGGATTATCAAATATGTCAGAGATATTTAAATATACACTGGATATATTATGAGAATTGGAAAGATCAAAATATCCCTAAAGAAATCAAGCAGTATATATGGGTGACATGCAAAAATGTATGAACATAAATTTGAAAATATTATTTTCCGCCAGTATATGAAAGAGATGTCAAGCCACATTCTAATTAATTAAATCAAATCTACTAAATCTGTCTTTTAAGTTGAGTCGATTCCTTCCTTATGATGGAATGTCTACAATGACAAATATCAAGTTTTAATGTGTCTCATCTTCTTTTGTAGCGTGACTTTACTGTACAGATGTGTATCCTCTCGTGACACAATGTACAATTACAGCCTAACGTTACGATTAACTCATGTACAACATCATCTAGGGCTTTATACACTGTCAATACTTGAACCTTCTTTCCTTATTTTGATCTGAGTTCATTCTGTATTGTACATCTTCCATAAGCCATGAGATATAGTCTCACAAAGGTACTACATGAGTAATAGAAGCGGTGGGGTAGCCTAGTGGTTAAAGCGTTCGCTCGTCACGCCGAAGGCCCGGGTTCGATTCCCGACATGGGTACAATGTGTGAAGCCCATTTCTGGTGTCCCCGCTGTAATATTGCTGGATTATTGCTAAAAGCGACGTAAAACCATACTCACTCACAGGAGTAATATGTACATGTATATACACTGGGCAGTGGCCTACACACAGGCAATAAACTGACTGACTTCCTGTGTAATATTACATACTTCTGTTTGCCTGTCTAAATACATGAATGTATTTCTTCAGCTTTTTGCACACAGTCTTGTGAGAAGACAAATATGTAAATCTGAATCCACGTGTAAGGTCAAGTGTGAAATATTTTTTTGTTCCTTTTTTAACACTGAACCATGGTAATGATACTTTTTGTTGAAAATTTGTGCTAATGAAATACACACACATGAATGAAACATGTTTAGTCGCTCATATATGAGAGAAACATACATGTATTGAGACTTATACAGGGTTCCCATACAGAACACACCAAAAGAGACATCAGGTCTACATGTGGTTTTCTTAGCACAGAGATCTAACTGGATGCATTCCTTGCCCTCTTTGAATACTTATCGCCTCCAATCATGCTTCATCTTTGATACACTAATCTCCATCACTGATGGCACAAGCCACCCCACTTGAGATGTCAAACACTAAAAACCATTTATCTCCCAACTTATCAGCTCAATTGGAAACAAGAATCCCATTTCAACCCCCAAGTTCACGGATATATAAAGTGTTTTATCGGCTATATAAAGTGTTTTATCGGAGGAAGAGATTGTCCTGTCCTTAATGACAAAAACTGAATCACCAACGATACTGGCCCTAATATGGAAGTGTCAAGTTTGTGCAAGAAACCGGCCCAGAATTCCAAGCTAGAGTTACAGGAAGTTGAATGTGCGGCACGTGTAGGGGATGGTGTCAGTCAGGTGGAGAGATGATCATTCATGTTAGCTAGCCGAGCGCTGATGGTGGATTCCATTGCCGTGATCTCACACACAGGTGATGGTCATTATCCACTGAGGTGGAAGTGGGATGGTGTGTGACAAGAATAGAACATCTCCACACTGTTTCAGGCGATTCCATGAATGAACCACTCTTCAGATGAAGTCATGAGATGCTGGAGTAGGCCCTGGTTAAACGCTTCACCAAACAGATTGAAACAGTCATTCAGCAAAGGGTGATAAGGATCTGTGAAGGAGTCTAATTCTGTGAATTGGATGCTATTTTGTCATGGACAAATAATAGCTTTGAAACTAAAGTTGACAAAGCCTCTTTCAATGTTCTGTCCTTTGGATCATTTTCTATTAATTTTAAATTATCATTAGTACCGATTGTGCTTACAGAGGGAAATTAAGATATATGGTTGAAACGATGATGCAAATCACTATACCATCATTCCCAATCAGGCAAAACACAACAATGGTTAGCCATGAAATAACATCCAGGGGTTATAAGGAAATAACTATATGCTAGGTAGGTGGTTAATTCCCTGCAGCATCAGACAGGTGAGCCCAGCAGGTGGGAAATACGCTCTGACAGCTGGCAGGATACAGGCCAATATGATTGCAGTACTTCACTATCAGCCAATAATGGAACCGGAATAGTCACTGACAATGCCATACACTCCATAAGATCACCTGATGGTAGACAATGCCATACACTCCATAACATCACCTGATGATAGACAATGCCATACACTCTATAACATCACCTGATGATAGACAATGCCATACACTCCATAACATTACCTGATGATAGACAATGCCATACACTCTATAACATCACCTGATGATAGACAATGCCATACACTCCATAACATTACCTGATGGAAGACAATGCCATACACTTCATAACATCACCTGATGATAGACAATGCTATACACTTTATAACATCACCGGATGATAGGCAATGCCATACACTCTATAACATCACCTGATGATAGACAATTCCATACATTCTATAACATCACCTGATGATAGACAATGCCATACACTCAATAACATCACCTGATGACAGACATGTCATAAATCACAGCTTCTTCATCAATATCCATGATAAATACTCCATGGTATATTTGATGAAGCATCTGGACAGTGGTTTGATCTCTGGCCGTGTCATATCAAAAGACAGTTAAAAGATGGTATTTGTTGTTGCCCTGCCTGGCACAACATTAAGGGGACAGAACAAGGACTAGGTCTGGATTAGTGCAAACAGCTACACACACACACACACACACAGTGAATGCATCTAGCTATATAAGTGCAATATGTCAAACCCTGATTTCACCTCACCTATAGCATGTATAGGTAAAACTATTCATAACCCCATTTCCACTTTCGATGTCTGACCTTCGTTAAAGGATGACTTCAGGTTTATCATACTCCATCATGCAAAAACAAACCCATCAATCCCTGGTTCTAAGCACAAATGGTTCTTTTCTGTGAGTTTTTATCATGGAACTAAACACCAACTAGAGACAAGAACAGCCACTAGCCAGTATCCAATCTTCACAATCTCAGAGTTCATTAGCGTTTGACAATCTAACTAATGTGAAGTGCCAGTCACTTCGGCCTCCCTCCCTTGACCTCCATCTTTGTTAGTCATGATGCCTCCATACCAGGTATCCCCAACCTGACTCGACCAACTTCCTCTGATGATAGGTGGCGCTGTTGAGGCTGACCTAGCCCTATATATAATCATCAGATGACAGACAAACTGATGAACATCCATGTGTACACATCAGCACTATGTTATTTGTGGAACTGCTATTAACTTTTTGTATCTGGTGCTAACCATGCTCACCTCCAACACACTGATAAGAAAATATATTCTTTTTTATGTATGTATGTATGTATGTATGTATGTATGTATGTATGTATGTATGTATGTATGTATGTTTTTTGTTTACTGACAAACTTAACAAAATTCCAGCCTATTAATTAATGAGTCTTGACCAGACAAACCTGTGACTGATATCATGAGCATTGATCTCTGCCATCAGGATATGATATATATGACACACAATCAACCCAGTCACTGAGAATGACCACTTGATCCATTAGGTAACCTCTTGAGGCCAACACAGGTTTCTGAGTAAACATATTGAACTGATGTATTTGTTCAATGGGGTTTATGCAGTCAATCTTTTCGAGAATGCCACCTCAATGTCACATATTAGGTACAAATATTCCATAAAAATAATCCCATCTTGGTTATCTATCAACCAAATTATTCTGGAATTCATAGGAAATTGACAGAGTCCCAACAAAAGTATTCTAGCTATGAGTTATTGGCCCTATTTCCTAATAAACCAACAAAATTATCATAGTAGGTTCACTAAAATGTACCTACTGTTTACGGGGCGGTTGGGTAGCCTAGTGGTTAAAGCATTCGCTCGTCACGCCGAAGACCCGGGTTCGATTCACCACATGGGTACAATGGGTGAAGCCCTTTTCTGGGGTCCCCTGCCGTAATATTGCTGGAATATTGCTGAAAGCTGTGTAAAACCATATTCACTCACTCACTCACTAACTGTATACAGGTAACCTATTAGTCAACCTGAACTCATAAAATTCTCTAAACAAGCTTAAACATGATTACATCAAACCACAAGCCCACTTAGTTTAAATTAATGGTCTTAATAGTATCCCTCCTTAACTCATTACACTACAAGTAACATATCACCCGAGGTTATCGAACCAAGCTACTCCAGTATACCATTGGAAGTAAGCGGCCCACAATCCACTACCTGGGGGGCACCTGCTGTGCAAGAGGCCGATTTATCCCTATCTGAAGTAGCTTCCGATAATATTTCATCGTTTGTGTATTATTAAACTATCAGAGGTCAAGATGGCAACAGTACTTGACAAGGTGCCTGATCAGAATATATATCCACTACTTTAGTGACAAAGCAGTGTTTAAATTTGCGAATTCTAAATTCTGAAATCATTACCCAGGTGTTATGCTCAGTTAGTAGGGGCTACAGAAATGCAAATATAAATGACATCGTGACATGCCATTGTTTCTGTGAGGACAATAAGTGTGTGTTGTGTTGACATGTCTATTAGGTGCTGTGTGACTTGCCTGGATCAAGATAGTGTAAGATGATGGGCCATCATGACATTGTAATCTAAAGCTATTGTGTAACATCATTATCTGTAGAAGTTGTGCAAACGTTGCTGGATCCTTGACCTTACTTCAAGGTATCAGCACATCAAAGTCAAAATGATAAACTATCCAAGGCCTCAGAAAAAATATCCATATCTGTTTGTGAAGTGCCAACTCCACCTTAGCATTGTGTTATGCAACTTCAGACACATTAGTGAGTGAGTTGTGTTCAACCCCACATTGAACAGTATTTCAGTCCTGTCACAACATGTCAGCTTCATGTGGCATCAGAGCCTAAAGTGATGCTGCTCACAGACATTTAGTAGCACTTTGAAGAAACCCACAAGCAAGGGTTGCTGACAAACACAGATCACCTTCCTCAGGTTGAATCTGGAATTCAGACCCTCCATCAGCAGCTCCTGGGACAGCTAAGGGATGCAACTCTGCACAGCAAATTGCAGTGCATTACAAGACTGGGCCACCCTGGCACCCTGCAGATGCAAAGTTTAACATACCAACATACTAAAAACTACAGCTTCCTATCTCCAGGCTTTGTCATAATTATAATACATGTGGCATCAAACCTATGTGGCAGAAAATAGGTTTGATTGCTGTACAAAAAACCTTTGCCAAATTCAACAGCAAACATCCTTGGCAGCTAATCCCGCTACCCCTCCATGTCAGGCACCTGTATGAAGTAAATCATACTCCAACTCCAAGACAATTATCTGCTTTATCACCTCTTCAGTGTCTGCATCCCTCCGCTGCTTACACTGGCCGAGTCTACATGCAAGTCTACCCTAGATCAGAACATGGCTCGGTTCCAGTGCCCCCCACACCTGTTATTTCTAGTGTGTTTAGAATAACAAATACACCAATTAATCTTTATCTTCAGGAAGAGGTAAGGAAATTCCTCCATATCTTGGTTAAATGGTGATCTGTCTTGAATGAAAAGGCCACTTGACACCAAACTCAGAAGACACTATCAGCAATCCAGAAGTAGAAGGATGAATGCAACAACTTCTCAACTGTTACTAATTCAGACAGCCTGGAAGAAATGAAGTGCAATATGGGTGAACAGACAGACACAACTCTCTTGCTGGGACAATGCCAGCAGAGGGTTGGCCAGATCATCCAGGCTAGGTAATCAGTTCTGATGTTACCAGAGGGGACCAACCAGCCACTGAAATATGCTGCTGTGAAAATGAACACCATGTCATTCCTGGTCAGGCAACATAGGCCTCATCTAAAGTCATTCCTGAAAACTGAGCTGCACATTCTGTGGCCATGCATGTGAAAAGCATGTGGAGCTTCCTGGGGTGATGGTGTTTGATTTACCATCCTTTTGCAACCAACTTTGTCAGAACACTGAACTATCAAAGGTTCCTTCACGGAACAGAACAGCACAATTAAATAAATTGATTGTTTGTTAATTTTACGCTTTGGTCATCAATATTCTAGCCATATCAAAACACAGCATGTAAATAATGAGTGTGGTTGAAAGCATCCAGGGCACTGAGGTACAATGACACTCTTTGAACAACGTAGGGATACTGAGGACTTTTCAGACATGTAATTCAAGTGACATGAATTAAGGGGTACAATTCTCTTGGAGCTGACTCTACCACAAGCTTAGGTATCTACACTGGACCATATTCATATGAATATTCTATTCCCTAACTAGAGGGGTGGTGGGGTAGCATACAACACATTATGCAGGATCTACTTTCAAGCTACCTTATTGACACAATGCTTTTCAGAGGTCATGAAGATCATGCAAGACGGTGTGCAAATAGAATGTTTTATCCTCTAGATCTACAGTTGTTGCTTCTTGTTTAAACTTGAAGGGACGGTCGGGTGGCCTAGTGGTTAAAGTGTTCGCTCGTCATGCTGAAGACCTGGGTTTGATTTCCCACATGGGTACAGTGGGCCCATTTCTGGTGTCCCCCGCCGCAACATTGCATGAACATGCTCATAATGAACTGACAGATAGAACAAACTTATTTTTGGTCCCTCCATTTGCTGTATATATGCTTATAATGAATATACTAAAATTTGTGGTCCCTTTGAGTTTGTTATAACCGTAGTTTAAGTACAAGGATAATTCGGTATCTGCCATTAAAATCTGAGCAAAAATCACAATCAGATACCTTTATCTCCGAAATATACACTGGCCATGAACGTTGGCCATAGCTATAAAACTTGTATAAATCATACATATGGATAGGGTTCTATCACCTGTATTTCCATTTAAATCATGTATTCATGCATTCATATTATGTATAGATACCATGTTCTTACATCTGCACCATAAAAATTCTTGATTCTTAATGACATTGTTGGAATCATTATGACAACTGACTCTGTTTTTGGCAGAGATTTCTTATGATTGTGGAAATGGTTTTGTCGCTTCTATTATACCATGGCTCAAATACCCTGGAACCCTCTTCATGACTCCCAGTTCCAGACTAAACATGCGTCAGTGTCTACAGCCATGTAGTCTCAGTATAAGGTACCCTCAGTAGGTGAACCCTTACATCCTGTGTTGACTGTGAAAGACTGATACACAGATAGCTAGTGTGGTGATGGACAAGGAAATTACACCAACAGATAAAACCACTCATGACTGTCAGAAAGACCATGGCGCCACAGACTTTCCAGAGTTACCATTTTCAAAATCTGGCACCACATGAGAACATTATGGTTATCATATTATAATATCCATTTAGGCTACTGATAAGACTTTGTGGTGCTGGACTCCAGGACTGATGAAAGGTGATAAGTGTCCACAGGTCACAGGCAAATATTAACACAGGTTCCAGTTCTGGTTCAGAAGACTCAGATCCAGGAACCTGAATATGATACGGCTCAAAGAGTAAGAATCTATAACAGGTTACATACAAATGTCCAACTGCCAATACTATCCTAGGTATAGATTTCACTGATGTTTACAGAAAGGTATATATGTCAGTTGCTCCAAATACCAGAGGACAAGGATGGCTGAATAAGCAGAGATGCCACAAATAGTTTAACCATCAGCTGGGCAAGATCAGACAAAACATCCACAAATAGGTTGCAGTATATCCCTTGTTGAAAGAAAACAGATAATGCCTACCTATACATAGCCATTGACATACTGACCTAGCTATGTCAGTCTTCATCCTCTGACCCTATTCTGATACAGCTGGCACCACCACACGATGACAGACTGTATAGTGTCATATAGCTGGCACCACCAATTGATGACAGACTGTATAGTGTCACATAGCCGGCACCACCAATTGATGACAGACTGCATAGTATCACATAGCTGTCACCACCACACGATGACAGACTGCATAGTGTCACATAGCCGGCACCACTAATTGATGACAGACTGTATAGTGTCACATAGCCGGCACCACCAATTGATGACAGACTGCATAGTGTCACATAGCCGGCACCACCCAATGTGCAGAGTCTTCCCATCTACTGATGCCTGGATGGTGCAGCAGCTTCTCACCCGTTGAGCATCAGTTCTTGCAGGTGCATCCCCATGATGACAGTAGTGGCCACAATGAAGGTGAACCATCAGTTTATACATCTAGTTCCATCCCCAGGGAAGTGTTGACCAACTGCTGTCCCCATCACAGCCTTATCAACACCAGGTGTTGCACATCTACTCATCCATGACCACACAAACATCACAAATGTTTATCTATAATCAAACGCTAATGGCTACATCCCTCAGTCAGGCTAACCATTGGTCAAAAGGCTTCTCAGGGAATAATATTTCAGGTGTCCTGACACATCTTTAAACTGTACTTTTGTTTTATTTTACTGGGTTATGGGCATATCAAATTACACCCAAATGAAACCTGTAAAAACAGCAACAGTCCAGCCTAAAAACATATGGGTGAAAAAAGCAATTGGAGAAAAGGTCAGCGTTGTTTATTAACACAAAGTTAACTATTTAGTGGTGGAAACAAATTTCTCTCAGTCCCTTATATATGATGATGTGTGTGTGCATATATTTATATAGTCTTCCTTACATTGGTCACTACTTTTAGTTCTATATATCTTAACCATTAGGGTAGCACTGGGGCGGGGTATCGCTTCTCACACCAAAGGCACAGGTTTGATCACCCACATGGGTTCAAGATGTGAAGCACATTACGTTAATATTGCAGGAAAATTGCTAAAAGCAGCATAAAATCCAATCATCTATACCATAGTACTAGTGCCAGTAGTATTTCGTGTAAGAAATCGTATTCAAAACTGTCCTATCTGAGAACATCAGTCCAAAAACAAAAACATCTTTAACTCTTTATCCGAGACATTAATTGCAGGAATGGTGCCTTCAGGACTCCGCACATCCTACACTTACCACCACAGCTCCAGGAACATCAAGGCTGATAACATCCAGTGGATCCCTAAATTTCTACATCAACTGTTATTTCCTCCAATCAATGAAACATCTCTCAGAAAGTCTGTCTGTTGAGCTGAATCCAAGAGGAGCTTAATTCTCCAGACATCTTGGGATCTTGTCAGCAGTCAGAGGCACCGTTACCCAGGAAGCAATCAACACCCGTGTGCTGGCCATGTCTTTGATAATTAACATGGACTGACTAATTAGGGCAGATGGAGATATATAGCAGCAGCATCTGCAAGCTACAAGCCAGTCTTTGTTGAGGTTACATCGGCTTGACATGCAGCAAACAAAATGTTCTTTATGTTGTAATGGTGGATGGAGTAAGGATGGATGTAATTTAAGATAGTGCATCACTTCAATTTATATCCAGATTTCAAGGTCTGATGATCTGACACAGAGTTCTCTTTGTATGTCATTCTACCATTTTTGATTTTCTGACAAAATAGGACATTTAGGTACTTCCACTTTTAAAAGAAGTCAGAACAGCATAGAAAGAATCAAGAATCAAGAATCAAGAATTTTTATTGTACGGAACACCCTCGTAGGGCAGGGTACAAACTAACTACATATGGAATAAATATAACTATCAACATGAGAGGTATATATACATAATATACATTATATATATAAATATTATAGAAATGTTTGCATAATATTTAATAACTTATCATGGCTTAGTCTGTATGAAAAGAGTTCCATGTGGACACTTTGCTTAATTATTCCAATTCACTGTTCATATAAACAATACCGTCGGGACACAATAAAGGAATTATTAGAATTTCACCCCTTCTTAAAAATTTGATTATGCAAAGGAACAGGCATCACAAATTACTTCACCTGTACATACTTGAGGACAAGAAAATCATGTTAACTGGCTTTAACTGTCTTGATAAAGGATTAATGCCTCCTTGTTATTGCCTACAACAACGCATAATAAAGATTTGACAAATCTTGGCCACTGACTTGAGAAACGGTTGTTATCAAACTCAATGCTCACAAGATGATGAACAACCACAGCCGATTTGAAGTGGTACTTGTGAAAGATGACTGTCCTTTTGATGCTGAGGCAAATCATTATATGTGTTACTTACTTACTTACTATTGGAGATTTAACGTGCGCTTTCCGACAATATGCGTATTTCGCACACAGCATTATATATGCATTTTAAACACTGCATAGATAGAGATGACAGCAACTTAAGAGAAGACCTCCACTCGTGATCTGTGAAAGCTCTCATAAACCTTTTATCTCCAAATGATGACACCAGTTAGCTGTAAAAGTGTGACTCACACACCTAATTAGGCAACACCTCTGACCCAACAGTGAAATACAGACTGCCCCCCTGTTCCAGATTTACTCCTGGGGTACATTCCAGGGCTGTAGCTGATGTCCATTATGTATTCCTTTAATGCCCTAACACTGCCATCACACATTCAACACCAGTGTCCAAACCCTCACACTGTGGACAGAGAAGCAATTAGTGGGATTCCAATGGAGCAGCATAATTAGACCCTACTCGGGGAAGTCAGGTTGGGTATATGTATCTGACACCATAAAAATGATACTGGAACTTTTATGCTTATTCCTAGACAGCTTTATACAATAGATATGAATGAGTGTGTTAATATGGTTTAACATGATGCTTAACGATACTCCAGTAATGTCATGGCAAGGGACGACAATGTCAGGAATCAATCCAGGTTAGAGCTCTCACTGTCGTAAGGCTCTCTTCAAGTACAGTTAAACACTGTTGTGTTGAACTTCGATGTGTCAAGCTTACAGTTACCTCAAAATAAAAGTTTGGTCCCTGCATATTCCATCTTTATTCATCATCTTCAGTAATGTGTCGAACCTAGGATAACTCGATGTATTAACTTAGGTCCCTTCAATCTCGACAGAACAGTGATTGACTGAAGTTGTCTTAGCACTGAGTTCACTTTTTTGGAACAGGACCCTAGTCTTTGGTGGATAATGGAGTGAGTGAGTGAGTGAGTGAGTTGGGTTTTATGCCGCTTTTAACAGTATTCCAGCTATATCACGGCTTTTCAGCTTAATGTGGGAGGAAAGCCCGAAGTGATGCAGGTCTCAGACGTTTACCACTTCGGTGAAACCCAAGAGCACAGGTATGGTGCTGACAAACCTAGAAACATAATAGGGGCGAACCGGGATTTGAACCTACAATCATAGGTTTCTGGCGTGCCCCAGGCATGCAACTCTGCTCAGCGAATCACGGCGCCTTAGACAACAGGGCCATCCGTAACCCCGGTGGATAATGGAAATTAAATGAAAGTTTAACCACTCATGCAGAAGTAATCTCTCATTCAGACTAAACCAAAAACATCCGAAAACACTTGTGCAAGTGTAAAATACTTTAGCAAGTCTAGATTGCTTCAATTAGACTACTCTCAGGTCTCCCATCTATTACATATTAAAAATGCAAATTAACAACAACAACAAAAACATATTTTCTTTTCAGAGACTCGGTTCAATGCAAAGTACTGGACTATGTCCACCAAAACTGAGACCAAAATTCACATGCGTCCATTGGGTAGGGAGATCTCAAGAGACTTCTGTATTATCAGAACAGAAATGTTGGCTGTTAATATTTTATCTGATGAATTGCAGTCATTCTCATTTATGACTTCCACCAATATGCCATGACAATCAGGTCATAAAAAGGAAGCCTCAACACATTTATCATCATAATAAAGACTCAACACATTTATCATCATACTAAAGACTCGATACATTTATCATCACACGAAGGACTAGCTTGATCTCAACTTATCTCAGCCTTGGAGGCAGTCACCAATAACCCACAAATGATAATCCCATAAAACCATCAGCCCTGATAACTTTATCATATTACATATTGATCCTCACACTCGAAACCAATGACCCAGTTGAGGTGATCTGCTGCACTAGGTCTACAACAAGAAATACAATCCCATGTAGTCTGTCTTACAGACCCAGATACAAATATATCAACCACAGCCCATGCAAGTCTATAATGTTTGGCATTATCTGAAAATGAAGAGAATCACTGGGCTCCCTTTTTATTATATTTTTATTAAGATAACTGAACAACTGTTTTTACTGTACGATATGTTCATTTCAGAGACTATATGTTAGTCTAAATCCCATGCAGATCACGGAGTTGCAAACAAACCCAGGGACGACACCTTCGCTGTTGGGACATTGTGACAGACCATAGACATATTGGCACACTGTTACACAATGTTGTATGTACATTATCAAGGACTCGGCGACATCAACACAAAAACAATATGTACCAATGGACATGTGAATATTTCTGTAATGGTAATTGTGAAGAAACAATCCATTAGCTACGGAAACATTGTTTCAGAAACCCTGGTGCGCACCTGTTTGGTACAGAAAGAGCGTCCAGTAATGAAATGAAAATAAGAAAATGGCATCAGTCTCAGACTGGCACCAGGTCCAATGCTGAAGCATGTGGCCATTAAATGTCAGCTAATCCCTTATCAACTGAATGTAAATACACTAGCTATACAGGCTATATTCATTCTTGTTTACATTTGTAATCAAACTGATGATTGAGTGTATGAATTAATCAATCAAAAGTAGTACCAGAAAGGTCAAAGTTTGTGCACCAGCCAATCAAATTCCATCCAAGTGTTATGACATGTATTTCATAACAGTCTGTAATGTTACATGTTTAGGTAGTACCACATAGGTAATAAATACCAATATTACTGTGTTCAATATTAATTCTGCAAACAGAACTTGCAGAATAGGAGTAGTTATCATCAGAATAATAAGTATAGCCAAGTGAGTCATTTTCTTCCCTTCACCATAAAGGTCTTCTTGTAGACTTGCACAAGTCTCTTAGGATATGTGTTTAAATCAGAATTCCTAGGTTATAGAAAAATAAGAAAAAGTTGTCTCTATAAAAGACTGGCATCATCACACTGTCAGCTTATCTAGAATTGCCTGATACTATAAATCCATGGACATATCATTGAGTACAGCCTCGGAGCAGGGCTAGAGTTCACGCGTGGCTGGCAGGTACGGAAGGAGACTGCATGTGTTCACTTTCATCCTGACCCTCAGGACTCACATCTACATCAGGGTTTTGTTATGATGGCCGACACTTTAATAGACCTTTGATGGCCAGATTTACTGGCCTGTTTATCACTTATCACAAATCAGGGATAAAACTGGAACATATATCAGATAACATGTTCTTCCTTTCAACACTGGGTACTGATAAAACTTAATGTGACTGATATCGAGAATAAAGCGAAAACATAATTTAGATAAACATAAATAAATATAGGTTTAAATTAAGTTGGCTTATATGCAATGCATCCAGCGCAGCCATGTAAAGGCAATACATCTGACGGAATTAATCCACTTTGGTGTGTAGCTGAAGCACATTACAGACTTGTAAACAACATGACATGAGATAGCACGGCAGGTGCCGGGAGCGAATTAAGGCTGTGCTCATGCATTCATAAATAAAACACATCAGTGCCAGGCCAAAACTCACATACAGTGGAGAATTATCACCTGACACCTGCAAAAATCTCAGACACTTTATCCAGAATACGAATGTCTGTAGTCATGATAAGATAGTTTGTTCTGAAACATTATCTGTGACTTATCAAAAATGACATCATTTTTCATCCCCCCCCCCGTATCATTGGGAGCAGGTTGTTACTCAGAATGACCATTGCAAGTTGTGGTAAGCATTCTTTGTTAAAATGACCGTGGAATATACTTTATGAAGAAAAAAACAATCTAGAAATGTATACAAAAGCAGGTCTAGCTAGCTCTATTCCACATATGAAATCTGCACAGGAAAAATTATTTTTTTATTTTTAGAGTCAAGAAGGGTATTGTGTTATATAAGATTTCACAGACTAAATGTTAGTCTAACCTCCTTCCAGTATTAACTAACAGTAATACATGTAGACCTCTGACGTCCAGTCGTCAGCTCTGTCAAGGGTGGACACACCACTTGACCAGCACTCTACACCACGGCCAGCATGAAGTTTAGCATTGATCCACCAATTACTTGATCACGGCTACTTGCCACTGGTTTCATGGCAGGACTTTGATGAATCCAGATGCTGTCCGTGAAATCCTTCCCACTGAGATGCTATCAGCAGATGCATTACATGGATGAGGTAGGCATCAAAGAGATAAGACATTTCCATAAAGTTCATTTCCTGTTGGCAAAAACCTGCCAAAATATTCAGTCAAATCAGCTTCCAAAACAGAGATTGCATCTTTCATCATGAAATGCAGACTGATAAAGCAAGATGGTAAATTTTATGAATTTGAGAAAGTTATTATTTGCTACCACTTCCTGCCCAAATTCTTTGATTTGGAACCAGGTCACTCAGTCTCACACCTGAGAGGTCATAAGGAATTCCTAATTCTGAAGAATAATTCCCCTTCAGAAGTCCTCTTTTATATTTAATTAACTGTACGATCAAAATCAAAATATTACAAGATTCAATGTTTTTTTACAGCAAAGAGGAGATTAAAAAGACCCCAAGGCACTGACTTGACCCCTTGTCTTTGAACAATGTCTGCTGGTGATCCTCATCCTGAGATGTTCTCCAATCAAGTGAATTGAGGCAGATGGGTAATTACTGGCATCAGCAGTGGAATCACAAGCCGAATCTGATCCCTCTGCCTCCATTCCAGTGATCAGATCTTCCCCACCAATGCTGATGGTCTTAGTTACCAATTAAGAAAATAATTAGATTAATGAAGCTGACAAGAGAGTCATTTAACCTGGGTTAGTCCCATACCATGGTGAAGCTTGTTGAAATTATCCCTATTTCCTTCCACATTGTTGTTTGTAATTATGGGTGTGACAGTTTACAAGAACCATTCTTCACAGTCACCATATTCTGATTATTGTACCATAAGAGAAGACGGTACAAAGTCATGAATATTTGAAACAGAAAGGGTAGAATTACTATATTCATTAACAAAATGACTTTATATCACCTCCTTCCATGGGCTTTTTATCATCTTTTTTCACTATCTGACAAGTCAATTAGATCTTCCAGGAAGTCAGGATATCCAAGACTGATCAAAGATTCTTCACCCATGCATTTTCAATCAAGATTCATTGTACAATGTCAATCAATGTGATACAGATATGCTTTAAGGTCATCCCATAATGAAACAGAGGAGCATGACACTTGACATTTGGATTTAGCAGGGACATAACAAAACACCCCTGTACCCTCCTAATCCATGTCTGTAACAATAGTGTAAAAGCACATGACAACAATCCCTGTCAATAACCCTGGATCTCCCCCAGCCCGGCATGGTCTCCATTGTCAAGGGCTTCTGTCAGTGGGATCATGGCTTTACTCAAGGGCCAACATCATAAAGTGCTGGACAATAAAGAAACCCACAATGGTGACTAGCTGTCAACTGACCACATGGAGACATTGACCATGCTGAATATGTGATTGGGACACACCGGACATGCTGGACAAAGCTTTAAGAATGTGGACTTACAATATCTGGTCTTTAATTATCTACTGGTTGTTACTCCAAAGCATTGGCAACCAACTGAATTAGAGGTTCTCCTACTAGTCACATAAGAAGTCAGTGAGATTGATTTACGCAGGTTTTAGCATTACTCCAGCAACATGATGACAGGGGACACGAGAAAAGAGGGTCACATATTGTCTCCATGTGGAGTGAGTGAGTGAATTTGGTTCTACACCGCTTTTAGCAATATTCACGGCAGGAGACACCAGAAATGGGCTTCACACATTGTACCCATGTCGGGAATCGAACTCGCCATGACGAGCGACGCTTTAACCGCTAGGCTATCTGCCCCCCTCCCTGCATCCATGTGGAGAATTGAGCCCTGAACCTCGGCATGACAGCCTGATGCATTAAATGCTCATAAGGTGAGGTGAGGTGAAATTGGGTTTAACGTCGCGTCCAAGATTATTGCACTTATATAGCGACGTGCATGCACGTGTATGTGTGTGTGTGGCTGCTTGTACTAGTCCGGACTGATGCCGATTTATAGTGCTAGCTCACTGAGATACCATGCCGCAGTTTAACATGAATACCCCACTCAGACACAGTATACTGACTCCGAGCCGACCAGTCCTTGTTTTAGCCCCTTAATGCCGAGCGCCAGACAGGGTAACAACAAGTACAATCTTTTAACGTCTTTTTGTATGACGCGGCCCGGGATCGAACCCTGGACCTTCCGTTCTCCGGGCGGACGGTCTACCACAAGACCACGGAGGCGGTCAAATGCTCATAAGAACATGTCCATGTCATGCATTGATCATTGTACACAGTCTTAGAAGTGAAGAGGACCATAGGGCCATTCGTAACTTCAAACACTCATACAGATATAGTCTTCACCAGGTGTTTAATCAATTATACACAGAGTAATACACAAACCGATCTTCTTTATGTCATTTTCTGAATTGTGTATCAAACATGGTTTTCACTTTTGTCCATTTGCCTTGATTCAACAAAAAAAAAAATATTTCAAAGGGATCATCAAAAGTATTATCCTAAAATAACTACTGTTAGCCTTGATAATAAAACTTCTTCCAAATCAATTTTTAAGCAGTATTTGATTGTTTGACAAAACAAATATGCCCGCACTCAAACATGAAATTGCACCAAATCCACCATTGAGACGAGTCAGAGCCTAAGGCAAAGTACCACTCCAAAGAACTTCTGGACATGGAGCCTATATGATTAGCCTGACCCTGCCTGACCCCCACCTTGGCCTTGACAATGCCTTTGTTTCAGCGGATCTATCCTCACAGAAGGGGGCTGTTCGATTGAGTCAAAGAAAACAATGTTTATCAGTGGACAGCAGGAACTGCACCACCAGGCAGGAGTTAATTGGATTCCCACTATTAGATTCTTCTTTGAACTCTGACATTATTTTCATTTGACACTGATATGGGAGAAAGGAATTTTGTCTCTTTAATGCCAATTTTCAAGATAAATTCACTAATTATGACTTGTAATACAAAACTGAAATAATTATCAGTGAAATTATTTGGCAGATAGGAAATTGTCTGCCAGATGGGTTATTAAATTAGAACCAATTGTTCCCAGCAAGTTGCTGAATTCCTTAAGAAAAAGACTAATACCAGTTGTGTTATAATTTGTCAAACGGGATTGTGTTTAGTGGTAGGGATTGTCTGGTCATGAGACAAGATTCTTGTCTCGGGGAATCAGACTGTTATCTGGTATCGAGGGAGGTCATCTGACGCCAAGTGGCTCCCAACAGAGAAGACAAGCTATCACGCTGACTTCATCTATACTATAATCCTGGAAACTAGTCATTTTGTACGGCATATACCACTTATCAGTCATGATCCAAAGTAGGCAGATCTCTCACATTATCAGACAACTGATGGTGATATGCTTGTCTTGGCAAAGCGTAAAAGAATTTTGATACATAGCGACTGTATTTTATCCTCCAGTTAAGCATCATGGCACGTCAGTACTTGCGAATGATCTGAGATCTTTTAATGGTATTTGTCATATTATGACAGTCAGATATGTGGGAGTTCCAAAGCGATTGAAATGGGAGACATTAATGACTTTAGTGACATCGCTGAACGCCACTTGGACCTGAGAAACCAAAGATCATAATCAGGGTGGAAATGGGATTCAAACCCTCAACCATCCGATCCTGGCACAGATCTGACCTTCATTGTGACATATATTTCCTTAGAACGCTAGGCCAGCCATGCTTCCTCTACAAGAAGCACCACATGCTACAGGTACATGTGAAGATCCAGGTTAGAACTGGTCTTCAGCAACCCATGCTTGTCATAAGAGGGAGAAGGGACAGTCAGGTAGCCTAGTGGTTAAAGCTTTCGCTCGTCATGCCGAAGACCCTGGTTCAATTCCCGACATGGGTACAGTGTGTGAAGCCCATTTCTGGTCATGATATTGCTGGAATATTGCCAAAAGTAAAAAGCGTAAAAAAAACTCACTCACTCACACTCACATAAGAGGGGACTAATGGTCAGGCTTGCTGATTTGGTTATGCATGTCATCGTATCCCAATTGCGTAAATCGAAGCTCATGATGTCAATGATTAGACTGTTTGGTCCAGACCTAATTGTTTACAAACAAAATATCTAGATGCAACCTCGTTATGACATATTATGCCCATTCAACTTAAAAATAGTTATCAGTGAGCTTATTGTTAGCCACAATATGGAATATTTGATATGTCGGTCAACCATAAACTAACAAACAACTACAGCTGTTGCCCCCTGCACACATGAACACATACACTGTGTGCAGAGGCTGCCACTGTTACAAAGGCTTATCCCGGTACATCTAAGTATTGTCTACATCACTTTGATGTCTATTACAGCATCCAATTAAAACCCCATTCCCTGCCATGCTTTAGTCTGCACATGCATTGTGTATGTCTCCAGCAGGATACAGCAGGTTAGTCCCTGATGGGGGAGATACAGCTATAGATTCAGGATGTCTCCCTCAGGGGATGTTGACACATGAATATACAGTGCATGGTACATGCTGAGCTCTAGGCTATGTTATAACGTGTTACATTGGACAATGGCGATAGCAGATCTGGGGACAGATGGCGATGTGAGGTGAAGCATCATTATCGGAACATGTCCTGAGCCATGATAGACTTTATACTATACTATACTGAGTGAGTGAGTGAGTGAGTGAGTGAGTGAGTGAGTGAGTGAGTGAGTGAGTGAGTGAGTGAGTGAGTGAGTGAGTGAGTGAGCGAGTGAGCGAGTGAGTTGGGTTTTACGCCATTAGAGTAGACATGATCCTACATGGACAATGTTAGGCCAGATCTCCCTCTCAGGGATGCCCTTGCACTGGGTATCTGGACAGTGAGATCAGGCAATATTGATGACTTTGATGACTTTCACCTCCTCTGGCAAATGGTTGATGGGGACAGATATCATCACTGATATTCATTAATGTAGCAGTCACAAGCCTTAGGCTCACTGTCAAGTATCATTCATCCTGATCACTCAACAATCTCTATGAATAGCATTACATCATTGGTAGATTGAAGTAACTTTGGTTTTGAAACATGACATGATTTGGTTCAAAACACTGAGAATGTTTCCACCACTCTAGTTGCCCTTCCTTGACAAATCTCCAGGATAAAGGAAGTTATCCCCACTCTATAACATCTGATGCCTTTTACCACTAGTCATTTTTTACCATAATTAACATCAGGCTTCTAATACACAATACCTAACAAGTAAATCTAACAGTTATGATTTTGGAAGACAATTTAGGTTTGTGAATACTTATTTTCAGAACAAAAACCTGTACCTTAACATTACATTTGACCAGTAAGCTTTTTATATCCAACATGTTTATGAGTAAAAACGATCACCCCTATTCAAGCCATGCTTGTCGAAAAAGGCGACTAAAGGGATCGGGTGGTCAGGCTCGCTGACTTGGTTGATGCATGTCATCATATCCCAATTGCGTGGATCGATGCACATGTTGTCAATCGATCACTGGACTGTCTGGTCCAGACTTGATTATTTACATCATATAGCTGGACTATTGCTGAGCGCTGCGTTAAACAAACAAACAAACTATCCATTCTCATCCCCTTCTCAGCTCCAGCAGCCAGTACACATCCCCTTTTCAGAAACTTCAGGATTCCTTAATAGATCTACTCTTATTTAACCTTACTCATAGCGTTACTGTGTGGACCTGTCAAGCTACAAGCTGCAGATGGACCAGTGACAGTCTGTGGCCAGGATATACAGGGGCATGTCTCCCTGCTATTGTTATGATGTAGGGTATGTCATGGGGGACGTCAACACTGCCCCCTGCTGTAGCAGGCTGACAACATGTGATTAGTTTTCAACAGAACCAGGACAGGGCTGCTGACAACAATAGGGGTAAGAATGTGGCTACAGTGCTTGAAACACCTGGAATGTCACTGTAAGGGCCACAGCGAACCCTCCGTGACACAATTTCAGAAAATATATTCTACTTTATCATCATCCCAGTCCCTTAGACAACACCACTGGTCCACCACCACAGGGACAGTGAAAATCTGGAAGCATGACTTGTTTTCTCCCCAAGATGAAGTTATGCTATAAACTACAACATGTGCTGTACTTTGAATTACTCATGGTGACTACCTCTGATTATCTAAACTAAAATTTCAAAAATTGGAATACACAGATACAGAGAGGACGAAGATACATGTTGTACTTCCAGTTCATGAGTATGGCTAGGCCTTCACAAAGTTCCATTTAAAAATAAACCCCACATTCATGCACATATTTTGCCATCAAGAGTTTGATTTGGCTGTTCTGATTTGTCTCAGCACCTACCTCCAGTGTATCAAACATAGTCCAGAGAGCTGGGTTGTCCACAAATGAGATCAAATGTCCAAAGGTGCACAGTCAGGTTCGGGGTAAATATTACCTCAATGCAAAGTCTATAATGCACACTTCCTAATACACAAATGGTCTCCACTCCAGTGAGTCACAAAACTATGTAAACACCCAAAACATCTCCTACGAGTTTCCTTCACAATTATCAATACAACATCCAACTCGTGTGATCAACTGTATCCTTTCAAGACAGGCACACAAAATCCACAATTTGACGTCTGCTCTCTTCCAGATTCAATATCCTTCCCCTCAGAACAGCAGAAGATAGAGAGATCCTCAGGTCAGTATCGCCCTACACTTCCGATCAGTAGCCAAGCCTGACTGCACTAATCCTCACATCTTCTGTGGCCGGCTGGCTGTATCTCCGCCCCTCCCCCCAGGCAACTGCATCCCCTCCCCAGGGCACTGATAAGCCTGAGTGGTTCAGGGGAGGGGGAGGGGGAATCAACTAATTACATACATATGTTGTCTTTTGAGTAGGGGGAACATTTGTTTGGAGGGTAAAGTGTATGATTTGTTGATGATAAGTTTTCAGGAAGATGTGATGAATTATTATGGAAGGCTAGCTCATAGATAAGATAAGACAAGATAATTTATTGCAGAGAACATTGCGGAACAGATGCAATCTTTTCAATGACAAAACATTATGATTCACACATACATATATACAGACATACATATGAAGACTGAGTATGTTTTGGAAACAAAATGTACAAATGAAAATAATACTGTAAGTAACTTCAAAGAAGGTTATATATTCTGTTGTAAGGCTGGCAGTACATGTTTGACTTGTAAGAGTTTACTAATCATGACAAATGACAAATAAGTGAGCCAGTACGGTTATTACACCAGCAATATCAGAGTAGGGGACATCAGAAGGGCTTCACACACTGTACCCCTGTGGGGAGTCAAACTTGGACCTTTGGCATGATGAGTGAACACTTTAACCACAGGGCTACCCCATCACTGCTAAATTGACAAGCAATGCATGGATGGTAGGTCATATTACAAATGAATATGTAGTGATTTATCAGAGACAGAAAACTATTATCTATTGACTTTTACAGGCAACGATTTGCACAATTTCCAAGGCCTAGCCATGAAACAAGACAGAGAAGACAAAATAATCAATATCATAATTATCTCAACTACACATAATAACACATAGGAATCAATAACAAAGAACCTTAATTCTGACCAACTCATAATGAAGGCATTAGTCATGACATTTCTACAGTATCCAACATGAAACCCCCAAAATCATCCAATTGAGGATTCCAGATAATATGGATGCTATAACCAGCATGGAACTAGCTAGAGTTATCGACCAGTCCTGCATAATGGCAAAAGTCATAAAACTCCAAACTGGATACATCCCAGGACAAGTGAATTGGGCAATTGTTGGATGTGCTGCCCCCTGGTGCCAGCCTGGTCCTGTATCGATTTACATCCTGCATGAGGATGGGATCTTCTAAAGTATCCCAATGAGGTCAAAAGTCCCCATTCTACACAGGAATGCTTCTACAAAATGAAAACCTGAATATTTTGATTCTATGAAAATTCATCATTTCCTCCACACTGAGGGCTGATGCTTTTCATGTAGGAATGAGTCAATATGGCATGTAGCATTGTCCAAATGAAAGTCCAGGGCAGTAAGGACGGGCTGTACATTGTATCCATCTTTGACATGATGAGCTAATGCTTTAACTATTTGGCCATCCCTGCCTTAAACATGTTCATGTGTACCAAGTATTAACTTATTAAGCATGAACTTCATGTGAACAAAATAAACATTTTAAAAACATTTCTGAGATGTCATAAATATAAATGTCCAAACATTTATTACCAAGAGTGATGTTTTCATGAACATGGCCGTCCTCCAAATTTGAAGTCAAATAAAAATCCCTTGATGCATCTTCATAAATAGAGGCAGACATTGAACCACTTAAACTCCCAAACAAGTTAATGCATCAGCAATGAATCTCACACTGGCTTCTTAACAGGCGAGTTCTTCTCCACAAGTCAGAAGCATTCCATTAAGCCAGCCTCCTTACACAACCCTAACGCAGCTTTCAGCATCTTTGAATGGATGCCAAACCCACTTTCACCCATCATTTAGCCTATTTATCAGATACACAAAAGCCTGTATGCAAGGTTAACAATGACACCTTTCCACTTTCTTCCAATTTACCCTTAAATTTAATGGGTCAAAAGCTGATCAAATATTGTCAATAACTAACAAAAGACACCTTGTGAGAAATAACAACACTTGCAACGTAAGCCCTAGTCTGTGAGATAACTTACTGTAATAGGTGAAGTAAGTCGGATGTAAATAGACAGAGGGCATTGAAGTGTGAAACAAGCCCTGCAGCCATTCACGGACTGTGGTTGGAGAAATCCTTCCATCAACTCACAATAAAACTAATCACTTATCAATTCCCAATCAGCTGTGTGAGGACATGGCTTCTGGCAATATACTGACACTTGTATATTTCACAGCAGGTAATATGACAAAACGGGAGATTAAGTCCGGAATGTTTTTAAAAAGAAGATTGACGGATTAGAAATTGATGGGATATAATGAATCCAATCAGAATAAATTAAATGATACTGAAAGTACATTACTTAATTTAAACATAAAACGTGGTCCCAAAGTCACAAACGTTGAAATTAAGACAGACTTTTGGATTTCAACATTTTTATTCTTTATATATGACAATTCGGTAATGGGTGCTAGTATCTTCGTCACATGCTTGTTGGAAGGTACAAGCACCTCTACAGAAACATCATATTGAATGAATATAAAAGTTGAACACCATAAGACAACTCCATCTTTGCTCTGTCTGTGTGTCTGTCTGTGTGTCTGTCTGTGTGGGCTTGTTCTAGTCCTGACTAATGCTGGTTTCACAGAGCTAGCCCACTGTTATACCTTGCACCAGCTAAACATGGATACCCCACTGACAGAAACAGTATGGACTCCGAGCCAACCAGTCCTTGTTTTATCTCCCAAATGCCAAGCACCAGGCAGGGTAACAAAAAGTACCATCTTTTAACATCTTTTGGAATGACGAGACCACCAACCTTTCCCTTTCCGGTCAAACGCTCTAGCCACTAGACCAGGAAGGTGGTTTAATCAAACTGAAAGCTGTTGGCTAGCTAAGTCCTTAAAGCAATCGCTCATCATGTCAAGGACGCTGTTTCTATCCCCCATAACAGACACGTGGGTGAAAACCCAGTCCAGGCGTCCCCTACAATGATGTGGATGAAATATTGCTAAAAGTGTTTTATAACCATATTCACTCTACGGAAACAGATCCTTAACTCAAACCCACTATAAATAATCATCTTGTTTGCAAAAGTAGTTTTTTCAGACCATATTCTGCACATTTACCGAAAGACAAATCACTATCAATAAGGCTGCTAGTGTTTATCTGATAAACAAAATGTCCAAATGAGTAATGTTCAGTTCAATAAACACTTGACACCGGTAGGCTGATAATGTCATTACCTCATACAGGACACGACACTCTCTGTTTACCCCTTACAACTGCAAGTAAATATTGATCCCATCCTTTTCCTAAAACTGCGTAATGATTTACATAGTTCAATTACAGCTGTCATAAATAAAGTCAGGTGCAGTTACATTTTCACATATCAATTACGATTTGGAATTAATAGATATTAATGATTAATAAATATGAAAAAAACATTTGATAGAGTTAAATATAATCAATATTTTTAATGCGTGTATTCTTTCAGAAAAAATCAGAAGGTAAAAAATGAACAAGAAAAATCATGGAAAATGTTGATTTTTTGGCAACTTGAACAAGGTTTTTTTTAATCAATAATAATAAACCAGAGAAACTTATCCTTCAAATCTTTAGTAGAATATCACTTATAGGCAAACGAGTAAACACAGAAGCAATAACGATTGCGACATTATCCTGTGAATGGCAAATAGGTCACCTGCATTACATTGGTAGATGTATATTATCTACTGTGTGCAATGTGTGAAAATCAATAAATCAATGCCGGTGTCCTCAAGGCAGGTCACATCAACAACAGCATCGGAGGCAGGTGTCACACAGTGTGGAGGTAGAGAACATACAAGGCTTCCGCAGTGGGCTTTGCAGTCCTCGGGTTAGAAGTAACCTTACAAAACAAATAATCGTATTTGGATAATGTTACAAAAATAATGATCCTCATTATCCTTTGTGAGCATCTTATTTTCAATCACAGAATAAGTAAACACATTCCAAGTGTCCAGGCATCCGATAAGACATAACTTAACACAATCTCATCTCATACTGTTCTGAGGTTATTAACTGTCAACTTTGTGTTGTTTACCATGTGTACAAAGTTTGATCAGATAGTCATGCCCTGTTCTCCTGACTGGTTTCTCATACAATGCTTGTTTCAAAAAGAAAAACAATTGCCAAGATGTTGACACTACTCATAGGGTGAGTGAGTGATTTCCATCACTACTACAGCCATATATAACAGCCGAGTGTACAGTAAGCCAGTCTTGAACCAGCGGTCAATAGCATGAGCAACACTATTTGTTTGCTGTGTAACACCAATCACCAATATCCCAGCTATATGACAGCAGCCAGCAAATGATAGTCTGCACTAGACAATCCAGTGATTGATATTGTGAGCAAGGATCCACACCATCAGGGTCATGAGACTTGCGATCAACCAAGTCACTGTGCCTTACTCACCGTGCCTTACTCACCGTGCCTTACTCACCGCGCCTTACTCACCCCGCGCCTTACTCACCCCGCGCCTTACTCACCGCGCCTTACTCACCACGCGCCTTACTCACCACGCCTTACTCACCCCGCGCCTTACTCACCGCGCCTTACTCACCCCGCGCCTTACTCACCGCGCCTTACTCACCGCGCCTTACTCACCGCGCCTTACTCACCGCGCCTTACTCACCCCGCGCCTTACTCACCCCGCGCCTTACTCACCGCGCCTTACTCACCGCGCCTTACTCACCCCGCGCCTTACTCACCCCGCGCCTTACTCACCCCGCGCCTTACTCACCCCGCGCCTTACTCACCCCGCGCCTTACTCACCGCGCCTTACTCACCGCGCCTTACTCACCCCGCGCCTTACTCACCCCGCGCCTTACTCACCCCGCGCCTTACTCACCACGCGCCTTACTCACCACGCCTTACTCACCCCGCGCCTTACTCACCGCGCCTTACTCACCCCGCGCCTTACTCACCGCGCCTTACTCACCGCGCCTTACTCACCGCGCCTTACTCACCGCGCCTTACTCACCCCGCGCCTTACTCACCCCGCGCCTTACTCACCGCGCCTTACTCACCGCGCCTTACTCACCCCGCGCCTTACTCACCCCGCGCCTTACTCACCGTGCCTTACTCACCGCGCCTTACTCACCCCGCGCCTTACTCACCGCGCCTTACTCACCGCGCCTTACTCACCCCGCGCCTTACTCACCGTGCCTTACTCACCGCGCCTTACTCACCGCGCCTTACTCACCCCGCGCCTTACTCACCACGCCTTACTCACCCCGCGCCTTACTCACCGCGCCTTACTCACCCCGCGCCTTACTCACCCCGCGCCTTACTCACCGCGCCTTACTCACCCCGCGTCTTACTCACCGCGCCTTACTCACCGTGCCTTACTCACCCCGCGCCTTACTCACCCCGCGCCTTACTCACCCCGCGCCTTACTCACCGCGCCTTACTCACCGCGCCTTACTCACCCCGCGCCTTACTCACCCCGCGCCTTACTCACCGTGCCTTACTCACCGCGCCTTACTCACCCCGCGCCTTACTCACCGCGCCTTACTCACCGCGCCTTACTCACCCCGCGCCTTACTCACCCCGCGCCTTACTCACCGCGCCTTCCTCACCGCGTCTTACTCACCGCGCCTTACTCACCGTGCCTTACTCACCGCGCCTTACTCACCGCGCCTTACTCACCGCGCCTTACTCACCGCGCCTTACTCACCGCGCCTTACTCACCCCGCGCCTTACTCACCCCGCGCCTTACTCACCCCGCGCCTTACTCACCGTGCCTTACTCACCGCGCCTTACTCACCCCGCGCCTTACTCACCCCGCGCCTTACTCACCGCGCCTTACTCACCCCGCGCCTTACTCACCCCGCGCCATACTCACCGCGCCTTACTCACCCCGCGCCTTACTCACCCCGCGCCTTACTCACCGCGCCTTACTCACCGCGTCTTACTCACCGCGCCTTACTCACCGTGCCTTACTCACCGCGCCTTACTCACCGCGCCTTACTCACCGCGCCTTACTCACCGTGCCTTACTCACCGCGCCTTACTCACCGATCCATGTAGTCGCCACTTACGACCAGCATATGTTGCTGGGGACCAATACTAACCCGGGAAACCCAACAGTTGGTTGGTTGGTTGTTTAACGCCGCACTCAGCAGTATTCCAGTTATATGATGGCGGTCCGTAAATCATCGAGTCTGGACCAGACAATCAAGTGATTGACATCATGAGCATCAATCCACGCAATTGGGATCAAGGACATTCATCAACCAAGTCAGCGAGCCTAACCACCTGATCCCTTTAGTCGCCTTTTACGACAAGCATAGTCACCTTTTACAGCAAGCATGGGTTGCTGAATACCTATTCTACCCCGGAATCTTCACGGGTCACCCTACAGGATGCAAGCAACAGTATGATAAGACAGTAGGCCATGACATACTACAGATCAATGTTCAAAACTTGTTGGAGTATACTGAAAGTATTAACTTTGAAAAAATGTCACAATGAAAAATTTGGGCTATAGATCGCAGCAACCAAAGTTAGGCCCCCAAACTACATTTGGAAAAACATATACCTACTATAACATGCACATGTCAAGATGAAGAAACTACGTATGACGTAAACTTCATACTTTTTTATATTGATCCAGCCCCTGATACACACAAATCTAATTTAGCTAGGTCATCAATGCTGTTAACATAAGCTACACAATTAAAATACCAAAGAATGCACAGTCAAATCACCAAAATCTGACAAAATGCACATGACACAACAGCACCACAGAAAGATCCACTTAAACAGGCAACACTCTCTGTTCATTACGAAGACATAAACCTCCCTCCCCATTAAAGCATGGTGCTTCAGGTGAAGATATTGCCCTACCTGACCATGTCAAGTCCTAGAGCATACATCATAACTGTACCCCCTGGAGGAGTTTACATCTATAGATCAACACAGTGAAGAGTTGGCAGACATGCAGACAGCTTCCAAGGTCACAACCAAACATGCAGAGCATGGTAACTTTCTGCTGACTTTGATTACCACAAGGGAACACAATACACCACTGCCATATCTTCCAGCTCCCCCTACTCCCCACCCCAGGGTTAGTAACACTACTGTAACTATCCTCACTACATCAGAGCTATTACTCACAGCTTCCCCTCCCAGGGTGGTCAGACATGGTTGCAGATACTGTATTGATACCTGAGGTACACCACCTCCTGTCATAATACCATAAAAATACCACCTCCACCAGCCACCCCAGGCTCATTATTACTGTACATCTGATATAAGATGTACTGTGTCGTCCTGGTCCGGCACAAGTTCCTGGGACCCCCTACCACCCTTACAACACCCTTAGACCAACCCCATGGCTTATTATCATTGACAGATTTATCTACTACATAAACAAGACAAACTGTAGCCCTGGTCCCTCACAAGCACCTGAAACTCCCCACACGTACCCCCAAATACCCCCAAAACCTTACCCCCACCCCCCAGGCACCGCATAACTGTTGGAACTACCTACTAGACAACTTTTACGAGCGAGACATACTAGTCCTGATCCACACAAGTTCCAGAGATTCCCCACTCACTGCTCAGTAACACTGACTGCCCTACCTAAATTACTAGCAGAACATACTCTTGTCCTCTTCCAGCACAAGATCCAGAGATCCCCACTCCCTGCTCCGTAACACTGATGGACCTACCTAATGTACTAGCAGGACATACTGTAGTCTTCCAACACAAGTTCCAGAGATCCCCACTCCCTGCTCCGTAACACTGATGGACCTACCTAATGTACTAGCAGGACATACTGTAGTCTTCCAACACAAGTTCCAGAGATCCCCACTCCCTGCTCCATAACACTGATGGACCTACCTAATGTACTAGCAGGACATACTGTAGTCTTCCAACACAAGTTCCAGAGATCCCCACTCCCTGCTCCGTAACACTGATGGACCTACCTAATGTACTAGCAGGACATACTGTAGTCTTCCAACACAAGTTCCAGAGATCCCCACTCCCTGCTCCATAACACTGATGGCCCTACCTAATGTACTAGCAGGACATACTGTAGTCTTCCAACACAAGTTCCAGAGATCCCCACTCCCTGCTCCGTAACATTGAAGGACCTACCTAATGTACTAGCAGGACATACTGTAGTCCTCTTCAAACACAAGTTCCAGAGATTCCACCACCATCACTTCATCATCAACCTCTCACCTACCTAACTTTGCATGAGCCTGTGTCAGTACCTGGTGAGCCCATCAACGGAGGTTATATATAGAAACAGGGCATTCCCCAAATTCCCCCCTCAAACACTCCACAGCTGTTTCACCCGTAACACTGAATGAAATTAGAGAATTTTGCAGAAAATTTGTTTCTTATTATGGAATAATGCAGTTGTTCGGATGCAAAATGTCAACAAGTTGTTCCTTTTTCCATGTTGTGTTAGCATTAAGGTGAGGTGAGGTGAAATTGGGTTTAACGTCGCGTCCAAGATTATTGCACTTATATAGCGACGTGCATGCACGTGTATGTGTGTGTGTGGCTGCTTGTACTAGTCCGGACTGATGCCGATTTATAGTGCTAGCTCACTGAGATACCATGCCGCAGTTTAACATGAATACCCCACTCAGACACAGTATACTGACTCCGAGCCGACCAGTCCTTGTTTTAGCCCCTTAATGCCGAGCGCCAGACAGGGTAACAACAAGTACAATCTTTTAACGTCTTTTTGTATGACGCGGCCCGGGATCGAACCCTGGACCTTCCGCTCTCCGGGCGGACGCTCTACCACAGGACCACGGAGGCGGTTGTTAGCATTAACCATTGAAAGTGGCTCATCATAAATACCCACCATTCATTCAAACAACAAGGCTAGAACTCAACATCGCTCTGCAAGCCAAGCGTAGTTCTTGTAAAGCTTCACACATCCTAAGACCCAATTAAAATTATTGTTGTTACTACATTTTCTTTAAAGATAGTCCAAGCTTATTGGCAGTTAAATGTCATGTTCATCACCATCAAAGGCTGATTTTTTTCATAATAATCCAACACACTTAGGTAATATGTTTTTGGCATTGACATTTAACCATTCAGTGCATGAAAAGCTAGCAGTCACAGAATTTGCTCTTTTGCTTATTAAACCCATTTTTCCTGAATAAATCTGAAGGGACGAGGACATGTGGCCTCCATATTTCTGCAGTGAAATGTCCAATTACAGGGTGGAGCACAGTTTCTGTCAGGAGCTCCCACTGCCTGACCTTCACATGTTGATGAAAGAGCAAGTCCAGTGGTCCAGACACATCCATCTCATTTGATGTAACAAAGGCTGTTGTGCTGCCTCACACTGTGCTTTCATCACATGTATGCATGGTGCAATGAATCCTGAAGCCTTTAGTGAGTGAGTATGGTTTTACGCCGCTTTACGCAATATTCCAGCAATATCATGGCGGGGGACACCAGAAAAGGGCTTCACCCATTGTACCCATGTCGCGAATTGAACCTGGGTCTTCAGCGTGACGAGCGAACGCTTTAACCACCAGGCCCCCCCGAAGCCTATAGTTACAGTATGACCTGTCACATGACAGGAAACTGTCACATGATCATGTTGGACATACATACAATACAATATATTTTTCAATTTCAGTTGCACAAATCCACAAAAGTATATGATGAATATCGTACCTAAACTAGTTCTCTCTTATATATAGTCCTCAAAATACAGTTATGTATAAGGTCAAATAAAAATAATTTTATAAGAAAGCATGAAGTATAAAAGAACCCTCAAGTCTCTTAAATTCAGACTGGAAAGGGGATGAGTTTAGGCTGCAAGCTGAGAGTGAGTGAGTGAGTGAATATGGTATTACGCCGCTTTTAGCAATATTCCAGCAATATCACAGCGGGGGACACCAGAAAAGGGCTTCACCCATTATACCCATGTCGGGAATCAACCCAGGTCTTCAGTGTGACGAACAAACGCTTTAACCACAAGGCTACCCAACAAGCTGAGAAGGGCATGAGAAGAAATGAGGGTGAATATTTTATTAAATATATCCTCTGGGGGTCTGAGAGAGAGAGAACTCTTTAATGTGCCTAATGAAATTTCTGATGTTCTTATTCCTGTTATAGAAAAAACAAAGTGGCTAACATTCAAATCAGAATGACAACATTTCATGAAATTACTAAACCCATATTTAGCTTTTAAATGCACAAAGAATAAGAGAATCATTTCACATTGGCTAAATTGGCCAGGAAATGCTTTGAGGATCATGAAAAAGTAACACTATGATACACATTAATTCATTACACTGACAGTTCTGTCCCCGAATGCCTGGTCGCATATGGATGTTGCTTGTTCAGAGATGAAAAGAAATTTCACTCAGTCTGAAAAAAAATGTGACTTCACTGCAATTTTCGTTAAACTCTACAAAAAAGGATGGTGGTGGACTGAAATAGCCTCTGCTTTTTAACAGCACGTCTTTGTTTTTGTTGTTGGACTGTGTCATCTGTTGCCATGGGACAAACACGACATGAGACGACAACATTCCATGCGCAGATTCTGTCAATAATTTCTCTGTTTTTCTAACATTCCTCACTTTACATATGTCTTAACACTCAAACATGACAGGGCCTAAACTGTTTTTGCAGTCTAATCAAGCTGATTGACTTGGAACCGAAGGCAAACGCAGCAGAAGTGGAGGTATTGGTCAGCTATGCCCCCGATGTTAGAAAGGTCTGTAGAAGGATCAACACTCTGGTAAAGTCAACAGATTTCGTGGAGAGTCAGGACCGTGTTTGATCTGTTTAAAATGTTACATCCAGACATATCAAAGATTACTGAAACCATCCAGAATCAGATTTTCTTGTCAATTTCAACAGGGATATCTATTTTGCATGCAGACTGAACTCTGTGATCTGATTTAGACAAAAATCTGATCATACCGTTTGTTTGTTTGTTGTTTAACGCCGCACTATGCAATATTCCAGCCATATGACGGCAGTTTGTAAATAATCAAGTCTGGACCACACAATCCTGTGATTGACATCATGAGCATCGATCAACACAATTGGGATACGATGACAGGCATCCATCAAGTCAGCAAGTCTGACCATCCGATCCCATTACTCGCCTCTTAGTCATACTAATGATCATATTTATTTTGTCTATTTTGTTACTATTCTGATCAGGAATTTAATAGCAACGAACATGTCTTATCCACAGTCAAAATTGGAAAAGTCTGATCTTGCAACAAGGGATGTTATTCCAAGTTATTTCCCAAAAATACCAGCAACAAGGAATTAATAAAAAAAAGTGCTCTTAAAGTTCTTTGGATAACTTTCTATCTTGACCTTTTTGTATATTCTGTGTCACAGAAAAAGGCAACCTTAATTAAAATGAAAAGTAAGTGAGTGTGTGAGTGAGTTTGATTTTACGTCACTTTTAGCAATATTCCAGCAATATTACGGCGGGGGACACCAGAAATGGGCTCCACACATTGTACCCATGTTGGGAATCGAACCCAGGTCTTCGGTGTGACGAGTGAACACTTTAACGACTAGGCTACCCGACCGCCCCAAAATGAAAAGTGATCAAATCACAACTTATATTTATAAATCTTTAAAATGCTTCACCAATCTCTCACACTACCAACTCACTGACACAAAACTGCAATTCCTCTCAAACGAAATAACACACACATGATGAATGGTTCCTCTAAGGATTTGGTGAAGCATGTGTCAACATATCTTGTCTTTTTACATCAGACTCAACACAAAATGCTGCAAGTGTTTGCATTATGCTGCACTGCACTTGAGGGTAACGCAGGTCAACATAGACACACTGCCTCCAGCGCTGATCCTCCACATAGCCCACAAGTGTCCCAGTGACACACCTTATCAAAGTTTGCGCCATTTTCATACAGGCAGCCACACGTTACTCTACCCATGGATTTATCGCTGTTAAATTTCACTTAACTGATCTCACCTTCAGACTTATCTTTCTGATAGCAACGCCTTATCTAATAAACTTTCTTGGTCAACATGAGCAATGGAGAATGTATACATGTTCTGAAATATTTATGAGTTTGATACAATTAATCCAATGTACATGTATCTATTATCCTTGGTTGGCAGGTCAAATGTCTCAGTACATATAAGCTATATGGTCTTAATAATATGGCTATAACTTATGTTTAAGAAGCAAACCCGTCAAGTCAAGAAACAAAAACAGCAGATTAATAAATGTGCCCAAATACTCTGCTCAGCTTCCTTATTGATGGTCGCCTACAACGCCTCGGTTAGACTAACATTTAGTCTCTGAAATCTTATATTACACAATATCCTTCTTGACTCTAAAAATTAAAAAAATTTCCCTGTGCTGATTTTGTGAACAGAGCTAGCTAGAGCTGGCTAGAATTGCGTTATATGAGTTTCCAGATTATTATTTTTTCATAAAATAAATATATTCCACGGTCATGGTGCAGGACTACGCCTCGGTATGTAGGATGTCAAACATGAACATATGACAAGCTTCAATAGATCTGAGAACGGTTACCATGTGATTAACATGATTAACGGTTGAAGAACATGTTGTTTATGCCTATGTCACTCTGATTGGATGCCTTATGGAAATGGAAAAAAAGCAATAGAAAAATGCAAGATGGTGATGGAAAAAGCTACCCATAACATGGCTGAACGCAGTGGTTTAGCCCATTCACATGCAAGGCATGACAAGTAACAGTCAATGTGGTGTCAAATAGTTCATTCTAGATGCAACTGAACTGCACTCTAGCAAATTGAAAATGTGACGTTATTTAAATACTTTCATCTCTTATTATCTGTGTGACCCCTTAATAGTGATGCTGGGTATACAATTGCACATCTTCTGCACAGCATGTTCGAAATGGGAAATGATGCTGATTCTACATAAATTTCACCACACTGACATTATGTAGGGATTTTATTTTTATTATCACTATTATAATGTATAAAGTCTTATTTTGTTCTATTCTATGTCTAAACTGTTTGTACCCTGTCCTTCATGGGTGTATATGCACAATAATTTGTTGTTATTGACTTGCTACAAACCGAACATTCTGGGACAGATAAGATCGAGAAACACCACTGATGTACATCGTTTACGACACAGGTCTGAGCTATTTTGGAGATGCCGAGATGAAATCATGAAATCTTCAGGCAGATGGACACAGATACCTAGGTGCAGGCAGCTTCCGTAGGACCTTTTGCCATGGTATCCTCATCACTGTACTTCAGCAACCCCCATAACCTCTCCAACATCACCCAAGCTTACTCTCCTACTCATAAAACTGGGCAGAGGAGGCCAACATCAAGGCCAGGGATGACTCTAGGTTATTGACAAAATAGTCCCTGATGGGCCAGAGCACTCCAAGGTGAAACTCCCATCACCCTTTACGCCATGTGACCGGTCAGATTGAGAAAGTGATCTTAGTGCTACAACTACCATTAGTCTTTGTAGGAGTTACGGTACATGGGGAGTCATGGTTCTATAACTGCTTCATGGCCACAGGCCCAGAACTGATCAGACTTCATCGCTGTAGATGAACGGGTCAGTCTTCGCCCTGTCATGTGTATGATCCAGCAGCAACATGTGTGCATAAAGGCCGGAACTCATCTCTCTTACAGACCCTAGAGCATAGATGGCCACTGACCAAATATCTCCTGCTAAGTCACTGATGTATGAGTCCAGACGATAAGATATACCGAGTTATGTTATTAATATGACTGACCATTGTTAAGTCCCCGAAAAATAAAAGACCAGACAAAAAATATAAGGGGTTCCTGGGTAACTGGGATCCTTGAGGTTTACTAACATCTAGTCTCTGAAATGAACATATTCTTCAGATAAAAACAGTTCTTAAATAAAAATATAATAAGAAGAAGCCAAGAGAATCTCTTTATTTTCAGATCCTGATACTGCAGAAATCTAGACTTGCCATATATTATAGACTTGCCTGGGCTGTATTGGATATATTTGTTTCAGGGTCTGTATGACAGACAGTGTGCTCCTACAGTATTTGATTCCTGGAAACCCTCAGACTTTAGCTTTAGGGCAATGACAAGAACCCCTTGACCTTCATGATGCCACTAGATCACATTAACTGTTGAAAGATTAAATGACAACAATCAATAAAAAATTCTGAAAATATAGGCTGACAGTTCTGACCTTACCTCCCTGCCCCTAAAATCATTTTTTACCGAACAGATCAAATCAATGTCATTAACTGTTGAGAGACTGAAACATAAACAAGTTAAAAGGATATAAAATATAAGATAAGTGTCTATGACTAAGTGTCCTAATTACATAAACAGTCATCAGTGAATCCTATCTTCATCACCCTCACCCTCTTCCTCCCACTCCCATCCTGTATTGGCCCAAAGGACCGAGGCATCCCCAACTCTGCCTCCTTAGACCTAGTAGTCAGAAAGATTGCCTCCAACCTTCACAGCAGTTTATCTCTGACTGTGAACTCGGGAGCTTTGATGCCAACATCCAACGCCAACATACATGCAACATCAGTTAGCCAAAAGAAATAAATTTGAGGAAGTTGATAAACTGCAACACAGTTCTTCTTGTGGCTAGTTCCGTGACTCAGTTTCCTGATACAGCCATCTACTTCCATGATAATGTTCCTCCTGCCAAACATCATAATTGTGTGATACAGGTCTGTGGAGTGTCGGACAGAAGCAGCATCAATCACACAGACAGGTGGGGAATATGTTCCCGATAGGCAGTGTATATCTGGCATATCCTGGCTTTTATACATGTGCCTTTACATATATCTCCAATCATACAAGATAGATTGAGTGAGTGAGTGAGTGAGTTGGGTTTAACACCGCTTTGAACATTATTCCAGCTATATCACGGCGTGTCAGCTTAATGTGGGAAGAAAGCCCGAAGTGATGCAGGTCTCAGACGTTTACCACTTTGGTGAAACCCACGAGCACGGGTATGGTGCTGACAAACCTAGAAACATAATCGGGGTGAACCGGGATTCGAACCCACAATCATAGGTTTCTGGCGTGCCCAAGGGACGCAACTCTGCACAGCGAATCGCGGCGCCTTAGACGACTGGGCCACCCGTGCCCCCCAAGATAGATTGACTTCCATGCTGGCAAGGGATACGTTTGATAAATTGCATACCATGAAACTGTCATTTCCGACAGGCTACTTTTGGACCATATTTGTGGGTGTGTAACCCTTCCTTCCTACATTACACCGCCATAACCCTTTTAAAGCTTGTTACTCCTTTGTGTCAGCCATTTCTCTGAAATCATACAGCTTAATGTTTAAAATGATATTATGTGCTTTGTAGTGCAGGATATGCTTGCCTTTTTGCAAACACGTGGTATCATCACTATTTGATAGTGATTCATAGATACATGCTTATGATAAAGTTAGAACCATAACATGGATGTTGCTGTTAGTAGAGATTTTTAATGATAATGAAAAAAAAATCACTTTTATTAAAACATAATTTGAAATAATGCACATTGTTAACACATTTTAAAATCATTTTCTTCACGTGCAGATACATATTCTAATTTTCCTACATTGTGAAAACAAATTAATAATGAAGAGATTACTAACTGTATTGTTACCATTTATTTTAAAAAAAAATCACTTTAATATTTTATGAACTAGAACTAAAAAATAACTGCAAACTTAAACTTGATACATCAACAAGAAAACCCACATTCACTGAAATTAACACGATCAAATTCGTTGATTTCCTGTTTCAGCAACAAGATGTCGGAAACCTCTCCAGCAATGAAACAAACCTTTTCTTATGCAGGGACACGTCAGTACACAAATATTGATCCCATTATCCATCACACTCAAAGTTAGATCTACATCGGAGAGATACATTAAGCAACAGAATTTTGGATGATGAAATTTGACATCATGAATGAATGGTTCTAATTCCTTCACTGTGGCCTGAAATAGCAGAGAGACAAACGCCAGTGTATTTTGAATGGAGAAGTTGTTTTCACACAAAACATGGGCTATCTTTGAAGACTGTTTACAGAACAGATATGTCTCAAATGACAATTAGAAAGCTGTAGGACTCCCTATTCTATACAGCCTGAAGACTGAATGATAACCCTAGCACCTGACTTCATGGGGGACACTGGAGAAGATATGTATCACAAAATCACGTGTGAATACAATAAAGGTTATGTGATAGTGCCTGTTTAGGCTTAACAATGCATACATCATGCATACCGTCTCAAAATAGCTCACAAAAAAATCAATTTACAAATCCATTACTACAAATTGTTTACATTAGGCATTTTATTGATAATATTTTCATAACAAATTCCTGATCATACTGTTTAATGTTATATTTTGAATTATCTTTTAACACAAACGCATATCTTACAAAAAAAGTTAGAAACTTTGCATTAGAATATGTTTATTTACACATAAGATTTCGTTATAGCATAACCATGTGAAACACTATTATGTTTTCCTTTAAAACATCTATCTATATACACACCAAAGAGATAGCAATAAATTAGAATAGCTGTCTGAGTGCATTACCCTTGTGTATCTATTCAACACTTTGTACACTCTCAAAAGCATGAATTGTAATGACGCACATGCCATCATACACTGTCAGCTATATGAAGAGTGAAGGGCCAATGATATGTCAGTGTAATCCTCCACTGACAATCACTTGACAAATCCGGAAAACGAATACAAAACTCAAATGTCAGCATACAGCTATGTAAACTACACAAAATCAACTTACAGTTTTACAGCAGGAGTAAAATCCAGCACCTATCTACACATGCAACGAACTTGTGCACGCCAGTTACCGCTAATGACAACAAGCACAAATCGCCAGCTTCGTACGGCCAATATCAACACGCTCCACGTTGATACGATCAGAAAATCAATGAAGTACGACTCGCTGGTAGGCAAACTAGGTCACTTAGCACTCTGCATTTAGGGGCCAGTCCGGGCCGAGTTTCACAGTAGTGGGTACCTTATTTGGCAATTAGTCATATTTGTTGAGAAGAATTGCCTGTGAATAGACTGCATGTTAATCAGTGACGGCGCAGCGAGATTATCAGTAGTAAGCTCAGGTTAAGATTTGTGTCACGTCACATGAATGGGCGGGCTAGGACTTTGACAATAGTGTACTATGAATACGTGATACACTCACCCTCACTAAGGTGGAATTTGAAACTACTGGCTTGTGTATACCTGGACTGATTGCCAAGTGATTGCCAACTATCTGGCTGTGTGCTCAAACAATAAACAGTCATAAGGACTTGTTCTTTCTTCTTTTTTAACAAATGCTGCACTGAGCAATTTTCCAGCTCTATGGTGTGGCCTGTAAATAAACAACTCTGGACCAATGATTGATATTATGATCAACATCCCACATCATGGTTTGTTTGTTTCTTTGTTTGTTTCTTTCTTTGCTGTTAAACACCGCACTCAGCAATATTCCAGCTATATGACGGCAGTCTGTAAATAATTGAGTCTGGACCAGACAATCCAGTGATCGACATTATGAACATTGATCCCTTGTCCAATCATGACACGGCATACATCTTTCTGAACGTTTGTGTTTCTGAGGAGAAGATTAGTTGATTCACATGGTTGTTGTCACTCCAGCTTCATAATGATGTAAGAATCTACACCAAAACGTCACTATATGCAATAAACCAGAAGTTGTTATCCATAAAGTTGAAAGTTTTCTTACTTACCTACTTATAGAATGCCAATCAAACAGTTCGTTGATATTTTGTCATAACTAATAAAAATTGAAGAGGTTTTTTTTCAACTGTAACACATTTGAGCCCTGTTATGCTGTAAGATATCTTCCAAGAGCTTTGTCAGTTCAGAGAAGATGCCCCAAGCTAACAAACAGAATGACAGCAAACAGATGGCAGACACAGCACCATGCCATCAGCTAACTCTTATACGTTGGTCCTTCAGAGCTAAAAACTTTAAAGATTTATTCTACTGTTGATATGACAATTAGAATATTTTGCATAATAAACATGATTAAATGATAATGTTCTTATCACAACTGAGGTCATGAATGGAAAATTAATCTCAGATAGTTTTTGACAAAATGTGACAGCCAAATTAACTTATGGACCTGCGGCCCAATATAGATGCCATGCAACAGATAACACAGATAATTTGTCTCCAAGTTGAGAGAATTCAGTGAGATTTTTATAATGAGTCATGCATGGACTTATCTTGGAGATACTTGATTCTGGCCAGGCCCAAAAGGCTATCAGAATGAAGTTATGGGTGAAATTAACAGAGTCAGCTGTTGAAGTTCCTAACAGAATAGTGAGTGAGTATAGTTTTATGCCGCTTTTAGCTATATTCCAGCAATATCACGGCGGGGGACACAGGAAATGGGCTTCACACATTGTACCCATGTCGGTAATCGAACCCGAGTCTTCAGCGTGGCAAGCGAGAGCTTTAACCACTAGGCTACCCGACAGCCCCCTCAGAGAATAACTGCAGGGAAACGGGTTACTCAGCCCTCCACAACAAGTGTTCATCTCCATGGTGATAGGACAAGAACATGGTGGTTAGAACAAGAACGTATCTATTCCAGCCACCAATTTAACAATTAGGTGTATTGCATCAAGATGACTGGAAAACATGTGACAAGATACTTATGCTGGACATAAGGAAACAAATATATCACCTTTGACCTTTGACCATAACACCATGAACTATGACCTATATATGCAACCAGTGAAGTAGCTGTGTAATAACAAAGGTAAGATATGGGTCTGTACAGTGGAATCTACACAACATCTGACAGAGATAACGAACATGCTCATTGCTATGGTTACCAGAGTCATTTTTACAGAAATTGGGAAAATATGACCCATCTGACGTAAACACTGATCTTTGGGTGGTTTCCATGACGGCATGGACTCCATTATCCCAGCATGGAACACATATGACCTTTGTGGGTTAGTCATGGGTAAGATGACCCAGGCCGATGCTGCAGGAAAAGACACAGGTATCGGACAATACTGTGCCATATCATCAATCTATGAACATGTAGTTGTCATTAAACATGGTCAAGTAGTTCAACTACAAAAAAAAACCCATCTATACACATATACACTAGGTCCTTGAAATGATGAGATGAAAAGTTACATGGTACAAAGTTTCACATTCATTTGTCCAATTTGGTAATAAATAGAGAAATATCCTTTAAAACATTTACAAAATCATGTCCAAAGGCCATTGGTCACTTGAAATATCGCTGTGGTGTTCTAAGTTCATCTTGAATATTTTGTGCATACTATCCCAAATTTCAATTCAAAATATAAAAATTCAATATAATTTGTTAAAATCTGGATAGGAGGATGATGGCATGAATTGTATGATTATGTCATTCCCTTGAGCCTTGTCTTGCTATCACTCACACAATATGAGCATGATTAGAGACTGCAGCAACATTGTCATATACTTGAAATTATTGTCTAACTAATCTGTGCACAGATGAAAAAAGGATGCCTCTTTCATTTAGATGAGCACCAATATCAATAACAAATATTTATGACAACTTTGATTTTATCAAAATACACCTTTAATTTCCCAAGTGTAAGAAATTCTGTCCCTCGTATCAACCAATTTACCGGTACCTATCTGTTGCCCCACTTACTAAGTGTCTTGGCTTCTGAGGAAATTTCTATTTCAAAATAACAAAAACGAACATAAAATGATAATAATAAATGGTCTTTCTACAGAAAATTTGGCACATGAACATATTTTTTAACCTCATTCAAAATTTACTGTCATAAGCAAAAAATTATAAGACACAGATTGAAGTCAAACAAAACTTTTCAACTTATATTAAAAAACACCCATATGTTTCAACTTATCAATAAAGTCTATGAACAAGGGCTAGGTCCAAGGTCAAGGGAAGCCAAAGTTATCCTGACCAGGCATGTTAAAACAAACAAATCTTGTCTTCCCTTGCATCCACTGCACATGAAAAGACAACAGTCCCGGATTCATGCCAGACCCGGTATTCCTGGTAGTATGTGCTGACTGGGCCACACAGGGATGGAGACTTTCCAGCATGACCAGCAAACAAAACACCATCAGTGCTACACTTGGCAAGGTGGCAGTAATAGGATGGAGAAACAGCAACATCCCACCAATGTGCCAGAAATTCAGACCAACAAGAGATGCACAGTGTGACACTACAGAGACCATACAGGACCAGTGTTGTCATACCTCTGCTGTAGCAGAAGAGTGTGACAAGATGGCTGGAAATACCTATCCCAGGTAATGACTGGGGTATAGCTTCCACAAATTGCTGAAACAGTAACAGACAAGCTCCTTTCACAATGGAAGCAAGCCTCAGTTAGAAGAGTTTGGTAAGGATGGTATCGGCAGAGATCGTATGCAGTGGCAGATATACCATGCAGCCACTAGGGTCAGTGCAGCTGAAATCCTGCGGGCAAGCAGAGTCCACTTACCTGGGTTGCCTACAGGTTCCGTCAGCTAAGTTCACACCCGGCCCTGAATTCCCCTTCACTACGTTTTTTAGTAGTGAAGGCAAAAAGTTAGTGAATCATAGACACCGACTATACAGAGTTGGAAACATTCCACAAGTCACATGATTACTCATCCCAGTAGGTCATTCCCCATCAGACACACTCAACCCATATATGGAACACCGGTGCTCAACTGCGGTTCCTTTGACTTGCAATTAATGGATAAGAACTAAAGTTAAACTTTGAATTTTGGATACAAATTGAACGGAAAATGTTCACTGAGGCAAAAGCTTCAAGAAAATATGGGATTTATTTGGGAGAAATCTGCAGCAAAGGTGAGAAAGCTAACCCAAGGCAGGAGTACAGCAGACATTTTCAAGGTGGGGAAGCTCTCACAGTCTGCAGCAAGCAGTGGTGTAGGATAACACTGCCTTGTCTATAAGCGAGCACCACAACCTTTTTATCATCTGCTGAAAGCAAAAATAGAAGGAAGAGAAATGTTGTTTATTTTTAGAACAGAAGGTAAATTAGCGCTCCCTCATTCTTCCTCAACCTTATGACCTCAACCATCCCTAATAACGAAAGACACCTAACTTTTGGGGCAGTATGTATCAGAGAAGTAATATATGAGCAAGCTATGAGAAGCCATGACCATAATGCCAGTCCCAAATCTCCTTGTCTGATAGTGCTTGTCCGTGTTTGCTTTTAAAACAGAAACCAGATGCAAAACTCATCTCTGTGTCTGAAAATAGCTCGTTACTATACATGGAAAATTGATTTCCAAAGGGGCATGATTGTAGCTTTTCCCCAAAGGAGACAATGATAAAACAAAGGTGAACAGGCTGCACACATCAACTGTAAGCATCAACAAATTTCAACTTGAGGATATTAGTTTCATGTCATCAACAAACATTCATACTATCTTTCAGGTGTTAGTATAATTTAGATAGTGTTCCTCTCAAAATAAAGCAAAGATGCCCAAATAATCACTGGTTTATCAATTTGGAAAGCGTGTATTTTCCATAAAATGTAAAATCATATAAATTCATTGCTTTTCCATTTCTTTGGAAAATAATGAACACATGTGTTAAAGCCCAAACGTTCTGAGAAACGTATAACAAAGTTGCAATTGTTTAATCTGGTACATATATTGTGTATATGCTGATGAAGTAAAAAAGTTCCCCATGAGTGAATAGGTCTCTAGTACCAGTTATTGTGATTAGAGCAGGCTAAAATCAGGACATTGTGTGGTTATAGTGTAGGGCTGGGTGCCATTGTACAAAGCGATCTTAGCGCTTAGGTGATCGTAACTTCCATACTTTAACATAGACTTACGACATAGCTTACGAGGTTGTTTTGTACAACAGCACCCAGGGACGGGTAACTCGGGTGCTCAGGTCGGGTCGGGTGGGTGCTGAGTATTACCCAGGTACACACAGGACTACCCTGACCCATGGTTAGTCACATGATATATTGTTGAATAACAAAAATTATCTTGCGCTCTGTGGTTAAACTACAAGTCACATATGTTCTCATTTCTTTCCCACTATCCACGCATTCCTTCCGACTTATACATTTTTTAACAAAGATAAAACTTTAGTCAACCTCAGTGTTTGCATGATAAGATCATTTTGTAGTGTTCTGGTCAAACAATTGGCAGGGAGACATCTTGTACCCATCTCTTGAGACTTACAGCGGGTACCTGGGTAGGGTCCGGTAGTAGGGGATTGGGTACCTGGGTAGGGTCGGGTAGTAGGGGATTGGGTACCCAGGTAGTAAATTCGGACTCATCCCAGGCATATTATAGTGGTTACAGGATGATGTGGACTGGATGACTGTGTCATCGTTCCAAACAATGTTATTGTTGCTCATGCCCTCGACCACAAGGTCTAGACTTGATTTTACACACTTCACACCAATAAATAAATTCCCAAAATTTCACTTTTTCTATATATTCACTGAAACTGTGATTACTTAACCACTCTGTATCAGGAAGATTGCAGAAGTGTTAAACTACATTCACTAACTCAACCCTTTTCCAACATCCAGCTTGAAAATATTGTTTAATTCACTAAAAAACACAGTTTCAATGTAACAACTGTTAAATGATCATGATCATAGCTGGCTCATCCGCAAAATCCATTGAAAACTCCCATGAGATGCAATATGAATCCGAGCCAATAATTCCCCCAAACATTACAAACACATCGTATTAATAACAATCAGAAATCAATCATCGCTATCAATACAAAATTAATCAATATTTGTAATCATTTAGAGGTAGAAACCCGAAGCCATGCTACATGTACAGAGTAAAGACAGCCATGGAAACTGTCCATAGTGATCCCTCTCATCCAGCTTTGCTCTCGGTAAATTTACATCCAGCTTCAACAAACGGTGGAAAACACAAAGTATTTGTAAAGAATGTACACAATTACTTTGGAATGATCATAATCCAGGGTCCAAATGTTTTCATTAAACTGAAGATATGTTGAAATTTGTACCCAAGGACTAATCCATGCAATTAGAATTGCAATAAACAAGATGTAAAGACAATTACAAATGTAGCTTTCAAAATTTAATGAAAGATTATTTTCAATGCGTTATAATTACGTTTTCTGGTCTTTCATTTCTTAATTTCCAAATGACATAAAGCCAACTTGAACACTAATGAAATATCATGACTCAAATTTATCTTAATGCTGTTCCTTCATTTTAAGACTTTGCTTAATTCTTAATTTCCAAATCCAGGTTAGCTTGACAATAAGGTCTGTGCATGTGTGCAGTTGACATCTGTGCGTGATGCATGATACGTGACGCTCATACATTGCACGCCCAGCCATCTCCTGTCATTATTCCCATGCAATTATTACAGTGGCTGACAAAATGTCACATCAAATCTCAACGCTACCGACGACATATCACCATTCCTAACAACAGTACATACTTCTCAAGACAAACTGTTCATTTCAATCTCATTACTTCTCACAAAATCTACAAGTGTTATTAAAACAGAAATCGTCACTGGTAGGTTACATTTCAACTTACCTCTCAAAACACAATTCCAATGTAAACAGATCCATGAGTTTCTCACGAACATTCCACACCCTCCAACAATTCACATTTTGCGAATGTGTCAAAATTTCAAGTGTCTCAAAATTGGTGACAAGAATGCACGGCACAGCTGAGAACGAAATAGAGGGCGGATAGACATCAAAGGGTTGTCCCGTGAAAATGAAACGGGAAAGTGACGAGGACGCAAGGTAATATTTACCTGCGGTGAATGTCAGCGTGTCCCCTGTGTGAAGGTGGAGGTATGGGGGAGACCTGTACGTGTGGGCAACACACTCCACTCAGCCAGGCACTCCATCTGTCTCCATGGCACCCCACACTCCTGACACATTTACACTACTCCTTCCTGGGCCAGGTAAATGTTAATGTAAGATATATTAGGATGTATTGCACTTAACAATAATGTACACCGTATAAATGTGCAACAAAGAATAGCTTGTGTGGGAATAAATGAGAGCTATTATGCAGTAAATTCCACAGTCACATTTTGATATAGATCTTAAAGTAATAAATACAGTAGGTGTAATTTGTTCCATGCATGCTACAGTAGACAAGAAGACTGTGTGTCTCTCTGACTGTCTGTCTTAACAATAAAGTTGTGTCATCACTACTAATGTCTCCTGCCAGACTCCTCCCTCCCACAACCTTGTATCCCCTGTCAGACACCTCCCTCCCACAACCTTGTGTCCCCTGTCAGACACCTCCCTCTCACAACCTTGTGTCCCCTGTCAGACACCTCCCTCCCACAACCTTGTGTCCTCTGTCAGACACCTCCCTCCCACAACCTTGTGTCCTCTGTCAGACACCTCCCTCCCACAACCTTGTGTCCTCTGTCAGACACCTCCCTCTCACAACCTTGTGTCCTCTGTCAGACACCTCCTCCCACAACCTTGTGTCCCCTGTCAGACACCTCCTCCCACAACCTTGTGTCCTCTGTCAGACACCTCCTCCCACAACCTTGTGTCCTCTGTCAGACACCTCCTCCCACAACCTTGTGTCCTCTGTCAGACACCTCCCTCCCACAACCTTGTATCCCCTGTCAGACACCTCCCTCCCACAACCTTGTGTCCCCAGTCAGACACCTCCCTCCCACAACCTTGTGTCCTCTGTCAGACGCCTCCCTCTCACAACCTTGTGTCCCCTGTCAGACACCTCCCTCCCACAACCTTGTGTCCTCTGTCAGACACCTCCTTCCCACAACCTTGTGTCCCCTGTCAGACGCCTCCCTCCCACAACCTTGTGTCCTCTGTCAGACACCTCCCTCCCACAACCTTGTTTCTTCTGTCAGACACCTCCCTCCCACAACCTTGTGTCCCCTGTCAGACACCTCCCTCCCACAACCTTGTGTCCCCTGTCAGACACCTCCCTCCCACAACCTTGTGTCCTCTGTCAGACGCCTCCCTCTCACAACCTTGTGTCCTCTGTCAGACACCTCCTCCCACAACCTTGTGTCCCCTGTCAGACGCCTCCCTCCCACAACCTTGTGTCCCCTGTCAGACGCCTCCCTCCCACAACCTTGTGTCCTCTGTCAGACATATCCCTCCCACAACCTTGTGTCCTCTGTCAGACGCCTCCCTCCCACAACCTTGTGTCCCCTGTCAGACACCTCCCTTCCACAACCTTGTGTCCTCTGTCAGACACTTCCCTCCCACAACCTTGTGTCCCCTGTCAGACACCTCCCTTCCACAACCTTGTGTCCTCTGTCAGACACTTCCCTCCCACAACCTTGTGTTCTGTCAGACATATACCTCCCACAACCTTGTGTCATCACTAACAGTATCTGTTAAATCTAAAAGAATCTATTGTATTGCAGAGAGTATTACTGTATAAGTAATACACTCTGCAATACAATAGATTCTTTCTCATGACAATAGAAAACATATCTAGTAACATTGTACACCTAAGGTGACTTTGATAACTTATTTACGTTTTCATTTATCTACTAGTACAGTGTCATCTTATTACAGAAATGACCAAAATGTAATAGATGTATGTTGCTTACTTCATCAAGTAAGTAATCAAGGTAAGCTGTCCATCATGACACCCTCACAATGCACCCTATGTCCTACCACTCCCTAGTGAGTGAGACTGGAGGATCGATACCGCTCCCCCTTTGACACCTGCTATGTGATACCCCTCGTTGCCCCTCACCCCGGACTGTCACTCAGGTAAACTCAGGTAAACTGATCAACCCAGGGGAAGTCTCTCACCTGGCCCCCTATATGCTGTGACTCGGTTGACAAAACTTTTGTGCAAGAAAACTGAACATGCAGCACTATATTTCTCTCTATTTTCTTAAATCGTCACAATCAAACTTAACCATTTATTAATTGTCAATTAATTGTGGCCTCTTAGAAAATTGTCAAAGGGGTACTTAATGAAATCATACACAAGTAAAAATTGTTCTCAGAGATCAGTAAACAAACTGAGATCAAAATTCGATGAAACTAAACCTATATGCATACATAATAATATACTCCATCTACACTGCTGTTTTCTCAAAATTAATTTTAGATTAATTCATACATCATTCTTACATCAATAAAAATAAAAATATATTCAACAATTACTGTTACACACGGTTACAAGACAAGTTACAAAGTTGTCCTTCGGTAAACAGTCCACATTGTATTTGCAGGAGGTACAAGCTTTGTCAAGTGGTCAGATGAAACAGACCACACTGTCTGTATTTACAGGAGGACGAGCTATGTCTAGTGGTCAGATTAGGACAGTCAACAACGAACATATTTGGATGGAATGACCAGCAAGCTTGAAGCAACAGGGATCCCTGATTTAACCAATCAAACAGGGGACCCTGCAGTAAAGATGAACATGACCTAATGACAGATCAATATTGAAGCCAAATAGTGACACATTCGGACATTTGAATGACAAACGTTCTCAATGCATGAACAAAGATAGCTAGGTGGGTACTAATGACCGGTAAATAAGACGAGTGTCTGTCATAAACCACGCATTGAAGTTGCGATTAAATGGTGGTTAGTAATGCAACACTTTGAGTTTACCATTGACACATGACGGTGAATGTAATTGGCACAGCATCAAGAGTTTGGGTATTCTTTAGAAGTAAATCTAATTACCATGATTGAGTGAGTGAGTGTGGTTTTACGCCACTTTTAGCAATACTCCAGCAATATCATGGCGGGGGACACCAGAAATGGGCTTCACACATCATATCCATGTCGGGAATCGAACCCGGGTCTTCAGCGTGACGAGCAAACGCTTTAACCACAAGGCTACCCCACTACCCCTAATTACCATAAGACACTAGACTTAACATTAATACTCTCTTACATGCATTTAAGTTTATGTGTCAAATCTTTTCCTGTCTGTTATAAATAGGGCTTCAACGAGTACTCGAATACTCGGGGCCGGGTCGGTTTTAGTGGGACTCGAGTCCTTGATACTCTTTAAGGGGAGATCACTCTGATTTGCTTGTTTCACGTTAGCACCCCATTTGCACCGGCAATGTCGAGGGATAAAAAATTAAACGTGTGGTTTGTGTTAAATATATATTGTAGTATTTGTAGACGTAATGTTTTTGAAGGTCGTGATTAAGATTAGTGCAGTTACAAGCAAAAATTAACACTGAACACTTCTTTACACTTTGACAGATAAACAAGTTCCGTGGACGCTTTCTATTTACATTTCAGTGCAGTTCAGTTATACTTATAACATGTTTTAATACTATTAGATGGCAATTTTGATCTAATGAACCAATATTCTTAAAGAACGTCCTATTTTCGGGTACACAAGTACGAGTCGAGTTTCACCCCTCGGGTACTCGAGTCCAAAAATTTGGACTCGTGGAAGCCCTAGTTATAAATAGAAAATTATTTTACCTAACATAAATACACTCCAAAATTCATTTCAATTCATGTGTTTCAAATCTTTTTGTCAGCTATAAACGTAAACCTATTTAGCTTATTCATGTGTTTTGAATCATTACTTGTCCTGTCATAAATATAAACTTATTTTTGGAATGGCATATCGTAATCAAGCATTTCCCGTCTAAGTAACTTATGACTGTATAACGCTTAATTAGTCATGATGAGAGAGCCCGGAAACAAACAGTTGTTTTTCAAAGGGAAATACAGAAATGAAAACAGATCGTCTCGTAATGACATATTGAGTACCTGTTCTATGACAATACAGTAAACTATGGTTGTAAAGAACAAGAAGGGACCAGTAATTTTAGTTTGTTATAACCGTAGTTGTTATAAGCATATATACAGCCTGTACACATGAAATGTTATATCCCTCAGTTCATTATACATTTTATAAGCATGTTCGTTATAAACATTGTTTACTGTAGTTTTCGGCTACCTTGTTAGCATCCTCTGTTTCTTTGTATCATGTGATATAAGTCAGTACTTGTGAACATCAGGCGAAATATACAATGGTATCCTGGGCATTTATCACACAGAGATCAATGTCATATGTAGATATGTCCCAACGGTACATGGAAGTTCGGGATACATGAAAATGGGGAAGGGATGGTGCTTATTGTATATTTAATACATACAACCTATGATACACATAAACCATTCCTGTCAGATTATAGCATTGATTAATACCTATTGAAACTATATCCTTTCCCAAAATCTTTATGAAAACATTTCAATCGGGTGATTGTTTCTTTAACCTGGAAATACAAACTATTCTCAAAAATTGTACCTCTAAAAATAAAAGTTCATATATAAATAATATACATACAAATGTACCATACATAAAATTTATTATACATTTATTGAAATTACATGTATTAATGATAAATGAGTATATTCTTACCATTTTCTACAGTTCGAAAGCAAACTCCTCGAAACGAAAACTTCTCAGCCTGAAGGAAGCCTCGAGCAAAGTATTTCTCTCCCACATTCTTTTATTTTTTTATCATCTGCGTAAAAGATTCTATTTTTACCTGTGAGATGAGTGGTTAGGCTATGATCTAATTGAAAGCTGATATCAGCACCCCCATCCCCAACTGTTTCACTTCCTCTGGTGATGTCAGGTATTTCAATCAGCCAGGAATAGAAGAAGAGGCTCACTGAATCACTAGGTTTGCAGGAGTTACCTCCCTTCATGTGTTTCCTGCAGTCAGCATATCATTCTAACACAGTTTTAACCTATTCAATGACACCTTGATTTGGTCATCAATTTAGAATTAGGAATAATTATGTGATTGAATTATTCATGAACCTGTTTCGAGAAATTCTGAAATGTACTTTTTTGTTATTTATTAACTCTACTGTTTTGTTTCTCTTTTTCTCATTGATGCCTGTGAGACAAAGCCTCTGCCTGGCATTGATATATCCCCTGGGATTACCCTCGATCTATCTGGAATCAAGTCCACGGGACTCTCATTAGTACATTTTGGAGGTCCAAGGCAAGAACATAGTGTCCCAGACTGGCAGACTGCAGCATGCTTCACTTGATTTTCAAGGTGATTATCAATATCATGTAATTGCATCTGCTCAGCAGCATTAATAACATGCGGATATTTTTTCTCATGTGGAGAAATTTGAATGTTTATGAGTGAGTGAGTGATCAAGTGAGTGAGTGAGTGAGTGAGTGAGTATGGTTTAACGCTGCTTTTAGCAATATTCCAGCAATATCACCGCGGGGGACACCAGAAACGGGAATCAACCCAGGTCTTCGGCATGACGAGCGAATGTTGAATGATTATGAGATTATGTTGAATCATTCATTTTTTATCAAAGGAACTTACCATTTATATGAACATTGAATAAATGTATATGTCGTTAGTCAGTAAAGTTTTTGCTTGTTTCTTTCATTCAAATACAATAAATACACTGTGCATGATAGCAAAGTAACATAGTTCATAGACTGTTACTCCACAGCAGGGTCCTACATACTAATAACCTATATGACAACAAGGTGTGCTGCTAGGAGGATCACAAATACCTGATGCATGGAGCTGAGCTCGTACTGTGTGTTTCTTAAAATCAGCAATGTTCCAGGTATATCGCAGTGACCTATAAACAATCAAGTATGGACCATACAAACAAGTGATTGAAAGCATGAGCAACGATCCATGCCATTGGGGCACAATGCTACACCGTCGTCAAATCCTGACCATTGGTTTATTGTAGTTACAACAAGCATTGGTCACTTGGGTCCTATTCTAACCTATTTTAACCTATTCTAACCCTCCGGTTTCAGGGAGAAAGGCTAGGTGGTAATACAACGAAAATACAAAGTGAAGTCCTGCAATGCACACAATACTTCCTCAACTGATTAACCCATGCAGCCATGCTGAAAGGGAATGTCTATAGACGTATCAGAGCACAATAGGAAGTGATTGAGTGTTGAGTGTCATGCCCTCGTGAGCGATATTCCAGCTCCATCACAGTGGAGTGTCAAGCTCAGGTGCCCCAGTGGCTGATAGCATCAACAGCCATCCATGCACATGACACATGACACATGACATGACCCAGGATCCACACAACATACATGATCCACACCACACACATGTCCATGTGACACACGGCCATAACCAACACATGACACAAATGACACATGACACACAACACATGACCCAAATGACACACAACCCTAGTAACACATGACGCTCATGACCCAAGTGACACACATGACGCTCATGACCCAAGTGACACATGACACACACGACCCAAGTGACACACATGACAAACATGACCCAAGTGACACACATGACAAACATGACCCAAGTGACACATGACACACACGACCCAAGTGACACATGACACACACGACCCAAGTGACACACATGACACACATGACCCAAGTGACACACATGACAAACATGACCCAAGTGACACATGACACACACGACCCAAGTGACACATGACACACACGACCCAAGTGATCACATGACAAACATGACAATGACACACAATCAGCCAGGCCACACATCATAACCATCTGATCCTCATTAGCCTGCTCTATGACAAGCACAGTATGTGGGACCACTTGTGACCCGGTGACCAACAGGGTGCTGGTTAACACAAACACTGAACACATACATATATATACACAAACGGCTAAAAGAATTTGCATCTAAATCAAAAAAGGATAGAAAACACACACTGAATTTGGAGCCTTGGGAAATAAAGGTCTTGTCAAAAATATGCATAAATGTTTCACAAATTTCATTGAACTGCATTCTCAGACAAAATTCTACAACATGCATATTCAAACATTAACGCATGATGACTTGACTATCCATAAATGAATCTAAAATGTTAATGACCTAATTACAAAGTCAAATAAATTTGAAATTCTATCAACTTTTGTTCATAAAGTCACTTTTGACAAATGGAGCTGTGTGAACAATCCCTGGTCCCGTATCCCAAAGCTAGTGTATTATTCTGTTTGGTATGCAGTGGAGTTTGTTTGAGGTCCGATTAAACCCTTATAGAAATATACACAGCATGTACAGTGGAAGATAAACAGATAAAAACTGGTGTCCATTCAAGTTCAGCGAAGCAGTTCACTGAACAGGCTCTTTGAACAATGGCGAGCTGATCTTAGCAAGGTACATGAATAGATATGTTCATGCTGCAATATGAGCGAAACAGGTTTGATCCGATTTGATTGCTACTCTATCGAAATATGACAACTCTATGCTTTGTGCTCAAGCACCTTGAGGGGGAGGGTGTCACAAGTTGAAATGTCATAAAATCATGAAAGATTCTTTCTTGAATCACAAAGAACATCCTGTTTTCGCTCAGATCATGCCTCCATGGAAATTTTTTAAATGGGTGAAAAAAGGAATATCTTTTTTCCTTTTGAACAAACTCTTCAGAGACTAACAACTTTTCTGTGAAATAATCAGTAATTAAATTCACCACTTCTTAAATAGCCATAGAAATCAGAAACATCAAATTCATTACGAACTCTTGTAAACAGTTTCAAGACAAAAAACAGTTCAAGGACAAAAAATAACAGGGTAAAAATGGAGTGTATGTGTATGGACATGATGGAGGACTTGTGAGTTGCATCATTTATTGTTCAATCAAAATAAAAAAGTTAACTGATGCTCTTATCTTATTTAAATCATATTTAATTTTATCTACCACAGACTCCAACCTGAATAATCCTATGATCCAAGCACTAATATGGCAAGTGGTACAATAGTATAAAAAAGGAACAGTGTGATTTTACTCAAAGAAACTATTTTGTATCTTGTCTTGTTTGATGCAAAGATAGCATTTTCAATAAGGGGGGGTTCAAAATATCAAAATCTTCTCTCCGATAATTTTACTGCCTACAACATACCACCTTTGTCTTGGTTCTCAAAAGAGGGGGTCCCTGACTTCACCCACCCCATCCCGCTGATGCGTAAAATACATTGAACTTGAAGAATGTTAGTTTGTTCATTTGCTGTCTTACACACTCAGCAATATCGCAGCCATAAGAAAGCAGCCTGTCGATAATTGAGTTAGGGACAAAAATAACATTGGTCGATAGTATAAGCAACAAAAATAACTGTGGTCGATAGTATAAGCAACAAAAATAACTGTGGTCGATAGTATAAGCAACAAAAATAACTGAGGTTGATCGTATAAGCAACAAAATTAACTGTGGTCGATATTATAAGCAACAATGTCACACAATCAACAAAGTCCCGAAGCCAGGACGTCAAATCAAATTTAGTCTTCTCTTACAAACCTGGGACGGTCGGGTAGCCTAGTGGTTAAAGCTTTCGCACGTCACGCCGAAGACCCGGGTTCGATTCCCAACATGGGTACAATGTGTGAAGCCCATTTCTAGTGTCCCCCGCCGTGATATTGCTGGAATATTGCTAAAAGCGGCGTAAAACCAAACTCACTCACTCACTCTTACAAACCGTAGAGTGCTTGGGACCAATGAAGTGCCTGGGTAATGACAGGATTGTCTTCACAGTCATGACGACAGTGGTGTTTGTTGCTTAAATGCCATATTCAGCAATATTGCATATATATGATGACGGCCAGTAAATAATCAAATTTTGACCAGGGACAAGCCAATGATTGATATTGTGAGCAATTATCCACATCATTGGGGTTAGATGATATTCAATCAATATGTCACCTCTTACATTGCTGAGGACTTAATCAAGCCTGGTACTACAGGGCGATGAGACAGCACTTTTACAGCAATTTCATAGCAGGCTATAAACTATCAAGCCTAACAACCCCAAGATCAATCATGTAAGCAACAATAAAATCAGCCATGTTGCAGCTGAGAGTTGGTCTTCCCAATGTCTCACCTAAAACACAATCATCACGCCATGTCTGTCGTTGTCAATGTATACAAGTAATGCCAGTTTGAGCACTACAACAGCTTCATGAAACGCACCCTGGTGGCTATCCATCTACATATACTATTGGCCCTGTGAAGATTCCGGGGTAGAGAAGGTCTTCAGTAACCCATGCTTGCCGTAAAAGGCGACTATGCCTGTCGTAAAAGGCGACTAACGGGATCGGGTGGTCAGGCTCGCTGACTTGATTGATGCATGTCATCATATCCCAATAGCGTGGATCGATGCTCATGATATCAATCACTGGATTGTCTGGTCCAGACTCGATTATTTACAGACCGCCGTCATATAGCTGGAATATTGCTGAGTGCGGCATTAAACAACAAACCAACCAACCAACCAACATATACTATTGTCTGTTGAGATTTTCTCTAAATATAATACTGTGTTCCCATCAAGAATACTGATTAAATGATTTTTCCCTAGTTTCAATGCAAGATCTTCTTCAGAGTGACAAGTGACATGTGTTTACCATCCAGCCTACCCACACACACCCAACACTAATGAACATGAATTCATCTCAAGTCTACATATTTTCACCTCAATGAGTTATGATACGACCCCTTACCCCGGCCAGGTGCATGGTGGGAGACAGGCGTCGTGATGTTACCCTTCTGGGGTGCACAGTATAGAGTATATCATCAAACATGCTGTTTCAGTTTATAGGGGAAGGAGCAAACACACCTAGGTCATACGGTTCATTATTCCTCCATACTGTATCAAATAAAAGCAGGTTTTAGTACATGCCGTCTGTGTACTGAGAGACATTCCTGTCTTTATGTCAGTGACCTGACAACAGTCAGCACAAGGTCTTCTTGACTTCACCACAATGGCCAAGATATTGCTGATACAACATTAATACTTTCAACTCGCTTCTCATACAAGTATCATATTTGCACATGTTCTTTGCTAATGTTTGGAGAGAATACCGAACCAAAAAAAGGGATTGGATCATGGCTATTTTGGGGGATATTCTTTTTTGTAGTGAGTCTGACTTTCCTTAAATGCGTACAGTATTTAAAAATATTTCATGCTTCCTCACTTTTTTGTTGAGTATATATATCAGATACAAGCGCTGTCGTCAACAATGTTCATTTTACCAATTCTGTCATAACTGTCTTTTCATCGTTGATGCTAATAATGACCAACCGTGGAATATCTTTGTCATTCATTTGTTTGTTTGTTGTTTAATGCCACACTCAACAATATTCCAGCTATATACAAGCAGTCTGTAATTAATCGAGTCTGGACACAATTTTTTAATTTCCCATTTATTTTCTAGTCCATTTAATGTTGAACAGTGTGAAAGGAAAGGAATGTTGGGGTGCAACTATATCTGTGCCCCAGACAGCTTATAAAGGACTTAATATCATAGTCATCATGACTAGTGGTTTATTCAGCTCACAGCTGAAAAATTAACAGCTTGGTCATGACCAATATTTAAAGCCATCTTGTCTGAATTTGCAATTAATTTTCAGTTAATCATTAATTTATACATTTACTACTGTCACTTAGAACATATGCTCATAACGAGAATCCAGAAAAAATATTCCACATTACAATAAACAACATTAGCATCATTAATTTTCAGGAATTTAGTCACAGCTCATCTTGCATGACAAATATTTCTATACCATAATGTTTTATTTGTTGCAAGGAGCAGAACAACTGAGAACTATAACATGTAGTTTAGATCAAAGAATGTTTCAATTAACATCTGTAAGGTAACTTTATCATTTTGATGGCCTCAACATTTACTTTCACATGTAACAAACACTTGATTTCATAAATAAATAGGTTATTTTGCCAAAAAAGGTCACAAATGTAAACAGGTAGTCAGTTATGTCTTGTGTTCAAGGGATGAATCCCATTGTGGCATATCAATATCACATGATACGCAAGGTCTGGAAGCCTTTCTGTAGCCCTCAATGGTAACCTTTAGGTGCCATGTTGTGAGAGTCTAGTTTGCAGCTGCTGCTAACACTGTTAATATTTGTATCAACAAGACACAAAGAAGGAACCTGTGCCTGATATTTGTGTTTGTTTATAATATTTATGTTTTGTCACTAACTCAAAAATGTTGATTTGTATACTACTGAGGAAGTAAGTATGTTTTAATGCCACTTTTAGCAATATTCCAGCAATATCACAGCGAGGGACACTGGAAATGGGCTTCACACATTTCACCTAACCATGTGGGAATCAAACAAACGCTTGAACCACAAGGCTACCCCACCTACTACTACTGCTCTGAGTGTTTACCTTGATCTATCATTTTCAAACCGCACACACCACCAGCGTGAGGCAGCAGGGTTGTTACACTGTGTACATAGAAGCGGTAGGATATTACACCGACGCATCGGTGGAATCGCGATATTTCACTTCCTGAAACAAGTATCGATCACAGTTGTACACTAAGTAAAAAGTATAGATTCTTACCTTAAATGTAATTTTTAATAAATGTTACACCAAACACTAATTAGTTGTGAAAAAGTAAATATTTTCCTCAACTGCACCAAACTTGACACTGCCAACTGTAAATCATCAGTGTGCCAGGTATTTGAATATTCTGTCTATGCAAAATATGGGTTACGCACTACAGATACGGGCATATACAAGTGTCGTGATATGTATCGGATCGTGAGCAAGGTATCGTGATACCTATCGGATCGCACAGTTGGTGTATCTTCCAGCCCTAGTACACAGCCATATTCCGACCCATGAAGATCCGGGATAGAATAGGTCTTCAGCAACCCATTCTTGCCGTAAAAGGCGACTATGCGCTTGTCGTAAGAGGCAACTAAGGGGATTGTGTGGTCAGGCTCACTGACTTGGTTGATGCATGTCATCAATCCCAACTGCACGGATCGATGCTCATGATATCAATCACTGGATTGTCTGGTCCAGACTTGATTATTTACAGACTGCCGTCATATAGCTTGAATGCTGCTGAGTGCTGCGTTAAACAACAAACCAAATCAAAACACAGCCATATATCAGCCATATCCCGAAAGGAGACCTCAACTTTGGACTTCATACATTGTGGAGAGTTGAACCCGGACCTCCCACCCACATATATGTCGATGACTAGTTGTTTGATGAATTACCACTGGAACTGTGTCATGGCCCATGCAACATCTGTTTACAGTTCACAACTGTGATCAGACCACATGAAAAATCCATGAAAACAATAAATATATCCTGTGCATATATATTCTATACATCACGACAAACTGTGGCAACAGATGGCAGCAAACATTGAACCAAATCCTTTGCATCCCAGAACCTCAATTACATCATTAGTCGTTCAGATTCCAAGTTGTCGTCTACAATACAAATATGCACACTGCTCAAACCTTATGTAGTTTATACCACAAGTATTTAGCCCTGAAATATTTCAATGTCTCCCTATCAAATGTCACATGGTGATGATAAATCGGAAGATAAAGAATAAAGTGTTTAGCAGCATCAACTGTTAAACCGTACCTCCATAGGGAGATGCTGAAATCATGTCACAACAAGCTTCTCTCTACGGTCTTCACGCAAGGGGATCAATTGTATTTGGTCATGACCTAACAGACGTTTCTCTGGCTCCTGCTGTCGATGCATAATCGCTCCCTTGTGTGTGCTAGGTTTGCATTCAAGAGTCAAGCTGTTCTTATAAATCCCACAGAAAATATTATGATGGTACAGGCCTGTCAAATATACTCTCATTCAGGAAGGAAGAGTTTCTGATTGTTGACGACAGCAGGGAGCAAGAACCAGATGTCTTAGGCTTGAAAAAAGTGCACCTACACGTACAGACGCAATCTGCCTCACTGTCATCAGTCAAGATTCTCTGCTGTCTGGATATATTTCACACCAGGAAATGGCTTCTTCTGGGGACTGTTTTGGTCAAATAACATCTGATACAAATTTCAATCTTATCACGACTTGTGTGTATGTATAAATTCTTAAACATATTGATGTTTGGTATCAAGTAGGCTAAACATGATCAAGTTTTTTTTATAAACCTGCATAAATTCTCAATGAAACAGGATCTTCTGCTTGTCCTTTGGATGCCAACATCATCAGGAAATGAGAAAAGCTTTGCATGAAGTTCTCACCGAGTGTTTAAAATTGGTTATCTTATCTGAACATTCTGTTCAATTTGTCCCCAAACATCAGGCTTCTTCGCTGGATACATGCTCCTACATCACACCATGCTGTGCATGTTCTTCACAGGTACACAAAAAACATGGCATTCCTTTGATTATAGTGTGTTAAGCATTACAGAATGTAGCCTTCACAACATGTTAATGAGCTGTAGGTAGCTAATTAACACTCACTAATAGCCTTGTGTCTACTAATAATTACAGACTGTTCATCCGATACCTTGTAATTACATCACACATCAGTGGTGAGGGAAAGTGGAAATTTTACAAGAAACTACCGGGAGTACCTGACCTGCATTCTCTGGCACGAGGAGCCCCACAGATCCCTGCTATTGTGCCTGCACCAAGTCAGAGTCTTCGCAACGACAGTGTTCAAACCCCATTTCACCTCACCTCACCTCACCTCACCTTAATATTTTACAATTTGGTTGTGACAAGGACCTTGTGACTTCTATTCTTATTTTCAACATTTATTTGTCAAAATTTCCAAACAATTTGTAACTGAAGAGGAGTGAACTGATCCATTTTAAGATTTTGTTTTTTGTTTGATGTTTAATGCAGCACTCAGCAATATTCCAGCTATATGACGGCTGTCTGTAATTAATAGAGTCTGGACTAGACAATCCAGTGAATGACATCATGAACATCGATCCACGCAATTAGGATATCTTACGATCCTGTTAGTCTTACTCTTACGACAAGCATAATCGCCTTTCACGGCAAGCATTGGGTGCTGAAGACCTATTTTTCCCCGGATCTTCACAGGTCTCCATTATAGAACACATATGAAGGGAAAGAAGATACATACTATAGTATAACCTTGCTAATCCAGACCCCGTAGATCTGAAACCCAAGTCAAGCCATTACTGCTGGCTTACATGTGTAGAAAGGGATATATCCATATATACTCATGACCAGGATATTTCTTAATCTGGACGATATCACTGGGAACACATCAATCCAGATTAACAAAATTTCACTGCAGAAAGAACAATTCAGGTAATGTCAGTATTAGCAATGGGGACCACCAAAGGGCTGCTCACATGGGTCATCAACATAGGGATTCAAACCCAGGTCTTGGGCCAAGCAAATGCTTGAACTGCTAGGCTACCCCACTGTCTCCATATAGTGAGTGTGTCTGTTAACACCACTTGAAGCAATCAGGGCAGGGATGGCAGTCACACCTTGTACCCATGTGGGAACTGCCCCAGGCCTTCATCATGACAGGTTTCTGCCTCAACCACTATGCTAAGCCCCACCACCTCCCTGTTGTATTTCAAACATTCAACAATCGTCTGGATTTGTACATCTGACTACAAACCTTCAGTTTTGTTATAAGTGAGGTGAGGTGAAATTGGGTTTAACGTCGCGTCCAAGATTATTGCACTTATATAGCGATGTGCATGCACGTGTATGTGTGTGTGTGGCTGCTTGTACTAGTCCGGACTGATGCCGATTTATAGTGCTAGCTCACTGAGATACCATGCCGCAGTTTAACATGAATACCCCACTCAGACACAGTATACTGACTCCGAGCCGACCAGTCCTTGTTTTAGCCCCTTAATGCCGAGCGCCAGACAGGGTAACAAGTACAATCTTTTAACGTCTTTTTGTATGACGCGGCCCAGGATCGAACTCTGGACCTTCCGCTCTCCGGGCGGACGCTCTACCACAAGACCACGGAGACGGTCTTTTGTTATAAGTATGTGAAGGTTCAAAAAAGACTGCTGATAATAATTCTTAGTCTTTTGGCTTTAATGGTATGAACAATAAACAGATGTCAAAATAACGCATGTCAAAATGGACGATAGATTTTGTTGAATGTTACACAATCTGCAAATTGGTTAAAGATGGTTTAGAGAGTTTTCCCCTATTCCTCCACTCCAATCAAAAAACATACAGCGGCTGTAATTAACCAGGCAATATCCTGAGTGATTAATTTTTAAATTTAATCAAATCAACACTCTTCAAAATTAAATCAATATGTTAACAGACCAAATATTTTAGACATATCTTACTTCATTATCATATTATCTGTGTTGCCGGAATCTGCAAATAATTAAGTTATTATTCTCATTTCTTCTATCAACACATCAAGGTCTCGCCATATTAGGATGTCTTGTTAGTTCTGTAAGGTGAGACCAGCATTTTTAGAACCAGCTACTGTTTAGTAATAAAAAACAACTATCATTTAAAGAAGTGAAGATACTATCTTAGCATGAAACTATGAAAAAGTAATGAACAATGAAAAGAAGTGTTTGTTACAAATACTAAGACATACAAAGAACAAATAGTAGATTGCAGTCACTCTTTCTGTACTTTTCACTGGGTCTTAAGCATTGTTGTGCGTCCAATAAGACACAGGTTTACATACTTTCAATCCAGGAAAACAAATCTTTTCAAAGGTTTCAGGAGACTGGTGGTTTGAGAATGTGGATATTGATTTTACTTGGTTATAATACTAAAATTAATATTGTATTATTACAGCTGCACAAAGTCATAACTTGAAATCAATTTCCATGGTGACATCTAGTCATCTGATTCTGCAGAGACAATTCAATACATGGACAGCAACACTGTAACAACAAGCTATATCAACCTTCTCATGCGGGAGAAACTGTCAGCTTGAGAAATTACCGTATTCAACACAATAAGCGCCCAGGGCACTCTCAAAATCAGAAACATGAGGCTCTTATTAGAATATTATTTTGGTGGAAAAAACAGGGTTGAAAAATAAATTTCGTGGTTTATGCTGACAGCCTGAAATGTTTAAATATGACATATATATTTTTCCAGAATTTCATTGTCTATAATTAAGGTTGCATATGACACACAAGTGCGTATTATGCGCGAATAAATAAGTCTTGTGTACATTGATCAATCCAAAGGGGTGCTAATTGGGATTGTTCACTAGCCAGTATATTAGCAAATATCGCCGTGGGCACTTATTAGAGCGGGGCGCTTATTACGTCAAATACGGTAAACCCCAAAAGGTATTTCCTAAAAACACATAGCCTTTTGAATTAGTCAAGTGACCATTAAGACAATACCTTAGATACTGCCACCAATTATTAAAAAAAACTTGTTCATACAAACCTGGACCATTCATAAAAGAAAAATTATTTAATTCTGTTAACCAATGCTCAAAAGAAAATGTATGTTAGACCCTTCCGCTGTTGATATTCATCAAAACATACAAAGACTCCCAGATAACCTGTTCACATAATCCTTCTCTCCCAACAAGTAACAGTTCATTCACTAATTGCGCTGCTGGAGATTCTGTTCCCCAAATTGTTTCCCAATTAAATTAACACTGCCCAAAATGTCACAAAATAAAATTGAAACAGACCACTAGTCAGCATACTTCCCACAAGTTTAAACAGAAGAGCTGCAAAATTCAAACAAACCACGTCTTTCGAAACAATTGACAAAAATGGAAGACACAATACAAATTTCCCCACCAAGCTCTGCATACTGGAAGCTGTTTGAGAACATAATCTCCCATGTCAAGTAGCAATAAGTGAAACAAGCGACTGTGGATCGAGTTAGACAAGGGATGCGAAAAAACAGCAACCTTGCCCAGTTGGTGCTATCATGTCAGCGGCCTATTGTTTGTTATGGGGGACGTGTTTGAATCAGGACAGGTAAGACGCCAGTTTGTGAAAGAGGGGTCATGTTCGGCGTGTAAAGGTAGGGACCTTGTGGTCCCTGTGCATGATCTTGCATTCGACATCGGCAATTACTGAACATAGTGGAGGTATTGAGAACATAAATAGCCTTCAGCTTTAGTCTCCCTTTACCAGGCAGCCACTTGACTACTGTTCCTAAACTATACTCACAGCTAAATGTCATCATTGTCATGTCAGGTTCTTAGTCATATCATCTACACAAACGCTTCATGATTTACATTATACTACTGGCATATTTCTGTTAAAAATGATCATATGTGACAATGAAAAGTAATTGTTCTCTCACCAATCGCACTTGATGATAGACCAGTTAAGATTTACTTAATGCAGGCTACAGGTGATATGCATAGTCTTAAAAGTGTTGGTGCATTATTTCTACCATTTATTCAAATTAACAGGCAAAATTGTAAAAGATAATCGTTCTAGTAGATCTACATCTATCAAAGACTGTCTCAAATTATCAGTACTGGTAATCAGTCTACCACTGATGTCACCCTGCCGTTAAGCAGGATATGGATACAAAGAGAATTGCATTAGAATGAACATGGGTCATGTGGGTTTTACAATGTCCTCATATGTGACACTTAAAAAAACAGCATCTCTCTCAGAATTCAGTTTGCAAAAGTACTGAAAATTGCACAAGAATGCAATTGGATAATTAACCATGAAGCAGGGGAAGAACTGTACACTTGCTCAGTATTTTTAAGTCTGTCTCATGATAAAGATAGCCTTTGGGTTGGTCATGCTGATTCACTCCAGCTATATGAGGAAGTGTTGGAACCACGTATGCAGTCAGTAATATATGCACACAATCCGATCCCAGTGATAAATAATATCTGTTTGTATGTTTGGCATTTGAAGCGCACTCAACAATATTCCTGCAATATGGCAATCATGTCTGTACCAGGCAAACCAGTGGTTGATATTACAAGCAATGAACCAATGACCTACAAGTCATCTAACTTGACCACCCAATCCAATAAGTCACCTTGTACGACAAACAGGCTGGCGAGAAGGAATTCTGCTTTCATGGGCGGATCACTACAACCTTTGGGAATTATGACTCTCACAGACTCGGGTCCAAGCACTGAGTACACACAAGAAGTAAATACACATTTAGAAACTGACTGGGCAATTTTAAAACACTTAATAAAACCTTCCAGGAAATGGAAACACAACCAGGTGAGTTTTGGTACAATGTACTCCATCTCTAGCAGGCTGATGGTCCGGCAGGAAGTCCAGTCCAGATGACACCACATTCACCATTACATATCATAGCCAAACACTCAAATAAATCATATCCAAGTGCCACAAAAGCATTTGTTCAAAAGGAATGACTTTAGTAATTAATAGAAAGAAGTAAGAATATCAACAGTAAAATCATATACTAAAAAGATGTTGATAGTTTGTATACGTTAGAGATGATAAATTAATACATAGATATAAGGCTTAAAAAAATAAAAGAATTGGTTCTCAGGCAATGATTTCTTTTTTAAAAATGCGGGCAGGCAGTTTCTTTTGTTATGATGATGTGGGCAATGCCTGAGAACTAAAATAATTTTTTTTAGCCCAATCTGTTTAATAATATTCACAGAACTTTCATGTTATCATAAATATATATCGTTCTGTGTAAATAGTTGAAATTAATTAACTCGACAACCTTGATAGTTTCCTGTAATGTACAAAAGTAAACAGCAAATATTACTGAAATATCAAGGCATAATCAAATATCCAACAGCATTCCTGAAATTCTAAATCATGTTATTATTTTTATAATCTGTGTGTGTGAAATTTTCTGTTTCTGTTCACAACCAACTGCAACAAGTAAACAAATGAAGCAGATGCCGGAAGAAAGTAAACTGTGACAAATATTCCACACAAAATATCATTCATCAATGTTTGTATTTCTCTCATTTATTTCACAACAGTACCAAATTTTGCAATATTACCAACATAATTCACATTATACATGTATCTGATCATAAAAAGAAATGATTAAATACATTCAGTCATCATATGTATGACTAAACTTGAATGCTGGCCAAAACTGTAACGCTTTTTCATACATTCCTAAACAATGACTGCTCCCTAGGTTTGGTGAAGCAGACGACTGTTTCACCTCACGTTCAGACATTTGCTTGCTGCTTAGCCTAAGTCCAGCCTATGGCTATTTGCAAAATACTAGTAAAACAGTTCTGAATAGAAAGCGATCATTCCATCATTAGGAAAGATAAACAGCACTTAAGGGATTAATTATATACACAAACAAAATTAGCCAAGCAAAAAAAAAGGATAATTTCTATGTATCCATGAATTTCTATATTTGTGAAGTCATATGGAAGAGTAATGCTGAAACATGTTTGGCCCACGGCATCATGTTCATGTTGATGTGAAGCTTATGTACTAATACTAAAACTATTTGTATGCTAATACAAAGTTCTTTTCATTCAACTTTGAAGACAAAAAGAGCTTGGATCTTCTTCACATGCATTTGTTGAAAAATACTTCATTATCAAGATTCACAAAATGAGCATTATTAGGACATTATTCAGCAATGTTATGTTTCTGATCATTGCAAAAATGTCAGCACAGTTTTACCTTGAGAAAAAGCTAATGAAAATTTTAACACAGAAATTCTGATAAATGTGAAACAACTTTTATTCCATATACCAAAGAGAACTTCCTACACACTGTATCATTTAAACACTAATTAAATATCATTAAAATAATAAATACAATGGTTCAAATAGGATGCATAAATATTCAAAAAATATTTCCCCTAACTCAAATACCATTTCCCACTTATCAAATCCCTTCATCTTACATATCATTAACATTTATTCTCCAAAAAATCAGAACTTTTCTGCAAAATATACAAACAAACAAAACAGTTCTTCAGAAACACTTGTTACAAAGATCCATTTACCAGAAACAAACACCACAAATCTATTTCCAATTCTCTGTGTAGCCGTGGAAACATCCCATGTTCGCAATGACTGAAGACTTGGAATTTTTCAAAACATCATTAGGCCATCTGCCCTCTGTCTTCAACAAACTACCCATCACCTGGCGCCATGCCAACTTCACAAGGTATTTCCTCATTTTTTCGGAAAAGGAGGGATCTTTTTTGAGACTGCTTAAAACACGGCGCAGGTTGTTACAAGTGGGTATTTCACACAGCAATGATGCTTGGTCACAGGGTACCTGTCAAACTTGCCCCAAATAGGTCACAAAAACAGATATGTCAACTTTCACTGATGGAAAAGGTGAGAAGAAACACATTTCCATTGACAATAAGGTGATAGAAGGATTGTGTGAACACCAGTGACGAGAATGTAATATACAATGTAACACCAATTATGTTGTGAGCGGCTCTCATTCTTCAGTGTAACTCAACGCACAATCCAAGGCCAGAGGCCATAAATCATAAAATGCATAATCATGATAATCATCATTTAAAGCTTTTTTTGTTAATTTAAGAACGAAATGTTCAAAATGAAGGAAATTCATCACCAATGAATGTTTGAAATAATTTTAAACTACAGTTTAACATAACAAATTTGAAGGCCCTTGGGGACCACTAATTTTAGTTCGTAATAACCACTATAAGCATATAAGTTCGCTATAAGCATATATACAACAACTGGTCAGGACTAAAAACTAAGTTTGTTATATCGGTCACTTCGTTACAAATGTAGTTTACTGTAAATCCACAAACAGCCCCTATTTTGGCTAATAACTCTCACAAGGAGTGCAAGGAGTAATGATCAGTGTTTTAGAGATGGCATTGAAACAGGTACCTGCAAGGACATGGAATCAAAGGACATACAATGTCAGGAGATACATCAGAAGGACAGCTTTTCTGTATGTATGACCATAATAAAACTATTATTACACTTTCATCCAAATGATTTAAACATATGAAGGAGGAGGCCTTTACTTTTTATCATATGTTAACCAAGTGTTCTACGGACGTGAACTTAATAAGCAACAGATGTGATTGACATGATTTTGTTTGTTTGTTTGTTGTTTAACGCCACACTCAGCAATATTCAAGCTATATGATGGCGGTCTGTAAATAATCAAGTCTGGACCAGACAATCCAGTGACTGACATCATTAGCATCGATCCACCCAATTGGGATATGATGACATGCATCAACCAAGCCAGCGAGCCTGATCACCTGATCCTGTTAGTTGCCTCTTACAACAAGCGTAGTCGTCTTTTATGTCCAGCATGGGTTGCTGAAGACCTATTCTACCCCGGAAAAAAAGGTTTGGTAGGACAAGGCATGTGGTGTATTTCACCATGTAAAAAAAGTAGGAATACACTTCAATTTACTTTGTAGGTACTTGGGGACAATAAATTTAGGTTTGGAAGAGTTATCTGGTCTAAAGTCTAAAAATGGATTAACGATATGGCCTAAATAAGACAACTGTATTTAGTGAACAAGAAGTATGCATTCCCATACAATATGTTCAATGAGAGCATACCACTTCCCATCAACATTTTGTAAATTGTTTAAGTGCCTTTACCACCGACATGGCAAAGACTTAAGAAATATAGCTGATATTAACGACATCCATATCATGAAATAGACTCAACCTCAGAGTACTTAACCGAGTCAACAAGTCATCAATTTCACTTGAGCAGGTAGAAAGTAGATCAGGCCTAGGATAGCCCCCTGTCAGGCCAATAACATGTATGTCACTACTATATCATGAGAGGTTGCAAAAAATATTTATGAAGCTACAAAATATCTAACTGATTTAAAATAATGATTTACTTCAAAGATTGAAATAAACAAAGTAAGGGGCTGTGTCAAAAACCAAAAATTGTTTTATTGATTCATTTTTTTTCCAACCTGTAAGAGTCGCACCTGTCTCTACAAATCAACAAAGAAAATAAACATGATGGCTTTATGGACAAACCAATCATCAGGTCATAATAAACAGACCCAGATTTCCTTCTTCATTTTTTGGCATGTTTTCCCTTATCCTAAATATTGTGAATGATCATCTGCAAGATGAATTGCTATAAATCTGTCAAAAGGCTTAACTCCAGCCCCACAAGCAAGAATTGTATTTACAAATCTGTCAAACAAATCTTTTTAAGTGGCTAAAACAAATTAGACTCATTCCAGAGTCTGCCTCCTGTCCTGCAATTAAAGAGGGAATGTCAACAGCTACTTCACTTGGGAGATATGACTATGACAATAGTGCAACAACAATAATAATAATAATTTGTTTGTTGTTTTATGTCACACTCTGCAATATTCCAGTTATATGACAGTAGCTTGTAAAAAATTCAGTCTGGGCCAGACAAGCTGGTGATTGATGGAACAAGTATTTGTCACAAAGTGACGAAATGTCCCCCGCCGCCTTATGCAATATGTGTTTTTTTTCCAAATATTTGATTCCTTTTGAATAATATTATTTTCTGTGTTAGATACCTCCATGGAACTATTTGTCGTACAATTAAAAGTAATTACCCAAATTTCTGCAAATCAAATCGGCTCATGGCTGCTCATATAGAGACATGTCTGTCAAGATTTGCCTGCTGTGACCTTGAAAATGGGGTCAAGGTCACCAAAACCGACTGGTGTCTGCGGTGTCTGTATATACACCATAGTTCCAAATATGAAGACAATCCAGCGATTAGTTCTTGAGATATCGCAACAACACCGTTTTCCAACTCCGTAAGCAGATTTGCCTGCTGTGACCTTGAAAATGGGGTCAAGGTCACCAAAACCGACTGTTGTCTGAGGAGTTTGTATATAAACCATAGTTCCAAATATGAAGACAATCCAGTGTTTAGTTCTTGAGATATCGCGGCAACAAACAGGTGGGACGTACGGACGGTCGTAAATACAAAGTCCCCCACTCCGCGCTTTCGCACGGCGGGGGACAATGAGCAATGATCCACCCCACCAGGGTACAATGACAAGCTCTCAACCCAGTCACCGAACCTGACCATCCGATCCATTAAGTCGCATCACGAGAAGCATAGGTTGCTGGGGGTACTCTTACCCAGAATCCCCATAAGGCCATAATCAGGAAGCAATGATAGAAATCAGTGTATCACAGCTTACCATTTGCACAATGATAATCACCATAAACAATTCAAACATTGTAATTGAAAAGTCTTTTACAAAGAAGCATCCTAATAAATTTATCTTTTGATAACCCACCACCGAATCACTATGTACAACTAACATCAGCCTGGAGATGTCAGCAGTTAGCAAATGGTGCCTACAACGACCAGGTCAAAGGTGAGGGTTTCAAGCGGCAACAGAGGAGGTATTGACTTTCAGGAAGTTCTTGAATCTCTGTCTGCCAGGCTGGAAGGAAGGGAAGCGATCAGCCAGCCATCTTCATTATCTGATCAAAAACATCACTGGACAGTGCCTGATGAATGGCAGCAAATGTTTGAAGACTATCAGACTATTTCATCCATGCTGATTGCATGGATTAGATCTGTTGCTATTTCTCGAATATCTGCCTCGGTCCTTTTCGTCTCTCGTAACAAAACTGAACCGAAAATCAGACTGATATACATGATATATCGATGTTATCTATGCGTAAACCTCAAAATGTACATGGGCGGCAAATCATTAATGTATATATGAAACTAATCCATTTTGGGGTAGGGGTAGTCTGTCTTACAGATACAAATATATGAAATACAGCCCATGCAAGTCTATAATGTTTGGCAAGTCTAGATTACTGCAGTATCCGAAAATGAAGCGAGTCTCTGGGCTCCTTTTTATTATATTTTATTAAGATAATTGAACTACTTTTTTCTGTAGGATATTTTCATTTCAGAGACTAGATGTTAGTCTAGGGTGGTAGGTAGGGGTTGAGATACCCCATCCTGCCTCTGTCCAAATACAAAGCAGGATTTCGTCCAGGATCTGACAAGAAGCCTCAACCCTTGGGATCATCACAAAAACAGATATGTTATAGATGTGTATAAGTAATCTTCAAACAAGGCTATGGTGACTGAGCCATCAGGGGTGTCAGGTTACCATGGAGATGGGAAGCTGGGAGAAGAAGGGTAACAGGAGACAATGGAATTCATAGACCAGGTTAGAGGTTGCAGGCATGGCAGAATGGTAAGCTAACATATGGCACCATAGCACTGGGCAGAATGTCAAAACAAAAACCACTTTGGAAGAGTTCTGATAGTAAGACATAAAGTGGACTTTAAAAATGTAATTATGGATTAAGATAAACAATAATGAACACACTTTCACTGCACAGATCTTTTAATGTATTTTCAGTAATGTCAAAAATTGAAGTAACAATTCAGTAACATGTTTTAAACACATTACTTAACTAGTTTTATGGCACAGAACTATCATAAGTTGGATTTGCAAAATCAAACACTAAGTAGAGTCTATCCATTATCATAGTGCTAGTCTGCCATACAGATCCTGGCACAATTAAATTTAATACAGCCCATGCAAGTCTTTATATTTGGCAAGTCTAGATTACTGCAGTGTCACAAAAATGAAGAGTGTCTCTTGGCTCCTTTTTATATTTCATAATATCACCTGATGAAGGAGTAAGCATATACTCTGAAATGTTGTGTTCCTCATAATAAAGAAGTTGATATCAATAAACTCTCTTCCTTAACCTATACACAGCATAAAAGCAGTTATGAATAAAAGCATATGTAATCATAAACATATAAATCAGTAAACTCCTAAACCTGTTTCAATAAGACATACAGCATCTTAATTTGACATTTGTTACCAATTACCAGCTTAATTGTTAGCCATTGATGTGTGTCATGTCGAACTGACACAGACCACCATTGAAAAGTTTAGGGTAACAGAACCCTCCTTGATACTGTCAAATCATTCCCTTTATTGCCTATTTTAGGTCATTAAAAGGTTCAGCAAACACACTGAACATGTAACGGAACACTGGAATCTGAGGTTGTAATACTAATGTTGAACTGACATGGTGTCTTATATTATAAACTAGTTAATCTTATCTTCCAGGGATTTTCCACCTCACTACACACTATTACATATGAAATTAATAGGATATGAGCAATCCATATCACCTGTCACATGCATTCATACCATACATGTATTCGGTATGCTTCTTGTGATTGGGAAGAAATTAATTCCAACCAAAGCCAAAACAGGGTCACCTCAACATTTTATACCTTTCAACTTGAATATTAAATCTACCAGCATATGCTGCAGACAAAAAACTTTCATGCGTAAACAAGACAATTCATAAATATTCATGAACATATGAAACATTTCCTCAAGAATGTTTGGTGACTATTTGTTGAAATCATTATTTAATCTTCCAAAACAAACATCTACAAGTATTATGGAATATGATATTCAGTGAACATTAAAATATAAATATAGCTAAAGCTATTTTTATAAAGGACATGCTGGTGAAACACCTGGATATTACTGACTGTGACATGCACTCACTCATGTCATCAAACCAAATTAATAGAGTGAGTGAGTGAGTGAGTGAGTGAGTGAGTGAGTGAGTGAGTGAGTGAGTGAGTGAGTGAGTGAGTGAATGAGTTGTTTTTAACACCACTTCAGTATTCTAGTTATGTCACAGCATGTCAGCTTAATGTTGGATGAAAGCCTAAACTAACGCAGGTCTCAGACATTTACAACATTGTTGAAACCCACAACCACAGGTATGGTGCTGACAAACCTAGAAACATAATTTGGGCAAACCGGGTTTCGACCCACAATCATAGGTTTCTGGTGTGACCAAGGGACACAACTCTGCACAGCAAATTGCTGCGCCTTAGAGAATTTTATTTCATTAGTATTTGGTTTTGTAACTTACATGTTAACGACACACTGAGTTACAAAAGACTACAGGACCAATATTGCCATTGGGGGCAGCATTACTCCTGCAACGATTTATCGTAATATTTATCGCCAATATTCGGCGTCAAATCTGTAGCACTGTCCCTGAAAATTCCTAAATTGAAATAAAACATTATTGAAACATTGTTAACATTTAACATTATTGTTTTGAATATAGTGCTAAAATGTATTGTTAACATACCTCTGAAATAGGAAGATGAAAACTTATTTTTTTGTTTTTGCAATTTTGAACAGAATAACTCTTTTTTCTCAATTTGCCACTTCCTTGGGTCCCAAGGAAATCCCTGTCATGAAAATACCATGTCCAGGGACATTATGATGTAATGATGTTATCTAACAAGACAACTTCTACTGATGTTCAGATAGCTGCAAAGCGTGCAGCAGTGTATTGTAAGGGACGTACTCCACATGTCCATTAAACTGACACTGCAGACATGAGAAAGACAAAGACTGCTTTGTCAAACTCAACAAAAACAAAATTTCCATCATAAGGAAAATGGCAACAGGATATAAACTACTGACACTATCAACGCCTCATGAGCCGATGAAATGTGCACCACTTATCAAACAAACAAGATGAGAAGATTCATATGGTAAATGAGTTTTGCAATAATTAGGTTTTTGTGGCACTATGACGTTCACATGAAGTAATTTATTACACTAATTTTGTTAAAATGTCGTTTTTTAATACTTTTGCTGATTTTTTAATATGGCTATCTATTATAATAAAGACTGGTTTGAGGCTATTATTAAAGTAAAAGTAGATATTCCACAGTTATAATAGATGATTAGTAAGCAGTCACATTGCAATTGAGTAAATAGGGTACCCAAAGCAATATTAATTTATCAACATTAAAAACTAGTCTCAAAAAATAAAATCAAACTTTTTTGTCATCAGTAATTATAACTTCAATGTTCTTAAAATCCAACAAAAACTGACTTGAGTGAAACTTAAAATTTCCTGCTACTGAAATAAGTGCTTCACTAAGATAACACTTACAGCTAAACTCAATTTATGTAATATACAACACAGTAGAAAGTCTAGCAGAAGCATTGCTGACATAGCTAACAAAAAGCATACTGTGTCCATTAACAATACAGTATTAAAATATTGGAATGTAAATTCGTTTTTTCATACAATTTATCTATTTCATGCATCCCTGACCACACAGCATTGACAGTAAATTAATTGCGACACACTTTCGTCTGAATTTGTTTCGGGAACAAACACCAATGCCATCCATTAATCAGGCCAATTAGGTCTATTGTGCCTTCAATTAACAACTAAATAACAGAGAAAACATATTAAGCAAGTAGATTGGGTGTGAGTGGTGTGTGGAGCAGGATATAAATCAGATCTCAGTGTGATTTAATTGGCTATCAATGACCTGTCATTCTGCTATATACAGAAAGTAGCTGTAAGCTATTTCACTAAATCATAATACCTTGCTAGGCACACTTCAGGTGCTTTGTGATGCAACATGTGGCAATGGGCTCAATCCTGTTATGTCACCTTGTAGGTAGTCATAAACAGTTATCCTCAGCTGAGTTTCCAGTATGCATCCAGGTTTATGTAAGCTATGAGTCAATTAACATATCTGTTAATATTTTTTCAGTTTGTCTGTATTGGGTGGGGATGAATGAGTCAGGTTTCTTTTTAAGTGAGTGAGTGAGTGAGTATGGTTTTACGCCGCTTTTAGCAATATTCCAGCAATATCACGGCGGGGGACACCAGAAATGGGCTTCACACATTGTACCCATGTCGGGAATCGAACCCGGGTCTTCAACGTGACGAGCGAACGCTTTAACCACTAGGCTACCCGACCGCCCTTCTTTTTAAGTGACATGCTTCCACGACAAATTATTTTTGTGGTACGTGTATTAGAAAAGTACACATTCATCTAGATCACATATTATGACCAGTGTAGATAATTATTGAAGCTAACTATCTCAAAACATCTCATTACATATGATGACCAATCAATCAAAAGTGACACCTGTCATTTAGTAATTTATTTAACCTCATCCACATTCTTCACATTAGACCATGATTTCTTTTGAGTTTTTATTTAACAATGAAACAGTAATTGTTTTCACATCAAGTTTATATTGACTGGTAAAAAAATCTGGAAAACGATAAGTTCAAAAATAAACTGCCACAGGATATATTTATAACAACCAAACTGCACAAAACCTGAATATCAAGCTCATGTGGGGGAAATACCGTCTTTCATAACACAATAGGATTTTCACAGAGGAGTGCATGATAAAAAAGGATCCGTGAACATACTTGCACACACTTCATATCCTCAAAAGGCATATGTAGCCACTCATCCATAGCTGATGATTCATGTCTACCGGTTATGTTTTTCTTTGTCACATATTGTAAAAAAATAATCAAACATTTAAATAAGAGTGAAAAATAAAGAAATCATGTGACTGAAACTATTTTTCGAACACATTAAAAAAACTATCGTGGTATGGTGTGAAACTCTCCCTTTGAGACACACCTGTGGACACACCCCTCTGATCTGTCAACTAGGCCTTCACTTGGACATTTTATCATTGAAGGGTTTGGTTATAAGACACTGACATCGCTTACAAAAATTACAGTCGAGATATCTTAGGAGAGGGAGCCGGTACTGCGCATCTGTGTTACCTAGGTAGACCTATTTAGCAGAGATGTGAATCACATGTGAGGTGCTAGTCAAAGCCCCGGTCGTGTTGCACCAAGCTTTCACTGCACGCACTGGTGAAAACTTTACAATTCGTTTTTCGATCAAACTGCGAATGGGAAATTATAATAAAATTGACACAGGACTTACCTTTGCTATTTTCAATGCCTCGTTAAATTCCCTGCCACCCTGAATTCTAAATCCCCAGGGCGAACCCCCCTTCAAAGCCACGGAGAAGGTACTCATGTTTTGACCGAAACCGCCATGAAGTAATCCGAAGTGGCTGGGCAGGGAGAACTGAGAACGGCACTTTCTGTAAAAGTATTGAGAATAAATATTTTTGTATTTTCATGTGTACAAATGACAACAACCTAAAATACCACTTACGTGCTATTGGCTGTATTATTCTGAAGTCAAAGATAAAATCGTATATATATTTTCGAATGACTTGATTATATCGTATTTGAGAACATCGTTTCCTTTCGAACCCCAACGGGAGAATTCATTGCTTAGAGGTAGACTGCTGAATCAAAACAAACACACGGTGCATCTTTGACCATACCTCTTTCAGTTGAAACCTGGTAGTTTCTCGCTCCAGTAAGGTAGTTTTCACTTGAAAATACAACTTTACACCCCGATCGTCATCTGTCAATCACGATCACCTACTGCAGGCGCGGCGATGAGCAAGTGCGTGAATAGTGACATATCGTTTACTTCCGGTGTCATGGCAGCGCCCACGAGCCGATGATCACACAGTTCATTATCATGAAATCGTGATATTGTCACAACTTGAGAAACATATCACTTATCATATTTTGTACATCGGTCTCCCTACAACTGAGAATCAGCTGCCGGAAAAATGGGTAAGTGCGTTTCAGAAATATCTTACAAATGAACATCTAAAGAGAAGCAACAACCCGCCTGCTGCTTTTCCATTCATAGGTAGTACACAATCAGTGTTCAGTTCTGACGTCCCCAAGTCACAATTTCCAAACTGTAATTTAGCTGATTAAGCATTCATTTTTTACCATTGCTGTGTCAGTGAACACAAGAAAATAGTTAAATCGTGTACGTGCAACACCAAAGGGAAAAAGGCATCGTAAAGATTTATCACTGATGATTCTTAATCAGTTAATCATGAATTAATCGGATGTAACAAGTGGTATGATGTTGCTGCATTAGTATTGATTTGGGGTCTGGTGTGTGTAAATATCCCTGTTTTATCACCATATTTCAAATAGATTTGGTAGATATTCATTATAGATTTTGCAGCACCACTATACTGCAAGATGTGTTAGATGTTACTTTTGTAACTTTATGACCAGACAGCCATTAGGGCTAGGATGTGTCGAAATTTTGAGGCCGATGATTTAATTAATTGTAGATACCACACTTATGATAGAGGCTATTGAATACTTTAAGATAGTTTGGTGTATCAAATTATCCAAAAAAGGTACCCAACCCTACCCAGGTACCCGCTGTAGGTCTCAAGAGTTGGGTACAAAATGTCTGATTGGGAATTGTTTTACCATAGACCTGGCAAAAACTATTTAGATACATGTATAAAATGATCTGATCATGCATATGCGGCAAGTTATGGTTGCTTTTGCAGCATCACTGTACTCTACAGTGGAAAGATATGTTATATTTTATGGCATCACTACACTGTACAAAGGCAAATTATGGTTGCTTTTGCAGCATCACTATACTCTACAGTGGAAAGATATGTTAGATTTTGCGGCATCACTACACTCTACAGGAAATGAGCAGAACTGTTCAACCCAACCTTAGAATATGTAGAAAGAAAGGCATATTGCAAATGAATTGCTAATCCCTTTAGATTACACAAGTGCAAATTCAGTCTTTTTACACAATGTGAACAATGTTGAATTGATTATTTGACTTCAAGTGGACTAAAATGTGCAATGCTGTTGCATATGTATAAAACACTGTATGAATTGTACTCAATCAATACACTTCCCTCAGAATCTTAGCATTTCTTATGCTGAGCTGATCTCATTGCATTAAGCATGGCCATTATCATGTAGCCTAGACATGCTATATCAATCTGGCATGCCAATTCAGTTGAATTTATGCAATTACAGAATTAAGATCTCTATGAATAAAGTAATGAATGCATTGATCAGAATATGCAGAATGTGTGGAATGTAACTATTACTTCTATGAGACCCATAAGGATTAAGCCTTCAACTTCTGATGCAGTGTTGTTAAATGTCTGGCCAATATCCTAGAGTGGCCCATGTGTGTGTTGAATCAACAATGTTCAATGTAGAATTTGTCTGGGGTCAATAACGGTTAGCTTGTAAGTTGTATTGTGCACAAGAGCAGTAGGGTGGTCTAGTGGTTAAAGTGTTTGATCATCATACCTGAAACATATATATCCCTACTTGGTTACACTATGTGAAGGTCAGTTTAATGTTTATTGCTAGTGTGTTGTAAAAACTTTTATTCACTCATTATTCACAACATACACACCCACCCACTCACTCAACCACTCACTTACCCACTTAACCCCTCACTCATTCACTCACTCAACCACTCACTCAACCACTCACTCAACCACACTGATCGGTGGGTTGTGATGTTTTATTTCTCGATACAAGTACCAAACACTAATTAGTTAATGAAAATTAGTACTGAAAGCATAAATGCATCCATGCACCATACTTGACACTGCTAACTGTAAATCGGTAGTGTGCCAAGTATTTGGCCATGATGTCTAAGATGGCTCACACTCAACAGATAAGAGCACATGCAAGTATCGTGATACGTATGGGATCATGAGCAAGTTATCATGATACGTATTAGATCTCACAGTTGGTGTATCATCCCAGCCCTACCACTCACTCACTCACTCACTCACTCACTCACTCACTCACTCACTCATATAATTCATAACACTAGGATTATGACGAGGACTCCCAAACTTTCTTTCTTCATTACACACAATGAGCCCAATGCCCCATTCCACGAAGCGATCTTAGAGCTAAGATAATCGTAACTCCCATAGTTTACTATAGGCTTATGTTGATTTATCGCATCCCCACTGTACTGTAATAATGATGCATATATGAAGGACCAGTTTTTCAGACTGTTTCCAGGTTCTCTTGAAATATAATGCATAAGAACTTATACTTTCTAGAAGGAAAGATGAAACATGATGATGTTGTTGATGCAAACAGCCATCACTGAATGGCAATATGATCACTTCATGTTCCATGTCATGATAGCTTTCATCGGGAGACTGTTTCTAGCCACATTTAGTATGGAGATTGATGTATACTGACAGTGAAACTGGCAAGTCATGAATACTTCATTTTCCTCTCCAAATCCCTGATTGCAGTGAAGTGAATGTTATTACACAGCTACACCTCCTCCAGGGTAAGCTTGATTTGTGTGAAAAGGCTCATGTTCAGGTCACCCCTCCCTCGGGGGGCACGGGTGGCCCAGTCGTCTAAGGCGCCGCGATTCGCTGTGCAGAGTTGCGTCCCTTGGGCACGCCAGAAACCTATGATTGTGGGTTTGAATCCTGGTTCGCCCCGATTATGTTTCTAGGTTTGTCAGCACCATACCCGTGCTCGTGGGTTTCACGGAAGTGGTAAACGTCTTAGACCTGCATCACTTCGGGCTTTCCTCCCACATTAAGCTGACACGCCGTGATATAACTGGAATACTGTTAAAAGCGGCGTTAAAACCCAACTCACTCACTCACTCACTCACTCACCCCTCCCTCAATATTATAATTTGGTTCCATGTAGCTAAAATATACAACATCCCCTTTCTTAAATAAGAATTTATCCTGATTATGCCTACATTATGATTATGCCTGGTTATGCCTGAATAAACAATAGGCAGTTGTGAATGATAGGAACAGATCTTCAGCTGCATCAGCCATAGCATTTTTATAAAGTGTTGTCTGAGGATGGGTGCCTGTTACAGCCAGTTGTCTGAGGATGGGTGCCTGTTACAGCCAGTTGACTGAGGATGGGTGCCTGTTACAGCCAGTTGTCTGAGGATGGGTGCCTGTTACAGCCAGTTGTCAGAAGATTGGTGCCTGTTACAGCCAGTTGTCAGAAGATTGGTGCCTGTTACAGCCAGTTGTCAGAAGAAGAGTGCCTGGTACAGCCAGTTGACTGAGGATTGGTGCCTGTTACAGCCAGTTGTCTGAGGATGGGTGCCTGTTACAGCCAGTTGTCTGAGGATGGGTGCCTGTTACAGCCAGTTGTCTGAGGATGGGTGCCTGTTACAGCCAGTTGACTGAGGATGGGTGCCTGTTACAGCCAGTTGACTGAGGATGGGTGCCTGTTACAGCCAGTTGTCAGAAGATTGGTGCATGTTACAGCCAGTTGACTGAGGATGGGTGCCTGTTACAGCCAGTTGTCAGAAGATTGGTGCCTGTTACAGCCAGTTGACTGAGGATGGGTGCCTGTTACAGCCAGTTAACTGAGTATGGGTGCCTGTTACAGCCAGTTGTCAGAAGATTGGTGCCTGTTACAGCCAGTTGACTGAGTATGGGTGCCTGTTACAGCCAGTTGACTGAGTATGGGTGCCTGTTACAGCCAGTTGTCAGAAGAAGAGTGCCTGTTACAGCCAGTTGTCTGAGGATGCATGTCTGTTACAGCCAGTTGTCAGAAGAAGAGTGCCTGTTACAGCCAGTTGTCAGAAGATTGGTGCCTGTTACAGCCAGTTGTCAGAAGAAGAGTGCCTGTTACAGCCAGTTGACTGGGAATGGGTGCCTGTTACAGCCAGTTGTCAGAAGAAGAGTGCCTGTTACAGCCAGTTGACTGGGGATGGGTGCCTGTTACAGCCAGTTGTCAGAAGAAGAGTGCCTGTTACAGCCAGTTGACTGAGGATGAGTGTTTGTTACAGCCAGTTGACTGAGGAAGGGTTTCTGGTGCAGTCATTGGTCTGAAGACGGTTGTCTGTTACAGCGAGAACCATGTTCAAGAGGCTTTAATCCGATTTTAAAACCTGCGACTTTTTCATCACAAATTTAATTGAATCATTACAAAAGATAGTGTTCAGACCTGCGGCGTTTGGATGTGTGCAGCGTCATTAAGTAAATACTTAATGTACTGAATAAAAAAATAAAATATGTTTATTATTTCCCATTTATGATTCCTTCAGCTCACTGCATTAAGACAAAACCAATAAAGAAAAATATGTTTTAAAAAATGCTTTCATAAACAGGTGCTTTCTATTAAAAGCACAGCCGCAAACTACGTTTAGTAAACAAATATTGAAAACTCTCAAAATCATTGGGTTATTCAATGATATTGTGTGTAGAGATGGTAGATCACTGCGACGAGCTTATGCACATCTGGTGACGTCAACAGCCCTCTTGACAGTCTGACATTACAGGGCATTGTTTTGACCATGTACCTGGCAAAAACACATCACCCATTACATCATAGGATATTGTGATGTACTTGCAAACTTGTGGTATTGAATTCTCATTGCAGGCCATACTTTTGCCCTTTCATATTTGATTAGCAATGCTGATAGCAGCATTTGTTCAATGGCTGTCTTTGTTGTTTTCTTAAATGTTGACTTTATGCTCAGGTGAGCTACAGTGCCGTGGCACAATTTTTTCTAACAGTTTTAATTTTTCAGCTCAGAAGTGAATGCCAGTGAACATTTGATACTTTTTTTGTTTTTGGTCACTTTATACACGTACACGCTTTGGGTATTGACACATTTTAAAGAGAAAATTGAAATAATAAGAATTTGTCATATTTAATATGTTGTCTCGATATGAATAGCTCTAAGTGAGGTGAGGTGAAATGGGGTTAAACGTCACATCCAAGATTATTGCACTTATTTAGTGACGTGCATGCACATGTGTGTGGCTGCTTGTACTAGTCCAGACTGATGCAGATTTATAGTGCTAGCCCACTGCGATACCATGCCGCAGTTTAACATGAATACCCCACTCTGACACAGTATACTGACGAGCTGACCAGTCCTTGTTTTAGCCCTTAATGATGAGCGCAAGACAGGGTAACAACAAGTACCATCTTTAAACAGCTTTTGGTATGACGCGGCCGGGGATGGAACCCCGGACCTTCTGCTCCCCGGGCGAATGCTCTACCACTAGACCAATGAGGCGGTCCGAATAGCTCTAAGTATTAGTCAACATCATCATACTTAACTTTTGATAGTAAGGTCACAAATACCCCAAGCTATTTCAAATCAAACTGCGACTTCTCAAACAGAACTGTATGAATGATTCTTCATAATTCTTCATAATTTGTGTGTGTTTCCCTTCAGACGAAGTCCTGCCTCTGATTGAACAACTGAAGATTACTGAGGACCTGAAAGCCAGAGAGGAGTATCTGGATAAACTTACAGACCTCATATCTGAAAGTGGTAAGAAAGGATATCAAACTTCAACTCAGTATTGTAGCCAAGTTGTAGCCCAGTTTACAGTCAGTAATATATGCACATACGCGCATGCACTCTCGCTCACATACACATGCTCACAGGTACATACACATGCTCTCACACACACACACACACACACACACACACACACACACACACACACACACACACACACACACACACACACACACACACACACACACACACACACACACACACACACACACACACACACACACAGACAGAGATATGGGTACAATGTGTGAAGCCCATTTCTGGTGCCCCCCGCCGTGGTAATTGCTGGAATATTGCTAAAAGCGGCATAAAACCATACTCACTCACTGAGGCAGATAAATGCAAAATTCTGCAATAGTTCTGCACAAAATGTGATTTCTGCAAGATAAGTACCAAGTGGGCATTTCTGCAAAATATTCTGCAACCGCGGAATCATGGAATACAGCGGGGACTGGGTTTGTCTACAGCTTGCCATAATAATCACCCTTATTGGAAGTGCTATGTTATAGTTTATGACCTGGTGGATTACTACTTTTTTGTTTTTTTCAACAATGTGAGATTTCTTTTCTTCATCATGAGAAGTACAGTACTCATTAGATATTGTGTATGATTAATAACATTAAATTTATGAATATTTTGAGAAATCGGCCAATGTAGAACCCTCATCAAATTTCACATCCAGGCCTAATAGGCTAGTCTGTCTCACAGTCCCTGAACCATGTCATTTCCCCTTCTTCCAGGCTCTAACTATAATGCTGTATCCCTAAGGGACCAACTATTCAGCCACAGATACAAAAATAAATATTTAAAATATATTTATGACCATGAGTGTGAATTCTTTTTAAAAGAAAAACACCTTCCAACAATGCTACTTTTGTGGCAGGCAATATTATTTTTTTGATCGGTCTGAAGCATATTGTATTCGACGTAATAAGCGCACAGGGCGCTCTTAAAATTAGAAATAGGGGGCTCTTATTAGAATTTTGGTGAGTTAAAAGATCATAAATTTCGTGGTTTATGCTGACAGCCTGAACATCATAGGATACAAAAGAAAAGTCTGTGCATATTATACACGACAAACATATTTTTTCAGAATTGAATTGCCCGTAATTGAGGGTGCATATAACACACGAGTGTGTATTATACACGAATAAATAAGTCTTGTGTACATTGATCAATCGGAAGGGGTGCCAATTGGGATTGTTCACCAGCCAATATATTAGCAAATATTGCCGTGGGCACTTATTAGAGCGGGGCACTTATTACGTTGAATACAGTAATTATTTTTTCAAGAATTTTTGGGAACAATCTATATTTTTGATAAAATCTTAGCACCCCCTACCCAGAATGTCAAATGGTCGGTCCCTAAATGAAGCATGTCTCGATTTTCCACAGGTTCTGAATCTTCCGTCTCACCAGGGCTCCTTTTCAATGTAAATGTCTCTGCTTGTTTCTGTCAAGATTATATATTTTCAGAGACTAAGTGTTTAATAATGGGCCTGTGTTAATTGTTAACAGTAACACTATGTGCTATCACTTGATAGGAGCATGACCAAGAGAGCATAACAGTGTTCAAAATGAAGTGATGTCCTGGGGTCCTTTGCTCCTATAATATCTAGGGAACATTCAACGTTAGGGTTAAGAACCCCTAGACTTTCATGCTTTTTTTTAAGCTGTTGACGTTCTACATGCTTTTTGCCCTTCTAATGAAGATTATTCCGCACGACATAAACTGAACTTTCCCCACCCGTCTGTAGTTGTATTATTTATTGTCGTCTGCTCTCAAAAATCAATTCCTCGCTGGATCTTTTGTACTGGCCAATAACTGATTCTGTCAGCACTGCACTCACAGAGCTGAACGTATGTGCACATTTACATGCCAAATGAAGGACAGTGCTCTCAGAAACTGGATGGTTATTGTTAGTTATAGGAGTCACTGGGACCTATCAACACGATGCCATTGATGCATCACTTGACATTGACCTGCATCACTTCGGGCTTTCCTCCCACATTAAGCTGACGCGCCGTGATATAACTGGAATACTGTTAAAAGCGGCGTTAAACCCAACTCACTCACTCACTCATTATAGCGCGGATGTGTTTTAAATCGGGGAATATCCTCGTAACTCTCCATTCCTTAAAAACAATGGGCCTCTGCTCCATTATTTTTAAGGAATGGAGAGTTACTCGGACATTCCCCTCTACATCTTTTAATAGAACTATAGTGAGTGAGTGAGTTGGGTTTAACGCCGCTTTTAACAGTATTACAGTAATATTGCGGCGTGTCAGCTTAATGTGGGAGGAAAGCCCAAAGTGATGCAGGTCTCAGACGTTTACCACTTCGGTGAAACCCACGAGCACGGGTATGGTGCTAACAAACCTAGAAACATAATCGGGGCGAACCAGGATTCCAACCCACAATCATAGGTTTCTGGCGTGTCCAAAGGACGCAACTCTGCACAGCGAATCGCAGCGCCTTAGACGACTGGGCCACCCGTGCCCCCTTCATAGAACTATAGTTCAAGTGCCAGTTCACAGCCTAAGTACACCTGGTGCAGGTGATCTAGGTTCATCTCATCTCTCAGATCAATATGTTCTATTAAATGATAATGGCTGGTATTGCTTGGGATAAAAGGTAGCTTTTTTTGTTTCCTATTGATATGGTCCAATAGCCTTGATAGTGAAACTGGTTCAGCAAATATGTTTTCCTGCATAATTTTGATGAGGTTTAGAAGTACATATGAGAATTACCCTTTCATCCTAACACTAATTTAGATATATTCATCAGAAGGGGACTAGATTTATTTCCCATCAGATCCCAATCTCATGGCTCCCAAGTATTTGAGATGCAGCCTTGATACCTTCATGACAAGACAGATCCATTGATAAGGCAGTATGTGCTGTGATGGTGAGTTCTCCAGTCAGGTCAGTTAAGCAAGGTTGGTTGCAGAGAGTCCTTGGATGGGTGACGATTTGGCAGCTTGGCTCCTAAGACTTCTAGGGCTTCATTCCTGCACCACACTAAGGCACATGTAGCACATGTGGTGTCTCCCTAGGCAAGTGTCGTTGTTCCAAATATGCCTCTGTTCACCCATCACTGAATGGGTACCTGGTAGGATGAGGTGATAACTGGACTGTTCACCTTCTAGTGCCTCACAGGCAGCTTGGGTTGTAACTTGTATACTCCCCAGGGAGCTGAGAATCACAAATCGGGTGCACACTGTGTTATGCGCTTTACAATTGGATTATTGTTGTTTTGTTGTTGTTGTTGTTAAGTGGCATTCCATGAGGCATTAAACAAACCAAAGAAATTTGGCATGAACATCAAAGGTTCTTTATAAACTTAATGTTTAAAGACACATCATTTGAACCTGGTACCAAATTTGCTTCCAAAATACTTCTTACAAAATTCGGACCATAGTTTGACCATCTCAACAGGTTCAACACTTGCACTCCTCCAAATATTCTAATTTGGCAAGGCACATTAACACTAGAGGATTGTCGTAATGCTGGAACAAAAGATTGTGAAATCCCCCTTTAATTAGTCAGTTCAATAAGAACAATGATGATCTACTATGTTGTTTAATCAATGAAGACCTACAAATATTTTTTTCAAGTGAAACAGAGTTTAGCAAGAGTTCAGGTATAAATCTTTCTTTTCATTTCTCTGACTATCAGCATGATCAGATGTTACAGTGTTTGTAAGAATGTTTGAGCAAGTGTGAGGTCGGTGGCATGAAACTGATGAAGATGCCAACGCATGAAACTGATGAGGATGCCAACTCTGATTACTGATGCAGTATACACCAATAGCCAGGCAGAACTATGACAGTTGTCTTACAGTGTGCTTGTCTCTCATATAAGAGTGAGTGAGTTGGGTTTAACAGTATTCCAGTTATGTCGTGGCGTGTCAGCTTAATGTGGGAGGAAAGCCCAAAGTGATGCAGGTCTCAGACGATTAACACTTCGGTGAAACCCACGAACACGGGAATGGTGCTGACAAACCTAGAAACATAATTGGGGCGAACCGGGATTCAAACCCACAATCATAGGTTTCTGGTGTGCCCTAGGGATGCAACTCTGCACAGCAAATCGCACCGCCTTAGACAACTGGGCCACCCATCCCCCCTCTCATATTAGAGGGGCTGTGGGGTAGCCTAGTGGTTAAAGCATTAACTCATCACACAGAATGCCCAGGATCGATTCCGGGATTGATATTGCTGAAATATTGCTACAAGCAGCATAAAACCCTACTTTTTTTAAATCATTTTCAATACAGTAAGGTTTTTGGCAAAGTCTGTGTTTAAAACTGCACTCATGAATATTCCAACTATATCACGGCAGCCCGTAAATAATCAAGTCTGAAGCAGACAATCTGTGATGAGGATAATATAGGGCAATATATACAGTAAACTCAATTATAACAAACACGCTTATAACGAACTGACGGATATAACTTTTTCTGGTCGCGGACATTTGCTGTATATATGCTGTACAAATGCTTATAACACTATGGTTATAATGAACTACGATTAGTGGTCCCTTTGAGTTCATTATAACCGTAGTTTACTGCATGCTGTTCCTTTGACCCTGTCCAGCCGAAATAACATAATGTTTGTTCTCATTTTAAGCCACTTGATGGATGGCCCAAACCATTGTTAACATTGTTTCTCATATTGATTCCACTAAATTAAAAATTAAAAGTTGGTTGATATTCTATATTAAGTAAAATGCCATATCAAACTACATGGACTAAGCGTAGGATTATAAGGATAATGGTTGATGTTGAAACAGTGGAAGACTAGGCTCCAGAATGTGTTGCCATGGAGATGGTTCTCTTACAGGCTATATTTTAGTTTGTTGTTTAACGCCGCACTCAGCAATATTCCAGCTATATGACGACGGTCTGTAAATAATTGAGTGTGGACCAGACAATCAAGTATTTGACATCATGAGCATCAATTCACACAATTGGGAAACAATGACATGCATCAACCAAGTCAGCGAGCCTGACCACCCGATCCCATTTGTCGCCTCTTACGACAAGTATAGTTGCCTTTTACGGCAAACATGGGTTGCTGAAGACCTTTTCTACCCCGGATCTTCATGGGTCTACAGGCTATAGCCCACCCCGATCTATAAGAAATAAATCAGACCACCCACGCTATGGTTTAGGGGATGGCACACATGTGACTGTCATTGTATTCAATTGGAGCTCTCGGATTGATCATTTATAGTCCTTTAATTTCTCCTCACAAAATCAATGAATTAGATAACACAAATAACATGACCTCACTGGTTTCCAGCTTTCTCTTCAGAAATGTCAAGAAACACACAGAGTTCAGGTAACAGGCTCTTACCTCCAGCTGTGGCATTCTCGTGTCAGGGAGTTATTTAAGACATTGCAAATTTTGTTTGATAGTCATGTTCAAAGATATCTTTACTCGAGTGAGCTTATGTCGCGGCCTGCTTGTCCATTGTGGGTATCTGTCATGATGATCTTCTCCTCAGAAACCACTGGACTAATGAAGCTGAAACTTCACGTACTTCTTCCCAAAAATATTGACACCCCAATTTGCTCAAGAGGTTTGAAGCTGGTATTCAATATGGCCACTGACAGCAAATTGTGAAGTGGATGTCTTTGTTGACATTTTTAACTGTTGAATACATTATCTGGTGAACTGCAGTGCCATGGCACTCATATTTTTCTATTATTGATGGTCAATAAATATTTCAACGATCCAGATACAGGGTTTCAAGTCAGTTCATTTTTAGGACATTGACTGAATGTTATCCAAATTCACCAAAGATATTTTTCAACTTTGTAGAATGTCTCATCCAAATTTGCTAAAATTTAAAAAATGTTTTTTTGTTATATGTCTCAAGCAAAATCACTGAGCATTATATAAGTTAAATGGTAAATTCATCACAGATCAACCATTCCTGATCCTGAATTTAGAGGAGGCCTGTAAGATTTGCTGTGTGTCTGGTACAAACTGCTTCTTCGTCTGGTACGTTGCACACACAGGTGACATAACTGACTTCAACTTTTGACTTTTTGTTAGATCCTCAAAATGCCTACAAAAGGTCAAAACTGAGTGTCAGTTTTGAAGAGAACGTCAGTAGGTAAACTCGCTAGCGTGTTTTCTTTGGTATGTGTGTGTAATAAAGTACTGACAATCTCAGAATATTTTGTGGTTGTTGAGTTACTTCCACAATGCCTATGTAGCAAGTTCAGGGATTTCTCTGGGTGTTCTTGGAAGCTGATTTTTGGTACCTAGTCTCCATCACATGTCAAAATTCCCAAATTTTAATGAAAAATTTAACAATTCAGATTTTTTTATGTCAGTCACTTCGTTAATTTATTCATGATGACCTGTAATGATTAGTTTGTGATGGCCTTCCACCATAAACTGACCTCAGGGTTGCTTCCATATTAGTGACATCCTTTCCAAGGTCCCTTCTATAAGGTGACTTTCAAATGGCAAAATGGTTTATCTTGGCCTGATTGCTTTTAGTTAAATATGTCGGAGGTCCCTATGTTTAATACTACAGGAGCAAGCCTCAAGGACCCTGGACCCAGCTTAATTTCAAACACTGCCTTGCTGTGATTATAAACTCCACTGGAACACCTAGATTTTTATTATATAAATCATGGTATGTTTCTTCTCTGTGATGGATTTGTGAAAAACAAACATCATCAAATCTCATAATGCTTTCCTCTATTACCTTAGAAGTATGGTTGTATGGCAAGGAAATGTGATATTCAACATCAATTTCCTGATGTCATTATGTGGTTGTGGGTTAGAGACATGTGTTTGCCACGTGCCAGCTATACCTGTATCCCCACGTGTGTTGAGTATACCTGGCTTGGTTTCTCTGACCTTAAGCCTTGGTATGAACATCACTGACCCACAACTTCAGGCATGTGGGAAACTTGCTGCATCAGCACAATATTTTTCACTGGTCTCATTCTTGAGGCAGAAACCAGTGACACGCACAACATAAGGTTTCCGATGCTTTTGGGAATAATCTGAAGACTTGATGTATGTGCCTCTTGATCAAGAAATATTAAGAATAATTATTTCAGTTATTTTGCAATGTATTGAATGTCAAGATACACAGACACACTATGCGTCTATTAGTGTTTTATGGCTATATATTATGATGGCATTGATGTGTTGCCATGAGCCATGGACAGTTGTGAGGCATCAATAATTCTATTAATTCCTCCACCTAGACTGTACACAGGCCCCTGAAGCAGGACAGTGATATTACTGAACACTGAACCCATATCTATAATTTGACGAGGTGCGTCAGTCGCCATCTTGGCTGAAGCTGCTGTATCGTTTTAATTGAATGAAAATTTATGCATGTCATGTTCACAATACTGCCACACCTCCCACCACTCCATGCCACAAACCTTCATTTTTCGCAATTTATTACCTTATCTGGTCATTTTATTGAAATATTGGCTCAATCATGGCTGTTGGTCACAGAAGTAAACCAAATGTCCACGCTCAGTTGGCATCAAGTGCTCTGATTGGTAAATATCACCATGTGCGTTTGTTGGAGTGTGAACCAATCAGAGCGCTCTACGCAATTGAGCGCGGAGATTTTGTTACTACCATTGAAAAGAAGGACTGACTATAATGTGAACATGGTACAGAATTATATATATATGTATTGTAGGTGAAAGGTAAACAGCAACAACAATTTGCATACATGAAAGAGATTAACACGTTTGTAACAATTCATGATGAGGAAGTCATTTAAACAATTAAATAAACGCTACCCCAGCGTTCCACAACTCCAGGAGATCTAGACAAAATTCTAACCATGTTGACAGAGCCAGATAATATTCCAAGTAATTTTAGTTAATAAGAAAATCTCATCCGAATGTCTTTTGGTGTTGAATAAATCAATACAAGCTGATTAAAAGTTTAAAACTCTGAGGCTTGCCACAAAATGTTGCTCCAGCTTTATCAGTTTGTAAACAGTACTAACCAATGTCTTGTGTGAAGTGAGTGAGTGGGTGAGTGAGAGTTTAGATTTAACGTCGCACCGGTATTATTTCGGCCATATAGCGACTCTTGAGTGTTAAAGGTACAGCTAACCAGCTTCAGTAGCAGAGAGATTAGTGATGTCACAATGGTCGGCAAAGCATTGTGCCGCAATTTCATTTTAATTATATTGCCCACAGACAGCATTTGATCTCGTCCAAGCAATATTTCTATGGAAGAAGGAAGGGTCGGGTAGCCTAGTGGTTAAAGCGCTCGCTTGTCACGCCGAAAGGCCCGGGTTCGATTCCCTATGAGGTACAATTTGTGAAGCCCATTTCTGGTGTCCCCAGCTATGATATTGCTGGAATATTTCTAAAAGTGGCGGGGGGGGCACGGGGGGGCCAGTCGTCTAAGCCGCCGCGATTCGCTGTGCGGAGTTGCGTCCCTGGGGCACGCCAGAAACCTATGATTGTGGGTTCGAATCCAGCTTAGCCCTGATTATGTTTCTAGGTTTGTCAGCACCATACCCGTGCTCGTGGGTTTCACCTAAGTGGTCAATGTCTAAGACCTGCATAACTTCATAACTTTCCTCCCACTTTAAGCTGACACGCCGCAATATAACTGGAATACTGTTAAAAGTGGCGTTAACCCAAACTTACTCACTCACTAACTCTAAAAGTGGTGTAAAACCACTCACTCACTCTATGGAAGCCAGTTTGGGATGAAGACATGATCAACAAAGTGTTTTCTACTGGAAGAACCATGAATATATTCAGAGAGTCTTTATTTCAGGAACCTAATATCATAGACAATCTTGACAGAAATGTCTCTTCTTAGATGCAACAAACACCACAAAGTTGATGCATGTATCTGGAAATTTGTTAATGCAGCTAGGTGATGTAGGAAGGAAAGATCCTGTATGGATTAACAAGGTTTCAGTGTATATAAACATGCAATATGTGACATGATGTCAGTGTTACTTGTGTCAAGGTTTAGACAAATATTTTCCACACTATCTTCTATAAATCAGGGGTTGACTATGATTTTAATTTGAACTGTTCATATCAACAAACATCTAACTCTCGCCAAGTGTTGTAATCAAAGAACAAACATGAAAGAAAAGGTTAAAAACAACTTTAATTCTCTACATGATCTCCAAACATGAGAGCATTGAGCTGAATCCCCTTCTCAGGCCATTCGACAGCTAAATGTAGCTCTTCCAAAACCCATCAGCTCTGATTGCAGTGCTTGCAGTACTCGGTTCAGGTAGATGGAATTCCACACCACAGATCTGTCAAACCAGCAGCAGATCTGGAATTAGTTGAGCCAGAAAGAAAATTAGAAGCTTATCAGTAATGAAGAGAGAATTGTTGGTACCGGACCTCCTGGCGGTTGCTGGTGTGTGATGCCTCTATGCTATCAGTATGGATGGGTGGCAGTGAAGAAGCTCATGCAACTGCTGGAGTTCATTGGATATACTTGAAGCCCTTTAGTGCCTCTTAATGCTCATGTTACCTTGACAGCCTCTGAAATAGTGATACATTATTTGTATTCTGTTTTGTATGTCAATGTTTTAATTAGTCATGTTCATGTTTTGTACCCTGCCCCCTGTGGGTGTTTTGTACAATAAATATTCTTCTTCTTCTTCTTCTTCTTCTTCTTCTTCTTCTTCTATACTTTAATTCCAGTTCTTGTTGTATATTATATATACCGGGAAAATACCCGTGAAGATACGGGGTAGAACTGGTTTTCAGCAACCCATGCTGTAGCATTTGGCCAGGATGTGTATGGAGCACATGTCATGTTTGTGTGTATATAGCTGTCATCTGGTAGCAATGATGGACAGGTTGGTAGGTCTCAGCTTGTATGTTACAGGTTGTCTGTCAGGGAGGAGGCCTGTGTGCATTAGTTCTGTTTTGACATGTTTTCTTCTTCTTGCGTTGTTTCATCTCATCATCCCCCCATGCTCATCGTAAAAGGCGACTATGCTTGTCGTGAGAGGTGACTAACGGGATCGGGTGGTCAGGCTCGCTGACTTGGTTGATGCATGTCATCGTATCCCAAATGTGTGGATTGATGCTCATGATGTCAATCACTGGATTGTCTGGTCCAGACTTGATTATTTACAGACCATCGTCATTTTGCTGTGTGTGGCGTTAAACAACAACAAAATATAGGGAAAAGTTTAAAAACTGTGGAAAAACTCACTAAAGGACAATGCACCTGTGTTCATGCCTGTTGTCGCCATGGACATCCTCCAAATTCATCAGAGTTTGCCACTATCAGATTTCCACCTGTCTCCAAATTTGAAGAAAGAACTATCTGGCCACATTTCAAATGATGATGACATCATTTTAGCTAGGGATGACTTTATCACCACCAGAAGGAAACCTTCTACGCATGTGGAATCCAGACTCGCCAGCATCATTTGCAGAAATGTGTGGACTTTGAGTGGATTATGTTGAGAAGATATTAGCAAGCAGCTCCTTCAACGCAGTCCATCAAAGTTAGACTCAGGGCCTTTTCAGCCACCACTTGTAAATGTAGACATTCCTGACAAGGTTGTCTGTTTGATTATTCATTGAAACCATTTTTAGAGTTTAAGTTACAGGAGTTGAAATTACAGGAGAGAATGAGAAGGAAATCAATATTAGATATCAATCAGTATATTCAAATAACTCAGGTCTTATTCAACTGGAAGAGAATTGTGAAGATGACTTTGCCCAGAAAATGTTATTGTTTTGAATGTTATCAGCATCGAATAGTTAAAACATCGAAAAGCAGAGACTGATCATTTAAGTAAATGTTTTATATGGAAGCCAGACTATATTTTGTTAATATACAATAGCCTTGAAATTTCGTGAAATAAGTAAATCATCTATTCATTCCAGACCAATGATAAGCTATTTACATTTCAAAATGTTTTCTTAAAAAATAAGCCTTGAAATTTTACAATATCATTGATCATCTACTGATTCCAGTCAAAGAATAAGAAGAAGATTTATTGTACATAAACACCCACAGGATGCAGGGTACAAAACATGAACATGACTACACATGTAATTAAAAACATTGACATACACAATAGAGTACAATTATTGCAATGATTATATTGCCAGAGAGGAGATGCAGATTTTCTTTGCCTGAAAATTTTGTGAATGAAATTGGAGATAATTTTTGCAAAAGGCTCTGGTGGATTTAATAGTATTTTTAGTGATATTGGGAGCATGACGGGTGATGAATTTAGTTCTCAGATCTTTGAAGAGAGGGCATTGCAACAGGAAGTGTTCCTCATCTTCTATTTCATCAATATCACAGAAGGTACATAATTTTTCTTCTGATGGAGTGTTAAAGTATCTTCCTCTCTCAGATGATATAAATGAAGTCAAAATGTTGATTTTAAAGATTAGCCCTGTAATTTTATAACATTGTACATTATCTCCAGATTCCAGATAATTATCTTCATAGTAAGGTAAAAGTGAAGGTTTTGTAACCAGACCATAACTTATGTTCATGTTATACAAATGTTATTTCCAAAATGGCCTAGATCTCCCTTCTACCCAAACAGACAGTGATCTGTTGGCCAAAAGAGCAACTCTTTAGTAATTCATCCCAGGTTGCAAATATTTCTTGACAGGAAAGGTGAGGGGTCAGTTGTTACTGATAATAGCCACACCGAGATGCCAGGATCTTCACAATAGCTGGAGGAGATATTCAGGTCTAAATGTGTTTAGCTGACTCAGCCCACTCACTTCCACACAACAGGAGTACTTCCCCCATTGTATGGATTTTGTCACAAATGTTGTTTGGGGGACTGATTTCACCTGACAAAGTTTCAGTTAATGCTGAAGGCTGTCTTATAGCTAGGTGAAAATAGATAATCAGTTTTTATGACTTCTGACACATTAAATATATTGTGTTGCATGTATTTTGAAGAAAAGGACATGAAAGGTACCACTGTGTTCACGATGTTTAAGATTTAAACAATTGTAATTTTGAATTCGATGATTTGGAAAGATAAATTAGTTGCTTATCCCATGGAAAGACATTTTGATATTTAATATTTCCGCGATAGCAAACAGCATGTCATTTTAAATGTGACGAAATAATGAAAAATTAAATCTACAAAGTAGAACCTTAATTAAAAAAAATAAAATTCAATATTTATGCGCTCAAATGTATCATGGGTTTTACCAAAGTGTTAACATCTAAGACCTGCCCCTCTTCAGAAGTTACCTTTTCTCAGGTTTACCAAAGTAGTAAAGGTCTGAGACCTGCATCTCCCACATTAAGTTAAACCCAACTCACTCACTCACTCACTCACTCACTCACTCACTCACTCACTCACTCACTCACTCACCTCACTCACCTCACTCACCTCACTCACTCACTCACTCACTCACACTCACTCATCCCATGAAGATGTCGGGTTGGAATCCGGGTCTTCAGCAACCCATGCTTGTCGTAAGAGGCGACTAAAGTGATTGGGTGGTCAGGGACGCTGCCTTGGTTTGATGCATGTCATCATATCCCAATTACGTAGATCAATGCTCATGATGTCAATCATTCGATTGTCTGGTCCAGATCGACTCGATTATTTTCAGATTGCCGTCCAGACTCAGCTGGAATATTGCTGAGTTTGGCGTTAAACAACTCACTCACTCACTCATTCACCATTATATAACTGAAATACTGTTCAATGCAGCATTCCACCAAACTCAATCACACTCACTTTTATCAAATGTAACAAGATTTTTAAAATGGTTTGATATCGTCACCAGTGTTCTAATAATATCATTGCTGCAGGCACACTGACTTAATCTCCCGTGTTGACAAGCACTTATTGGTCTCCGGTTGAATAATCCAGGCTGAACTGATGTTTTCTGTCAGTTGGGGATTACCAAGCACTGGTGTGACTGATGATGAACTCTCTGTGGTGAACAACTGCATGTCATCCGAGGTGGAATTAAAGCAGCTGAGCAGCTTACTTTAGTTTCATCATGGTTGTTGTTTTACTTCCCCTTGGCCTTGGGTCATAGTTCTTATTTGAACCTTCTTTGAGATGGTCATCGGAGGCACATGGCTGGGGATGATAAGGATGAAATTTCAGAATCAGTTACAGTTATGGCACAGTTATGTTAATTGGACCTTTTGATTGTGGGTTGCTGTGCAAAATAGATACCCAATGCTCTGTGGTTATGGTTTGGAATTTGGTTGTCGCAATGGTTGTGTGTCTGTATGCTGACTACAACAAAACTGGTACATTGTGTCACTGGTCACAATGGTTGTGTGACTGTAAGCTGGTGACTTTCAGGAAAAACAACCTCCTGACTGCAACCAAACTGGTACATTGTGTCACTGGTCACAATGAATGTGTGACTGTAAGCTGGTGACTTTAAGGAAAAACAACCTCCTGACTGCAACCAAACTGGTACATGGTGTCACTGGTCACAATGGCTGTATGATATGACTATAGGGTGGTGTGTTTCAGAGAAGACAACCACCTGACTCCAACCACAGTGATAAATTATGTTACATATACTACATCACATGTGGGATGTGCATGACTCAAATTTGGAGGAAAATGAAAGATATGTTTTATGTGAAACATACAACTACAATAACTTGAATATTTTTCTGTTATAAAGTATGAAGTTTTTTTGAAGATAAAGATTACTTTCATGTGTTGTAACCATGCTGGGTCAGTTGAATACTTTTGTCTCTTTTGATGTATTAAAGATTCTTCTCCAAAATATAGTATACAATGTGTGCTATTTTGTGGAGGGGGGGAACGTGAAACTATTGCAAGTGGATTTCTGATGCAGGGGACACATCCCAAAATTCCCATGCAGGTTTATAATAGTTTAACAAGTCTACACTTCTTCAGTATCAGGTCTGAATTGAAGAGCTTCATTGGGCTCCTTTGTATTTTGAAGAATTGAACAAATTAAGTGTTTGGTTCCGTTCATGTCGATGGCTCTACATTTGGACCTGTCTCTTCCAGAGGATGGCGAGGATGACCTGTCGGAGCCACTCCTGAACTCGGGGATTCTGGAGGATGTTCTCAAGCTGCTCATCAACTCCTCCGACTCCAGCTTCACGTCCAAGTGTGCCCAACTGGTGGCAGAGTTGGCCAAAACAGGTCAGAAATAGGGTCAAGCTGAGGCTTTAAAATGCAATTTTCTCTCCAGACATTTTCTTCATTTGTTGGATCACAGATCCACTGACCCTAATTTCAACAATTATGGATTTTGTTCTGCAATGGGTTTTTTTTTTGTGGTGGGTCACACACGCAATAATATTTTATAATTGTTCAGTGTGGGTCTTTTTAAAGAATAATCATCAATGACTCTTTTATGATATTCAAATTTTACATTGATATTTCGACAAATCGATTGGTTGCTCCTTAGTTCTCCGAGAGAAGCCAACATTTTACTGCAAACTTGCACAGTTAAGAAATCTAAGTTTGTTTACTGACGCTGATGTCAAAGATTTATTGACAAGGAAAGCCTTGTATGAAATTCAATGATTGGTCAGTTACACTAAATGTGTAATCCTTGGACTATCTCATCCTTGATTATCACGTCTCTATCCTATAATAGTGTATTACCTGGACACATTGACCATCATAGTTTAATACAGAGACTGATTCAAATGACACAACTCTAAAAATAGCTGTCCAATCAAATTATATTGTTCCTTCATGGTATGTGCAGCAATATCACCAGTACATGACCAGCATTGCTCCTCTCTTACTCAAACACAACTGGGAACATCTTGCAGCCGTCACTTCCTTGCCCATCTTTATTCTCATGAAAACGTCTTTTCCAGCTAAAATTTCTTTTAGAACTGCCTTCATTTTTCAGTAAAGACATTGAGAGGTTGCTTGTACGCAGCCGATTCTGAATGTGGAAGTTGAATTGGTTGTTGATTTCAAGGTTAAGGTGTTATGTTAGTGACAGGAGAGTTGGATATGGTGATGTGGTTTGGCTGTGGTGGAGAATATATCCAGGGCAGCCTCTAAGTAGCCACCATTTTGGTGTCCAAATGCGACTCAGTCAATGATTGGCGACCTAAATTTATCTACTGCTGACCCATCGGCAACCTAAAAGTAAATGACAATATCTGTTTAGATATCTGTTGGCTCCCAAAAACTTAGGTTTGGCTCCTAAAATATTCATGTTAAGAGCCACTTGGCTCCCAAACAAAAAATCGAACTGAGAGGGCTGGTCCTGGGTATGTATCACAATAGAATAGAGATGTAATGTACTGAATAATCAAGGATAGGACCATCCTGGCACATCTCTGTCATCTTCTATGGTCATCTGGTTCAGTCAGTGTTTGTCCCGACCTGTGAATATGCGGGGTAGAATAGGTCCTGTTAGTCCCCTTTTACGACAAGCATACCGTATTCGACCCATTAAGCGCCCCTCCCACAATAAGCCCACCCCAATCTCCCCCACCCCCCCCTTCCCGATTCCGAAAATTTATATAGTAATTATTTTGTTTTAAATGAAAATCGTCCGGGAAGCGAGGTTTCCGGATATTTGAAGTCCGTGTAAGCGGGGCATGACTGTATTCTGTTTATTTTAGATATTTATCACTTTGAATATTATGCGCAGAAAAAAATTACACCGTACCCCTTCAGCGAAGTCCGGCAAACGAACGGGTGATGAGAAACTTTGTCAGTATACAAATTCGAAATTTGAGACAAAAAAATCACCAGACATGTTGATTTACCGTTTAAATTGTATTTTTTGTTCAGCTAGGCATCGTTTTATATCCAGGGATTAAGATTACCTTGTGTATTTTCTCGTAAACTAAGCCGGACACAGCAATCAGCTGTACACACTTTTTCTTGGAATCTACCGGTGATTCGGTCAAGACACACCAAATGATATAACTTTACAGGATTTTAAATGCAAGGATCGGCAAAAGTTGTATCTGAAACTATTTTTTTATCAGGAATAATATATTCCAATATCTTGTTAATTTAGATGCAGCTTTTACTAAACATATTTAAAATAATAATAACCCTAAGTGAAGCAGCTGATCGCTATTGCCGGGTATTCTTTTTACATGGAACCAGTCTGACCAGTCACCGTCAAGGCTCCCGTGCACGTGATCACGAGAATTACGTGTTGACATAGAATCGTCCAACAAAAACAAATATGACTTTTAACGATTCAAAGTATGGCATTTATGATATATGTATCCATTCTCTGTCAACTTAAGTTCGTTTCAAGGCGTCAATAGTGGTTATCTGACCGTGGTTGCTGTTAATAACGGTGAGTTGTGCGATCTTCCGATCGCTTCACACACGATTTCACTGAAATTAATCAAAACAATATTAAAAGGAATTCTGAATAAAATTAATAAAATAAGTTACAAACAAAAGTCCAGATATACAAAGAACACTTTTTATAGCCAGACAGTGTAATAACATGAATAATTTGCGAACTTCAGTATGGATTTGTTGACATGGTATTTCCGGTGTTATGTCCTCACAGTAATGTCTTTCCATGGGGGAAAAAACATCAAAACTCATTAATTCGTATATAATGGGCACCCCCTTCTACACAGCTGTGTTTTTGGGAAAAAAAGTGCACACTATTCTCAAGAAAATACGGTAAGGCTTACTAAGAATTTACGCCAATTTGACCTGAATTGTCCCCAACAAGCGCCCACCCTTTCTGTCTCTTTTTAAGCGCCCTGGGCGCTTTATGGGTCGAATACGGTAGTCACCTTTTACGGCAAGCATGGATTGCTGAAGACCTATTCTACCCCTGATCTTCGGGACACAGTACTTAAAAATTATAAAGTTGAAAATGAAAGGGTCCCATGGTTTTTTTTTTTTATCTGGGTGCAAGATGTTTGTTAGCTCAGCTATAAAGAGAATGTTGATGTGCTGTTTTCCCATGAAAACTGTCCTCCACTGCAGAGTCGCTGAGGGGCCCGCTGGTGGAGAGGGGGTTTGTGCCGCCCCTGCTGCAGCTGCTGAACGACAAGGATGTTCAACTGGCCACCCAGGGGTGTCGGGCCCTTGGCAACATCTGCTATGACAATGGTAGGTCACTCTTCACTTGTAGATTCTGCTGTCGTCTCCTTGTACACTGTATCAGAATATGTATCTTGATACTTTGTTCAGCGTATGATATATATTCCTTATACACTGTTTCAAAGTAAATTGATTTGAATATGTCATGAAACGATACATTGATGCATGCACCACAATACTGTTTCAAGGTAAGTTGGTGTGAATATATCATACTCTTAGTTGGACAAATGCTGATTTTTTTTTCAACATTACTTTTTGATGTAAAGTGTTCAAGTAATGTCACGTTAAGACAACACCCACACATAGTTAGACTGAAAAATAAATAATAAAGCTACAATGTAAATCAGAGTTAATTGAAGACTAATCAATCTTGAAATGATTAAAACAGTTTATGAAACAGTACATATCGATGCAGAATGAAGCTTATTGTCTATGAGTAGTGGAATGATACACCGAAGCATCGGTGGATCGCGATTTTTTACACTCACATTCAGTAAAAAGTATGGATTCTTAGCTGACATGTATTCTTTAATAAATGGTACGAAATAGTAGTGAAAATGATAAGTGAAAACGTAAATATTTTCATCCATTGCCCCATACTTGACACTGCCAACTGTAAATTGTCAGTGTGTAAATTGTCAAATGGCTTACGCAACTCAGATTAGAGCACATGCAAGTATCATGATACGTATCAGATCGTTAGCAAGGTATCGTGATTTGTATCGGATCGCACAGTTAGTGTATCATCCCAGCCCTGTCTTATGTATCTTTGAGATTACTATCACAGTGTGACGGTACACAGGTGAATTGCTTCAGCCTCAGGTCTGCTCAGGAAACTTTGTAGAAATACAATGTACAGCATTATTTATGAAACACTAGCAGGAGGTAGACTGACATTTAGTCTCAGAAATAAAGTTATCTTATACAAAAATATATATCTACAAAGGAAAAATAAGACCCATACGGAGCCCAGAACAATGCTTAGAGCTGAGGCAATCTAGACTTGCCAAAGGCAAAGGCTGAGGCAATATAGCGACGTGCATGTATGTGTGTCGATGGTTGCTTGTACCAGTCCGGATTGATGCCGATTTATAGTATACTGACTCCGATCCGACCAGTCCTTGTTTTAGCCCGTTAATGCCAAGCGCCAGACAGGGTAACAACAAGTACCATGTTTTAAAGTCTTTTGGTAATACTCTGTAAAGGTCAACAAATATTACCTACACACATTGTAGCATTGTGGGGCATGAATGACCAACACAGTATTTACATATACGACCACAAGTAGCTACAAGGTACAAGGATGTAACCTGTATCTGAGGCTATGAACTTGTCAATTGACATATATAAATGTGCATTTGCTTAGCTGCAGAGAAACTGAATTTGTCAGAACAAGGATTTTCTCTCGAAGCATCATATGATCACATGAATATAAATGTACACTGCAGTCATGCTGTAACACGGCTTACGTCTCAAGCTCAGGCAGGTTTTACATTGTATATGATACTTCAGATGACTTACATGCTAGGCAATCTATGACATGGTTGGTGCAAAATTCTTTAATTGTGGCGATGCATACTACCATTTGAAAGCTATCATAGCTAAAGCATTTGTCATTACATTTCAAGTCTTGACAATCATGAGATGCAGCCTTTTTTAGAAGAGTCAAAGTGGCCATTTCTGACATCAACATAAATGTACTCTACAGCACTGTGATGATGTACAGCAGGCCTGGGTGTTTTGTTGTAAACATGAAAATACATGAGCGCACATCCTCTACAAGTAAAAACTTCAGGAAACAGACTTTCCCTGGAGGAAACAGTGATGTATGCTTCAGCAGCAGTGGGAGGAAGCAGCAGGGAGGATGTCTGTTACCATGGATGTCTGTTACCATGGGAATGTCTTCCTCTAAATTAAAATCCCTCCATTGCTGTACTGTAGCTGTTACCATTGATGTCTGTTACCATGGAAATGTCTTTCACTACAGTCACCTCCATCCCTAGCTACACTGTAGCTGTTACCATTGATGTCTGTTACCATGGAAATGTCTTCCTCTAAATTAACCTACCTCCGTAGCTACACTGTAGCTGTTACCATTGATGTCTGTTACCATGGAAATGTCTTCCTCTAAATTAACCTCCCTCTGTAGCTACACTGTAGCTGTTACCATGGATATATTTTTTCATAGATTTCTGTATCCATGGAAACGTATTCACTACATTCATCTCCTACCCTAGCTACACTGTAGCTGTTACCATGGATATCTTTTATCATGATTTCTGTTTCCATGGAAATGTATTCACTACATTCATCTCTTGCCCTAGCTACACTGTAGCTGTTACCATGGATGTCTGTTACCATGGAAATGTCTTCCACTACAGTCACCTCCCTCCCTAGCTACACTGTAGCTGTTACTATGGATATCTTTTATCATAGATTTCTGTATCCATGGAAATGTATTCTCTACATTCATCTCCTGCCCTAGCTACACTGTAACTGTTACCATGGCTAACTGTTACCATGGAGAAACTGAAATTCTCTGAAATATGAAAAATTATACTTCCAAGTTGTATTCAACATATATAGCCTTGTTGACGTACCGTATTCGACTTAATAAGCGCCCAGAGTGCTCTCAAAATTAGTAATAGGGGGCTCTAATTAGAATATTATGTTGGTGAAAAAGCAGAATAGAACAATCGTAAATTTAGTGGTTTATGCTGACAACCTGAATTGTTTATATACGACAGATATATTTTTCCAGGATTTAATTGCCTATAATTAAGGGTGCATATAACACACAAATGTGTATAATACACGAATAAGTAAGTCTTGTGTACATTGATCAATCGGAAAGGGTGCTAATTGAGATTGTTCACTAGCCAATATATCAGCAAATAGCGCTATGGGCGCTTACTAGAGCAAATACGGAAATAGTGTTTTTGCGTGGTTTCATGTGTAAGATGTCACAAACTTTGTGGAAAAGTTAAGATCAGCCCTAACAGAGACTGATAACTAGACATGGCTCATGTTGCAGATACTCTGTTTGTAAAGTATTTGTATTTAGATAACAAGGAAGTCTTGAGGTTTCCATTTCACATCTGATGGCTGCCTGATCAGTTAAAAGAAATGAAGACATCAGTACTGTGGGCTTGGGGCTTCAGCATCACAAACATGCCTTCACACATGAGAATAAAATGTTTTACACAGACACGTAAACACGTCATTTGTCAAGTTGCTCCCGTGAAGCACAAGATCCAGACATGGTTTCTTCATTTTACCCATTCATAATGTTATGTGTTGAACATGACCACATAGAATTTCTAGGAACCTGGTTTTGGATATCAACTTCTCTTGTTTTGTCTTATTCACTTGATGAAGGAGTTACAGCATGCTGCCAAATGTTGTGGGCCTATCCATAGTGGAAAGCTGGGGTGCAGTTGGCCCAGTCATGTAAGGCACGAGATTTGCTGTACAAAGTTTGAATCCATGGTTAACTACAAGGTCCTTGTTGGTTGGAATCCAAAATTTGGCCAGGATGTGATTCTTGATTTGTCAGCACCATTCTCATGCTTGTGGTGTTTGACCAAATTGTTACACATAGAACTGCATCACTTTCGGCTGTCCTCCTACATAAAGCTGACACTTTCAAAGTGGCATTAAACTCATCAATCAATCAATCAATCAATCAATCAATCAATCAATCAATCAACCGGTCTATCAATCAGTCAGTCAATCAATCATTTGGTCAATCAATCAGTCAGTCAGTGAGTCAATCAATCATCCAGTCAATCAATCAATAGGTTAATCAGTCAATCAATTCATTCATTATTGAATTAATGTAGTTAGCATCCACTTCTAAATGCACATTCAAAATGTTTTCAGAAGTCCATCTTCATACCCATCGTAATTGTAGACCATTGAGAGAATCACATAAACCCTTTCTTGCAATCTTTCAAGAGGAAATATCAATATTTTACATCTTTACAGGGAAAGAAGACATATAATTATTTTAGTCCCTTCCTGTTTTGAAGATTATCAGCATGAAAAGTTTCTTACTTAGCAAAATAAAATGATCAGATACCTCCCACAGTTTTGGTAAGAGATGTGCACAAGCAATGTTTTGTTCATTTGTCATGTATTTTTGTGTAAGAGTGTTGTTTATTACAGTCAAGCTGCTAGCATTACACGACAGTTGGAACTCAATGCTCACACTGCCCACTGCATATTTGTATGAAGACTGTCAACACAGTCAATAATTAGACTCACACAAGCCCTTGCAGTGGCCCCTTATGTTATGCCTTTCTCATTTACTGTAGGAATCAGTCAGTCTCTGGACCAGACAGACACACAGGGATTTCATGTCTATGGTTTATTATTTCAAGAATAATATTGTCTTGGGCTTAGTTCAGTGACTTTGACTCCCGTCGGGTTTAAGGATGGAGGTATTTTAACCCCACAAGCCTTTCATTATTTGATCAATGTTATGGAAACATTTTTATATTAAGAATGAGGGGGGGTGGTCGGGTAGCCTAGTGGTTAAAGCGTTCGCTCGTCACGCCGAAGAAGGGTTTTGATTCCCGACATGAGTACAATGTGTGAAGCTCATTTCTGGTGTCCCCCGCCGTGATATTGCTGGAATATTGCTAAGAGGGGCGTAAAACCATACTCACTAACCACTAGGAATGAGGGATTTATTTGTGGCCTTTCTTTATTGTGAATAATTTATGATATGGGACCAGGCATTTATTACAGGATGGGTGTAGGTGCAGACAGTTGTTTGTAAACTACTGTGCATGAATGTATGAACATTTCCAAAATGTCCTTTTTTCAGATATTCCTCAAATTGGTCCCCTTCTTCCGTGACCTTCACCTTGAAGGTGTAAATCAGCAAAAGACTTTTCTTGAATAATGTATTGGTACAAATAAATAATTCAGAAATAACTGTCCAATTTCATAGTGTCCCTCCCCCCAAATCAGTATTCTTTTCATGACCGTCCACTAGACCCTGACCTATTGGTTTATTACCCTCCCTGACGTCCTCTGCCCCTATTCATATTCAGAAGCCTCTCAGAGTCTCTTTCTCAAGCAGTGGTTATATATTTTTGTAGGGAACATTGGTCAACATTTTGAAAGTGATTTAAGCATACACTTTTATAATTTTCTTGAAACACTGTAAAGAATCGATTGTTTATCACTTATAATAGCTACAGTAAGCCTTCCTTTAATATAATCAATTCATCTCAATTCAAAAACAGTTATTCCAAATGATTGATCATGTATATAGGCGATAGAGTTTTCAGGTCAGCGATGTCAAGTGTTGCTGAGGCTGCCAGTACTCCCGTACTGCTTCCGTGAAGGCTGACAATGCTAGACTTGATGGGATTGCTACATGCTGTATCCATATTGATTCAGAGTCTATCTCAGTCATGTTGTCCCAACATTCCCGCTCTGTCTTCCTGTTAATTACAGCCTACATGACACACCGATGTTTACATCTGTGTCAGGCTGCTGCATCACTGGATAGAAACTCTCAAATAAACAAGTTGAAGGTTTTGATTTATGTGTTTTTGTGTGTTTGGGTCATTAATTTGGAATTTGTCTGTGATGTTTTTGTAATTTTTTTGTGGAGGCTGAGGAACTTATTTCAAGATTTTGTGGTACAACATTTGCTGCTTGTTTCAGTCTGGACTTAATCTAGTGAAAGGTGTATTTAACTCTGTTTCATCAATAACTTGATGTTATTCCTTCATATTTAGAACATCTACCTATTTTGTTCAATTGTCATGCACTGAGTCCACTTCTTGCATCAGCTTGTGCCTACCTTGGCTCAGCTGGTATTTGACTTCAAACCTGCACCACCAACAACAATAACACCACTGTCATAAACAGCAATACAACCACCAACACCAACACCAACACCAACACCAACAGTGCCAATGTCAGCACAGTACTGGCACCTCCAATCCCATTGCCATCACCAGCACCAGCTCAAACACCAAAACCCTCACCAACTTTAGCACCAACACCAACTCCCATTGCCATTGCTACCACAGTTCTGCCACCCCCAATGTCATTGCCATTACTGTCACGACCACTAACAAACACAAATACCAACTGCACCGACAACAACAGCAACACAAGCACCAACACAGGCACCAACTACAACACCTACAATAACCTTGCCACCACAGTTCTGCGACCCCCAATGTCATTGCCATTACTGTCACGACCACTAACAAACACCAATACCAAC